>NC_067490.1:16802119-17522119 GCF_947179515.1 Apodemus sylvaticus | reverse complement strand
AGGTAAATGCCACCACCGTCGTCACTGTCTCTTGCTCACACATCTGTTGTCAATATGGCTTCTTTTCAAGAAGTTGATCCGTGTCCTGCACTTGGATAATTGCATTTGCTCTTGGTCACCAGTGCGACTGAAGCTGCATCTGAGTGCACATCCCGCGCTGTCTGCAAAGGGAGCTGGGGACAGGTCATAGCATTGCCTAGCTGTTGCTTAGATCCTGGGTGTGATTAGGAAGCAGGATGCTAGATAGGGCGGTTCTGGGGGGACCCTCAGGTGGGGATCTTGTGACACCTTCCTTATCTCTTCACACCTCAGAGCTAATCCCTGTTGGGCAGCTTTTCACATTGTAGCCTAGTTTGGGTCGGTTTGATTAGCTCCTTGCTACCTGGGTGGGCCACCAGCACTGCTGTGTAAAGAAGGACCTTGTTTGGCTGTTTTGGGGGAAGATCTTTATTTTTTTGGTTTTTCGAGACAGGGTTTCTCTGTGTAGCCCTGGCAGACCTGGAACTCACTCTGTAGACCAGGCTGGGTTCCCTCAGTGTTAGACCGTGACCTTTCCTCCTCTAAGCTGCTTTTGATTCAGGGTGTTTTATCACAGCAACAAAGACAGAGTTAGAGCAAATATATTGACAGTTTGTTTTCAAAGTTTTTATCAGCATATGTGCTGGCTAGTTTTATATCAATTTGACCAGAGGTACAGTCTAGAGGGGGGAACCTCAGTAAAGGAAATGCCTCCATTAGATCTGGTTGTAGGGAGGCCTGTAGGGCGTTTTCGCAGTGATTTGGGCAGCCCATTGTGGCTGGGGCTATCCCTGGGTTGGTGGTCCTGGGTTCTGTGAGAAAGCAGGCTGAGCAAGTCACCGGGAGCAAGCCAGTCTGCAGCACCCCTCCATGACCTCCATCGGCTGCTTCCAGGTTCCTGCCCTGAGTTGAGTTCTTGTCCTGACTTCCTGTGATGGCAGTGATGGGGAAGTACAAGCCAAATACATCCTCTCCTCCCCAAGTTGCTTTTAGGTCCTGGTGTTTCATCACAGCAATAGAAACCTTGAGCGAGACTGCATATATTAGTTCTGGCATTTCCACACACCTGTCTGAAATGCCTTTAGGTAATAATACCCTTTATTTTCTCTTGGCACTTTCCGTTCAGCTGATCCCTTCCCTGGTCCTGTACTTCCAGGTCTTCTGTTTTTGCTACGTTTCTAGAACTTTACGTCCGTTCACGCCCGCTCCCCCAGGTCTCTGTAATGTGTGGTCTATTCTGTTAGGATTCTGTTATGTTCTTTACTGTTTTGGATATTATTCATCGTATAATATGTCTGAATACCCAGGGAAAATGCTTCTCACCGTGGCTGTATGACTTTTGGCTAATGTTTTTCATTATGTAGTATTTTACTAAGAATAAATGGACTGTAAGACATGTTCAAGTTTCAGAGCACAAGAAGAGCTGTGCTCTCCCTGGTCTGCACCCCACGATGGCTCCCACAGACGTGGATGCCACCCCCCTGTGAAATGGCCCATGTTTATCCCCCACCCCTTATTCCACATGGATAAACCTAAATCGGTTATTTTCCAACGTCTATTTTTATCTTTTTTAAGTGCTTGAGAGTGCTCACATGGTTGCAGTACCTGCAGAGAACAGAAGGGGGCATCAGATTCCCTGGCGCTACAGGCAGTTGTGAACAGCCTGAGCGGGCTGCTGGTAATAACTCAGGGCCTTTGCAGGAACCAAGTACTCTTAACCACTGAGCCATCTATCTAGCCCCTCACTAGATCGGTTCATCACCTAGTCTGCTTTTTTAACTTTAATGAGGAGATGTGAGTTTCTCCTGTAGCTTTAATAATAATAATGATAATAATAATAACAATAACAACAATAACAATAACAATAATAACAATAATATCATAATATAAACATTATATACTTATTATTATTACTATTATTAATTCAGCACTATTTCTTAGGTTGGTTCATGACGTATTTAGCTGTTTCTTTGGACTTTATTGCCTTTTGGTTCCTTTGACTCTGCCATTTCCCTTCTGACTAGCTTTTTTAGGGGTTCCTGGTATGTCATGTGCACAAAGAAGCTATTTCTTTGAGGCACAGGGCAAGATTTTTCCAGGCAGCTATGCAGAGTCGGCATGGTACCCCGGAGAGAGTAACAATATTTAGTTTTTTAGAGCACCTGGCCGGTTTCACACTGCCATCTGTAGTAAGTGGAGAATTCCCATGAGTCTTTGTTCTTGTCGAGATTTGATTTTTTTTTCTTTTTTAATCTACCATCTTAATTCTCAGCAGTCTAGAGTGTGCAGATGGTGGTCTTACTTAGTCGCTTTCGAGGATGGTTGTGGCTGTTTGAAAGTGTGGTCCTTCAGGTAGTCGGCAACACAGCCTATCTGGATCATTTTCCCATGAAATTGAAAGTTGCTTTTAACAGTAATCGAGTCTTCCTTGCCCTGGGAAGGTGGGTGGGGGCCGCAGGTGGGAAAGCCCTTGGATTCCGATTCTGGGGAACTGTCTCTAGTCTTCCCTCTGAAGTTTAATCTTTTCTTCAGTCTGAAGGTCTGTCTGTTTCCAGCTTACAGTTTTCTGCCTCGCCCTTTAGCCACCCCGCCCCTTCAGCGGCCCCGCCCCCTCACAGGCTCCGCCCCTTGGCTGCCCCTACTCTTAGAGCATTTTTGTCATCGCTGCTGTATATAAACTCTGCAGTTCCTAAATCTGGAAGATCACATCCAAATCTTTTTCTCATAGTTTTACCACTTGGATTTTGTGCTTAGATTTTTCTGATTTTTGTCATTCCCCAGTGAATGGTAAACATTGTGCACAGAGTCCGGAGCCGGCCACGTTCATACCGCACCACCTCCTCTGTCTGCGCTGAGGCCGGCTGCGGCAGTTTGCCAGGATTTTGTCTCTTCCCTCTCGTAGGCCGTAGATTCTTTCCGCTGAGGGCTTCTCTCGCTCTGTGTCCAGAGCCTGTGGTACACACTCTCCCGGGCCTCAGGCTCCATCTCTAAGCTTTGGGAGTCTTCTAGCACCTGGGTCTAGTGTCTGGGGAGAGCTGTGGATCGTCGTGGGTCGCTCCTTGTGGCTGGGCATGGCTGAGTCTGGCCATTGGTTCTTCAGGGAGTGCTGGAAGGTGCAGCCCTGGAGAACAGGGCCTTTTCCATATATAATGGCTTTCCTCCTCTGGTACCACAACTCTGCCTCAAGTCTTGGGCAGCAGAGACCTCCCTGCCTGTCTCCCGGGTGGCTTAGTGCCCAAGTCACAGGGATGGCAGTACAGGTCAGCCTCGAGTAGTTTGTCTTGTCTACACTGCTGGGGGCAACTGTTGTTCTGTCTGCACAGCTTGCCTGGGTTTGGTGTGGAATCCCACGGCAGGGGGCTTCTGATGAATGGCTTCTTTCCTTGATGTGACTTTTTCAAGGTTTTCCTGCTGTGGCTTGGGTCATGACCTCGTTCTTGGTGGCGGAATGACATTCTATAGATGGGCATTTAGGCAGTCTCTACTTCTTGGCCTTCAAGAATGCTTCTTCTGAATGATTCTAATGTATACAATTGGATATGAGTTTTGTGGGGAAGCATGTTTTTATATTTCTAAGAACACTGAAGCACTGTGGTGAGCTGTGTAGACTTGAAGTGCATGTGTGTATGTAACCATGTAAATATCTATTTACTTATTTATTTACCTATTAAGATAGGGTCTCACTATAGGACCCTGGCTGCCCCTGAACTTGCACTGTAGACCTGTCTGGCCTCTTAACTCACAGATCCACCTGCCTCTTCCTCTTGAGGTCTGGGTTAAGAGGTGTGTGCCACCAGTCCCAGATCCACCTTGTTTTTTGAGACAGCCTCTCTCCCTTGAATGTGCATCTTACCAGCTGAGGAGATTGTCTGGCAGGCAAGCCCCAGGGGTCCTCTTGTCTCGGACTCTGAAAGATATCCTTGTGGTCAGCTTTTTATGTAGGGACTGGGCTCGCAGAGACCAGTCCTCGAGTTTGTAAGGCAAGTTTTTAATGAGCTGAGCCATCCCCCCAGTCCAACCAAATCATCTCTGTGTGCCTTCACACCGCCTCAGACGGAGGTGACATTCACATTTAATAAAGGAGAAAACAGTTCCTTGAAGGGATCAGGGTCGTGACCCCACTGGGGCCACATGGTTAGAAGAGGCCACACACCTATTTTGAGAAACAGCCTCACTAGGGTCTCAACTGCATATGAACCTCCCCAAGAGTGAGGTCTGTTTGTCGCCGATCTGTTAGACCAGTCCAGTTTACGGGCTTGTGACATGCCCGCACAAGTGAGCCAGGGTCTCATTCTGAGTCACTTGTTGATTTGGTGATGTTGGATTCTTACGGTTGGGGCAGTAGCCTTTCTCTGTAGCTTATTTGACAGGCGCCCACGGGCTGATAAAACTTGGAAACTGTTAGGGTTCTTTTAAGTCTCAAGAGCTTAAAGATGCTGGTGCCTGCAAAGCGAATGTGGGCATTGTCTGTCTTTCTGTCCTACGGTCCTGGGACCTTGGTTTGGGATAGAGTAGTAGCACTGTAGCAGTCTGTCTGTCTGTCCCCCCTCATCCCCCCCTCCGTGTGTGTGTGTGTGTGTCTGTGTCCTGGAATGGAATTAGTGCTTTAATTTTGTCAATTGCTTTTGCTGCAGACTAGTGGGTAGGATAGGGAGGGGCCATACGTCAGCCGCTCGCTGTAGACAGGCGAGGAGGAATCTGAGTGTGGAATGGGGAAATCCTCTCTCTGAGCATTTTGTCGGAATGGTGGTACATCTGGCTTGTGTCTGGTGTCACTGACACACTCAAACAGATTTCCGCAGAAAAGTGGCTTGTGTCGCTAAGCTGATTGGTATAGCCAGTACGGAAGCTAATCCCATGAGGCCCTGCCAGCTGTTGGCCGCAAGGGATCCGGTTAAATTCCGAGCATCTGCTGGGGCAGTCAGTAAATGCAAGCTGTACCCCACAAATAACGGTTCAGGAAGAATGGGGTGTTACCCAGTTGCCTGGCAGTGTATCCATGGTTCCTGCCGACCTAACAATGTGCTGTCAGATGCTAATCAAACTCAGGTGCCGTTGTTGTGGTGGTGGCTTTTTTTGTGGTGGTTTTGTTTCTTTTTTGGTTTGGTATTGTTTTATCTTTTGAGACACAGTCAGAACTCTGTAGCCCAGGATAGCTCGGAACTCAGATTCAGTACCTTCTTTAGTTCCCCAACCGCTGAGCAAGCCGTGAAGCTTTTTAAAACTTAGATCTTGGGACAGCAAGGTGGCTCTGTTTTTAAGACTGACAATCTGAATTTGATTTCCTGGAACTCCTATGGTGAACTCAGATGGTGGACTCCCACAAAGATATCCTCTGACCTGTACATGCCTGACGGGACACAAGTCCCTTCCCAACCCCCCCCCCCAAAAAAAAAAAGTTTAGATCATTAGTGACTATACAGTAGGATAGCAATTTAAAATTCTATTATGGTATCTGGGTGCATATGTGTCTGTGTAGCAGTTGTGTGCCTGCAGGAGTTCTTGGACACCCTGGAAGTAGAGTTACAGATGGAATTGAGAGTCGCTATGTGGATTCTGGGAGCTGAACCGAGGTCCTCTGAAAGAGCAGCTGGTGCTCTTAACCACCGAGCCGTCCATCTCTCCAGCCCTAGAATAATGAGCGTAATATACTCAACTGTCTGGATTCCCACGCATTGACAGCTCATGACTCTTGGTTGCTGAGGCAGACCACAAGTCACAACTAAGTCACAACAATCGCTAAGTCAGTGCTCTGGGTTCTGTTAGCTGTCTGTCGCACATTGCCCTGATGTACCTGAGGCTGTGGTCAAGCACAGGTTTCCCTGTACTTTCACACTTTGGGGGACTGGCCCACCATTTATTGAGTCTGGCAGATGTTCTATCAACCTGCGTGGTTCTGGTTTGTTTGGGCTCTTGGGTTTTCTCATCGGCAGTGAATGCTATAGCTGATAGTTGATGGTTCTCCAAAATGTCATCAGTACCCGTCACTAACGTTGACAGCACTGCTGTCAAATCTCTGCCCAGGCGGTGGTAACTCAGGACGAAGATCCCGTCTGAGGGTCGTTCCAGGCTTGCTTTCTCCACAGAGTTGATACATCTCTCCCTTTCTTTTGTGTCCACCTGCTGTTATATTAGAGTTATTTTGCGTAGGGAGGAAAATCATGGTGGGGAGAGATTGTGTGGTCCATTTTAACTTATAGACACCGAGTAGTCACTGCTGGGAGGAGACCATGTTACACGGCCCCGTGGCTGATTGTTCAGAAACCCTTATTTCTGAGCAGCTAGGTTCCTACTAGATATGGAAACGGAATAATGTGCTTCTCAGAGGAAGGACTGAAGGAGCTGAAGGGGATTGCAGCCCCTTAGGAAGACCACCCAGGGCTCCCAGGGACTAAACCACCAACCAAAGAGTACACATGGAGGACCCATGGCTCCAGCCACATATGTAGCAGAGGATGGCCGTGGCGGGCATCAATGGGAGGAGAGGCCCTTGGTCCTATGGAGGCTCGATGCCCCAGTGTAGGGGAATGCTAGAGGGGTGAGGAGGGAGTGGATGGGTGGGTAGAGGAGCACCCTCATAGAGGCAAAGGAAAGACGGGATGGGATAGGGGGGTTATGGAGGGGAGACTGGGAATGGGGATAACATTTGAAATGTAAATAAAAAAAAAGTCCTACAAACACACAAAACAATATTTTTCAATTTGCTTGTTCACATTTTGCTTTGAGACTCACAGAGTGACAGAAGAACCTGGATCCAGTCAGCTTTGAGACGCAGGTTCCGGTTTGAGCTGAGACTCGCTTAGGGCACCGAGATTTTTTCCAGCGTTTCAGATAAGAGGGGAAATAGCTGAGGTAACTGAGGGATGAGAGTCCACCAGGAACCTGATTTATCGCCCTCTGTCTGGGACGAATCCCCCAGCTCGCTCTTTGTTCCTTAGGTCCGCCTCCTCCCTGACCTCTTGTAGGGAACGCCTTGCCAAGATGACTGCATTCAGACTAAATACCAGGGCCTGTTTCAAGATTGGGATGCAAAGAACAAAAGGAGGAAAGACCAAAGTTGAGATGATGCCACACACTGGGTGAAAGCCCACTGCAGTCTTGGGTGGACGTGTGCTTTCTGCGACGTGTGGCTCCTGTCCTGATCTGGTTTGCCTATACATACGTGATACCGTCAGGATTTTGAATGCCGCATCAGACATTGTTCTCAGAGGCACTCTTGAGTATATTTTATATACAATAGGTAATCTTCAATCGTGATCTCATTTCTTACCTGTGCCAGTCAGATGGGCCCAACTAGAACTTAGCACTGCCAGGAAACCTTAGCGGAAGGGGGGCTCTGCATAAGCTCTGATAGCCCCCACAAGGCTTTTTGAGACAAGGTTTTGCTGTGTATCTCAGGCTGTCTTTAAACACGTCATCATCCTGCACCCGCCTCCCAAATGCTGGGATTTCAGGTACCACCGGGATACCCAGCTTCAGATAATCTGCAGTGGGATAATCCTTCGTCTTTAAGCAGGATTTCAGAGTAGTGTTTTCTACTAATGGACTTTGCCTAGGGGAAAAAAATGACTATTTCCAAATAGTGAATAATTTCATTTGCCACAGACCCAATTTCTGACTCCTCTCTGCTTATATCTTAAAACTTGCTCCTTTGTCTGAGGAGAACTGTGTAGAAAACACAACCTTATAAAACATACTTTGTTAATTGTTAAAAAGCTTTTTTTTATTAAAGAGGGTTCCCTTTTTAATTAAAAGGACTTTTCAACTTAATTCAAAGGACTTCACCGTTTTAGAAGGTGTGTTTCAGAGGCTATTAGCATGTTTAGAAGAACTCTTTTTTTTTAAAGATTTATTTATTTATTTTATGTATACGAGTATATCATTGCTGTCTTCAGACACACCAGAAGAGGGCATCAGACTCCCCTACAAATGGTTGTGAGCCACCATGTAGTTGCTGGGATTTGAACTCAGCACCTCTAGAAGAGCAGCCAGTGCTCTTAACCACTGAGCCATCTCTCCAGCCCTGAAGAACTTTTGATGCCATCCACTTCAAAGTACATTCCTCAGCTCTGCAAGCAACCTGGGCACAGGGGTGGCCATTCCCCACTCTCTGGCAACCTGGAGGCCCATATCCATCTTCAGAGTTCTCGTTTCTAAGGCAGCACAGTTTGTCATTCCTTTAACTTGACACAAAATGATGAGACAGAGGAACCACATAGATGAAGATGGAGGTCCGGCCGAAAGTGTCAGGGAAGTGTTAGCTGGAAGCCCTATCAGCTGTAGGCAATATGCAACTACGGAGCTGGTCAGCCCAGTCTGGTCGGAGCCTCCTTTACTGCTTGTGGTGAAACTCCCAGCCCTTTAAGATAACACACGATCTCGTGTTCGTGGTGGAGGTGGGCTTGGTGCTGATGCTGGCTTGTGGCAATACCCATTTGAAATCTCAGCTCCGCCAGCTGAGCAGAGTCTCCTGCCTTTCTCTTCCTTAGCATGCTGAATACCTAAGAGAATTGGACTGTGCCAGGCAGAACCGGGAGAACCAGTAGCACTGTAGATCATAGGCTCAGATATCTAGACTAGGTCTGCAGATATCTTGGATTCTTGCCTATCGTGTGAGCAGGAGATCTTGAAGCTTCTGTATTTGGAAGAAGGGTGGCTGTTGATTTAAAAGATAAAAGTTGAGTTCTTTGCTACTTTCCTTGCCCGTTGCAGGGAGGGAGAGATCATGCTACAAGCTAGTGAAGTTAGGGGCTTGCAAGGGAACCCCAGAAGACTCGGGGTCTGCTTCTGGTATCCTTGGCTGGTCATGGACTTCATAGCTAGTTGAGCCTGTTCATGATGGCGCTCCCAGGAGCGGCCATGCTGACCGGTCTCCGAGTGCCCAGCTTTAGTGCCATTCTGGATTTCAGTGTTGAGTATTAACAAGTGTATTTGGCAGAACTTTTCTAGGAGTTATTGGGAGGACCGCAAGTCTGGGATGTACTGCCATTGAAGCCATAAGAGGGGTAGGTGTGTGTGTGTGTGTGTGTGTGTGTGTGTGTGTGTGTGTGTGTATGTGATGGGGACCCTGGTATTTAGGTGGTGGCAGGTGTGGAGTGTGGTGTCTGTGGGCCCTTTCAGGCTAAAGGCGGTGGCTGCATAGTGTCAGACTCTTTCCCTGTCCTTCTGGCTGTCTGCTGTCAGCAGAGGTGTGGGATTCATGCAGATCTCTCTGCCTGGACTTCGCCGTGTGCTTTGTGCTTGTAAATACCAACAATAGAATTAAAGCATCTATTTGAAATAGGAAGGGGCTGGAGAGATGGGGCCTTGGTTTGATCCCAGCACCCAGATGGTAGCTTATAGTAGTTGTCTATATAATTCTAGTCCCAGGGGATCCAACACTGCCTTTTGGCTTCCACAGGCACAGCACACAGACATCCACGCAGGTGGTGAACACCCATGCACATAAAACAAAAACCTCAAAATTAAAAAAATAATAATTAAAGGGCTGTATATAGAGGAAATAGTTTGAAATGTTGATGTCCTTTCCTTTGTGCCTATTTCTGTCTAAAAGGGACTTTCCTGGAGTGGTTATGACTTGCCGTCTACTAAAGCTTTTGGGGAGGCGTACCCTCTGTGATTGCCCAGCACATCATGGTGGAGTGTTTCCAGTGTGTTTTCAATTCATTTGGCAAGCACCACACCTCTCCCCCCTTGAGTTCCCAGCTAGGAAAGGAAAGTGTAAAAGTTCTCTCTGGTCTTCCCGTTGGCCTCGGCCCCGCCCTGCCCCATAGGTTAAGTTACCACCTTAGGAGAAGTACTCTTCAGGACACGATGCCTCTCCTCCGTGACAGTTCCACGAGCACACAGATGTGCTGAGGTTCATTTAGAGGTAGGGAGGAGGTGTTCACTAGTCAGGCTGCACAGCATCGACTCGGTCCTGTCCGTTACGAGGGGCCTTGCGTGTTCGTGTTTTGATCTTGGGATGCTTCGTGAAATCCAGTCTTTGGTAACTTGATTTTGTTAAAGAAAGATGACACATAGTCCATGGACTCCTAGTGACATTGTTTCTGGTGCCTCTGCTGAAATCTTCTATGTAGGGAGAGGGTATGATGGTTCACAGTTGAAAACAGCTCCTGTTAAAATAGGTACCTCTAGAAAGAAGAGCTGTGCTATTATGTTTGAGAAAATTCCCCGTTCTCACCACATGTTTTTGTTTTGTTCTTCTAATTTTTCTAAACAGCAAGCCAGGGCTGAGCAGGAAGAAGAATTCATCAGTAACACTTTATTCAAGAAAATCCAGGCCTTGCAGAAGGAGAAAGAAACCCTCGCCGTGAATTACGAGAAGGAGGAGGAGTTTCTCACCAATGAACTCTCCCGGAAACTGATGCAGGTAAGGGGTCTGTCTCATGGATTCCCACCTCACCTCCCAGATTGCCTTCCTCTCCCTCTCCAGGAGGAGCACAGCCTGGGCTTTGTGAGGTTTCTAACTACTGGGGCGTGGATCCTTCAGTCCGCGGCTCTGGAGCCCTCCTGCTCAGGAGAGGTTGGAGTGTGCACCTTTGAGTCTTCTCAAGCTCACGTGCACCAGCTAAGCACAGGTGAGGCTGAGCGTGGGTAGCATCGTGGAAATGCAGAGCTCAGCCTCAGAGGGAAGATTCCTTTCTGCTTTGCTGTTGAGTCACAGACATCCCCAGCCCTAGATCGTCTGCACTCCGATGTGCGACCGTGAACTGAGCATGGTCTAACCACGAGCCGTGGGTTCTCAATCGGGTCATGCTGCTGCTGTTAGTTATACAGTAGAGCCGGGGACGGCACACACAGGAGGGTTTGGCTCTGTCTTAGGAATTCAGCCGCCTCCCTGCTCGTGTCACAGAAGTCACTACCGAATATAACTAAAACTCTGCAGCGCTGATCCCGCTCTGGTTCTCCACCTGTGGGTGGAAACGCCCTTGTGGCTGAACCACGCTCTCACGGGTCAACCGAGACCAACAGAAATACCAGACATTTCCATAGCTGTTCACAATAGTAGCAAAATTACAATTATGAAGTATCACAGAAGTAGTTTGATGACTGGGGAGGTCACCACAACACGAGGAACCCGTTTTAGAGGGTTGCACACAGCATCAGGAAGGTTGAGAACCTCTGTTTGTTGGGACTAGTTTATATGTTGATTTAAGAATAAAGAAGATACCAAGGCACAGGGGGTAGAAGCGTTTGTATTTCCCGTTGACCAACATCACAGGCAGGGTACATTCACTGCGACGGAGAAGGTGCTTCAACGAGGTCCCCTCTAAGAAGATTCTGGTGGCCTGTCACTCCCCTAGTCTCCTCCTCCTCCTCCTCCTCCTCCTCCTCCTCCTCCTCCTCCTCACAGAGGTCCTTCCAGGAAGCTTTGGTGCCCAGAAGCTTCACACTAAGATGGTTCATTCATCCAGGAAGCGACCCTCCCCCCCCTTGTTTTCTTTTTCTTTCCTAGTCATAAATTAACGACAACGCTGCAGTTTTATTCCAGTAGCGGCTGTCGATAGGGACTGAGACAGATGCCCGGGAACAGTAGTCATTAGCAGATGCTTATAGCAGAATGCTTTGCATAATTTTTCTTAAATTATTCATTTGCATTGTGATTTAGAGAGAAGAGAGGGCAGACTGATTTGACTTACTGGGGCCCATGTTGTCACTAGTAGACGGTTTATTCTTTATGCTGTTTCTAGACGTATAGGGACACGGTTACAGCTTGTTTGGCCATGTCCTGTGTTTAGCCGTGCCTGTCAGGTGTCCCCATTTTTAACAATGTAAGAAGCCCGCTTTCTTACTGAACTTACGTTGTTAGTATTTGGCTGAATCGTGTTAACAGTGAGAACCCAGCTAGTGAGCTTTGTTTGCTCTAAAGATAGTCGCCTCTGTGTTTGAAATTGGCCCCCCATTCACCCTTAACAGCCCATTGCCTTTCGGGTAACATTAGTGTTCCTTCCTGTAAGATACAAAAGAAAGAGAAAAATGTGAGAGTCATAGGAAGCAGCCATGGTGGCACACCAGGCACAAGATGGCTTGGACCTAGTGTTTTACAAATCCAGCTCTACCCTAAGAGAACTGTGGTGGCGGTCTCTACAGTCCTTAAATCCAAATATGCATATATTACGAAACTAAGTCCAACCCTCAATTTTTCTTTCCAAAGAGAATAAATAGTGTCTGAACTGTATAACACACTGAACGGATCCTGATTCTGCCTACCATGCATAGTATGAGGTCTGAGACTTTGTGGGGTGGTGTCTGGCGTCCGCCCTAAGTCACAGCAGAGTGTGGTCAGCAGGTGTGTCCCAGACCATACTGCCAGACTCTCCCGTTGGATATAGAGGCTTAGCATGGTCCTAGACAGTTTCTCAAGGGTTTTTGGCTTGGGTTTTTAGGCCTTTCAGTGGCAGTCAGTTGTTGACTTGGCTAAATGTGAACACTTTGAGGGTGTAATTTGATGGTGTTATACACGTTAGCATCCGATGATATCCCTGTCCTCCGTCTTCAGAATGCTTTCAAGCTGAAACTCCTAACCGGTGAACCAAACACTCCACCTCAGCCTCTTCCGGCTCTTGGGATCTCGAAGGCAATGTGTAGTGTGTTGCTTGAAGGTGGGCGTCTGTGGCTCATCTCCAAGTGACCTTCATTTTACAGTTCTTTTGCTTTTTTGGGGGGGGGGGATTTGTTTTTTTCAAGACAGGGTTTCTCTGTATAGCCCTGGCTGTCCTGGAACTCACTCTGTAGACCAGGCTGGCCTCGAACTCAGAAATCCGCCTGCCTCTGCCTCCCAGAGTGCTGGGATTACAGGCGTGCACCACCACCGCCCGGCTCATTTTACAGTTCTTATAAACCTGTCCTGTTGTACATCCCCCGTGATCGTTGGTCTGAGTGGGAAACTTGACGGGATTTAGAATGAGCGTGGGAAATAGGCGATGAGAGGATTTCCAGACAGGCCTAGGCGAGGAGGGGAGACCTCCCCTTGATTGGGTGGCGCCGTCCCCGTGGGCTGGGGTCCTGGAGTAAGTGAGTACCAGCATTGAACCTTTGTTTCTACCTGAGACACGGTGGGGGAGCCACTCCACCCACCGCCACACCCATCAGTGTGGTGGACGACATATCTCCTCAAACCATGAGCCGGGCATTTCATCATAGCCAGTGATCCACCAGGCACGCAGATAGACGCCCAAAAACCGTGGAGGATTCGTAGCTACAGGGAAGCACTGCCCGGGTTTGAACCCCCACTCTCTAGGCCCTTGACACACATTTCTTTCATGGATTCAACGGGTGTTCTGTGGAATACAGACTCTTAAACTGCCCAATGTGGAAATAACTTTTCCCATCTGGAAGATTTCTTTTAGGGTAATTGATGCCGGTAGGCTTTCCAACTGTGTAATTAATTTAGTATGGCTTTCTAGGTGTTCACTTCATTTGCTGTGTTTTGAAATAAAAAGCTTGCTAAGAGAAAGGGTGTTATAGATGTCATTGACAGACACATAGTGGAATTGATTGGTCTTCATGACAGTGCATGGCGTGTTTCACCCGAAGGCCACTGGACACCCATCTATAGGACAGTGTGTCTTCTCTGTGGTGACTGGACGTTTTAAAAATACATATTTCAGAGTGATTCCCAAAAACGAGAGACTTGTTAGCTGAGAGGCCCAGTGGCGATCTGCCTGCCTCTGCCTCTGCCTCTGCCTCTGCCTCCTCTCTAGGGGTTGAACAGAGTGTCGCCACTGCACCTGGTCCTGAGATGCCTTTAAAAACAAAATCCAGTTCATGTAATTGCAGATGACAACCCTGGGGACTGCCACCCTGGGAAACAGATGATGCTGAGTCCTAAGAAAAGCAAGCCACACCACACACACACACACACACACACACACACACACACACACAAGCTTGCAGCATGTAGCTCTTTTGGGGAGGTGGGCGTGGTACATGCTTTTTATTATTTTTATTTTTATTTTTATTTTTTTTAAGACAGAGGCCAGGTCCCCTAGGACTGGTTTTCTGTCTTGTGAGAGCTTTATTCTGAGAAATGTGTGTCTTTCTGGGCCTGAAGTGTGGGACTGGCCTTTTGATTAGTAAAAGAAAAATAATTTGGGGGAGGATCCAGAGCGGCTCTGCTCTGTGGCCCTCAGAAGACGCAGTCCCCCTCATTTGCAGTTAAAATGTTCACGATGTTCTTAGGAGCAAACTCCTGGTCAGACTGCGATATGAGACGCATATGTCAGAGAGAAGGGAGTTCTCCAAGATGTCAGCAGTACCCTTTGCTGGGTGCCGAGCACAGTCTTATTTATTTACTAATTTGATACTTTTTGAGGGAGGGTCTTGATAGTCCCCCTAGTTCACAATTCTCCTGCCTCAGCCTTTCAAGTGATGAGACCACAGGCACGCACCACCATCTCCAGCTAGGTTAAAGTCATCGCTAGTGTGTGCCTTTTCTTGCTATTTTATACAAGCTCCACGCATTTCTGTAACTAAGACTTTTTTTAAAGATCAATTAATTAATTTATTATATGTAAGTACACTGTAGCTGTCTTCAGACACTCCAGAAGAGGGCATCAGATCTCATGACCAATGGTTGTGAGCCACCATGTGGTTGCTGGGAATTGAACTCAGGACCTTCGGAAGAGCAGTCAGTGCTCTTATCTGCTGAGCCATCTCTCCAGCCCCCTAGACGTTTGTAAGTGGGATTTAAAAGTTCTGTCAGCTACATGTCCTGGCCTTTTGAAAGCTCCTTCTGTCCCCTGACTTCAGCCCTCAGAGCCCCACTGTCAGGAGTTGTATTGAGGCTCCAAGGTCAGCTTGCTGAGTCATTAAGGACTCGTGTATTCGAAATGCCCAGTGGGATTTACTCCATGTTGATCATCCATTGCTAAGAGCAAAGTTCCCAATTGCCCTGGTCGTCATCTATGGCTCTTCAGAGCTAACCTAGCTTGGCTTTGGCAACTGGACATCTCCCACCTGATGCATCAGGTTCCTTTCCTGTGTGCTTGTGGGTAATCATCTGCCTGCCTGCCTGTCACCCTGTTTCTAATTGTTGCCTTCACTCTGGAGTCTCTGTAAATAGGATGCTACAAAAAGTCAAAGAATATTTTGGGTCCCTGTCTTTCACCATAGAATACGTATTTCATATATCCATCCCTCTTCCTTAGTTAGGGTTTTACTGCTGTGAACATACACCATGACCAAGGCAACTCTTATAAGGACAACATTTAATGAGGCTGGCTTACAGGTTCAGAGGTTCAGTCCGATATCATGGACTGGAACATGGCGGCACCCAGACAGGCATGGTGCAGGAGGAGCTGAGAGTTCTGCATCTTCATCTGGAGGCTGCTAGTGGAAGACTGACTTCCAGGCAGCTAGAATGAGAGTCTTAAAAGACCACACCCACAGTGACACGTCTACTCCAACAAGACCACACCCACCCCAACAAGGCCATGCCCACTCCAACAAGACCACACCTCCTAATAGTACTGCTTTCTGGACCATGCATAGTCAAACCATGACACCCTCAGTTTTTAAAACCTGTTCCAGTTTTCAAGTTGTATATCTTAAAACAACAAATAGGTTTATGGTCTTGTACCTTTGATCTGCATTTGAAGTAGAATCTGGCCCAGGGGAAGTGTGGGCGTTCTGGCTAGAATAGCAATGACTATATAGTCTTACGCTAATAAGTTTTTTCTGTAATTTAATCACGTCTATACATGTGTGTCTTGAGTGTGGATTTGTGCATGTGAGTGCAGTGCCCCACAGAGGCCAGGAGACTGCATTGGATCCCTTTCGAGCTGGAGTTTCAGGTGACTGTGAGCTTCCCAACACGGGTCCTGGGAACTACTCTCAGGTCCTCTGCAAGAGCAGTGGGTGCCCTTACCTGCTGAGCCATCCCCTCACCAGCCTCTGTCTGGCATGTCATCCTTGTTACTGACTTGGTCCCTGAGGTTACAATACCTTCCAGAAGTAAAGTAACTGAAGCAGTTTCCAACATCTATAGAAACACAGAAGGAAGTCTCATGTAGGACTAATGATGAAGCCACTAGGGCCAGGAGCTTGTCGCGGTGCTTAGGTGAGTGTGAGCACCTTTGACAGCAGGTGCTTCAGATGGACATCATGGGGAAGATGGTGGCAAGTGCTTCAGACGGGTACTGTGTGGAAGATGGCTGGAGAGCTCTTCAGACTGGGACCCCGCAGCAGCCAAAGCCTCTTCCATTGCCTTTACAAGGGAACAGAACTGGGAAGGAGGCAGGAGTGCCTAGGAGTTCTTGTTTGCACAGTTAGTATCCACTGTCCTTGCTGTGGCGCTTGGTGTGAGAATGGCCGACCTAGGCTCCTACGTTTGAATCCTTGATTCTCGGTTGCTACCTGCTTGGGAAGCAAGGTGGTCTTACGGGAGGAAGTATGTCGCTGGGGACAAGCTGTGGAGGAGGGAGAAAGCACGTTGCTTTCCTGCCGCTGAGACAAAGCACCACGGCCCATGCCATTTAGAGAAGAAAGCATTAGGTGGGGCTCACCCCGCGCCTTCCTCTCCCCTACGGAGAGGTCGTGTCTCCTTCCAGCACCACCAGTTAGATGTGTTTTTTCCCAGAACCCTTGTGCCTCGGAGTAGCCTGGTGTGTCCCCAAGCGCTGGACGTGAGCAGAGACTCCAGCCGTCTCCTCTTCAAAGACACGCACCGGGGTTTGAGGCCATTTCCTGCCGGCTCCACCAAGGCGGCCATGCACTTCACTGGATTCGTGCAGACAGCTAAATTGCACGATGGGCCCTTACTATAGGAAACCGTTTTGTTAATTTCAGGGTCACGGAGGTCAGGAATGCCTTGGCAACCATTCAGATGACAGCTTCGCCTCCTGCAGAGACGAAGCAAGCCTTGATGTATGTCTTTCATTAAGTCGCCTGGACCTGTGCCTGGTCCTTGGGCCCAGTGGTGTTCAGAGATAATACTGACCAAGGGGAGATTGCTTTCACATTATAGCTATCAAAACAGTGGGAAGATTTGTTTTTCTAGTTGCTTCCCATTCCCAGACTCTCAGCTCTGTCTGGTTTTCATTTCCGTCCCCCTTTTTTTTTTTAATTTTTTTTTAATTCATTCCATTCACAAAACAGCTGCAAGGAGATGCCAGATTGTTTAAACGGCATTTGAAATGCCACAGACCCACCAGCGGTCAAAGTATGAATCCTAATTCCCCTGTAAATAGCACGCCAGGCAGCTCCCAGCAGAATGGGATCAGCATTAGGACTAGAGGAAATGATGGGAGCTCTTCAGTAATGAAACGTCGCCAAGTGGCCGGAGAGGTGGCTCGCGGTGTGGAGCGCTGGCCTCAGCTCCTTTGGACCCACATTGTGGCTTAGAAGCACCTGCTATTCCAGTTCTAGGGGATCTAGCCCACTCTGTCCTTCATAGGCACGGAATACATATGTTATACATATATACACACATGTTGGCAACGCATAAAATAAATGAAAATCCCAACATGGGCAGATTTCCCTGAAATTCTGTGCACATGAGTATTTATACATGCCATGCGTCCCTGAGTGAGTCAGAAGACTGACTCTCTGTGTTGCCTTCAATATCAGATACGAGACACAGTAGATCACAGAGGGAATAAAGGTTAAAGGAGACTTTATGGTTAGGTAAAGTGGTTAGGTAAAGCCAGGGCAAGAGCTTGCTGGACTGAAGCGAGGGCGGGCGGCATTATTATTTCTAGTTGGAATAGTACACTTGGGTCCTGACAGACAGTTGACCTGAGTGTGGATGAGCTTTAGCTGGCAGCGGGATCACCTTTCATACAGAGGCTCCCAGGAGACAGACCCACAGGTGTGGGCCCCTGTGACTGGACAAGCAGGTCCTGGCGTCGAAAGTGGGAGAGCAGCTGGCAGAGTCAGTCGACGTAGGTCAGAAGCAGAGTGGAGATGCCTAGACTTCGGATGGACAGAGCAGGCCTCTGGACAGACGGCCTGGCTCAGTGGAGAGAGACTTCTGGCCTAGAGACGGTAAGGAAAGGCCAGAGTGTTGTCCTCAGGACTTGTTATAGGAATCAACTCCATCGCTTGGTGACATGCCCAGAGAAGAGGGTCCGAGACCGCAGGAGATGAAGTAAGGAGGGCTAGAGGGAAAGCCACAGTGGGACATGGTGTCTGACACATAAAGCTGACGTGGAATTGCAGTACAGACAGACGGATGGACAGACAGCTGGGAGGAGAAATGGCAAAGAACTGGCCCACCGAGCTCCCGTTGGTAGACAGCTCAGAAGGCTGGATCACAAGAACTGAACCCATTAGTAATCAGGAAAGGTGCTAACTTCATATCACTCTCTGCTCAGTGAGAAGTAAAATTACTGTCAGTTGGAAAAGATGCGTATGTCCTGAATAAGCCGGAACTCTCGCTTCCCTACGATGGCAGCATGTACAGCCCTGCCTGAGGGGAGGTGGGGTCACACAGGTCTGTGTGTTTACTCCAGCCCTGGAGAGGACGTTTTGTTGTCTACCACTCCTAAGGACCACCAACCAGGAAGAACTTGATGTCTAGGACCAGTGTAGGATGAAGGCTGCTTATTTGCTCGACGTGATGAGAATATGAGAGACTTGGTCTAACCCATCACAAGTCCACTGAGCAGAGGATGCTGGGAGAAAGAGCACAAAATTAGGCGAAGCTGGAATCTTACCTAGACACAAGCAGTAGAAAAGGAAGAAAAGGTAACTAGAAAGACCAAGGGTGACTGCTGCGAGCCTCGTGCTGTGTAATTGACCTTCGACCCCATCACGGTCTTGCTCTTGGTATTGATTCGGTGCCCTCATAACGGTGCCCTCATAATGGTGCCCTCATAATGGTGTCCTTTGTACATCCCGAGTTGTTTAACTCATCCTGGGGCTTAGTCTAGGGCAGACAGGCACAGACAGTGCAGGTACCATCGCTCATATGGCCACTGTGTGAGTTCTCTGGATGCTCTGGGGTAAAGAGTCCTGGTCACCTTTCTTCTGCAGGCTTTCATGCCAGTGGTTATCAGCCTGAGGGTCCTGTCACCTTTGACGGTTGCATATCAGATATATTGCATATCAGATAATTACATTACAATTCATAGCCATAACAAAATTATTATGAAGCAGCAATGAAAATAATTTTATGGGAGGGGTCACCACAAGATGAGTTGTATTAAAGGGTCGAAGCATTGCGAAGGTTGAGAGCTACTGGCTTACACCAGGGCAAAGGGCTTTGAAGGCAGAGACCTTGGCTGGAACCCTGCCTTTCCCCCTTACCTGCAAGGCTTCGCACGCTTCTGTCCTGTGCACTGTACAGGGTCGTAGTTCCTATACCAAATGAGGGCAGTAGCTAGAGCAGATGACCGCAGGAGGTCAGGGTGTGACGGCACCCTCGAGAAGATTCCCTGCTTTGAGAAGGGTGTGTGCTAAAGTGCCACCAACTATCCTTAGGATGAATGGGACCAGCTAGCCACATGCTGGCTGCTGGCCGCAGTGTGAGGAGGGTGTACGCCGTGCTGAGGGGCACATGGGGAGGCACTGTGGACGTCTCTTGAGCGAGCCATGCCCCCGCGTTAACTGATTTGGGATGGGCTAAAGTCAGGCGAAGGCATAAAGTGACGGGCAGGTGAGAGTGGAGACACTCCGGTCGGTAGGACCTGGCCTGTGTGACTAGCAGCCTTGTTACCTTGACGTCTAGGCCTGGGTGATCTCCAGAAGTGTATAACCAGACCACTTTTATAATGTGGACTGTAGGAAAAGACCGGGAGCTTTGCCTCTGTGTGTGTAGTATGTGTGTGTAGTATGTGTGTTTGCGTGTGCGTGCACGCGTGCATTCACACAGGTGCAGGGTAGATGTCTACATTAGGTATCTGGTACTTCCCTCCAAAACTCCATTTTCTTTAGTGTGTGTGTGTGTGATGTCTATGTGTGTCTGTGTATGAATACTGTCTGATGCCTTACACCTTGATTGAGACAAGGTCTCTGTTGTCCCTTGCTATGTACCAGGGCAGCTAGCCTGACTTTCCTGGGTTCTCCCGCATCTGCCCCCACCTGTCTCAGGAGCAGGAGGATTGCAGATGGAGACTCACACTTGATACTTTTACACGGGGTCTGGGGACTCAATGTCAGATCCTCACACTTGGGCAGCAACTGCATCTCCATGAAGCAGCCCACTGTATGAGTGGGGAACAGGAAGTTGTACACAAAGATGAGGATTTCATTCTCGTTGAGTGAGGCACCTCAGGTCTCCTTGAGAAAGCTGGGTGGCACTCAGATGCTTGTGGGGGTGGACGGAGAGACACGGTGAGACATAGAGCATTGCCGTGCAGCCTGTGACCTGTCTAAGGATGTCGTCATGTAGACAGCCGCCACCTGCGGCTCGTGTGGGTACCCAGGGCCAGTGGTTGCAACTTTTCAGGCTGTTGGAGCAAATTCTTTTGAGAGCACAAGGTCATCTGGTTGTGTAGATGACCCAGCTCCTCAAGAGGGTGAGGCAGGAGGCTTGTGTTTTCAAAGCCCACCTGAGCGCCTGGGACCCTATCACAGTGGAACCTGTGAGGTGGACATCTGTTATATGTTGTGATTCCAGTTTCATAGATTTGCCTTTGGCAATACTAACAGCATACACCACAATTAAGTGTTATGAGTTACTCTGTAATCATCAGGATTTCCTTCTATAGAGTCTACTTAAACCCCTGATTTTAAATAACTGCATTATACATATGTGTGTGCACACCTGAGTGTTTGTATGTGTATTATATGCACACACAACCTAGGGTGGACAGAACAGGGGACCCTTGGAACTGGAGTTAGAGTTGGTTCTGAGCCACTGTGTGGGTGCTGGGGACAGAGCTCTGGTCCTTGCAAGATCAGTAAGCGGTTTTAACTGCTGCACCATCTCAGCCTCTAAACTCTTTAATTTCAAACAATCCTTTTCATCCACAAGTAGATTCTCAAGTAGAGATGCATTAAGGGAACCTGTGCGGGTTCAGGCATACTGGGGAGTTCGCCCAGAGAGTTCGCCTGGTGACTTCGCTTCGCGTTATTTTAATTTTGGGTAAGAATCACTCACCTTATTAGCAGTGTGCGAAGGGCTTCTATGAGATTAGAAACGAAAAGGATGGATTTGAAGTTTTCATCCTTTTTGGAGACAGAGCAGAGAGGACCCTGGGGCTTATTTCTGGTGGCAGGCCTCAGATCTGCCTCCAGCAGGGATCCCTGGGAGGATAGGAGGGTTCACGGTGTTCTGGGTTGTGGTTTGAACCAGCAGGTGCATTCAGGGTGTCCGTTCAAGCCCAGGGTGACTTAGATTGACGTGAGGAGGGTGGGTTGAGTGTCTCGTTCCTGAAGTGGGGGGAATTTCAGACACTTTAGGAGTTTGGATTATTTGATTATACCTCATGGAGGTATTCTGGACAAGAGGACTCAGGTCCAAACACAAGACTCCTTGGATTAATCTCACACGGTGAGCGTGTCACACACAGCCCGCGTGCGGTTCCAGTGTTTAGTACACGGGTGGGTTTTCTCTGATGTGATGTGGATGTGACTTTTTTTTTTTTCCTTCAGGTAGGTTCTGTCATGCTCAGAGAGCTTCAGATTTTGAAGAATTCCAGGGTTTTTAGGTTAGTGGTACTTGGCCTGAATCTGCCTGAAACAGACAATTTGTAACTTTTATCTCAGGCAGACTATCTGAGGCAAACTGTAGTTCTTTAAAAGCATTGCCTGTACCCCTCTCCCTGCCCCCTCCCTGCACCCTCCTCCCTCCTCCCTGTTCCCTCCCCTCCCCTGATCCCTTCTCCCCCTTTCTTCCTCCTCCCCTTCCCTCCTCCCTCCTCTCCACTTCATCCTAACCCACATCACAGCACCCTGACAGTGTAGGACATTGCTGTGCATCTCTCTTTGAACCATATTTTCTCTCCTGTTCCCTCTGCTGAGAATCTCCCGTGCCCTGCTTTGACTTGTCTGTGACCTGAGAGGTGACCGGAGCCGCAGCAGGCCGCTGCTTCTGCCCTCTCCTTGGGGAACAATGACAGTTCCGACACTTCAGCTCAGGGCAGCTCCATAGCCTCGGAATGGGTAGTGCAACCTGGGGACCTTGTCCTGGTAATGATCACTTCAGTGCCCGGTTTTCCTTCGGGCTTGGCTCTGGCAGAGAGAGCCACGCCAGCCTTTGTTCCCAGGCGGCCGCCATGCAGTTGTTAGCGGAAATACCTCCTCGGTTATTGGCAGCAGCAGAACATCTGTCTAAATACGACTTCCTGCTGTCAGCCGGAGCCTCTCTGTTCTCAGGTTAACATCCTCTGACAGATGATTCTTGTTGGGCCAGAAGCTTTTCCGAGTTAGATTCCATTCTTTATTGTTTTAATTTACCTGGGGCAGAAGCAATAAAACTTTCTTTCTTTCTTTCTTTTTTTTTTATGGGAAAGAAAAATTAAAGGAGCCATTCTAGCTAATAAAATGTTGGCAGTTGAAAATGTGTCAGAAGATATATTTAGAAACACCTTTATGCAAATAGATTAAAGAATTTACGACTCAAGGGCCTCTTGCCTTTAAACTCATAGACAGGCAGGCCTGATGTTTACAGTCTGTTTCAAGGCTCAGGGAGAGCTTAATGGTGGGTTTACCTGTCACCTGCGCACCACACATGCCCAGTTTCTTGGTGAAGGCCACCCTTGCTTATTTTCTCTCCGAAGTTCCTCTGGGTCCGACTCTCTCTGGAAGCTCTTCCTGAGCTCTCTGCACACATGCGGTTTTAATTACTGCGCAGCCTTGCAGAACCTGAGTTTTCAAGAACGAGCTGAAGGTAGACCAATCACTGTAAACACCGCCTCACGTCTTCCTTCTGTTGCGTGTCTGGGTCCCTGCTTGGTTCTAGAGGGGCCCATCAGCTGTTCTAGTCAGCATGTCCCATGGTAGAAGATGACCTCAGGGTGAAGAAGGTGTCTTTAAACAGAGCACACACTCTCTGAGTAGCAGAATTCCTGCCCAAAAAACGTGACTGTCTATCCTGTTTGGGGTGACCTGGCTAGGGTCACCCACTGCACCCCTCCTGGGAGGGGTGGCTGGCCTAGCGTCTCTGGGATTTATTTAATCATTTGACCCTGCAGAGTCTAGGGACAACCTTCCTGGTCTGTCTGAGGTTTGCTGAGGGTCTGGGGTCAAGAACAGGGCGTGGTCCCCAAGCTCTGATCCTCTCCAGTGCGTTGTCCTCCTGAAGGTGGGCTGTTGTGTTCTGTATATACAAGGGTGAGCGTGATGGCCGGTGCTCCTGCAGGCTGTACTGTTGTTCATTGAAAGAAAACGTTAAACCTGTGGACTTCATTGCTTTTAGCCCCCCTTTCCTTGTCTCTCCGGGGCTCTGAAGAAGCGAGTGTGGTCCCACTGGTGATTAGTGTCCCTGTCCCATCACCCCCACTCCCACGAGGGTGTTGGAAAACATGGCTGGTTATTAGTGAGAACCCTGGCCTCCCCTGTGACTCCCTCGGTTTCTCTAATTTCCTTTTGGTTTTGAAAGTTGATTTCATATATAAATTGTGTACAACTTCCACTTGTAACATCATAGCTTTAACTTTTAATTGCGTGTATGAGGTTCTGCCCCATCCCCCCCCCCCACACACACACACACACAGACCCCGGGTTCTTCAGCAACACGGTAGGAGGCGGCCTCACAGATGATTTCAATTTTGCAGAGAGAACCAGTGTTGCTGATTCTCGCCAGCACCGGCTTACATGCACCTAGGGAAATAGCATAATTCCGAATAATTTGCTGAGTGTATTTTTGGGTTGTGACATCTCGTTCTACAGACATGATGCAGATCTGAGTAGATCACAGTTAATTTAAATGACCGGCGGTGTGAAGCTTCAACCTGGAAAATTCCTCCGGCAGGCGAGGTGGCTGAATGGGCAAAAGGCACTTGTCACAAAAGCCCGGTGATGTCACTTCATTCCCGGGTGTCAAGGTGGAAGAGGAGAACTTACCATCCCTTGACAGTTGTTCTTGGTCATGTGTATGCCCAAACTTCTTAGTCTCCGCCCATGGTGTGCAACTTAAAAGAGATTGTAGAGACTGTAGAGATGGTTCAGTGGTTAAGAGCACTGGCTGCTCTTCCAGAGGTCCTGAGTTCAAATCCCAGCACCCGCATGGTGGCATGGTGGCTCACAACTGTCTGTAATGGGATTCGATGCCCTCTTCTGGTGTGTCTGAAGACAGCAACAGTGTACTCGTGTGTGTGTGTGTGTGTGTGTGTGTGTGTGTGTGTGTCTTTAAAAAAAAAGAGAGTGCCTTTCATCTGTTCCCCACATTCCCCATTCCGCCCTGCAGAGACATCCCTGTAATCCTTCTAGGAGAGTTATCAGTGTTTAATTATGGTTTGATAATTTGCTCTTTGAACGATGCCCAGCGCGTACAGGAAAGCAGCTACCAGCCGTGCATGCGTGAGCACGGGCGGCCACTGCTGGTCTTCTGAGAGGCTTCCTAGAGGTGCAGCCCCTGGAAGCTCGGATGCGCACAGCGTTTGTGGCTCACGGAGTCGCTCACTGTCCCCACCCTTGTTCTTCTGTTCCAGCTGCAGCATGAGAAAGCCGAGCTAGAGCAGCACCTGGAACAGGAACAGGAGTTTCAGGTCAACAAGCTGATGAAGAAGATCAAGAAGCTGGAGAATGACACCATTTCCAAGCAACTCACCTTAGAGCAGGTGAGCGGGAGCCGGGGCGGGAGCCGGAGCCGGGGCGGGAGCCGGAGCCGGGGCGGGTGAACGGGGGTGGGTGTCTTAACCCCACAGTGCTTTTCAGTGTCTGGTGTCTGTCCTGTGTACGGCAGGCTTGTAGGGACCAAAAGCCGCTTTCAAGGGTCATTCAGAAGAAACAGACATCTTCCCACAGCGCTCTCACAGGAACCGCTCCGCTCAGCCAATCTTGTAGAGGCAGATAACGGAGCGGAAGGCCTGTTGCGCTCATCCGGGGTCAGTCACTATGTAGGGTGACCCCAGTGGACCGTGCTCATTTTTGTGAGCCATGGATCTCCATTGGCAAACACAGCGGGGACGCCCGGAACTGGGGACTGCAGACTGGGGGGTAGGGAACTAGTCAGGCTGTAGCGTTCGTGTGCCTGACAGGCTGGGATGGGTGTCTGTGGCAGAGCTAGCCTTAGAGGCACACACTGGTTCTTCCATTCCTGTCAAACAGCCGTGGCGGCCATCATCCTTCCGTTGGGATGTCCCTGGGCTTGTGATCTCTGGTGCTTTCTCCCTCAGCAGCCTGTAAAGGCATTTCCCTAAGACACATTACTGAAGGCCGTCCATGGTGTGCGGCTTGGGGCTTCCACGAGAAGCTGGGAAGGTGGGTTAAGGCGTCCCAGCTCCGTCTTGCAGACGCTGGATGATACCATATAATGATTTGGCGAGGCTCACCGAGAGGGCACTCTCTAGGTCCCCGTCCTTTCTGCTTATCCATCCCTGTGCCAACTCCGTCCTCTGTAGCTCTAGTCATCTGCCTCACTTCATGTGGAATGTTTTCCTTGCATGCGTGTCCGTGCGCTGCTCATGGGCATGGTGACTGCAGAGGTCAGAAGAGAGCCTCGTGACCATGTGACCATGTTACAGGGATTACAGATGGTGACGCACCTTCCGAGGCTGGGAACTGAACCCAGATTCTCTGGAGGAGCAACTGGTGCTCTTAACCACTGAGCCATCTCTCCAGCCCCTGAAGCTCTAGATTGAACAGGTTGCCTGAGTAGAAACCAGGGTGGGAATGAGAGGTTGGGTGTATTATTGTCTTGTTTTTAGTTTGCAAGTGTACCAAATTGTCACTGGGTACCGAATGGCTTCTTTAAAGATGTCCTTGCCCCCTCTTTGTTAAATTGGGTTTCCAAGGGTTGGTTATTTTGTAAGCACACCTAGAGCTCTCTGCGATCTATTGGTCATCTTTCAAACCTAGATGCAAATATATAAGTTTTAGAAGACTCACGCCCCCAATTTAAAAACCCTGCGTTGCGCTGTTTATCTCTAGCATTGCTTAGGCAAGCCACCCTGCAAGGTAAGCCTTTGAGGGTTTGTGTTTTCATCCGTGATACAAGTCCCAGGCGTCTAAGGCATTTAACTGGGAGCTAAGCAGGGGTCTTACAGTATCTGTATTGTGCTGAGACCTGGCCTTTTAAGATGCAGCCTCTGCCTTGTGTGTGTTCATAGGCTGGGACCCCATTCTCCAGTGGTGGCCACAAGGTGGAGACAGAGAGCTGGCTTCAGCAGGAAAGGGCTGTGGCCTCACAGGCTCTGGGGAGGTAGAGAAAGTAGGACTGTGTGACAGACCTGTTCCAGGGGAGGGAGACATAACACACTTGTCCACTCAGCCCAGATAGGGAATTTGGGGCAGACCAAAATACTGATAACCACCAGTGGCCACCTTGGTGAGCCAATGTGTTTAATAGAAGTTGTTTACAGGAGTAAGGGTGAATGAGGGGTTACTCACGGAAGCGGAAGTAACCTCAAAGACAGCTCAGTTGCCAAGGTTCACCCCTTCATGGGTGACAGCTCACACAAGCTGGGAACCTGGAGCACACTGACAGCCTGCAGGCAGCCCAACAGGTTGCAGCACGTTCTTTCCAAGGAACTCCGATCCAAACTGCCTCTCCCAGGCAGGTCAGCTGGTTTCTGCTGCTTACAGACATCTGGATAAGTCTCAAGTCTTCTTTGATGCTTGGATCCCTTAGTGAGGGGCTCCTCTGAGGGGATCTCTCCATTGTTAACTCCGGCAGGGAGGGGCCTAGTGAATGTGGTCAGTTTCAGGGACTTCCTGAAACTATTGAGTTGTTTGCTTATATTCCTGCTTAAAGAGCTTCCCTGGGGGATGGAACCGGTTTCAGTCTTGGATGAAACTTAAAAATGGGTTTGAAGGAGGCAAGACTGGAGCAGGGATGGGCAGGGATGGGGTACACCCACCTTCTGTCAGGCTAGACTCTGTATACTTGAGTAACAGCCCAAGATGGACATTCTGTCTCTGAGCACGCAGCGTGCTAGGGAAGACTCTCCCGCAGGATGTGCGCCCGCAGAGCCCCTTGGTGGAAGGGAGTCTGAGCTGAGACATGGCAAGGTTATATTTTGATTAGAGATGGGCAGTTAAGTGCGCAGATCGGTACTGCATCTTTTTTCATGCAGCCGGTGTTTGGGAGGAGTGTTCTGGTTCCTTCTGAGTCTCTGGCGTCACCTGAGCATCTCTGATTGCCTCTGTAGTGGTCCCTGTGTGTGTGTATGGGATGCTGTTGCAATCAGCTTCCTGCATTCTAAGTGCTGTTCCCCCACCCCCATTTAAGCATCATTCTATTGAAAATGAAGCCCAGCCCCCCCCCCCCCCCCCCGGTTGATCAGGGCCTTCTGCCTACTTAGGGAGCTGTGTCATAAGAAATGCAGTGCTGTGGATGTGGTCCGTGACCTAGCCGCCCAGCAGCGCGGGGCGGCGGTGGCGGCGTAGAGCCTTTGAGAGCTGGGACCTAGTACCATGGAAGTAGGTTTCTGGGGGCCTTCGGAGTCATGTGTTTCTCGTGTTGGAGAGAGTCCAAGTTATAAAACCGCATGATGAATACTAACCCTGAATCTCCGGCTTTCTCTTTCTCTCTCTCTCTGGCCTGCATCCCCTTAACCATGATGCTACGCCATGTTGAGATGCAACTGAAGACCCCCCCCACCTCCCCAGCCCCCCCCCATTTCTAGTACCCATTTCTGTCCTTTGTGGACACCCACACATGCGAACACCAGTACGACTAACTAACTACACAGTCATAAGAGTAGCCGCGCATAATAAAATGGATCTTAAAAGGAGAAAGCTGTTACCTGTCCCTCTGGGTATCTCAGGCTCCTGGTTCCAGGAACAGGAGCAACAGATGCCTCGCTCCTTCCTCAGTAGGTCACTGTGACCTGGCTCCGGCTCCTTGTCCCTTGTTTATGCCTGTACCGTGCTAATTGGACAGCATGAGCCTGTGTGAATTCATGGGTTCGTCACTCAGACTCCCAGCAAAGATGGCAGAAGGCGTCTGGCCTTGGAGCCTTGTTCTGGGATGGCAAGCGGCCCCCAGTGGTCAGGGATGGAGGAAGATCTGCACAGTGGAGGGAAGCGGTCACCAGGCAGCAGAGGAGACTGGGAACACGCAGGAAAGAAAGACACAGGCTGGCCAGAGAGAGAGAGAGAGAGAGAGAGAGAGAGAGAGAGAGAGAGAGAGACCCACGTCCAGCCTTGTTCAGGGAAACAGAGGTGCCTTGGCAGGCAGAAGTGGGAGACTCTGCTCCAGGCCAGAGAGTCAGCAGGCTCTGCAAGGCCATCCTGAGATAGGAAATGCTGGGGAAGGTGGTAAATGGATTCTTCCCCTCCCTCCCAGCAGAGGCAGGCAGCGGGACTTTGAAGGATTAGGCTTGTGGCTAATCATCTAGCTGTCCCAGGGCCTGGCCAGGCCTCCATGCTACCTGGTTTCCCATGATGTTACTCTCAGGTACGAGTCCTAGCAGGTGACTCACGGGCTTGACAAGAGCCTGGCTTCTACGGACAGGGCCCCAGGGTCCTGTGCCATTGACAGCTACAGGAAGCTGCGTGGCACACAGAGTCTCAGTCCTTGGGAAAAGGTTTTGTCTTCAGTGTATTTTATTGATTAATTTTTTTGTAACTTGGCCAGTTCCTTGTACCGATTCCAGCAGATGATCTTCCTTGAATCTGTATCACCCACCTTGCTCTCTGGTCCCTAGGAAGCCCCCTCCCTACAACCCTACGCCATCCATCTCTGCCAGTGACCTACATCCCTTCCAATGACCTCTCTTCCACAAACCCCCGTTCTTATCTGTCCCCCTACCTACCAACCCCACCTCTCCCAGCCAGCCGTCTTCCTAGACTCATAATCATTCATTTTTTAGGCACAGCAGGAAAATGTTGAATAGATTGTAAGTTTACATTTGGGATTACATCCTGCTCTTAGTATTGGGATTCTTCCTGTGTGTTGGGCCGCTGTGCGTTGGGCCGCCTTTTCTGTCCCTGGAAGATAATTCGGTCACAGTAAAATCCCGATGGCCGCCCCACAGCTCGAATGCCTACATACCAGAGTGCGTGCCTTGAAGCCTGAGTCGCCTAGAGGCCAGAGTGGTCAAGTGACTTACGTAAGAGGGGATGAGTCCTTGACTTTTTTGGGGGGCAGGGGTGGAAGGGTGGGGCAGGGAACAAAGTATTTCTTGAATCCACAGGGCCAGCCAGGGTCCCTTAGGATCGCTTTCACACTGAATGAATCCTTGTAGATTCTAGCAACTGGAAGAGCTAGAATCTCTTTAGCTCATTTAGGAGAGCGCCCGTGGCACCTGCCGCTCCCTGTGTGCTGTGATAGCAGGAAGTAAGGCAGTAAAACCCCATGAACCACCCCCACCCCTGTATGTTTTTGAAGCTCAATTTCAAAACTAAGTGGAAGTTTCAAAATCGTTTATTAAACTCACCGTTTGCATTATGATAATCCATTGCCCTCACAAGAAAATTTGGAAAATAGGAAAAAGCACCACAAAAATATTATGGGGACTGTGCCTGTAGACACCCCCACTGCCCCTGCCCCACTCCCACCCCACCCCCTGCCCCACCTCCACCCTACCCCAACCCTGGCTGCTGCTGTTGGTAATTTTTCCTCTCTCTCCCCTCCTTTCTTCTCCATCATTTTGAAGTTGGGTGACAGCAAATTTGGGGTGGTGGTGGTGCTATTTTAGTTATTCCCAGAGCTTGGTTACCATAGTCAAACCCACTCACTGCTCCTTCAGGAGAGAGAGAGAGAAAGAAGCCCCCAGCCATGCTGGAGAATACATAGGATTTCTAAGTCCTGGATATAGGCAAACTTGCCATGAAGTCTCGGGCAGGCTCCGTTACTTGAGCTGCCAAGTTGTCACAACGTCAACTGAGAGGTCTCTGGGCACTGCCATCGGGGAGGAGAGGTGCAAGGTGCGCGTGTCCTGGAGCAGTTGGAAGGGACACCTGGCCCCCGACACACTTGCGTTTGGACGGAGAACAAAAAGCTCAGCTGCAGACCTTGGTGTGAATTGGGTGACGTTTCCACATGGGTGAGCTCACTCAGGTCCTGTTGCTCGATGGACCTTGACGGCATCTGTCCAGTCATCCATTGTCTGGCCACGTCGGAGAGTCAAGACTTTGTCCATTAAAATAAGTAACACTGACAAAGGCAGAGCCCCCCAACCCGAGATTACCTGCTTATCCTTTGAGCGTATCAAGTATCTGCCGAGATCCTAACGGATGACGTCAGCTGACTCAGAAGCACGTGGTAACAGAAGGGAGGAGTAAATTCAGCCCACACACAGCGCTGGGACCAATGTGGCAACAGTCCGTGGTTTTGTTTGAAAGTTTTGGATGCAGTGGGTCTCAGATTTTCTTTTCTTCATTTTTTTTTTTAAAGATTTATTTCTTATGCATGCAGCCTTCTGCCTATGTGTATGCCTGCACATCAGAAGAAGGAACCAAATCCCATTACAGGTGGTCGTGAGCCACCATGGGGTTCGCTGGCAATCAAACTCGGGACGTCTGGAAGAGCAGCCAGTGCTCTTAACCGCTGAGCCATCTCTCCAGCCCTCAGATTTTCTTTTTTTGGGGGGGAGGGGGGGTTGTTTGTTTGTTTTTTGTTTTTTCCAAGACAGGGTTTCTCTGTGTAGCCCTTGGCTGCCCTGGAACTCACTCTGTATTAGACCAGGCTGGCCTCAAACTCAGAAATCCGCCTGCCTCTGCCTCCCAAGTGCTGGGATTAAAGACATGCACCACCACCGCCCGGCCAGATTTTATTTTCTTAAAGAACATTATTTTAGGACTAGCAAGATTGTTTCCAGTTAAGAGGACCTGGTGCTGATACTGAGGACCCAGGATCAATGACTCACATGGTAGAGGGGTTAGAACTGACTCCTGCAAGCCAACACTAAATGAACTGATATCGACTCGTGATTTCTCTGAGGACTTGTCCACTGGTCTTTTTTTTTAAATACATATATTTAAATTTATTTATGTGCATGTCTGTGGAGTAACTAAGGAGTCCAGAATAGGACTGCAGATCCTCTGAAGCTGTAGGTGTGGGGTTGTGAGCCCCTCCTGCCGTCTTGACATCGCTAAAGGATATACATATACCCAGTGCTTTGTAACCTGCCTCCCTTCCACAGTCATTAATTACGTAGCCAAAAGGGAGAGGGGCCCCCTTTTTTATCTGAGAAAAGAATATCTTAAGCAGAAAAGCAAATGTAAAATAAAATTCTTCCTTAATAAATAGTAACACAGACCAGCTTGGAGAGAGAAATATACAGTCAAGTAAAGAACAAGTCTAAAAAACTATGGATGCATTAAAGTCTTACATATTATTTCATTACTGTAGAAATTTCAAAAAAAAGTCATTTTAAGATATCATGCCTATAATTTATAAACTCTTCCAAATTTATATGATGTGATGATAGTAAACTGAACCTTAGTAGTTTATACTTGCAGGGTTGTTGTTGTTGTGGCTTTTTTATTTTGTTTTGTTTTTAAAGCAGGACATTAAACAATTGAGGTTTTATTGTTATTTGAGTTGTTTGGTTCTAGCCTAAGAACATTCCCATCCAGCTCTTAAACAGGAGGGATTTAGGGAGAAGAGGAGGTGAGAATCCTGGAGAATGATGACCAGCCTGTCAGTTTGTGTACTAGGTGCTCATGTCAGAGAGGAAGGGACCCCCCCGCCCCCCACCACCACCACACACAGACACAGACACACACACACACACACACACACACACACACACACACGCGTGTTGCTGCTCTTGTTTTTAAGTTCCCATTGTGCATTGCAGCCCCTGTGTTTGACACCAGCATTCGGGAGGCAGAGGCCAGAGGAATTTTTTTTTTAAAGAAGAGATGTAGGGTACATTATGGAAGGCTGACTCTGGACTCTTTTAGTGTCTCCCAGGGAGCAGAATATTGGCTCATTTTTAATCTTTGATCCCCTTAAAGGTACCTAGTCCACATAAATTAACACCAGCTTATTGCTGGATGGCTCTTGGTAGTTGCGGTGTTACTTCTGTTACGAAATTAGAGATTTCAAAAATGAGATGTCTTTGTTTTTTGGGTTTTGTTTTTTGGGTTTTTTTTTTCTTGTTTATTTTATTTTTTGGCTTTTTGAGACCGCGTCATTCTGCATGGCCTTGGCTGTCCTGGAGCTTTTTCTGCTAGTCCAGACTCCAGACTAACTTTGAACTCACCGAGGTCCGCCTGCCTGCCTCATGAGTGCTGGTGGGTAGCGTTTGCCGCCACTGTGTTGCTACCTTTAAATGTTTTGTTTTGTTTTTTTAATGACAAAAATAGATGTTCATTTAAAAAAACATTTGGTAAGGCAGGATGTGACAGCGAGACAATCATTTCATCTAGAGGACTATTTATTATGCTACATAATTTGTTCTTTACACACACACACATACATACACACACACATACCCTTCTTCCCTATTTATTATGCTACATAATTTGTTCTTTACATACATACACATGCACTCACACACACACACACACACACACACACACACATACACACACACAGCCTTCCCTCCCTCTCCCCTGCCACTCAGTACAGAAACATTTTCAGTTTCTGGAGTACAGAAGTTGATCCTCAGTAGTGGTCGTTAACTCTGGGACTGGAAGGTGACCATCCTTCCCTCTCTTTGCTGGCTGACTTCTATGAAGTCTCCACAGGTGAGCTCAGGGGACACCCTAGGATCTGTCCTTAGTTCTGAAGGCAGTGGCTGATGGGTTAATCACCTAGGGATGAGGAAACAGCCTTAATCTAGCCTTATACTGCCAGACTGCTTCTGCTTCTATTTTGTTTTGTTCTTGTTTTTTGTTTTTTTAAGGACCGTTTTCCAGAGAGCAGGGGCCAGAGTCCGAGGAGTAGTTCCTAGTTAGGAGGAGAGTTGCCAGTGCTGGGGAAAGGCTCAGAGACCCGCAGAGGCTCTGCCTGGGTTCTGTCTGCCTCTGCAGGTTTAACCCACGAGGGGTGTGCCGCAGAGCCAGGGCTCCTCTGCGTGGTCAGCAGCTCTCCTGAGCGACTGTCTTCTGATATGTGCGCGCAGAGGTTGGGTTGGCTTCCAGGGAGGGAAGCACCCTGGGTGGGCCGCCTCTGCTCCAGCGGTGAGGTGCACATAGCTCGTGCCTGGTTCACGTAGATCATTTTCTAAACGCCGCCCTCTTCACTTTTCCGGGTGCTTCTGCTGTACCACTAGGTCAGCGTATGGATGCCCGGTCGTCCGTGATACTAAAAGGAATAGTGATAGGAACAGACTGAGCTAGTCCGACCTTCTGCTGGTTGGTACCACTCTGAGGGGACTTGGGGGTGTGGCAACCCCATCCTCTCTTGTTTGTTTAGGCTTTGTCATCTTCTCAGCCGAAATAAAAATCCTGGCGGAGGGTTGATAGAGGGTTTATATTTGAAGAGATTAGATTCCCTATATCCTTTGCGTGGGTAGGTTCTTGCTGTGCCGTGACAAATGGCTTTACTCCTGTGTACACCTCATGAGTTTGTCTCTCTCTCTCTCTCTCTCTCTCTCTCTCTCTCTCTCTCTCTGTGTGTGTGTGTGTGTGTGTGTGTGTGTGTGTGTAAGCCAAAGGTTAACATCAGGAGTTCTCCTCAGTCACTCTCCATTCTGTTTACCAAGGCAGGCCCTCTTACTGACCCTGGAACCTGCTGGTTTGGCCAGTCTAGCCCTAGCCCGCCAGCTTGCCCCTGCAGGGCTCTCTTCTCTCTTACTGCCTATGCATTGGGGTTGCGGGTGGACTGCCAGACTGTGTGAAAGGTAGGGGTACAGATAACAGATTCTGGTCCTCACTCACACATGTGGAAAGGCTACAGAGACTTCTCCTGCCCCTTTAATGCTTTTTTTTTCTTCTCTTTTTTTGTTTTAAGATTTTCTTTCTTTTTTTTTCAAGATTTTATTTTATGTATATGAGTGCACTATTATTCTCTGTAGACACACCAGAAGAGGGCAGGTCCCGTTACAGATGGTTACAAGTCACCACGTGGCTCCTGGGAATTGAACTCAGGACCTCTGGAAGAGCAGTCAGTGCTCTTAACTGCCTAGCTATCTCTCCATCTCTTTTAAGTAAATTTCGATTTTTATTATTTGAGGGGAGCTGGCATGTGTGTGGAGGTCACAGCACAAATTTTTCAGGACATTTCTCTTGCGACAGTCCTGAGTGAACCTGGGTTGTCTCACTTAGCTACAAGCACCTTGGTCAGGGAGCCATCCTGCTGCCCTCTGCCCTCTGTGTCTGTTCTGCTCTTAGGGAAGCCTTCCTGTCAGCTTCTTTTGTTATGTATAGATTGGGTTCTTCCTCACCGGCTTCTTTCCACACATCATTGGAGGAGTCTCTGGAGTTGGAAGTGTATTTTCTCTTAGTGGTCCTGATGAAATTGGGCTTAGACAAAACCTTTGCCAAATGCACTGGAACAACGCTATGGAGTCTCAGAGCTGAGCCTGATGTGAAGGGGGGTGTCACCCATTTTCCTGTCCCCTCTCCAGCATCAAACTTCTGTTTTATTACCTGTCCTGTTTCATATCCGTTTGGGCCTTATGCGCTGGGTGGGCTGCCTCAGCCTCTGAGCGCTGGGCGCGCACAGCCCGACAAGCTGGGTATCTCATGTCCCAGGGATGCGCTGTTTCATCCACAGAGGAAGTTTGAGGACGTTCCAGCCTTAATTGGGGTGTATAATAGGACTCTCAATCTGACGTTAATTAACCCAGAAAGAGAAATAGAGTTGCTGAACCCCAGTGAAGACTTGGGCACACCGCTGAAAGACTTAATTAGAAAGCAGCTTTTGAAATGAACTCCTGCTCATCAGCCTTACCCAGGGGCCCCGCAGACTGCAGGGTAACGCGGGGTGGGGGTGGGGTGGGGTGGGGGGTTGTGGTTGAATTAGCCTGACATGTAGATATTTGGCGGTGGGTGAGAGGGTGCCTGTTGAGGGCATTCTTGAGTTTAAAGCAAGACAACATACAAACACACCAAGAAGGACTGTGAAGGAGACAAAGGTAGACTAGTGTTTTTGTATTCTTGAGAGGTGCCTGGGAGCAGGTGACAGGCACCCCCTCTGCACACACACTCCTTCCCTCAGGACTGGGAAGCCAGTCTCAACCAGTAGAGAAGACACCCTGGACCTCACAAAGCTCCCTGGTGCCTGGTTTGTTCGCTTGTCCAGAAAGCCGCTGATATTTACTGCGGACCTGTTCTTAAATCTAGACACTTAGGATTCATCAGTGAACAAACAGGGTAGAGGAGAGGGATTGGGCAGGGGGCAGTGTGTACAGTCAAAGCAAATCCCATGCACTTGCGAAGATACCATCATAAAGTCCCTTATTTTGTAATAAGGTATTTTGCTAATAAAAGTGAAGGAAATAGCATCTCACAAAGAAAGGTATAGTATGCTATTACAACCAAGATGCTGACATTACTGGAGGGGCAGGGGGTCGGGGAATAGAGGCCTGGAGAGTTATGTCCTAGATGACTGGAACAGGATAAAGCCAGAGGCAGTGACAAGAGTCTAGCACAGCATTCTAAGTGCCCCTTATTAAGGATGTTAAACTCAGCCAGATGTTATGCTCCCAACTTTACAAGTGCTGAACTCGCATTTAGTAACTTCCTGTTCTTCCAGCCAACCCTGGGCAGAGCCGGGATTTGAACCCAGACATTTGACTCAAGGTTTGTGATCATAACTACTTAGTTGTAGAGGCTTTTTGAGAGACACGGACAAGTCTGATTACGGAAGGGATTGGTCCTGGGTTTGCTCTCTTGCCGAAGTGGTTTCCGCTATAGGAAACAGGTTGATCGAGCATCCGTCCGGTGTTTCCAGAGCTGCTCTGCCAGCTTTCCTGAGCTCTTTCATGTTCGTGGTGAGAGCCAGTCAAGGATGCTCCGGTGCCCTGGCGCGGGCCGTGCCCTCAATAAAGCTGTTCCTCTTCTCTCCTTTAGTTGAGACGGGAGAAGATTGACCTGGAAAACACACTGGAGCAGGAACAGGAGGCGCTGGTCAATCGGCTGTGGAAGAGGATGGATAAGCTGGAAGCTGAGAAGAGGTTGGCGTGTGTGTGTGTGTGTGTGTGTGTGTGTGTGTGTGTGTGTGTGTGTGTGTGTGCGCGCGTGCGCGCACACGCGCACGCTTCTGGAAACCTGTTACCTAGGGATGGCTTTTGGGCATTTGAATTGCTTGGGTAATGACATACCATGCTAATGTTTTTATTTTTTAATTAAGTAATTTATGTATCTGAGCACACCATCCCTGTCTTCAGACACACCAGAAGAGAGCCTCGGATCCCATTACAGATGGTTGCTGGGAATTGAACTCTGGAAGACATTAGTCCTCCCCCGCCTCCCACCCCATCCTATCTCGTTAAAGGAGAAAGTCTGAAGTCTGTTGACCTTTCCGACAGCGGCCTCCTCTCGGTGCCTGGCTTTTCTCCTCCCTCGAGTACAAATTGTTTTCATTTATTCGTTCAAGGCCAAGTCGGAGTCAGCCTTGGTACCCCTGTTTACCTGTTAGCTATTGCTCATCTCTAGGGTTTACTGACTCAGTGGGGTGATTTTAATAGGAAAGTGGCTGTTTGCTGTAAATAAATACCTGTGGATTCCAATACCTGACTGTTCTACAGGCACAGAAGTAAAGTGTTAGCTGACAACAAACTTTCCTTAGGTTACCTCTTTGCAGACACTCACGGACCTCCTTTTTATCTTTAGGTACTTTGGGGGTTGGAAGGGACAGAAAGGCAGAAACATCCTGTCCGAGCTTTGTGTGTGGGTAAACGCGAGTTCTTTTGAAACTGGTTGTCAGTTCCCTGCACTGTGTCTTACATCTTTGGTTTGGATGTGCAGTTCTACATTGTTCTGGTTCGTGTGTAGAATTACAAACCCCAGACAAAACAGCGATATGTCTAGGAGAAATCCCCTAGCCGTCGTCTGTCAGCACAGACAGGACTAAGGTAGCAGTTCTAATAAGTTGAATTATAAAGTTATTTTGTGCCCACCTCCATAGTTACCTGTTAATTGACAGGTAATTAACAGTTACCTGTTAACTAGGGTTCAGCTACAGGTAAGTCCTTGTAGGAGCCTGCCTTTTTTGGAATGCAGTTGGATGCTTTATGTGTATACGGTTCTGTTAAGTTACAGAACGTACCGCCATACCAAGCCATCACTTCGTAGGTAAAAGGCTGTTGATCCTTTTCTAGCTTTTACCTGAATGATAATCGGTAGGGAAGGTGGGTGTGCCAGTTATTGACCAAATAGCTCTGACTTGGTTTGGTTTTTAAACATCTTATCATCAGCTGGGTTCTCCAAACCCCTCTGCTCAGGTTCCAAAGTGTCTGTAAGCGACTTCCTCCTCCAGGGCGAGCCATAGCCCTTCCTCACTTTCACCCAAAAAGCTTCAAGAAAGTAAAGTTTCTCATCACCTACCACGTCGTCAGCCAAGCCTGAGTGTTTGCTGGACCCTAGGCATGGTAACCGGATACATGTTTACACAGACTTCACAGTATCAACTGACTGTCAGAGTCACTCAGAGGGAAGGAGCAGGGATGGACCACTCACCCGCACAGGGTGTGAGGACCAGAGTTCGGATCCCCAGTACCCACATAAAGCTGTACGCGTTAGCCTGTGCCCATAACCCCTGTGTGCTCCTAAAGCGAGACAGAGGCAGAGGTGGGAGAATCCCCAGGAGCCCCAGCCAGCTCGCCTTACTTAGAGACCTGTGCACCCGTACTGACACACGACCACACAAAGAACACAAAAGGAATGAGATAGATCTTGGGCTGGAGAGATGGCTCAGTGGGTAAGAGCACTGACTGCTCTCTTGTGTGTCTGACGATAGCTACAGTGTACTTAACATATAATAAATAAATAAATCTTTGGGCTGGAATGTGAGCAGAGGTCCTGAGTTCAATTCCCAGCAATCACAAGATGGCTCACAACCATCTGTACAGCTACAGTGTACTCATATACATAAAATAAATAAATCTTTTTTAAAAAGGGGGATGAGATCTTGCCACTCTGCCTGTGATAATAGTGAGGGTGGACGGAGAGGTTGCGAGACGGTGGCTTCAGTCAGTCCCGTGGACACTTGTCCGGCAAGGCCTGAGCTTAGATGTTGTGTGCTCTTTCACTGCAAAACTGTTCTTCATTATTGTATTTTCCTCCCTTTTCTGTGAAGAATCCTACAGGAGAAATTAGACCAGCCTGTGTCTGCCCCGCCATCGCCTAGAGACATCTCCATGGAGATCGATTCTCCCGAGAACATGATGAGGCATATCAGGTTTTTAAAGAACGAAGTGGAAAGGCTGAAGAAGCAGCTGCGAGCAGCCCAGTTACAGCGTACGTGGCCACCCCGCCCTGCCCCCTTTCCCCCTCCCCCCCCCGTCCCCATGCTTTACTAGGGGACTTGCAGTTGCCGTAGTCACAGCATTACTTGTGACGCATGGACATTTGCACACGAGTTCCCGTGTTACTCTGGGGTCTATTTTTAGAACAGGAACACCATGGTGGGAGGGGCCATAATTTAGAATGCTTCCCGAAGATCATTTTGATAATCTCAAGAGGGAGACCCTGAATGAGCAACAGCCCAGGTGTCTTACTGCCTTCTGTTGCTGAGACAAAATCCTGACTTACGGGAGAGCGTGCTTACTTGATGCACACAACGGCATCGCAGAGGCAGGAAGTCAAGAGAACTGGTCACATCACATCTGTGGTCGAGAACAGAGAGTAGTTGATGCATACCTATGCTTGGCTAGCTTTCGTGTACACACACACATATACATACACACATACATATTTATATGTACACACGTGTATATATAATTATCAATCATAGTATAATCTATATATTTTATTAACTTATTAATATATCATAAACATAAACTATATCCAGCATTATATATATGAATAATTGGTATATATTAATATATACAAGTAAAATAAATTTCCCGAGAATTTCATATAATGTATTTTGATTATATTCACTGTTCACTCTTCCCTCCTAACTCCTTCCACACCCGCCCTCCACCATCACACTCTCATCTGTGATTCTGTGCATTACTTAGTTCACTGAACCCAGCCATGCTGTGTACTCAAGTGTGTGGCCCTGTCCCCTGCAGCAGAGTGGGTCTGCTGTGGGCCACATCCCCCAGGAAAGCTAATCAGGAATGGAACTGCTCACAGCGAACACATGCCTTCCTGTCAGTTAAGATAATTAAGATAATCTCCCACTACACTTTGCTGAGGCCCCTTTCCATGTGATTCTCTTATCCGACTTGACGGGTTGGGGGTGGGTGAGTTTGGTCACAACCTGTAACCCCAAAACTTGCCTGACTGCCTGTCCTCTCAGGCAGGAAAAAACACATTAATAGTGGAGAGCAGAGAAAGACGGTTTAGTCAGTGGCTACAGTGGGAAGAGGGGAATAGAGAGATCTAGCAGCCTCTCAAGTTTCGGGTCCTAAGTAGTAGAACCACCTTAATCTTAGCCCTGACTAGCTTACAAATATGAGACTCAGACTATAGCTGTTTTATTTGGATTTGACAATTAATGTGGGGTATCACCTAATCTACTTTTCTGTCTGTTGGCCTGGGTACCCCTCCCCCAGCAGTGTACCCCAAATACTTGCTGTCTCTCCTGGCCATGTGCTCATGGTCCATCTCCTCTTGTGGTCCCCACCCCAACCCCACCCCGTCTCCTCCTCCTCTCCACCCTCAGCCAGATCACTCAAATCCTGCCTACCTCCAGTCCCTCCAGTACTTGGCTTGCAGTCATTTTTATTTAACCAGTAGTTTTAAGGAGCAAGGTTTGCACAATGAAAACTTGTAAACCTGAGAATTCACGTGCAGGCCTAGGATCTTAGGTACAGAATTTGGCAGTACAATCCGCAGCAACAGACCAAACCTCCACGGGAACCCCTGAAGTGCGGTAGAAGTCTGTGTAAAGGGCCAAGGGTTCGCACGTCCGGGCAGCTCTGGTGGAGGCATGGACCTGCCCGCCCGCCGCCTTGGACCGTCTTCCTCCAGGCTCCAGCCTCCGCCTTGTACTTGAAATCTCTTCCTGGGAGACCGGTTCCGTCTGCCGCTTCCTTCTCCCAGTCTGAGATTCCTGAGGAAGTCACAGCCTCGTCTGTGTCCACTGCTTCAGTTAGTCTGAGTAGAATAGAAAACGAAGGTGTCTCTTTAGGATTTCATTTCTGCCTGTTGCAGTTCTAGATTCTATCAAATTGACAATTAACGCCAGTCCTCAGGCTGGGTGACCTTTGAGATCATGTTTATCTGTGCGATGCTAATGAATCTCTGCAGGAGCCCTCACTGCACTTTGGCGCTGTGAAGGGAGGACCATGAAGGGTGTTTGCCTGCCTTTTACCAAACTTAATCCTTGATGACATTTGCACATGGTATTTACCGAACAGATGCTTTTGGGAATTCATACTTAATATTTTGGGATAGGCGAAGTGTTGTAGAAACCAGGGTTCTGGGTTGCTGAGCCTGTCTAGGTGTCTCTGCATCTTTAGGGGTCTGCTGTACTTCTGATGTTCCGCTGTAGACATTTCTTCTTTGGGGTAATATTGTCCGGGAAAGATCCTCCCTTTCTCCGTTCCTGCCAGGTGAGCAGTCTGCACAGGCATACCTTGTGTGCATGCATACGTGTGCATGCATACAGAATTGCTTCACACCGGGACCTGTACAGTGAGCGTGACACTCTCTGCATCTGTCTTTTTGAAAACACCGTTAAAAACAGCTTGTCTTGCAGTTAGTGGTTCTCCCAGCTATCGACACAGCTGTCTTGGGACCTCTGAAAACGCCGACTTCCATACATGAAATGGTCCGTTCAAAGGATCCCTTCTCACAACGTTGTTAACTACATTTATTCATTTGTCGTGTGCGCACTTGGCCTGGTGCTCACACGTTGGTCAGAGAACAGCTTATGGGGCTGGGTTGGCTCCTCTCTCCATGTAGGCTGAGGGGAATCCAGATCAGTCTGGCAGGCTTGGTGGTGTAGGTGTGTCCCATACCTGAAGGACAATCTCACCAGCCCCAAAGGACCCTATGTGTCCCAGCTACTATGCTGTGTTGTGCTGTGTTTGCATGCGAATCTCCTTCCGCATAGTGTCTCAGGTGGGTCCTGAGCAGGCCAGCCCACTCTGTAGACTGTATAGTGATGGTCTCCGGCTTCTACCTCTATCTCCCCTGAAGGTGCATCCCAAGTAGTAGTTCAGTGTTCTCTCTTGGAAGATACATCAAGATCCTGGAGGCCTTCAGAGGTATGGCATGTCCTTATTTTTGCTGTTAACAAGCATAGACCCAGTAGTGCAAATTGACACAGGTCAGAGCATCTTGTGTACAGCAACAGGCTCCATCTGCGCCTCTGCTGTGGCCCTCGCTTGTGAGGATGCGGCTCCCATGTCCTCTCTGCTCCGGTCTCCTTCGCAGTCTGACTCACCCTTGTATCTTATACCCACCCTGATAATCCAGGATTATCTCACCAAGCCAGGATCCCTGGCATGATCACACCTACAAAATAAATCCCTTTTGTCTTTGTTGTGTCGAGTCTGTAGGCACCACCGTTGCTGTAGCTGCCAGCTCTGGGTGGTTCTCTCAGTCTCTCAGGACTCGATTGTAGTCCTCTGAAATGTTGGATGTTTTTTTAATCCACATAATCCTGAGGTGTGTCTTAGAGAACCACCTCCCGATGTTTGGTGAAACCAGGTGAGCTAGAGCAAAACTGCTCTGGAGTGCCGGTTTCTTTGGGACTGGGTAGTGTCACTCCTTCCCAGGCCGGCCGGCTCCCTTTTCTTTCCTCATTTGTGCTTGGCTAGGAGGCCCTGAGGGGAGAGGCGCATTATTCTCATCCCTTGGCACTCAGTGCACGGCTTGGTCTTGGAAAGGCCTGTGGATCTCCCAGAAGACATCTGTGAATGCTACTGTGATTTCCCCCCCACCTTCATACACACCCCAGGGTAGAAAAGGCTGGCTCCAGGAAGCCCTCGGTACTGTTCAGCTGGTTTTTAATAAGGCTTAAAGCAGTGGTTCTCTACCTTCCTAATGCTGTGACCCTTTAATACATTTCCTCGTGCAATGGTGAAACCCCCCCCCCCAGACAATAAATTGTGTTTGTTGCCACTTCATAACTATAATTTTGCTACTGTGAAAGATCTTAATGTAACTATGTTTTCTGATGGTCTTCGGGACCCCTGAAAGGGTCATTCAACCCCCAGAGAAGTCTGGCTTAGAGGACGCTGTGTTAATGATTCATCCCGTCTGTCTCTTCACCTTTGTGGATCAGGTGGCCTGCTCCGTGGGTGGAGTTGTGACAGTTAGTCCCTCTGCCTCCAGACCTGACTGGAGCCTCTCCGGGATTCTCAGTTTGAGTTGAGCCTTTTGGTCTGCCTGCCTTGGGGCTCTGTCCCCGGGTGGTCTGTACCTGGGAGGGGGACTGGGAACAGCCTGCTTGTGAGAGCGTCACTCTGAAGCTGGTTTGATGACACCCTCACCGACGGATGGCACCGGTGATTAAATATTAGGAGGTAGCTGAATGCATGGGTGGTGATATCTCTGTAAGAGAGCTGTGAGAGAGGAGGGTCACAGTGTGCCAGCAGAGGGCGCCCAAGGGAGGCCTTGGTCCCAGCCTCCTAAGCTTGGGTCCTGACAGTGGGAGTGCAGTGGGCACTCTGAGTGTGTGTGTGTGTGTGTGTGTGTGTGTGTGTGTGAGTCTCTGAGTTAAATTGATGTATTAACAGGAGGCCCTGCAGTGCTGCCTGGCCTGACATTCTAATCTCAAAGTTACTGATCCAGCCTTCTTCTGCTGAGTCTCCACATGCTAACTTCTTTTAGTTTTACAGTGTATTTTTGTTGGAGACAAGGTCTCCCTGTGTCGCCAAGGCTAACTTCGAATTCTCAGCCCTCCCGCCCTAACCCAACCCCAGGTGCTGGGAATATAGGCAGGGTTCCCGTGGCTCGCTGAATGGCAGTTTTCTCTTGAGTGTGCGTGCTAATTTTAATACTGTTCTTGGAGCCTTTGGAGTCTTCAGTCCTGGGAACTTTGGCTCTGTGGCCCCCTTCTGACTCTGAACAACCGTAGGCACGCCCAGGACTACCCGGTGCGTCCTATTGAACTGGGTGAGCCTCTGCGCACACAAGCATACTTGGGGAGATTTGATTTAAGCTGTTCATAGTAAAAGTGGGCCTTGTAGGTATCCACCCACACCCAACCACTTCAATTACAAAGACTTTGCATGTGAATTAGGCAGCGGGTTCTCCGGGCCATGTTCAGAACCGCTGAGAGATTGAGTATTTAGTCTACGCAGTAGGGTCTAATAATCGGAGCACTGTAATTTCTGGAACCGGGAGAGGTCAGGTTGAAGAGATGGTTCAGTGGTTGAGACTATTTACAGCTCACCGAGAAGATCTTCAGTTCCTAGTAGCTGTCATTTCAGCAGGAACGATCTGAAGTCCTCTTGCGTCCCTGGTACACTAGTGTCATGGCCATCAGAAGTCATTGGGCAGGCAGGATGGCTCAGTGAGGAAAGAGGCTTGCCACCAAGCCTGAGAACCTGAGTTTGATCCCCATTCCCAGAGGTTGTACACACACACACACACACACACACACACACACACACGAGGCTTTCATACACTCGGTGGGAGAGGGTTTTGTTCACTGTATAAAGTTCTGTTTTATAAGAATGTTTATCTGTAACTGAAGCTGGCACACTGCTTGTAAGAGTTAACTCCATCCATTAGCATGGTGGATATGCTAATGAGGGAGACAAGCGCGTCCCCCACCCCCACCCCTTGATGGCCTGCTTAGAGTGGACAGGCAGCCCAGTCTGTCTCCCTAACAGGACTCCTCCTAGCCCCCACAGTGCAGAAGGAAATCTGACAAGGCAGTCAGTGAAACTCAACTCTGGCTATGTCGCTGATGCTCCCGGAGGCCCCACCCAGCAGCCCTGCCCATTAGATGATTTACTACATGTAACTAACTCGCCTTGTAAACCTTGATTCTTAGGCTGAATTTTAAACCCCGGCCTCACGTGGTAGGGCAAGGACACCGCCGATGTGTGGGGGGTAATGATTGCGTGAAACACGGTTTAATCGCAAGCTCTGTCTTTCCAGATTCAGAGAAGATGGCCCAGTACCTGGAGGAGGAGAGGCACATGAGGGAAGAGAACCTACGCCTGCAGCGCAAGCTCCAGAGGGAGATGGAGAGGAGGGAGGCTCTGTGTCGCCAGCTCTCCGAGAGCGAGTCCAGCCTGGAGATGGATGACGAGAGGTTGGTGCCCCGCGCCCCACTCTCACGCACAGATACCGTCTCTGCAGGCCCAGGGCATCCAGTCCCCTCTTCAGGCTGTCGGTCAGATGGCCAGCGTGTATATGTGGTTTGCAGGCAGAATCAGCCACACACAGAAGTTGACCTGGAAACTTCTGTGTTCTGGAAGGGGAGAGCCTCACTATTTGTCGCTCGGACTGGGATGAACATCCTCAAGTCAGAGCACGCGCTCACGCTAGGGTCTGTGCGGGATTGAAGACCCTGCTTGCACTGCGAGGAAGAGCTGGAGCTTGTTTTGCTTTTAGATTTTTTTTTTTTTTTTTTGGCATTGATGTTTAAAGGAATGTAAGCAAAAGTGCTAGAGAAATAAATTGCCGCCTCCCCTATTTCTAGTAACGGGACTAAATAAGCTCGCATACTTGGATATAGATATCACAGGCACATTTAGCAGGGCCTTCTCCAAATCTGCCTTAATTGAATTGCAAACATTTCAGTAATTCCCCTTTAGATATATATATATATATTTAAATGTTACCTCATTCGTCAGTAACCCGTGCCAAGGTCTGACCAAAAAAAAAAAAAAAAAATCCTTGTTAAATTTCAAACATGACTGTATTAAACTTAGGTCATTTTCTTATCCCGTGACTCCCCGCGCTCTACCCCACCCCCTTCTCCTCCTTTCCAGCAGCCAGTCCTACTCTGATGTCTTTGTTTTAAACCCCTCTGTGTTTACTGTGTAGCTCCTGTGCATCAGCATCCTTTGGAAATAACTCTTCCCTTAATGATCCTAATGAGAAAGGCACCAGGCTGTAGGACTTACAGAGTAATGGCTGGGGTCTGGTGTGGTTTTCGTCGTCGTCGTTGTTGTTGTTTTGTTTTTCTTGACATGGTGATGGGTTTCGTAGACCGTCCCTCTGAAGTATGTCGTGTGCGTTGCCCATGTGCGCTCGCATCCCTTCCTTTCTTTTTCTTTCTTCCCCCTGATTGATCATCCCTCCGCCTCTCTTCCGATTTCACACTGTGTAAATGGCCTTTATGTGTCTGCAAAAAATAAAAAATAAAAAAATCCAGGCTCCACAAAGGAGAGACGATGCCATACGTGTCTCTGAGTCTGGCTCAGTTTGCTCGCTTTGGTTTCCAGCAAATAGCATTGATCCTGTTGTCCTTGTAACTGTGTAAGCTCCGTTGCACACACACGCGTGTGCACACCACTTTTCCCCTGTGGATGGACCTCCACGCACGCCCCACCCACAACTCGGCTGGTTGGAGCAGACCCCTAACAACATAGTTGTTCAGGAGTCTGTAATTCTGTGGCTTAAAGCCCCGTGGTGTCTTACAGCCGAGAATTGGCATGTCTGAGTCATGCGACATTTCCAGTTTTGGTTTTTTTTCTAGAAACTGATGTCGATGGCAGCCAGGCTGGTTCAGTTTCCACCGGAGCAGGAGAGTGCTTCTTTTTATCCACATCCCCACCAGCACTGACTCCTTGTTTCCTTAATAACAGTCGATCAAACCAGGGGGAGAAGCTCACAGTAGTTGTGACTGGCATCTCCCTGATGCTTAAGGATCTTGAACATTTTTTCTTTTCTTTTTTTTTTTTTTTTTTTTTTTTTTTTTTTTTTTGGTAAGAAAGGTAAAGTGTTTGCACTTTAACTTTCTTTTCTTTTTTCTATTAAGGTTTTTGTTTTTAGAATAAGTGCTTGCTTTGTTGCCCTCTCTGTCCTGGAACTCACAGAGATCCAGCTGTCTCTGCATCCCAAATGCTGGGATAAGGACTTGGGCCACCCTAGCCGTCCTGTCCACTGCTCACCTCGTTTGCCCGATTATTGATGAACTTGCTTGGTAATTTAGTGTTGACTTTTTAAAATCCCTACCCACTACCCCCTCTGTTTGGGGTTCTCGTGAGCTTTAAAACCCATGCCCACAAGGACAGGAGTAGGTCATGTACAATCTGCTCTGACCCCAGTGCACTGGCTAAAGCTAGGAGATAGCATTTATAACATGGGGGAGATATGTATGTATATACGTATGTATGTGTGTGTGTGTATACATATACATACATACATACATACATATATACATATATATATACATATATATTCTGCATATTATTAACACACACATGCATATATATGTTCTGCATATTATTAACCAACTGTCCCGAGACAGGAAGCCAATGTTCTATTTGGGGAAAAAATGTAATAATACGTCATTAACTTAGAGATTTCGAAATTCTCAGCAATTGGACTGATAAATGGACATACACTAATTTGACCTCACCAGGAAAACACAGAAATGGTTATTTTATGTAATAATGAAAACAAATCACCTGACCTGGGGGGAAAAAAAACCCATCACCTGCCCAATCTGTAACTCACAAAGATTGTCTTCCATTCTGTGGACTTTCTCTTTGGCAGCAGTTCTCAACCTGTGGGCTGTGGCCCCTGTTAGGCTGACATCAGATTCCCCTGCATATCAGATATTTACCTTACGATTCCTTAATAGCAAAATCACAGTGGAAAAAGAAGCTGCAAGTGGTTGGGGGTCAAAGGTCGCAGCATTGGGAAGGTTGAGAACTGCTGGTTTCCAGCATTTATCTTGTTTCCGTTGCTTTGTCTCATACAGTGCCTGTATCTTTAAGCATTTCCTCCCATCAACCTCAAGCTTTCCCGCCTCAAATCAGTCTTTGATCCCTTCGGAGGCCATCTTTTTAGTTTTCATTCTGCCTTGGGCTCAGCACCTCTTGGCAGGGAGGCCGTCCATTTTCTAGTGTGTGCCTCTCAGGCTTTCCTGAAAGTCAGGGAGTTGTGTGGATCAATTCGGCACCCCCTGTTTTATGGATGTGCCGTGCTGGTTTTATTCCGGTGGCTCAGTAGGATAGCTTAAATCTGACAGCGAGGCACTCTGAACCCTGTTCTTTCCGCTCAGGATTACTTTGGCTGTCTGGAGTTGTTTGTGCTTCCCTGTGTCTGTGAAGATTGTCCTTGGAACTGCGATGGGAACTATAGTTGTAGTAATCCTGGTTATCCATGCTAATGGGAGCTCTGTCCGTCCTAAGGTCTTTGTCAAGTTTCCCCTGCTTTAGTGTTTTATCACTGTTAAGGTCTTTTACTTCCTAGGTTAGTTTTATTTCTGCCTTTTTTTTTTTAAGATAATAGAATTGATTTCATGATTTCTTGCCAAGTTCGGTGTTAGTATATAGAAAATCTGCTGTTTTAGATGTTGAGTTTGTAGAAGAGTCTTGAGGGTTCTTTTTTTTTTTTTTAATTTTTGCCCCCAGATGAATGAATATATATGTATATATGTATATATAATATACACATATGCACACACATATATGTATATTAAATTTTGTTTATTTTATATATGTGAGTACACTGTTGCCATCTTCAGACACACCAAAAGAGGTCATCAGATCCTATTACAGATGATCGTGAGCCACCATGTGGTTTCTGGGAATTGAACTCAGGACCTCTGCAAGAGCAAATGGTGCTCTTAACCACTGAGCCATCTCTCTAGCCCCCAGGATTCTTTTTAATAAACCACGTGTGCAGATAAGATTCATCCAGTAACCCTTATTTGTAACCACTGTTTTTTTTGTTTTGTTTTGTTTTGTTTTGTCTGCTTGCTCTTGGCAAAGGCTTCCCAGACATACTGAGTGTGGAGGAGATGGGTATCTTTGTCACATTTCTGCTGTGTGACCCGATGCTTTGAGACTTTCCCGTTCAGTGTAACCTTGGCTATCGGTTTTGCTGTTCATCCCCTTTATTATCCTGAGGAATACTCTTCCATAGTTCCTTCCGGGCTTTTATCGTGAAAGGATGCTGGATTCCATCTCACACTGTGTGAGACCTAGGGTACCAGCTGGGGTGTCCTGGTTGGGCACCATGACCAAGGCAACTCTTACAAAGGACAACATTTATTTGGGGCTGGCTCACAGGTTCAGAGGTTCAGTCCATTATCATTTTGGGAACATGGCAGCTTCCAGACAGACGTGGGGGCAGGAGGAGCTTAAGATTTCTACCTCTTGTTCCTGAGGCAGCTAGAAGACTGACTTCCAGGAAGCTGGGAGGCGGGTCTTAAAGCCTACCCCAACAGTGGCACACTTCCACCAACAAGGCCACACCTAATGCCACTGCCTGGGCCAAGCATAATCCAGCCACCACATGGGGTCTGCTCCCTGAGGAGAGCGTGTGAGGAGCCACGCAGTCCTCTACTTCTGTTCACTAAAGAAATAGATCCAGAGAAATAGGTCCAGAAGACCGCCAAAACTCCCAAGCACTTCCTCTGGATGCTTTCAAGAAAACTGAATTTTTAAAATAAATGACAAGTTACAAATGGGACTTTAAAAGTTCTAGAAGAATGACAAGTTTTCCTCTTTAAAAATCTCTCTGCTTTCTGTCATTTGAAGAGGTTTTTTTTTCCCCTCAAAAGATTGTATTATAAAATTGTTCACCGTATATTTTATTAACTACTGTAAGACTCGGGGAAGCCCGGCGGTGGTGGCGCACGCCTGTAATCCCAGCATTTGGGAGGCAGAGGCAGGCGGATTTCTGAGTTTGAGGCCAGCCTGGTCTACAGAGTGCATTCCAGGACAGCCAGGGCTATACAGAGAAACCCTGTCTCGAAAAACCAAATCCAAAAAACCAAGGAAAAAAAAATAGAGGGGGGGGGGGCGTGGGAGAGGAGACCCGAACTGGAGCACGAAGCCCCTGTGCTTTGCGCTTCAGAGGGGTCATTCTGGGGAGATGTGACTCCCAGATAGATGGCTGCGTTCTTCAGAGCTGCCGTTCACTGTGGGAGTTTTGCTTTATTTCCGTTGCTTCTTTTTTTTCATTTTTTAGGAGGATCTCCTGTAGTCATGAGCTGACCTTGAGTTTGATCCCCTACTGCCACTCCAGATAGCTGGGATTAGAGGTGCACGCCCCCAGAGTGCTGGAGACAGCCGAGGCAGGACTTCATGTGTGCTATGAAAGTGCTGGCCAACTGAGCTATACAGGGCTATAGCCCTGCGTTTATTTTATTTTATTGTAAATTATCCAAGGTAGCATGGAGTTGCTGAGTACCAGGTTAAGTAGCACTCTGCACCCCATGAGTGAGCCAGTGTGATGGATCTCCGGGAAGGAGAATATCAGACACTCGAGATTGTAAGGGGTGATCTTAAACCACCTGCCTGTATGTATAATATAAGGGAACATCCACCCTGGTGTCCTGTGACAGGCTGTCCTGAAGAAGGGAAGGAGGCCAAGAGCCAGGCATCTGATTGAACTGGGTATCAACCGAGCTTCATTAACCTTTTTGCAAATGGCTAGGTCAACCCCTCAGGTGATTGGACACCGAGGCTGGCAGTGCTCTGGGGACAAGGTCCTTGCCTGTTTGGCCTTAAGACTAGGGTAGTTCGTCAGGAAGTCTGCCAAGCGGAAATCTCCCTGCATCAGCACTGTGTACTCGGTCCTCAGAGCAAAAGCCATCGGTCCCCATAACCCTACTTCAGCACATTCGGGCCTGCTGTGAGCTAGACTCAGCACAGTGTGGCCGAGCGTGACCCGCTCAGGGTGCCTGGCCCTGGTGTCTTCTGTTAAACTCTAATGTGTGACCATCTGCTTAAGCAGAGCCTGCCTTGTGAAACGGCGGCACGCATCCCAGGGCCATATTCGGCCTTCCGTGTGTTAAGTCTTGGAGACCTTGTTGGTTTTTGAGTTTCAAATAGATATCTCTGTGCTCCTGAGGTCACTGGTATGCCTTCGGGACAGATCCCTTCTGATGCCTATGGATAGCATGGCGGTGACAAGCCTCTGGGGTTAGTGACACTTGTGAGACTGGAGCTGTGTGGCTCAGGGGTCTGTACTAGAGACTTCCCCTGGGTACAGCCTCTCCGACTGCCAGGATTTTGTCCTCAGGTTGTGCCTTGAGGGTTTCACTCCTAGGGTTTCTTCTAAGGACCACATGCACATGGGTGTTTCAACCCCTTCTCCTCTCTCCATGCAGGTATTTTAATGAGATGTCTGCGCAAGGATTAAGACCTCGCACTGTGTCCAGCCCAATCCCGTACACGCCTTCTCCCACTTCAAGCCGGCCTATATCACCTGGTGAGTGTGTCTGTGTGTCTGTCTGTATGTCTGTCTGGGGCTGTTTGGGGGGGCTGTGTGTGTGTCTGTCTGAGGCTGTTTGGGGGGGCTGTGTGTATATGTCTGAGGCTGTTTGGGGGGCCGTGTGTGTCTGTCTGAGGCTGTTTGGGGGCTGTGTGTGTCTGTCTGTCTGTCTGTCTGAGGCTGTTTGGGGGCTGTGTGTGTCTGTCTGAGGCTGTTTGGGGGGCTGTGTATATGTGTGTGTGTCTGTCTGTGTGGCACTGGGAATTGAACCCAGGGCCTCACACAGGTTTAACTAAATGCTCCCTGCTGGTTTAGCTAGCTCTTTCAGTATGCTTAATTAGCAGCCCTGGTTGTGTTCTCTTCTTGTGTGTGTGTGTGTGTGTGTGTGTGTGTGTGTGTGTGGTGTTTGTTTATTTGTTTGTTTTAATCTAAGTCACCATCAGTACTGAGTGTTGGTTGAAGACCTTAAACACAAGGACTCTGATTTTTTTTTAATTATTATTTTATTATTTAATGTTTTTTTTTCTACTTTTTAACTCTTATTTTTGAGGATTTCATATCATCTGTCTGCCCCTCTCTTCCTCAGTGTTCACTGAGCCTGTGGTGGGGGTGGGGTGGGGGTGATGGTGATGATTGATGAATGATGGAGGAGGAGGATGATATGAGGATGATGCTGATGAAGGCTGTGTGTGTGACTAGTCTGGGGATGGGCGGGGTCCCTGGGTTGATTTCCAGGATGTCTTCCTGTGCATCCTTTATGGATTTCACTTTTGCTCTTCGGTCATAATCTCAGCATTGTTCTCTTCCCTCGTGGAAACAGAAGCAGCAGCCACTCACGGGGTGACTTGCTCTGGGTCTCTGTGCCAGGAAAAGGCCAGGCTGAACTGCTTTACCCAAAACCAGTGCTCCCTCCCCTAGCACGAGCTACCTCCTGACCCTGGCAGTGGCCCTCGAGCCAAGCCTCGCTGGCCTGGTAGATTGCCTGTGCAAACAAGACAGATAGCGTCGTCCACTGCTGGCCTTGCCTTTCCCAGCAGGTTTGTCTTCTTCTGACCCCAGAATACTCCTCAGTGTCCCAGGCAGGGCTTGGGGCTCCCGTATAGGTGAGCAAGTCTGAGCTCCACCCTGAGTGGTGGGGAGGCCTGAGGCAGGAGGGGTGGGGAGAGAGAGAAGGCTTGCATCTGGAGGCTTTGTTTCTGCGCCTGCTGATGAAGGAGCCACACATGGACTAGAGGGACAAGCGGGGAGAGCGGGTGGGGCGCCAGGTTGGCAAGAGTCACTGTAGAGGTGGCCTTGCAGAGGCTCTTTTAGGACCGTGGTTCGTCTTGTCTGAGGTCATACTTACGACAAGGATTTCCCTTAAGATTCATGAAGGGGATGTGATGTTCTAGAGTCACTGTAGTTCCGACAGTGTGGTAGAACCTTCTTGGCTTTATCAGTTTGGGATCTAGCCAGGACTACGGTGACATCTGTTGTCGTTGTCGTTGTTGTCATGTGGATGGATAGTTTTTTGGTGTCTGCAAACCAGGTGTGTCCAGGGTTCTCGGAGGTCAACAGGGAGCACTGGGTCCCCTAAGACTAGAGTTAAAGATGGCTGTGCATTGCCGTGCTTTGGGTGCTGGGGATCAACATCAGGTCCTCTGGGGGGAACAAAAAAAGAGTAGCCAGTGCTCTAACCACTGAGCCATCTCTGAAGCCTGCCATGTCCTCTGAGGAGATGCTCAGAGCCAACAGTAGAGAGTCCCCCACATGGTGACAACTCTTCTGTTGGAACTGTGAGCTCTCCAAATCAGAGACCAAGGACAGGCCCAGGATTCCTGTCCAAGCCATTCTTGCCAAAAGGACATTCCGAGATCTGAATTCATATCTCTAGTCTCCGGCGGCCTTACGCCTCACCTCAAAAGCTTGTCTTAGCTGCCCCTCCATCTTCCCGAAGACAGTGCTGGGGCGCCGTCACCACAATGAACATCTCATTTTATCTGCTGACTTACTGGTGTAGGAGGAAGGCTTCAGTCAGGAGTAAGGGACAGGGGGAAGGTTATTGTTTAGCAGGTAGAAATGCCAAGTCATGTTGAGTGCACCTTACTACCTTATCTAATCTAGTTAAAGGTAACACAATTTCTAGAGGAACGTCATTCCCAAGGAAGCAGCAAAAGCACCACAGTCAGGGGTGCGGTTTAACCCCTGGTAAGGATATGACAGAGTCAGGAGCCTTGGGGACCTAAGCTCCGAAAGCATGATAGATAAAGGCCATCTCATTATCTGCACTGAGATGGTTCTGTCAGTACTGCCTAGTGATATTGTCCCCTAGCATTTTGGGGACACTGTTAGTTTCTCATTGAAATTCCTGATGGACATATTTCTTAAAAAGATATTCCTGTCCATAAGTCGCTCAAATGTGTACTGTATGCAGATTTCCAAGTCCAAGGAAGTTCACTGGTGTGTGTGTGTGTGTGTGTACTTATACAAGTGTGCATAATACACATGCATGTGTGTATACATGTGTGTTTATATGTATGTGTGCATGTGTGTATACATATGTATGTACATACATGTGTATATGTGCATATATACATGCTTGTGTGTGTATGTGTGTGTGTACATATGTGTGTGTGTGTATGTATGTGTGTGTATTTTTATATTCCTGGACTAAAGAGTGGGGTGCATGGTAATTAAGATTTGAGAAAGAATAAAAATTAGTGAGACCACCAAGATTATATAGAAGGTTATAGTCCATGCGGCCTAGGGAAGAGGGTTAGGGAAAGCACACTAATACCTTGTTTAGTCTTGCAGTGATCTTCCGAGGATTCTCCAGCGCTCCTGTTTGCTAATGGTGGGTCCTGTAACACAGTGAGACTACATAATTTATCCTGTGGCTCAGAATCACAGTCAGAGATTGTCACGGAGATTGTCACTGGCTGCCCCTGAGCCCCCGTTGCCCTGATTGATTTGGTGTCTAGGGTCAGGCTCGGGGTTAGAGTTAAGAGTCATAGGACCGGATGTTGACCGTTGAGAGTTGCTGGCCTAGAGATCAGAGGTGGAGAAGGGGCAGCAGTAGAGGGTCTGAAGATTCTTGGTGGCTTAACATAATTTAAATTTATTATTAATTTTTTAATTAACCTAGTTAATAGGCTGGAGGCTTGTTTTTATTTTTGGTTTGTTTCTTGAAAGGAACCTCTTTTATTATTTAATATTTTTAATGTGTATGAATGTGTTACGTGCGTGCGTGCGTGTGTGTGTGTGTGTGTGTCTCATGTGTCTACTTGATTCCTTCAGAAGTCAGAAAGAGGGGCTTGGGTCCCCTGAACTAGGCTCTACACCCCCGTGTGAGTGCTGGGACTCGGTCCTACACGAGGGGCGAATGCTCTCCTGAGCCATCTCTCCAGTCCCGAAAGCCATCTCTTGAACCCTCTTTAAAACTAACAGTGTCATTTTCTTATAGATGCATCTTGGGTTTTCAGGAGCGGGATGTGTGCGTTTACTCTTTTGCTTTTTCCTCTTGTTTTTGCTTGGCGGTGAAGTCCAAAGCCAGACCTTGTGCCCGCAGACAACCCTTCCACCCCTGGTCTTACCCTCACTTTCCTCAGAAGTAGAGTTAGGGTTACTGCACCGAGGCTGTAACCTTGAAGACAAGCTCTCCAGTCTCAGCTAATCAATAAACAGCACGTTAAACGACCACTTTGGTTTCGGAGACTGGCTGACGTCATCAAGTCGGGAGATAAGTTCTCAGCATTTGGTGTCAAGGCCACAGCAAAGTCATCCTCTGAGGAGGGACTTGGTGCATCTTTATGGAAACGGACAGTGAAGTTTGCTGTTCCCGTATAATTCAGGGCAGCAATAAATGGCTAATACGGCTTGGCACTATGACCTGCAGCTCCTCAAAAGAAGGTGGTGACTCTGGTCCCTGTCTAAACCCTTGTCCATTGATTTTTACTAAAGCCACTTGTGTAGCTCTGTATTTGTTAGCGCTGTGACCAAACTCCTGACTGGAAGCAAGCTAAGGAAGAGGCAGAGAGTGGGCTACAGCTTGTCAGAGAAAAACTTGGGGGGGGGGGCGGGGGCAAGAGCCTGAGGCAGCTGCTCACACTGTATCCTCCATCAGTGAGGCCCTGGGGTCCCCTCTGAGTACTACCTACCTACCTCTCAAGGGTTCTCCAGCTTTCCCAAACAGCGCCAGCTGCTGGAGACTACGATTGAAGCACCTGCACTTGTGGTCGTGCTGGGGGTTGTACTGGCTGGTTTTGTGTGTCAGCTTGATACAAGCTGGAGTTATCACGGAGAAAGGAGCTTCAGTTGGGGGAAGTGCCTCCATGAGATCCAACTGTGGGGCATTTTCTCAATTAGTGATAAAGGCGGGAGGGCCCCTTGTGGGTGGTGCCATCCCTGGGCTGGTAGTCTTGGGTTCTATAAGAAAGCAGGCTGAGCAAGCCAGGGGAAGCAAGTCAGTAAGGAACATCCCTCCATGGCCTCTGCATCAGCTCCTGCTTCCTGACCTGCTTGAGTTCCGGTCCTGACTTCCTTTAGTGATGAACAGCAATGTGCAAGTGTAAGCTGAATAAACCCTTTCCTCCCCAACTTGCTTCTTGGTCACCATGTTTGTGCAGGAATAGAAACCCTGACTGAGACAGGGGTGCACGTTGCACACTGAAGCCGCAGCCAGAGCCTACCTACCCTTGCGGTTTTTCCAGTTAGATACTAGGAGTCCACGGTATAGAGTGCTGGATTCATGCACTGTGTTACCCAGACCAGTACAGCCTTTACTTTGGAATATTTTAAGTATGGTTAATTGAATCCTACCCTGGGGGCCTATCTAATAAGAGTCTGTGGTGTGTGTGTGTGTGTGTGTGTGTGTGTGTGTGTGTATAGAGGTGTACCTGTGTGGGCGGGCACACATGGACTTGGTAACTAGAGGATACTCAAGCATCCTTTCTCAGGAGTGAGCCATCCAACTTGTGTTTTGAAGTGGTGTCTCTCGTTGGCCTGGGGTTTGCCAGTCAGCTAGGCTCACTGACTAACAAGATCCAGGGATTGTTCCTGGCTCGCTGTATGGTTGATGGTCACATCCTCACTCGTGTCCTCACGCACGGGCAGGAGGAACTTCACCGTGGACTGACCTGTCTCCTCAGCCCTGATAAGTGTGATTGCAAAGCACCATGGGAATGAGGCTGGCTTCCAGGTGAAGCCTGCCACACATGGCGGTGGGGCAGAGCGTTAGTGGCCACTGAGTCTTGGCTCCTTCCAGAGAACCATGGCAGGTGTGGTTGTATCCTATATTGAGTCAGGTTGCAAAATTTGCATGCACACACATTCTTAAAACAGACACATGCATGTGCACACAGACATGCATACAGACACAGGTGCATACAGACACGTGTGTACATACATAGATACCTATGTACACAGACATAGACACCTATGCACACAGACATGCATACAGACACATGTGTGTACACATAGACATCTGTGCACAGACACATGTGCACACAGACAAGTATGCACATACACAGGTGTATACAGACACATGTGTACACACACATAGACACCTATGCACACATACAGACACAGGTGCACACAGACACATGCGTGTGCACACACAGCAGTTAGGTGTTTCCACACTTGCTGATTTACCCACTGTTGAAGCACAGATATTCCTTTCAACACTGTAGTCCATTTGATGCTTGCGTACGGTGTAACATAAAAGGGTTGTTCATTTGTTTGGTTTTTGCCTGTGGATTTGCAGTTTTCCCAGTGTGGAAGAGACTGTCCTTGTCTGTCCTCGTCTCTTGTCAGAGGTGTCAATGGACTATGACCAAGTTCATTTCTGAGCTTCCTGTTTTGCTTTGCTTTTTAGCCGTCCTCGGCTCCCCTGGTACTTGGTGGGATTTTTTAATACCCCTTGCTACCCAGCATTCCACTCAGTAGCCCCACCCCTCCGCTTGTCTGGTTTTATTTGTGTGTGCACCCGAGACTGCCCTCCACCTTTGCAATTTTCCAGACCGAAGATTCTAGACAGTCAGGCTGCAGGCAATACAGAACCTTGCCGCCCTTCTGTTTCAGGTCTTTCGTACGCAAGTCACACGGTTGGCTTCACGCCGCCCACGTCGTTGACTCGAGCTGGAATGTCCTACTACAACTCTCCAGGCCTCCACGTTCAGCACATGGGGGCCTCCCATGGCATCACGGTAAGTGTCCTGGTCTCATGGGGGAGCTGAACTGAGGGCTGCTGCCGTTGGCAGTTTGCCACGTCATGTCTTGGGTCCCCTTTCCTTCCACCTGTGGAGTGTTCCCACGAGTTTAACATGAAGTTATGGTGTTAAAACTAACGTCCTGGGATCCCAAGACTCAGGTTCGCTTACAGAAATCGCCCACTAGGAAATGTGATTTGAAGTGTGGGCGGTGTCTTTACTGAACTTCGGCCAGCTATTTACCATAAAACGTTATCGGGGGTTTCTGTAGCATCTAAAAATGGCTCTCTTCAATATCTGCGGTTTACTGACCCATGGTGGCCTTCATAAAAGTTACCATGGCTTCTGGTTCCTCTCCTGCATCCAGGAAGGCCAACTTCATCCAGCTCTCAAAGCCTTCTTGGGAAGGCTGAGAGATGGCTCAGCAGTTAAGAGTACTGTCTGATCCTCTAGAGGACCTGGGTTTAGTCCCCAGTGCCTACATGACGGCTCACAACTGTGTGTAACTCCAGTTCCAGGGGATCCAGCCCATGAGGCATGCACGGGGTGCATATATTATCTGTGCCAGGCAAAGTATCTATACACACAAAACAAATACATCAAGGTCTCCTCCTCCGGAGAGTTGCCCTGCACCTTTGACCATGCAGTTGGCTGAGAGAACAGGAAGACATGCAAGAATAGGAATAAGAGGTTCAAAGAAGAGGTTCAAAGAATGAGTGACGTCATTCGGGGTGCCTTTGTAAGTCTCGAAGTTTGAAGGACTCCTGTAAAGGTAGAAAATGTTGTTTCATGTTTCCTCAGAATGAGGAAGGAGCTGAATGAAGGAGGAGATTGGGGACACACCAGTAGGGATAATGCGACATCATCATTATTGGACATGAAAGATGCATTTTCATTCTGTATGACGTCTTTGCGGACTTGGGTTTGAACATGACCTCCTATACCTTTTCCCTACTAGTTCAGGGACCACCAGTGACAGAGAGGGAACCGGTGGCTCTCTCGCCTGTGTTAGTGTGGGTTCCGTTCTCTGATTTATCCTTTGTTGGAACTACCCCAGTGTCCCAAGCTGACCCCGTCCTTGTCCCTTTCTTCCCTTCAGAGGCCATCTCCACGGAGAAGCAGCAGCCCTGACAAGTTTAAACGGCCCACGCCACCTCCATCTCCCAACACACAGAGCCCGGTCCAGCCGCCTCCGCCGCCGCCCCCGCCCCCCATGCAGCCTGCGGTCACCTCGGCAGCCACCACGCAGCCCGCCCCCACGCAGCCGCAGCATCCGGTGCACCCCTCCTCCCAGCCTTAATGCATGAGCTTACTCGGAATTTCCAGTTGGGACTCGTCTGATGGAGCCACCTTCTCAACGCCAAAGGCTTCTTCTCTCCCGACGACGTATTTGGATCTGCTGCGTTTGCACTGAGGTTACCTACCTTCCCCTCCTCATCGTGCCGTGAATGTTCGTCGGAACCGCAGCCGAGGTTGCGGGTCCGCAACACTAACCAGACGACTTTCTCCACCGGTGTTTTACTTGAATCTCCGTGTCTGTCATTCCCCGGCTGCAGCGTTGCTGTCTGGTATCTGGTAACGAGCAGCAGTGTGCAAACCCTACCCCGCCCCCCGGGGGCCCCAGGGCTGCTTTTTTTTCTTGGCTTTTAGGTTTGTAAAATAAGAAGGGAGATCTTTTTTATAACTATTCTCTGTGAATTTGCAGGAAAATTACCGAGCTGTTTAGAAACCCTCCTTCTCCAGGTCAGTGACGTTTACCGAACATACCAAGAGTTCAGCACTACAGTTCAGACCTTTTTTTTGCAGACCTAACTCACTGTAGGATTGGAAGTTAGATGAACCGGTGCCCACAACATGTAGTCTAGAGCTTTCTACAGACACTTTTTACAGATTGTTTTCTGATGTAAATTGACCACCACCGTGTCCCTTGCGAAATGGCCTACGGAAACAAATCACACAGCTGTCTCTCCCACGAGCGTGGGACGGGAATCATTGCCTATTAAGATGTGATTTTTCTTTTCCTGTCTCCATGTTAATCCACCTAAACCGACACGAGTGGATAGATGCCTTCCCACTAACGGTCTCGACGGCTAACTGGAATGTAGGCTTAGATTCTCCGCTGCAGGGGCCGTGAGATTGTAACAGAGCCAATACGGCTAACCCTTCCCTTCTTTTGTGCTGTCCTGAGACAGGGTGCAAACAAGTACCTTCCAGGTGCAAAATGCTGTGTAGCAACAGACAGACACCCTAGTGTGATGGCTAAGGAATACTTGGTAGGTCACAGAGTAGCAAGCAGTGGAGCGCTCCAGCTGTGACAGGCACTCACTTTGCCTGCTCTCAGCACCGAGGAGAAAGTTCTGACGAGAAAGTTCTGATGGCGATCTCTCGCCATTCATCCAGCACAAATCCTTCACCGGGGTGGGGGTGGGTGGGGACACCCAGTGGTTCTTTTGTGACCTTTTGTCTCTGTCTGTCCGCAGTTACTTTGTGCTTTAGTAGTCAAGTGCTTCCCCTGCCTGTGTTTGCATATTTATATATGCCGTGGATGGAAATAACTTACTAGAGAATGTATATTTTATGATGAGAAGTGTCACTCTGTTGGATATAATCAGAGAACTGAAAAATTAATTTATCGGTAATTTTTAAGAGTTCATGTGTGTGACAAACCATCTCTAACAGCAACTTCTCGTGGAACACACTCCCGAGTACAAGGAATAATACCCCTGGTGACATTGTAGATAATTAATATTGTACAGTCTAGAAACCTCCATTTTTGCCTTTGAATGCATATTTAAGAGTTAACAGAATGGAAAAGTGTTATCAGATAATAGTGTTTGACCGCGTTTTAAGAACTTGAGAGTAAGAACAACCGTAAACTGAGAATGCTATCTTCTAGTGACCAGGAAGACACTGTTGGCCTATTAAAGTTTTATTTATAAGTTGTGTGTGATTACAGGCCATAGTATGGGTTAGCAGACATGGGATAGAGTCTGATATCTCCAGTCAAGGTTTTCAGTGTCTGACTAACCCAGGCATTTCTAGCAGTTCCACGCCCCTCTTGGTACATGACCATTCCAGGGAAACTGAGGCTAGGCAGAAGAATTCTTCCTTCACGGTACAGTCTTGAGGCTTTTTGGTTTTTGTTTTTGTTTTTTTTTTTTTTTTTCTTTTGAAAGAAATACAGTATGTGTTTACAAGAATCTTTTCTGGGATTGTAGATTTCAGTACTGCTGGCAGCTTTATCCTCCAGCACACAGGTCCGTTCTGGAAAGTTCTTCCCCCAGTGTCTATCAATTGAGTTACCTCCTAGAAGCACAAGTGTAAAAGCCCCGGGGTACGGCGAGCGGAGCCTTTGAGAAGTAGGTTCTTGACATCAGACTTGTCCCGGAAAGTGTACTTTGGATTCCTATCAAGCCATCCATGAGTTCACCTCAAACCCAGCCCTTCCCGACAGCGCCTCTCAGTCGGATTCAGTTACCGGTCCCTGCAGGTGTTAAGAACCAACAGAACAAACACTAGGATCTGAACGTAGGGTGTTTTGTGTCACTCTTGAAGCACGTAGCAATAGGTAAGAGAGCCAGATGCTAAGCCCCCAGGGACGGGAGCCCTGTTACTGTGGGCTGGGCGTGGCTCGTACAGGTTCAGTTCCCTACTCTCACAGGCTAAGGCTAGATTAAAATCAGTAGCCATCCTCAGCAGGTGAGAGCAACAGTAACCTTCAGTGGCTTCATTTCCTGTCTTGTTGACAGAGACCCTCGGGTACCACTGTGCTGCTACTAGGGCCAGGGTTCTGCTCCCCGATGACCTCGCCTCTGTACAGACCCAAGTCCACGCACCCGGCACCCCAGCACCTCTGAGCTCTGAACTGCTTTCTCTCGTCAAAGCACGCTGGCATTCTAGACAGAATTCTTGACCTTTGGCAGACATGCAAGTGTTTGGTTTTCCTTAAGTGTCTTTGTTGACGGGAAGGGCGTTTCGATTCTGAAATCCTGAGACACCCACTTCATGACCATGGGATGACCAGAATGTGGCTTTGATGGCTTGTGCTGCCGTGCCTTCGCCATTGGCTTCTGATTCAAACCAGAAATAATCGATAATGTGAATTTGTGTTGATCCTTCAGTTGTAGGAAAACAGTGTATAACACCCCGACCCCACCCCCACCCCCGTTGTTAAGTAGATGTGAACCCGCCCTGCGCAAGGCCCTGCCTGTAGAGGTTGCCCAGGGAGACAGGAGAAAGCCTGGCAGTGCGTGTTTCAGAAAGTTTATTTTTAAAAAACACTGAAGGAAGTTTTTCTTTGTGACTTGATCTTCTGTCTAGTTCTCGTCTAATAGGTTAAACCAATGCTTGAGAGCTCGTAGCGACGCCTACCAAAGACATGCGTAGAAAACCTTCTGAGTAATTTCCAAATTATTAAAGAGCCAGCCATCGATGCTGCTTCATGGTTCTCAGGAGCCATTGTGAGAGACTAAAAGATACTTAAGGGTTTTTTTGTTTTGTTTTAATTTCTCTCTTATTTTTTTTATTTTTCATTTTTGATAAAAAAAAAATGTGTTAGCCTAATGTGTTGGGGAGCATTTCCCAGAATGCTCAGCAGTTGTGATTACCGGTCACGCCCAGGTCACCTCTTCCGGAGTGACCGATGGGATCCTCTGTGCTGTGCGTGCTAGCATGGGTGCTGTGTGTGTGCACGTGTGCGTGTGTGCATTCATGCCTTAACTCGGGTCACTGGCTCAGCTCTGCTGTTGGACTTGGTCCTCACCATCATCAGATTGTATTGTGCATCTCGATCTGAACTTCATTCTGGTAAAAACAAAAGCAACAATGAGGTTGCAGGCAGCACAGGCTGGACCGCATTCCTTTGGAAGAATGTCCACTCAGATGGACCCTGAGACGTCTCCACGGACTTTATTTGGGACTTTGTTTGGAAAGAGAGCCGACCGTCAGTTGGGCCGGGCCGATTGTCAACCAGGAAGAGGGGAGCGCCGACGCCAGCGTGCCCTCCGCCTCTGCCTGTCCGTGTGCCCCGTGCGTTCGGGTGGTTTGTCTACAGCTTCACTAGCTTGCAGTTCAGGTAACGGAGGCAATCCCGACATTATCCGTTGGAGTTTAGAGAGATGTTAAGACGTCCGGTTAATGTCTTATTTACTTTATGTTGATGAGTCTTTAATACATGTGCTGAATCAGAAAAACCTAAATAAAGATAATTTTTTAAAACGTACTCCTTGTGACCCATCAACTTCGTCTCGTTCTCTCTGGTCTCTTGAGTTGGAAATGGTGATCAGTGAGTCACTGGTCCCGACAGACAAAACCACATTCCATTACAAACTCTAAAGGCATCAGGAGGAAGTACTTTTAAGGGCCAGTGTGGGATCCTTTTTTTTTTTTTTAAATATACTTTTAAAAAAAGTTGCATGTATTGATATCTTTGCCTGCATGCATGTTTATGCACTGCCTGTGCCCGTGGAAGTCAGAAGAGGGGCATTGGCTCCCTTGCATCTGCAGTTACAGGTGATTGTGACCCATCGCGTGGCTTCCGGAAATCGAACCCAGGTCCCCTGGCTACCCTACCCACCCTGATGTTGAACTTGTAATTGAACTGTATTTTCAGACTCAGTAAACCCAACGGGCGTTATAAACTGAAAGCTACACTCCCAAAATGTCTCACGTGGGCCTGTACGCACAGACATGTGCCATAGGACATTGTATGGCCGATGGGTTGTCCCAGAGGGTTACAATGGCCTGGGCAGCAAGGCTGGCATGAAGTACTGTACATGTATGTAGTCTGACATGGGTCAACCTATGACATCAACCCTGTGTGAACATCACTTACAATTTGTATGTGATAATTGGTAATTTTTAAAATGCATGCCTACTTATTGAAAAGTTTACTCTTAGGCCAATAAAATTGCCCAGCACATAAATGTTTCCACTACAGGCCTGATAAACCTGATGAGTTTGAAGCCTCAGACCCATCTGATAGGAGAGAGAGAGCCAACCCCTGCAGATTGTCCCCTGACCTCTGACAGCCCTTCAGTGCACACATGCACGAAATTAATGAGAGGCAATAACAAAATTATTCTTAACAATAATTTTGTGTGACAGCAGCAGCTACCTTGGCACAATATGACAATGTGTCGCTTAGGGCAGGTCAGGAAAATAATATCTGGGATGATCCGTGTAGGAATATTTGGGGTCAGCATCCGTGTGCTGGAAATGTGGCTTGCCTTTTAAATTTTTGTTGGTAAGGCTGGGGTTGGTGGTACACAGTAGTGGAATCCTTTAAGGAATGTAGTCTTCAGGAATTCCTGATAACCATTTCAGTGGATCAAGTCATTTAAATCCACCCCTGCCCCCCACCTCCATTTTTTAAATACGAGGATATGCCTTGGCTCAGAGAAGACTTCGAAAGGAATTGACTTGTAGGCAGAGTTTAGAACAGGTAGGAGGAACCTCCGTCCCAATTTCAGGAGTCGGGGCTGATTTCTGGAACTGGTCAGTGGCGGAAAGGAAGTCCGCACAGGGTAAGCACTTCCACTGCTTATAGGGCGGATACCCAGTGGATTCCCAAGGGAGACTAGTCAAACTTCAGGATTGTCCTACCTACAAATGACACTGCAGAAGCCACCTGGTCCTTTGACCCATTGGAGAAAGGTGACTCTGAGAAGAAGAGTTCTTCTACATTCCAGAGTCCTGTGAGGTGGCAAAGCTCTGAATGACTTTCTACCTCATGCTTCTTGAGGGAGTCTGACAGATGACATGTTCCTGTATAAAGTCAGAGAGTTGGGGTGGCAGGTCACAATCTCACCATGCTCCACTTAGCCCGAAGTCTTGATGGAGAATTAGAAGGCATTTTTAAATGAGGCAATTTATTCATTCAAATAATACAAAAAAAAAAAAAGATTTCTGGTATCTTTAGAAAAAGTTACATGCTGAAAGGATGCGCAGTCATCTCGGGCTGAGGGTTCGATGCACCCCGTTCTCTCCCGAGCCCCTCTGACCACCTCTGTAGTCGCTACAGCATGGACCTGCAGGTTTGAGTGACCTACTTGGAGTGGGCACGTGATGGATACAGGAAGCCCAGTACTGCTGGTTCTTGTGTTTGTTCACAGGAAAGAGGAACAGAAATGAGAAGTCTGGCTTGGAGAGAGGCATAGACCAGAAGTTCCTGAACTTGTACAGATAATAAGGAAATTAAATGTACCCTGGGGACCTTGATAAATGAGCCTTAAGTTCCCAAATAGGACCTGTGTTCCTGTGTTCTCTTAGCTGTTGTATGGGCTGCAGCCCCTTTAGGTCAAACAGCCCCATTCACAGGGGATGCCTAAAACCAGAAAACGCAGATATTTACGTTACATTTCATAACCGTAACAATTATAGTCATGAGGTAGCAAGAAAAATAACTATGGTTGGGCATGCTTACCACAACATGAGCTGTATTCAAGGGTCTTAGCATTAGAAAGGTTGGGAACCCCTGATCTAATGTGTTTCAGGTGTTTGGAGGGTGGGTCTCTTTGTATATGCTTAGACGGCTGAACTGAGACGGGTCTAGCTTGATAGAGAAATCCAAAACCCAGCTTGTTTATAAACAGCCGGGTCCTCTGGAGTGTTCTGGTTCACACCTTTAATCCCAGCACTAGAGGGAAGGCAGTGGCCAAAGGATTGCCTGTGAGTTCCAGGCCAGCCAGGGCTGTGCAGTGAGACCCCCCTCCCCCAATCTCGGTTTTACATCTGTGAGAATGGCCCTGATTTGTATTGCCTGCCGATTTTTTTTGGTGTAATTCAGGAGTGACTTCAAGCTGTAGCGACCCATAGTTTTATTTGCTGTGTGACTGTCTAGCTATAAATAACATGGTGAATATGAGAAGAGACAGACACTGAGGATGTAGTTAAGGGGTAGAGTGCTTGTCTTGAGTGCACACAGCTCTGGGTTCTCCAACCCTCACCCCCCCACCCCAACCCCAAACCGGAAGTGGTGGTGTCTGCCTACAACTCCAGCACTAGAAGGCGAGAAGCAAGAGGATGAGGACTTCAAGGTTATCTTCAGTACATGGTGTGTGTAGGGCTAGCCTGGAATAATAGATGAGACATTGTCTCAAAAAAATTTTTTTTAAAGTGTGTTGTTTGAGGATAATCTTTATCTCATGTGATGTTTATCCTATAATTTTTAAGTGACAGTGTTCTCCAACCAGATCGCCGTGTTCCTAGATAATTAACAATTGGCTCTCATGAGCTTTGCCCCAGCACATCTGGGCTTGAGGTCAGCAGAGGCTCCGCTGTCTAGCAAAATGGCCGACTCTTGGCCCACCGGCCACATGTGACTGACTGCACGTGGCTGGGAATGGCTGTGAATGCAGCCTGCCAGAAAATCTTAAAAACTTCTTTAAGCATGAATTTTTTTTTAATTTGGGGAAGTGGCTGGTTGGTTCGTGTCTTCCCTGCATGGTTCTCAAGCCTGTCGCAGAGGACAGGCGGGACACCATGGTGTTGCAAAGTCTGGATGTGCGGTCACCTTCGGTGCTTGGAGATTCCCTCACTGGACCCTGCCGGGAGGGGGCAGTGATTTTTGTGGGGAGCCCACACAGCCCAAGCACAGCTGCTGGCTTGGAGCAAGCCTGGAAATGGGTGTGGCAGAGGACACAGGGCGGACTGGGACTCCCTTGGCACTCTCAGGCCCCTGAGACCAAGAACAACGCTGTCGCTCTGACTGTGTGTTCAAGTATGGCTTCCACATTCAGTTTTCCACACTGCTTCCCTTCCCATCATCCTCTGCTTTGGCCAGGACAAGAGGCCAGGAACTGTAGAGGCAGGGAAGTTAATTAATAGGCAGGCAGAGGAGCTCGGGACTCCGGGCATTCTGGGTGGAGTGGGCTGCCCCAAAGCCTGTTCTCTTGTCTTGAGTCTCACAGACTTCAAATGGCTTGCTAGGGATCATTTGGCCAAGCCAAACCATTCCAGAAATGTGATCTTAGCCATTTAGTGAGCAATCTAAACCCCCACGAGAAAACCAGACCAGCTGGGCGGTGGTGGCGCACACCGTTAATCCCAGCACTTGGGAGGCAGAGGCAGGTGGATTTCTGATTTCTGTGGCCAGCCTGGTCTACAGAGTGAGTTCCAGGAAAGCCAGGGCTACACAGAGAAGCCATGTCTCAAAAAAAAAAAAAAAGAAAGAAAGAAAGAAAGAAAAGAAAAGAAAAAGAAAAAAAGAAAGAGGGAGAAAGAAAGAAAGAGAGAGAAAAGAAAGAAAAGAAAGGAAGGAAGGAAGGAAGGAAAGAAGGAAGGAAGGAAGGAAGGAAGGAAGGAAGGAAGGAAGGAAGGAAGGAAGGAAGGAAGGAAGAAAAAACCAGGCTAGGTAAGATGCAGGGTGACTGGTCGGACCTCTGATGCTTGGCTCCGAGGTACACTTAGTGTCCTGCTGGCCACAGCAGACGCTCATAGCATCTTCCACCTTTTTGCCAGTATCCCTAGGGCAATACTTTAGAATAATAAAATGAAAATGAAGCTGGGCAGTGGTGGTGCACACCTTTAGTTCCAGCACTTGGGAGGCAGAGGCAGGGAGATTTCTGAGTTCGAGGCCAGCCTGGTCTACAGAGTGAGTTCTGGGACAGTCAGGGCTATACAGAGAAACCCTCTTGAAAAAAAAAAAAAATATATATATATATATATGAAAATGATCACTAACAGGTCACAGTATGTCAGCAGCATGTCCCTTTAAAACAACCCTCTCCCCTTGTGTATGCAGGTCAAGGAACAACCTCGGATGTTGGTCTCCCCTTCCATCTTGTTTGCAACAAGGTCTTATTGATTTCCCCTTTACTGTGTACCCCAGCTAGCTGTCTTGGGAGCCCACAGACCTCTTTCCTGCCTTCCATCTTCTCAGAGGAGCATTGGAGTCCCACGGGCAGACACACTCCTATGCATGTTTTGGGGAATCCTAGTTCAGGTCCTCGACACTCAGACAGCAAGCACTGTCCCCAATGGGTTACTTCTCCAGTTCAGGGCTGGACATCTTTGACACCTTGAGACCCTGTTCCGTGAGGATCAAGCGACCTTTCATCTTAATCCTTGAACCCAATGGTTCAGCAAACGGAAAGCTACAGAACTCTGAGATGCAGGGACATGCCCCCTCCTCTGATCCTCCAAGTCTGCCGTTCCCACCATCCACAGGGCCAGAAGGTGTTAGGCTTCGGTTCTGACACCAGACACGTCAGAGGGAAGATTTCTTTGGGTTCTGAAAGTACCCAGCCAAATTCTTAGGTCACGTTCTGCCTCACCATCTGAAGAAAAAAAAAAAAAATTCTTGGTTTTCCTTACTCCACCCAGCACCTCAGTAGGGAGAGCAAGTCAAACAGCCCAAGCAGGAAGGCGCAGATGCGCCTGTCAAACAATTAAAAAGTAAACATTGTTCTTACGCTAGACTCTGTGTGCTTTAGGAAAACCCGGTTGCTTTAACTGGCGATGAGGTCTTCAGTGGATGAACCAGTTCCATTGCCATTCAGAGAGAGCAAAGGCTATTCATACATCAGGGCCCCTTTATACAGACAGCCCCTTCCCCGCTCCTGAAACTAGAGCAAAGGAGGGGTCCCAGGCTTGACCTGTGTATAAGCCTGTGCCCTGAGTTACATTTTATTTGTTTTTGGAGGGTCCATGGGTTTCCTGTCAAGCTTAGATTGGCCCTAGTTGTGTCTCTGAAGGAAATCGCCTTCCATTCACGCTGGACACGGAGTTAGTTTTGTGAGACTTTGATTTCTGGTCTGGTGTCCTCAGTTCTGTTTGAAGAAACACCAGAATGCACACAGTTCATTTGGCTCCATCCCTCCCTGCCTTCCCTTTCCCCCTTCTATCTTATTACCAAGATGCAGGCTTTTGCCACAGATACCCCTGTGTATTTATTCTGAGAGCCTGGGCTTCAGAATGTGGTCTTGGGCCCAGAATGTCTGTTACCAGAGCTGATAGGTTATTTCTCTGCCAGTGAAATGAGCCGATTCGAGCCAGATTAGATGATATTAAAGGCAGGCTTGTTGGGAAGCTGCTCTCTGGGGAGTTCACTAGCCCTAAGGTTTGAGAGGAGGAAGAGACCAAAATGTCTGGATTATACAGGGAGGAGCCTCTGGGGTAAGGACAGCCCAGCTCCTGGGTTGGAAAGTTCAGGTGGGAGCAAGGGTATGCCAGGAGGTAGAGACTGAGGAATGCTGAGAGAATCTAGAGGCCAGGTCTGCTTTGCTGTGTTAAGTATGCACCTCGGTCCCTTGTCCCATCAAAACCAAAGGAGCATGTGACCTCTGACACTGTGTCTTTGGATGAGTGATGTGGCCTCTCTGAATCTGTTGTCTTCCCTGCCAGGCTGCATAAGGATATGCGCATCACTTCCAAGGGATAATCTGCCAGGCTGGAGCTGAGGACTGTGTGTGTGTGTGTGTGTGTGTGTGTATGTATATGTGAATATATATATATGTGTGTGTGTGTGTGTGTGTGTGTGTGTGTGTATGTGAGTATATATATATGTGTGTGTGTGTGTATATGTGAGTATATATATATGTATGTGTGTGTATGTGCGTGTGTGTGTGTGAGTATATATATATATGTGTGTGTGTATGTATATGTGAGTATATATATATGTGTGTGTGTGTATGTGCGTGTGTATATGTGAGTATATATATATATGTGTGTGTGTGTGTGTGTGTATGTGTATGTATATGTATATGTATATACACACACACATTTGTGCTCACTGGTTTTCCAGACCCAAGAGAGTGACTTGAGTCTCTGTTTTCAGTTTCAATGAAGTTGAAAATAAACATAAAGATAGTTGTGTTCTTCAACAGTGACCTGATTTTCTTGGCACTGGCATGGGAATATTTCAGATGAGAGTAATAATCGCACTTCATAGAATTTTTCTGTCTTTTCCCACGGGGTGCAATGGTTCACACCTGTAATCTTAACACACAGAAACTGTCCATGTTGGTGGGATTTAGAGTTACCATGAAGACACACTTCTGGGTGTGTCTGTAAGGGTGATTCCAGAAGGGTTTAACTGAAGAGGGAAGGCCTGTCTTAAATAAAGCTGGCAGGGTTTTGTGGGCTGAGGGCCTGAAATGAATTAAAAAGAGAAAGAGAAGTATCAGCGGGTATCTGTCCCTGCTTCCTGACTGTGGGCACAGTATGTCCAGCCACCACACGTGCCTGTGCCCATGACATAGCCTCCGTGACGGGGGACTATACCCGCCTTTTGAATAAGAGCCCAGAAAGCATCCTTCTATTCTTTTGAAAGATGTTATTGATAAAGCAGCAAGAATGTTGATTTACAGAGACAGAAGGATTTTAAGGTTAAAGATTGTCATGGCAACCATAAGCACCCACTTCTGTCCATACAAAGAAAATAATTTTTGTTTTTGGCTGTGCACAGTGATACACACCTGTAATCCCAGCCCTTGGAAGGCTGAGGCAGGAGGATGGAGAATTTGAGTTCAGCCAAGGCTGCGTGGTAAGACTCCACCACACAAAAGGAAAAAAGCAGAAAAGAAGAGAATATGCCATTCATTGGTCCTGTATCATCTGTGGGATGCTTTGACTTAAGATTAACTTGCCAAGTCCCCACTATACAGACAGGATGACCATCATTCAGGTCTAGCACCTGACCAGAACACGTCATCTCCAAGGCCCCTGTTTCTTTTCCATCAGCCATAGAAGATCCCCCCTCCCACTTCTCCCATGGGCACAGACATCATAACAGAGTCCAGATTGAGCCAAACAAGACTGTAGGGAGCAGGGGCAACTATTGGACTTCTTCCTTAATTCTACTACGTACCCAACATCCCAAAGACGATCCTATCTCTATAAAATGTATATGCATGATCAGGTTGATTAAGGACAGGAAGTTGGTTTCCCGGTAGATATTATTGTGAAAGGCGTTCATTTACGTATTTTGCTAATCCTCTTCCTGCAGGAGGCCTGTCTCTTCCTCAAACAGAGGCTGCTGCACAGACGCATGAGAGTTCGGCTGAGGAGACTCATGAGCTAAGCCTCCAGGTCTGACGCTACTGTCTGGGGTCAGCCATGGGAGCTTTCTCTCTGCTAGTCTGAGGTTCCTGAGAGGAGAAAGGAGTGGCTTGGATCTTGAATTTTCCTGAGGATTTGCTTGGGTGGTCTGCTGACACATTCAACATTCACCAAGCTTACTACCGCACGATTAGCTTCTTTAAATAACTGAGGGGAAATCATTGAATATGGCTTTGATCCTTAATTGCTCATAATTCTCAGTATTCCTCTTACTCCTTTGGGTGGGGGTGGGGTTAAGAAAAAAATGAGAGAGCTGTCCCTGGCGACAATAGTGAATGCTAGAGGCAAAATACATACTTTGCTGAGAAATCTAGAGGTTATGTGGAGTGACCGGCCTATCTCAGTAAGGTTTGGTAAGTGTCATCTCTGCCGTGTATGCTGGCAACAGAATCACCTGACTGGCTGGTTTTGTGTGTCAACTTGACACAGGCTGGAGTTATCACAGAGAAAGGAGCTTCAGGTGAGGAAGTGCCTCCATGAGATCCAGCTATAAGGCATTTTCTCAATTAGTGATCAAGGAGGGAGGGCCCATTGTGGGTGGTGCCATCCCTGGGCTGGTAGCACTGGGTTCTATAAGAGAGCAGGCTGAGCAAGCCAGGGGAAGCAAGTCAGTAAGCAGCATCCCTCCATGGCCTCTGCATCAGCTCCTGCTTCCTGACCTGCTTGAGTTCCAGTCCTGACTTCCTTTGGTGATGAACGTTGTGTGGAAGTGTAAGCTGAATAAACCCTTTCCTCCCCAATTTGCTTCTTGGTCATGATGTTTTGTCCAGGAATAGAAACCCTGACTAAGACATACCTCATCTTTTGTGAACGCACAGCTGTCTATACATAACATCCAATGAATGCTCATAAGTGTTAAATTGATCAGTGTGAAAACTTGAAATCTCAGCCAGTACGGATGTGTCTACCAACAGCTGTTGGTACCACTGAGTTGTTTGTAATAAACAAACTGCCCCACCTGCCCCAACACAGTGTCTAGTTGATGGGGAAGGCTTTCTTTGGTAAAAGAAAGACTAGTCAGCAAAAGCAATTTAAGGAAAGCTTGTATCTGTTTTGTTTCTCCCAGAGGGTAGGAAGCCGAGACAAGAGGGGCAAAAATGACTAGTCACAGTGAACAATGGGTACACCGTTATAAAGCCCAGAGCTGAATGCCATACTCAGCCTGCCCTTTTCCCTTGATCTCCAGTCCTGCGAGCCCCGCCCAGGGTATGGTATCCCTCGCTTTAAGTAAGGTTTGTTCCGCTTTAGTTTAACCTCTCTAGAGACTCCCTCACAGCTATGCCCAGAAGAATGTTTTCTAGGTTGCCCTAAGTGCAATCAAATTGATTACAGGAGAGTCACTATCCGTGGGGGTTGAGGGGAGGGTCTGAGCTAGGATAAAAGACAACTAGAACCTTAAGAATGAGGCAGCTAGTACCCACTGCCCCAAAGATGGTGTACTGGCTGGTTTTGTGTGTAAACTTGACACAAGCTGGAGTTATCACAGAGAAAGGAGCTTCAGGTGAGGAACTGCCTCCCTGAGATCCAGCTGTGGGGCATTTTCTCAATTAGTGATCAAGGCAGGAGGGCCTCTTGTGGGTGGTGCCATCCCTGGGCTGGTAGTCCTGGGTTCTATAAGAAAGCAAGCTGAGCAAGCCAGGGGAAGCAAGCCAGTAAGAAACATCTCTCCATGGCCTCTGCATCAGCTCCTGCTTCCCAACCTGCTTGAGTTCCAGTCCTGACCTCCTTTGATGATAAACAGCAATTTGGAACTGTAAGCTGAATAAATCCTCCCCCCCATCCCCCACCCCCCAGCTTGCTTCTTGGTCATGTTGTTTGTGCAGGAATAGAAACCCTGACTAAGACAGATGGGCACAGTGGAGTGACATGCTCCAGTAACTGTTAGGTAAATGCAAGTTCTCCTTTAACATTCAAGACAATTGTGTTCGGTAGAACTTGGGTCTTAAGTTGCTCTGATGTTGTTCTGAACGGTCGGATGTTCATGTGAGTGGGGGGCTTAGAGGGGCCACCTGGACATTTTTGAAATACAGAATTTCAGAAGAAGAGAGTCTCTCAAGCCAGAAGCAACACCCTGTCTGTTTCTATTTGACCACATCAGTTCTGCAGGTTGCTCTGTGGATGTAGTGTCATCCCCCCCCCAACCCCCCAATATTCACTTCCCTCACCCCTAATGGGAGAGTGAACAAACTTGATGCAATTCATAACAGAGCTGGAGAGACTAGGTTAAAGTTATAAACACGAAAAGTCATTCAGATATCAGAAAGCGGGCTGGAGGGCTGGAGAGACGGCTCAGTGGTTAAGAGCACTGGCTGCTCTTCCAGAGCTCCTGGGTTCAAGTCCCAGTAACCTCATCTGGTGTGTCTGAAGACAGCAACAGTGTACTCACATAAAATAAATCTTTAAGAGAGAAAGAAGAAAAGGAAGGAAGGAAGGAAGGAAGGAAGGAAGGAAAGGAAGGAAGGAAGGAAAGGGGGCTGGGAAGGTGACTCAGCAGTTAAGACCACATACTGCTCTCACAAAGGACCAGGGTTGAGTTTCTAGAATTCACAAGCAGTCAGTCGCGCATCTGTAACTATCGCTCCAGCAGGCCTGACATTCTTTATTGTCCTCCTTAAATACCGCACACATGCGACATCACACAAACAGATACACACCCAGGAATAAAACACAGTTTTTAAAAGCCAGCTCCCTGCTGAAAAGAAGTATGCAGAAGAGCAGAGGGAGCTCAGCGTTGTGCTATCTCCATGAAGCAGGTTTTTCTGTTGCTTGCTAATATTTTAGAATTAGAATTTTAGAACTAATTTAGAATATTGTAGAATTAATATTTGGGGACCTATTGGTCGTGGAGAAAGGCGTCCCCCACCTAGCGGCTTCCTTGAGCTTCGGTGTAAGTATATTTTGTTAGACTCCATCCCACCTGTGTCTGTCAATTTCTCTTGTCCTCCTCTCCAGGACATTCTGGCTCGGGTTTCTGCCTAGCACTCGAAGCCAGTTACTAATAACAGCCCAGTGAGCTGTGCGTCCACGGGGAGCAGATGGTGTTTTTGAAAGGAAGGGCAGCCATTCCCGTGACTTCGGACTTGGCTCAGTTGAACCCCTGAACGGTAAGTATTGCTTGCGCTTATATTTTTAAGTAGCGTTGACACAGGCAGAGGTGAGCGGAAAACACTTGTTTGCTTCTCGTAGGAAACCCTGAAGGGTAAAAGTTGCTGACTCCCAGAGCCCGGTTTCCACTGCCTGCATTTCAACATCCCCTCCAAAGTTTTACGAGGCCGATGATAAGGGAGATTAATGCATCAGAATACTACTCCTTTTGTTTGGGTTTTGGCTCACAGCGGGAAGAGCAGGTGATTAATAACGCTGGCTATAAATCCCTGGGCCGAGCGAGCTGTGGAGCTGCAGCTTGACACAACTCCCTGTGTTTCCTTCTCCAGACAGAATCTCAGTATTTTCAAAAGGAGTTTTTATTTATGGGAATCCACGCGGGAGAGCTGGGCCAGGCATGGCGGCCGGTTGTTATCCCCTGTTCTGGGTTGCTTACTAGCTTCGTAACCAACGGCTCTGTCTCTGCAGCCTCTTTGTGATGGTCACGTCTCAGTGGCCTGAGAAGTAGGTCACTGTGTTTTCTGTCTGGCAAGGGAGGACCCTGGAATTCAGAGAGCCAGATGCCTTGCCTGGTCCTCCTGGGCAGAGCTGACACCTGATATCTCAGTCCTTCGGGGCCGCACATTAGCATAGCTCTCTGCTTGGGGTAGACAGGTCTCATTCTTGCGCATGCGTACACTTCTAAATAGAAATTACTTTTGTGGTGGCGGACGCCTTTAAATCCCAGCACTTGGGAGGTAGAGGCAGGCAGATTTTTGAGTTCGAGACCAGCCTGGTCTATAAAGTGAGTTTCAGGACAACCAGGGCTACACAGAGAAACCCTGTCTCAAAACAAACAAACAAACAAACAACAAACAAACAAACAAACAAAAAACAAAAAATACCAAAGTGTTTTGGTTTTCGAGATACAGGGTTTCCCTGTGTATCCCCGGTGTCCTGGAACTCAGTCTGTAGACCAGGCTGGCCTCAATTCAGAGATCCACCTGCCTCTGCCTCCTGAGTTCTGGGAGGGATTACAGCTGTGCACTACCACCGTCCAGTATAGGTATAATCCTCACAGAGGTATTAAAGTGAATCTCAGTAACACAGAAAGTTACTGGGTGAGGGTGGTCATAAGACTGTACAGGGACTCAGCCCCCTCTGAGCCTCAGTTTCCTCATTTATGAAATGAATTATTACCTATCTTGCAGGGGCTTGGATATTTGGCAGTAATGCAATTTAGCAGCAGCTATGAGTCCTGCCAGCAGTGTTAATGTCGTCTATAAAAATCCCTCATTGAACGGATTTAATCTCCGGAATCATCTACCATTTCCAGTTCAGGGGCACAGCCTGCAAACACTTCGCTTGATAGGAAATATTAGTCTGAAAAACAAGTTCCTGTTAAACTGTCCCGCAGTTAAAGTCGTTAAGGTCTTCATTTTCAGGAGGGTACAGGCCACCGCTGTGGGTGGGTAGAAAGGTGCTGTCTTGCTCAACTTCCGGCTACGACTAGGATCTGTGATGATGGGGTAGTCCCACCTCTGAGCCTCCCAGTTTGGTGTGACCAACGCCCGCCTCTTCCCCTTTGTTGTGCCCTTCTGCGGATCTCTTAGCTCACACAGAATCGAAAGGAAGGCTGTCAGTGAACACCTGCTTCCCACAGCGAGACTCCAGGGGCAGGATGGGAAATGGCATCTGTGATTTCTTCTATAAGCCTGCCCTGCGCGAAGGTGTATTGAATTATCTGCCGTGTACAGCTATGGTCCTAGGCCAGAACAGCCCCTAAGCCATTCGTGTGGCGGGAGAATATGGTGATTTGATGAGTAAGTCCTGTGAGAAAGAGGGCTTCTTCATGATTCAGAACTCTTGGGGGACCCCAACCTGGGTATCGTAATCTTCATAATGGCTTTAATGAGCTTAGGGAAAAAATTGGTATAAAGAAACCTTTCTGGGTCTGGGTGGTGGCAGCAAAATGCTTGGTGCACGTGGATGAGGCCCTGCATTGAGAAGGGAAGGTGATGGGATACCAGGCCGGGAGGCTCAGGGGTGGGACCAACCTCATCATCACAGCCTCCCCGGAAAACCTGAGTATGGAGGCTGAAGTCATGGCTCAGTAGTTAAGATCACTGCTGCTCTTCCAGAAGACCCGGGTTCAGTTCCTGACACCCACATGGTGGCTCCCACCCCTCTCTAATTTCAGTTCCAGGAATCCAATGCCCTCTTCTGGTCTCCGTGGACACCAAGCACGCACTTGGTACACAGACATACATGCAGACAGAACACCCATATACGTATAAATTTTATTAAAGTTGCATCACCGTGCCTGTAACCATGGTGGTGAGGGAGCCTGTGGTGAGAAGCTGATGTCAGAGTTCACAGGCCAGCCAGGCCAGCCAATCAGGGAGTTCTGGCACAGCGAGAGATTTTATTTCCAAAATATATGAAGATGGAGAATGATAGAGGAAGACCAGCCACCTGATGCCAACATCTGGCCTCCATACATGCATGCACATATGGATGCACACATGTATGCACATATACATGCACATGTACATACATCCATGCACCCGTGCACCCATGCACACATATGGATGTACACACATATGGATGCACACATGTATATACATGCACACGTACACCTCCATATATGCATGCACACATACACACATGTGGATGCACACACACATGGATGCACACATGGATGCACATATACATGCACATGTACATACATCCATGTACCCGTGCACCCATGCACACATATGCATACACATGGATATATGTGCATAAACCATGCATATACATATATGTATGCATGTATGCATACCCCCACATCCATCCACATAAAGACATACCTCACCATACCTTTAGCCACTGAAATAATTGCTGCCAGTCTCATGCCTTCTCTAAAGGAAACCATAGTCTTGTTTAAACATGAACTGTTTTTCTCCAACCGTGCCTTCTGCATTCTTTTATTTTTTTTTCCTTTGAGACAGGGTTTCTCTGTGTAGCCCTGGCTGTACCTGTGGCCTGGAACTCACCTGTAGACCAGGCTGGCCTCGAACTCAGAAATCCACCTGCCTCCTCCTCTGCCTCCCAAGTGCTGGGATTAAAGGCATGCGCCACCACTGCCTGACTGCCTTCTGCATTCTTAACTAAACCTGCCCCCAGAGAACACCCAGAAGCTCTCAGAAATTATACATAAGCTGAAAAGTGTCTTATAACAGTGTTGGCAGCTCTCAACCTTCCCAATGCTGCGACCCTTTAAGTTGAGTTGTGGTGACCCCAACAATTGCTACTTCATAACTGTAATTTTGCTGCTGTTATGAATCATAATGTAAACATCTTTGTCTTCCAGTGGCCTCAGGTGACCCCTGGGAAAGGATCATTTAGTCCTCAAAGGGGGTCACGCCCCACAAGTTGAGAACTGATCTCAAGCTTTTTGCTTGTTTGTTTGTTTTTGTTTTTTTGTTTTTTGTTTTTTTGAGACAAGGTTTCTCTGTGTAGCCCTGGCTGTCCTGAAACTCACCTTTGTAGACCTGGCTGGCCTCGAACTCAGAAATCTGCCTGCCTCTGCCTCTGCCTCCCAAGTGCTGGGATTAAAGGCGTGTGCCACTACTGCCCAGCTGATCTCCAGCGTTTACCAAATGCTTTTATATGCTCAACCTCAAGGATTCTCCCCTCTCCACCCCTCATTCCCAACCCAGGAACAACACTCATCTGAGCAGCTAAGTTCTGCAAACAACACCGTCACGGCCACTACTATCCAGTCCCTTCAAATTCCCATTCCTCTTTCTTCAACTCACCTGAAGGATAGCGGTTGGGAGCTGTTGCATGTTGGGACTCTTTGCCAAGGCTGGTATGAAGAGTACCCAGCCAAAGCTCTGGGCATTTTGTTAGGCCAAGTAAGAGTGCTCTCTCTGTGTCAATCATGGAGAAGGTAGAAACGTAGTGGATGGTAACATTTTGACCATTTGGATTGCAGAGGGTTCCTAATATTGCTCACCCATACTTCTGTAATTTAAGGGTCAATATACATCTTATTTCGCGGTGAGAATGAGGTAGCTAGAACCCCCAGCCTCCAGGAACCCCAGGAGTAGATGGGATGAGGAAGAGGATGCTTTTGTTCATGAGAACAACAACAACAACAAAAAAAATAGTTCGTTTTAGGGCCAGGATGCTAGCTTTAAGCATCCGAGTCATGCAGAGCCACAGATGGGTGGGAGGTGTGTGTGGCCATAAATGTGTGGGACACGGCAGTGACAAGAGAAGAAAGAGAGGTCGAGGTGGAGTAGGGGAAGGAAATGGGCAGAGATGGTTTAGAATAAGAAGCCTTCTTCCCCTGGCTGGATACAGAGGAGGGCTGACTTTCTGATGACTCCATGATTCTGATGATTCACCTCGGTATTTATTGAGCACAAGGCAGCGTGCTAAGTTCTTGGCCTTTGTTATCAGTTCTGAGAAGCCACACGGTTAAGCCTGCGGCTTTGGTGTCAAATAGATTTCCTTCCAAAGTCCCAAGTCACAGCTTGTTCAGCGTATGACCTTGGATAGGCTATTGATCTTTCCTGGGCTTTGGTCTCTCCGACTGAGAGAAGATGGTGTTAATTTCCAACTGCTGGTTTTCATGAGTCTAACATCAAAGGGTGAAGGGTAAATTAACTCTAGCGATGAATCAAGACATTCGAGACTCGTGCCAGACAGATGTTATTGTCTGTTTGCCAGACAAAGTAATATCCCTCTTCCAAGGACCACAGAGTCAGTGGGGATCAAAACTAGTTCTATCCAGCTCCAACCCCAGTCTTCCCTTCTCCTCATTCACTGCTCAAATGTAGCCAAGAATGTCTTTGTTTTCAATTGGAGTTTGCCCTGTCGAGTTTGTCATGTAGCCCTGACCTGACAGATATTTTCCCGTTGTCCCTTCGTGGTTTACATTACTTGGAACTTTCTGGTTATATGTTGGCCTGAATCAGCTGGGTGGTGGTGGCGGCGGCACACGCCTTTAATCCCAGCACTCTGGGAGGCAAAGGCAGGCAGATTTCTGAGTTTGAGGCCAGCATGGTCTACAGAGTGAGTTCCAGGACAGCCAGGGCTATACAGAGAAACCCTGTCTTGGGGAAAAAAAACAAAACAAAAAATATGTTGGCCTGAATCAAAGATGCTGAGCTGGGGCAGGTGGTGGTGTTATGCTGTCTCCGTCAGGGTTTCTATTGCTGCACAAAACATCATGACCCAGAAGCAAGTTGGGGAAGAGAGAGAGGGTTTATTCCACTTCTACTTCCACATTGCTGTTCTTCACCGAAGGAAGTCAGGACTGGAACTCAAGCAGGTCAGGAAGCAGGAACTGATGCAGAGGCCATGGAGTTGATGTTCCTTACTGGCTTGCTTCCCCATGGCTTGCTCAGCCTGCTCTCTCATAGAACCCAGAACCACCAGCAGCACCGCCCACAATGGGCTGGACCCTACTCCACTGATCCCTAATTGAGAAAATGCCCCACAGCTGGATCTCATGGAGGCATTTTCTCAACTGAAGCGCCTTTCTCTGTGATAACTCCAGCTTGTGTCAAGTTGATACAAAACCAGCCAGTACATATATATGGTGTGTGTGTGTGTGTGTGTGTGTGTGTGTGTGTGTGTGTGAGAGAGAGAGAGAGAGAGAGAGAGAGAGAGAGAGCACAGATTATTTACATATAATGAACTCTGGCAAAACACAGACCAACTGTTATGAATGTTCAAAAGGTGCTAAGCACTTAGGACCCCCACCTCTGAAAATGATGACCAGTGACCCTGACCAAGTCTGTACCTCTCGAAACCTCATGTGTCAAATGAGAAGATGGTTAAAAAAAAAAATATCTTTCTAGCTCTGCAGCTCTTAAATACTTTCACTACTAATCAATTCTCTTTGCTAGGAGGAGGAAAATCACCTTGAAATTATGTCTTAATCAATAAGCATGTTATGGCAATCAGGACCTCAACCGTTTTATTGGCATAGGTCATTCCTTTATTTTATACATGTTTTCTCTGACCCACAGTTCCTAGTGATCAAATCTTTACTCAGTATTAGGTTCCCTTCCTGATGCGATTCGACTTTGGTCATCATTGAATGGGACCTTCGAGAGCCCAGAAAGTATAACTTGAGCTGACAGGTCAGAAGTTTATAGAGCATCCAAAATCTATTTACTATTGAAGATGCACAAATTTTTCAGTTAATTCCCAAATCACTTAAATTCAGGCCCCTCAGTGACTTCAAATATAAACAACTTCGGGCCCTGACAGTCCTGTGCCAAATGTCTGTGAGCTGCCAACAGCACGACTCAGCTCCCCCATCACAAGCAAGCACTGAAAAATAAAAAGAGCAAAACCATCTCGACAGAAGTTTCACAGAACTTGTCAAGTTCAAAAACGCAATGCCAATGAACAGAACCCTCGCTGGAACACGAAGCACTTTCCAAACTGAGGCAAATTGAAAACACTCAGCTTTGAGGTCTCCTTGTTTAAATATCTTTCTGAGAAAATTAGTCTATGTTTCTCTCATTGTGCTTTTCATTTGAACAAGACCACAGAGTCTTCCAGGAATGCATCTATTTTAAACATAATTGTAAGTCAATGCTTGTTGAAAACCAGCTAGTGTCACAGACTTGTCTGGTCTGTCACCCAGGTTCCGTACATGGGCCCACCTTCCAGGAACCTGGATCTGTCGCCTATAGGATCATGCGGGTGACTGACAGATAGGGCCAGGCAGGTGACAGGTGGAGACAGGCAGGTGATAGGTGGAACCAGGCAGGTGACAGTTGTGATAGGGCATGACTTGTGATGTGTCCAGTACATGCAAGACCGGTTCTGAGCTCAGGGCAGATCTCAGAAGAAGCAATGCTCATTCTCAAGGTAAGGAAGAGTCTTGACAGCTTTAAGTATTTAGGTCCTGAAGGAGCCTGCAGGTGATTGGCTGAACAACATGTTAGTCTATAACTAATTATTGCTGCCGGGCACTAAATGTTGACTTTCTAGACACAGATGTCCATTGAATTCTCCCACCATACTAAAAGAAAGAGGCTCTCAGCATCGTAGGTTGCAAACATGCTAGCTGATGTGAGGGAGTCGGGGTGAATGGCTGAGGTCCCACGGTAACTGATGTTCAAATCTTGTCAGTTTGAATTTAGATCTCTCAACCACTGTAACCTACTGTCATTCTCTTGTGGCTAGTGAATGGTCAGGAGAGGACCAAGGAGGAAAACCAGTCAGTGGTCAGGGACAATAGATATGGGTTGACATTTACTCCATTGGGACATGTACCCATGGGATCCTACCGTTTGGGAGGTACGGGAAGACTGTCACTTTGAGGCCAGCCTGGACCGCATTTAGAGTCCACGACAAGCCTGGACTGCAAGGGAAAACCAAGCCAAACAAGACAACTTCAGACCGCACCACCGCGAGCCCGTGCTCTTGATCCTGTGGTCTGAGGAAGGTCCCACTGGCTGAGGGCAGATTTCCTGAGATAAAACAACTATTCGCCACTGTAAGAATATTCTGGAAAATCCATGCTTGTCAGACTCCCAAGTACACACACCGTCGTCCCACGAGCCATTCACAGGGGAATGTGGCTATTGCTGTCATCCGGCATGACCAGGTTCCCCTGCAATCGTGACCCATTCTGAAAAAACCTCTCATCCAAAAGCATTACCCAGGCAGCGGACTTGCAAGTGTGGCATCTGGAAGGAGAAGAGAGTTCTGGGTGTGTCTGGATCCATCCCCCACCCCCAGGAGGCTGGCAGCTGTGGACCACTCAGTGTCCTGGAACTGACCACAGTACACGGAAGGGCCCACCTCTCTGCCGAGCAATACTTAAAACTTACTGCCCCATATTTTTCAATGGTCTCACTCTGCAATATGCTTCTCAAGGAGACATATGTGAATATTATTTTAACCGTTAGGTGTTGATGAAGACACGGAACAGGTTTAGAAAACTCTGTCCAAAAAAAAAATTTTTTTTGAAGCGTAACTCTCATCTCTCATGTTTAAGAGTCTTCACTAAATCCAAGGAAAAGCAGTCTGTCTTTCTTTCTTTCTTTCTTTCTTTCTTTCTTTCTTTCTTTCTTTCTTTCTTTCTTTCTTTCTTTCTTTCTTTCTTTCTTTCTTTTTTTTCAAGGCAGGGTTTCTCTGTGTAGCCCTAGCTGTCCTGGAACTCACTCTGTAGACCAGGCAGGCCTCACACTCAGAAATCCACTTGCCTCTGCCTCCCAAGTGCTGGGATTAAAGGCGTGCGCCACCACTGCCAGACTAAGCAGTTTCTTTTGACAGTACAAGAGACTCACAAAGCACGCTCTGTTCTTTGCCTTGATCAAAAAGAAAAAAGGAAAAAAAAAATCCACACCTAAGGGAAGGGGAAGTGTAAGAGAAGAATGAACTAGAAATGCTGTTATGTAATGAGGTGTTTTGTTTGGTTGCTTTTTGTTTTCTTTTTTTTTCCTCAGGGGACCAAAGCAGTTAGAAAATACACTATAAGGGCTGGAAAGATGGCTCAGTTGGTAAGAGCACTGACTGATCTTCCAGAGGTCCTGAGTTCAAATCCCAGCAACCACATGATGGCTCACATCCATCCATAATGAGCTCTGATGCCCTCTTCTGGAGTATCTGAAGACAGCTACAGTGTACTCACATATAATAAATAAATAAATCTAAAAACAAAAACAAAAAACCCAAACAAAACAAAAAAAAAAAAAAAAAGAAAGAAAGAAAGAAAAAAGAAAATCCACCATACAGGTGGTTCCATGAATCAGTATTTATTTCCATATGGCCGGGGCTGTCTCTGTCGCCACTCCCTGCCATTGGATCCCCTTCCCCTACCTGGATTTTCTGGTTGGACCTCAGTAGGAGAGGATGTGTATAGTCCTGCTGAGACTAGATCTCCTAGGCTGGGTTGGTACCCAAGGGGGCTTCTCATTCTCTGAGGGGATAGAGGGATGGGGGAGGGGAATATAAGGGTGAGATTGGGAGGAGAGCAGGGGAGGGGGCCTGTGATTGGGACCTGAAGTGAACCTTAAAAAATTATTTTTAAAAAAGGAAAAGATATCCATGGCTTAGAAGCAAGGGCTTGCAAGCTGGGAACAGCAGAGAGAAGAAACACAGTGAAACTAAGCATGTGAACCAAGACCCTGTATCCTTTCTATACATCTCACTCTGCGGATGAGGCCTCTTGTCTAGCTGTCCGGTCAACAAGCAAACTGGGTGGTGAATTCTTTGTACCAATATCTTGACAGAGTCAAAGGGAAACTTCCAAGTTTATAAGACTGAATGCTAATATCTACTCTATTTTTAATGTAACAGTCTAAAAGATGCTTCACAGACTCCCCTGGCCTCTGAAAATAGGGAACAGACCAGCAGAAGTATCCGTGTGGGAGGAAGGGTTATTTTTTGTGCTTCTGTGTGAAATAAACTTGACCCCAACTAACCTAGAGTTTACCACTGGACATCAAAGGTCCTGTCTTGTGATTTTTCTTTTGACTTGCACTTGTGATCAAAACAAAGTCTGGATAGGTTGATAGGGCATGCAGCAAAGATACACATGCATCCCACATAAGTCAGCAAGTTAAAAAAAAATACTCATGGATCAGAAACAACAACTAGGAAATAATTTTCCTAAAAATGCATGCTACTAAATAGCTTACCACCCAGGGATACTCATTATATCCTAAAGTAGAGAAAAAAAAATGTTATCGAAGAATCGTGATATTCAAATGTTTTTGTCCACAGTTAAACTTGTGTGTGTTTATGCTGACACAAGGGCTGCTGGGACAACGTTGGGACATGCTTCTCCTGGAGATTCAGATCTAGAAACCAAGGGGAAGAGACAAACAGGACACAGCCAAGTTCCTGTCCGTCATGGCGCTTTGAATGAAGTGGGAACATGTTTACTTCCCCCAAGCCATCTTATCAACGATATATTTTCATGGGAAAATTTCATGTTCTTTGGGTTCATATTCATTGTAATGACAGCTCTCACCAAACCGGTCACTGTGGGTGCCTTTAATTTAACAGAGCAGGAAGAAGACATTACTTTTTCTGGCTACCTAAGATTGTAAGAGCAAAACCTTTTAACTTAAATGGGCCTGAGAAGGGTAAACAGCAGGGGAGGATGGGAATCCCCCACGGACCTTCCACCAACCACATATTTTTTCTTGCCTCTTTCTCCAACATCAATACTTCAACCATGTAGACCACGATACATACAGAAGGATGTACTAAACTCATATGTACAGGGTTTCCTTATTTCTTTCAAGGGGATTGATCTTGTTTTGTTTCCATTTTGGACTTGGAGAAGAGGTCCAGCTATATAGCCCAGGCTAGCCTGGGAGGAGGCTACTATGTAGCCTGAACTAGCCCTAGAACTCACAATTTCCCTTTCCCAGCCTGCTGAGATTACAGGCATATGCTACACCGTGCTCTAGGTACAGGCTAACACATAGTTTGAAGGTAATTGTGACTATGTTGACAAGAAGTGAAACCTGTCTGGAGGCTCTTCCTGTCACTCCTTAGTCACCTCTGCCCCGTGATGGGCGATCTTGATTTTGAACAGGACTGCATTTGGAACCCTCCTGGGAGCACACCTCTGGGTATATATTTGAAGGTGCTTTCAGTGAGGTTTAACTGAGGCACGGAGACCCATCCTAAATAGTCATAGCCCTGAATAGACTGAATGCAAAGGAGAAATGAGTTAAGACCAGTATTCATCTCTCTCTGTTTTTTGATGGCAGTTGCAGCATGGCCAGCTACTTCAAGGTCCTGCTTTACCACGAGGGATTGTATCCCCTCAAACCATGAGCTCAGATAAGCCCCACCCCCTCAAATCACTTCTTGTCACATGTGTTGTTCCAAGGAGAACGTTAATTCAGTATCCATTCCCTTCTTCATCCATTGCTCTTTAAACCATCACAGCCCAGGAATGTATGTACTCAACTGGACACGGTGCCCAAACATACTACCTTATGTAAACGTCTTCAAGTTGACGCTGAGTATTTGCTTTAGTGCCTTGCTTAGTGAGATTCGATTTTGTTTTTGGAAGGTCCATCCTAGTTTTACATTTTACTGTAGTTTAATTTCTATCATAGTATGTGTATTAGTCAGGGTTCTCTAGAGTCACAGAACATATGGGTAGTCTCTATATAATAAGGAATGATTTACATTCTGTAGTCCAACTCCCCAACAATGGTCAGCAGCAGCTGGAAGTCCAAGGATCTAGCAGTTGCTCAGTCCCACAAGGCAAGCAGGTGAAGAAGAAAGAACAAATCTTCCTTCTTCCAAAGTCCTTATATAGGTTTCCAGCAGAGGGTGTGGTTCAGATTAAAGGGGTGTGCCACCACACCTGCATCTGGGACTTGCTTCATCCCAGATGACCTTGAACTCAGAGATTCATAGCCACTTCTTAATCTTCTGGGATCCATAGCCACTGTGCCTCAAGATCTCCAAGCCAAGATCCAGGTCAGAAACTTGTATCTCCCAGCCTTTAGATTAGGATCACTGGTGAGCCTCCCAATTCTGGATTGTAGCTCATTCCAGATAGAGTCAAGTTGACAACCAGGAAGAGCCACGACAGTATGACATTCCATTTTATATCTAGGCTACCACTTACCTCTGTGCCCCCAAGCTGTAGGGAGCACAGAGAGCCCTGAGTAAATGTGTATTGTTGACATGGGCGTGGCCAATGTCAGCAACCCCAAGAGTCTCAGACCTTTGAAGAAAATGGCAAAGCCATTTCCCCTAGGGTGAGGCTCAGAGGGAGACTGTAAATGGCCTGTGTGTGGATAGTGACAGTATTTGCAGAGACTGCCCACCACAGCTTTCTCCCGCTGGATGTTTATGGCATGAAGATGGCTTCCCTACAGAGACTATGCCTACTAAAATTTGCTAGTCCTTGATCCAGCTGTGTACCATAATTCTCCTTTATCTATATGCAGTAACTCCTTGTCCTTATCTGTGTGTAATAACCCCCTCTCTCTTATACTAAATACACGGAGCTTCCAGAATGCTGTGGTTTCTCCAGCTAAGAGCCCAGACCAGCTGATCCCAGCTCGTCTGTGTTTCTGACCATATTCGTTCTTTTAATTCCCTTGCTGCCCAGTGAGGTCCAAGTCCCTAGAAGTCATGTGTGGACATGACACCTAGGCCATGGGGTTGTTTGTCCCCCAGTTGAAGTTATCATGAAGATCATTTGGAAATATGGCTTTTCTGAAGGAAGCTGGGAGGTTCTTTCAAAGAGAATGACGCATAGGCGTGTAAGGGACGTTGTGACCATTTAAGAATATTTAAGCATCACCTTCTAAGTGATGTTTCTATGATTTCATGGTGTGCATTATCATTTTAATAATATAGTATGTTCTCTCTATAGCTGAGTAATGGTTTGATGACCATTCCTTATCTTCTATTTGGTTTTTCTGCAATTCAAATAATTCAAATGTTACCTGTATGCATTTAGTTGGTAAAAGTGTTAAGTATGTGATTTATTTCCCATAATCCTCACCTATTTGCCTGATACAGAATAGAGATGGAGACCCCTCCCCACCCATCCCATACTCTCAAACTTCTTGACTGTCATACTCTACAACTGGAAGATTCCAAGTTTGATTCTGACAGGCTGTGATGCACTAAAAGGGTGTTTATGTTAAAAGGACTGTTTATAGGTACTATACATTGAAACATGAATAAACTTTATGTTGAGACCCAGAGTCCTTACCCAGCATATATCACATGTATATGAAGAGTAAAAATCAAGAAAAAATTTAAAATTTTACTGGTCCCAATAACTTTTGAAAAGAAGTAACTTATCCTGTGCAGAGAAACAGCTTATCAGAGAGCTGTGATATGGTGATTTAGGTGGGGGAAACAAAAACATATTGAGTTCTGTTGAGCACAATGCCAACTTTATATTCAGGACACAAGCTACATGTCTTAGTTTGGGTTTCCATTGCTGAAAAGAGACACCATGACCAAGGCAACTCATATAAGGGACAACATTTAATTGGGGCTGGCTTACGGGTTCAGAGGGTCAGTCCATTATCATCAAGGTGGGAGCAAGGCAGTGTCTAGCCAAGAGTTCTACGTCTTGATCTGAAAGCAGTCGGAAGACTGACTCTTAGGCAGGTAGGACTGTTTCTTGCGCAATTGGTGAGCCTGAGCACAGGAGACCTCCAAATCCCACCCCTACAGTGTCACACTTCCTCCAACAGAGCCATACCTCCCAACCGTACCACTCCCTATGGGCCAAGCATATTCAAACCACCACAGTACATAAAGGTTGATTCAATGCTTGAGGGGAACAACGGCCATATTTACAGCCTAGTTGTTGTTGTTGTTGTTGTTATAAATCCACTCTCTTATTTTCTACTCTGTAAAGTTCGTAATATTTAAATACCAACCCAGTAGTCGTGAAAGCTGTAGTCTCTTACATAGAGATATATTTATGTTTTGCTGTAAAGAGATTGAAGCGTTTGTTCAAATACAATTTCAAGTGAATTGTTTCCTTAGAAAGTATAGTGGAAGTTTGCCCTACAAGGAAAATCCTTCAGTTTGGTTTAATATTTCTGTTAAGATTTTAGTTTTTAAGACACCTAATTCTGTCTTAAAATATATTGGAAGTGTCCTGTTCTCCCATCTTCAGCAGTCTTCCGTGTGCTCTTTAAAGTCCTGTAGCAGTTTCCAGAGCAGGGCGATGTGCCTCTGTGTACCGGGCTGCTTTACAGTCCAATTAAACCTTCTGTGTGCTTTGACACAGGAACTAAGGTTGCTAGGAGAACACCTGTGCCCGCAGCACATTAGTCCAGCAGAGAGCAGGAGAGGAGAGCTGGAAACTGGTAGAGCTGTGTTATCTGCCACCTCCTGAGGCGCTCAGGTGAGAACCAGTCTCTCTTGCTATCCCTGTCTCCACCTCTTCTCTGTTACTCTTATTTTTCCGCTTTTGGAGAGTGTCTTAGTTAGGGTTTCCATTACATGTGTAAGAGACACCATGACCACAGCAATTCTTATAAAGGACAACAGTTAATTGGGGATGGCTTACAGGTTTTTGTGGTTCAGTCCATTATCATCATGGTGGGAAGCATAGCAGTGTTCAGGCAGGCATGGTGCTAGAGGAGCTGAGAATTCTAAATATCTATCCAAAGGAAATCAGGTACAGACTATCTCTTCTGTATTGGGTGGAGCTTCAAAGCCCACGCCCACAGTGACACACCTCCTTCAACAGGCCACACCTCCTAATAGTGCCACTTCCTGGGCCAAGTCCCTGTGTGTGTGTGTGTGTGTGTGTGTGTGTGTGTATGCAGACTCTCAGTTTAAAGCTTGGGAAAGGATCCATTTGCCTGCTCATTTTCTGGAAAGGAAGTTAAGAATGCTGTTAAACCACTACTAGACAGTTCAGTTAAAAAGTTCCTGCAAGGGGCTGGAGAGGTGGCTCAATGGTTAAGAGCACTAACTGCTCTTCCAGAGGTCCTTAGCTCAATTTCCAGCAACCACATGGTGGCTCACAACCATCTGTAATAGGATGCGATGCCCTCTTCTGGAGTGTCTGAAGACAGCTGCAGTGTACTCATAAATTTTTAAGCAATGTTCTGCCATGTGAAAAACCAATCATGGATTAGGACTGCTTAAGATTCCAGCTGTTCAAAACAATAACATAAAAGTTTCTACCACCCAGAGACATGGAAGAAAGTATGCTTGATGGTTGCCTCAGTCGGGGTTTCTATTCCTGCTCAAACATCATGACCAAGAAGCAAATTGGGGAGGAAAGGGTTTATTCAGCTTACACTTCCACATTGCTGTTCATCACCAAAGGAAGTCAGGACTGGAACTCAAGCAGGTCAGGAAGCAGGAGCTGATGCAGAGGCCATGGAGGGATGTTCCTTACTGGCTTGCTCAGTTTGCTTTCTTATAGAACTTTCTTATAGACTACCAGTCCAGAGATGGTACCATCCACAAGTGATCCCTTCCCCCTTGATCACTAATCGAGAAAATGACCCACAGCTGGATCTCATGGAGGCATTTCCCCATCTGAAACTCCTTTCTCTGTGATAACTCCAGTCTGGGTCAAGTTGACACACAAAACCAGCCAGTACAATTGACCCATTGTCAACTTGACACACAACCACATCACCATTAAGCCTTAACCCTTACTTTCTTATTCATCCCCAAGATCTAAATAATGTTAAAAGTCCCACAGTCTTTACATATTAAAAGTTCGATCCCTTTAAAATGTCCAATATTTTTTAAAATTCAAGGTCTTTTAAAATTCCAGTTCTCTAAACTGTGGGCTCCACTAAAATACTTTCTTTCATCAAGAGGGAAAAATATCAGGGCACAGTCACAATCAAAAGCAAAACTCAAGCTCCAATGGTTCAATGTCTGGGATCCAACTCACGATCTTCAGGGCACCTCCAAGGGCTTGGGTCACTTCTCCAGCTCTGCCCTTTGTAGCACACACCCTGTCTTCTAGGCTCCAGCTGCCTGTGCTCCACTGCTGCTGCTGCTTTTGGTGGTCATCTCATGGCACTGGCATCTCTAAAACACTGCTGTTTTCCGCTGTAACTAAGCTTCACCAATAGCCTCTCATAGGCACTTTTCATGGCGCCAAGCCTCAACTCCTATGCATGACCCCTTAAATGCTGGGCCATCAGTTGCATTGCATAAATTTAAATAAAACCAAGAAAGCTAAGGGCTATGATGTAAAGTCACCAAAATGGGTGAAAAATCTCTTAGTTTACTGATTGGCTATAAATAGATGGAGCATTCCCAGGAAGGTTTGTCTTCATCCAAAGAAATAAGGAATCTACACTACTGCAGGGTGCTTACTGCCTTCTTTCTGTTTTCTAGGGAGCGGGAGTGTCTGAACATGAGTGGCAAAAGCTGGATATTAATTTCCACTACTTCACCCCAGAGCCTGGAAGATGAGATTCTGGGACGGCTTCTGAAAATTCTCTTTGTTCTGTTCATTGACTTAATGTCCATTATGTATGTCGTCATAACGTCCTAGAAACCCGACTTCCTTTGTTCTGTGTGTAAATTTCAAACAATGCCAACGAATAAAGATCTACATTTTAATATGATGTATGGCATTGAGTTGGTGATATCACCCGTTTACTCGAGAAACTAGACACTCGATAAATACGTTTCTTGGTCCTTTACCATTTTTTTTTCTAAATAGGATTCGCGTAGATCAGAATGGGATTTCTTTTTTTGTGCAGCCTTCACACTCTTACAAGTAAAACATTAGCCAAGTATGGCAATGCACGTCTTTAATCATAGCATTTAGGAGGGGTAGATTTCTGTGAGTTCAAAGCTTGCCTGGTCTACATAGTGAGTTCTAGGACATTCAGGGCTCCGTAGAGAGACCTTGTCTCACTCTACCCCCCACCTCCAAAAGAGAATAAAATACTGATATTTTTTCTTTGAATGTCATTGTTATTCAGAATACAGAGTAAAGCTGGTAGGCAAAATTACAAGTGAAGTTGTATTTATAAGGATTTATATGGCTCTATTTGGGGGCATGTGTGTGGGGGGGGGGCTTGGGTGTGGGCAATGATCACATCTGAGCCTGGGAGCTAGATGCTAACTGGAGGAGTTTTGCTCTACAGCTCCCCATCTTGAGGTTTTGAGGCAGTGTCTCTCATCGACCCAGGGTGCTCACTGTTTTGCTAGTCTGACTACTCAGGGAGTTGCCCAGGGTCCTCTGGTCTTCATCCCCACCTAGTGCTGGAATCACAGACGTGTCCACTATGGGGGCCCTGGCATCTTAGATTCTAATGTTTACACAGTAAGCCAGTTACCCATTGGATCTTCTTCCTGGGCCTTATATGATGGTTTGAGTGAGAAATATGCCTCCTAGACCTGGGAATTGGGCCGCATGGTACCCAGTTGGTGGCATTGGTTTTGGGGGTTTCCAAAGGGTGTGTTCTGAATAATATATATATATATATATATATATATAGTCTCTCACAGCTTTGAGTCTGTTTTCTGCTTCATGGTCTTATTTGAAGGTCTTAATGATCTTTATTTGCTCTCTTAGCTTCTTCTCCCCATCATTTACATCTACCCACTGTCCTGCATCCCCATTCATGATGGCTTAAGCCAAGCCAAGCCTTCCTCCTATAAGTTGCCTTGGTTGTGGTAGTACGTTCCACTCCCGTCTGTGGCTGTATTTATCATTGTCCTGTACTTCGTACAAAAGTAACCACTTGTCATTATTTTTTTCTTAACACGACAAGCTTGGGTTTCACATCCCAGAAACATCACATTTCAGTACAATAAAACAACAGACTAGACCCATTAGAAAGGAGAGAGAGATATAAACCCATACACTCTTACACATACTTATGATCTTATAGGAAAATAGTTTTTCTTAACGCTGTACAATTCAATAAGAAATATTTCTACCAACCTAAAAGTAAGGGCTAGGAATAGAAATTCTTGAGGGAAGCTGGGAGGCTGACTCACCCTTTTGATCCTAGCATTAAGGAGGCAGAGGCTGATCTCTGTGAGTTTGAGGCCAGCCTGGTCTACAGAGCGAATTCCAGGTCAGCCAGGGCTACTTAGTGAAATGCCATCTTGGAAACAAAACAAAATAACACAGCCCAACAGAATAAAGGAGAAATGCTTAAGAGAGAGTTGGAGGGAAACAGCTCACAGAGAAAGGTGAGCAGGCGAAAGTCCGGGTTATCCAGCTGCTGACTGGTATTTACCATAGGTTGACGGTCACACCTGAGGAAATGGGTGTATGCGGTTCATATTTAACCAAGGAAGAAAATGAGTCTCGGGGGATGTCTTCCAGCTTGAGGTCAAAGCGAGGACGTGACGAGGCCAAAGCGAGGACGTGACGAGGCAAAGCCTTGATCCACAGCATCACATTCCCTCCAATCGTGAATGAAAGTGCATTAATAAGATAAGCTTCTTAAAACCCAGTCTGGGCTTGGTTTTTTTCCTTGTTGTTGTTTTTGTTTTTTAACCATAATGTTCCACTCTGGTCTGTTGCTGTCCTGATCTACCGTCCCATTGCCTGCTGTTTGAAAAGTCTTCATCAGAAAAACGACTACATTTACCCCCTTCTGTGTCCTACCTGACAATGCTTTCTCTTTCCTTGTTTTTTTTTTTTTTTTTTTGCTTTTTCTTTCTTTTTTTATTTTTGTGGGGGGTGGGGGTTTGAGACAGGGTTTCTCTGTATAGCCCTGGCTGTCCCGGAACTCACTCTGTGGACCAGGCTGGCCTTGAACTCAGAAATCCGCCTGCCTCTGCTTCCCAAGTGCTGGGAGTAAAGGCGTGTGCCACGACCTCCCGGCTTCCCTGTTCTCTTAACTCCCACATTCTCTAATGGTTGGTATTAAATTATAACCGCTAAATTGCTTTTTAAAAGCTTTCGATAAAAACAAAGGTCTGTCCTTTAGACCCAATGCTGTTGTTTTGGGTGGGGTTTTTGTTGTTGTTGTTGGACAGTCATCTTTAATAAAACTGTGATTTCTTCCCAGGGCTGGCAGTCCTCTCCGATTCCGTCCAGTCTTTAATTCAAAGTGTCACAAGAGGCCTAGCGAAGTGTTAAAGGAATTGGACCTTTGAGACATTGTCCCCTCCACCCCCTTACCTAACCTTTCTGAGATGTTGGATGTTTAACCTGGGAACAAATAGGGTCAAACTGAGCAAGAAATGAAAACCACAAAAGGTCTGACTCTTTCTCAAAACTGTATTTTCAGACTTCTTCATATAAGGTTTCTTCCCACATTTAAAGGCTGCATCTGCGTACAAAGGGCCTCCTGCATATAAGGGCTGCTTTGGACTCCTGCATACAAAGGCTCCTGCATATGCAGGCTCCTATTAAGTCACTGACAGCCAAGTTAAGTTGTACCTATCTACGTCCAAGCACTGGTTTCCTATCTCTGGGATCTCCTCTGCTATAGGCTATTTGTTTAGATTTGACTCCCCAGGACTCAGCTTCCTTCCTAAGGAATACACAAGTGTCTGTGTCCTAGGTTTGTAGAGAAAATGAAATGCTAAGTGCTTTCTTAGTGAAGGGTCTGGCCTAAGGCAAAATTGTTTGTTCAGGGGTGGTCACTGCTATCCTGTGGTTGTGACCCCTCCAGAGGTCACATAATGTTTTTTTTTTTTTTTTCAAGACAGGGTTTCTCTATTGTAGCGCTGGCTATCCTGGAACTCACTCTGTAGACCAGGCTGGCCTTGAACTCAGAAATCCACCTGCCTCTGCCCCCCAAGTGCTGGGATTAAAGGCGCCACCGCCGCCGCCGCCGGCGCAGCCACCACCACCACCACCACCACCACCACCACCACCGCCACCACCAGGCTACGTATTGAATATCCTCCATATCAGGTATGTACATTGTGATTTGTAACAGTAGCAAAGTTACGCTTATGAAATGGTAAGAAAATAAATTTTATGGCTGGTGTGTGTGTGTGTGTGTGTATGTGTTACCACAACACGAGGAACTGTATTAGAGGTTCGCAGTGTTAGAGGAAGGTTGAGAGCCACTGCTCTAGTGAAAGAAGTGATTTCTGCTCCTGCGAGCCTCAGTCACCTTGGCTACTCCATCTTATCCGTATGTTCAGAGTGACCTCCTGAGTCTTAGGTGTAAAGCTCAACCAACTCCATTTTTTTTTTAAAGCTCCAGAGGCTAAACTCCAATTCCAGAAGGAAAACCACAAAGTTCACTGGAGCGAACATCCTATGGCAACACCCCCTCAGCAGCCCACCTAGCGCCCCCTAGCCAGTCAGGCTGCAACAGTAGGGTCAAGGTGTATATAGATAACCTGAGACATGCTGCAGAAAATAGATAACCTAGCCATCTTGTTTGTCAAGTGGTTTTGCTCCCATGTTCGGTTCCTGAAAAATTACACCAGAAATGCAGTATTTAAAATATTAACTTTCTGACCCCCGTATGGAAATTCCCTAATTACAATAAATGCCCTCTACTGCTAGATTTGGGGCTCTCACTCTGACCCGCTCAGATAGTGACAGTGAGAGACCTTGCTTGTAATCCTTATGTGTTTACATCGGGGATTGGCTCCTCAGTGGTCTCTGGGGTCCCTGCCACTAGGGCATAGCAGTTTGGTGGCTCTGATATTTTCTTTTATCTGCTATCTCTGGCCCCAGCAAGTAGGTGTCCCCCTGCACCTTTGGAGAAGAAAGGACGCAAGCGAAGCATTCCTTCTCAGCAAGTGAGTAGAGTCTAAAGCATGCTCTGCCGCTGTGCGTGGGTCACTCTCCTCCACCTTCCTGCTCTTTCTGCTGGCTGAGGGGTGGGCAGCCAGGTCAAGGTAATGAATAAGACACATACTTGCTCTCGTGGATTTCATCGTCTAGAGGGGCAACAGGATAAAGACTCAGCAGAGCAGAGATCGAAGACTGTTGGGATATGTACAGCCACAGTGTAAGGAAAACACTGTGGGGACGACTCGTGGACTCACTGGTGGTGGCGGAAGCTTCCAGGAACTTCTGGTTAGCTATACCTAACCCTAGAATCTCTGAAAACCTATGAATTCTGAACCTTGACTGTAAAAGGATCCTCAGTGGTTCAAGTGTGTGTGCCTGTGTATGTGTATGCCTGTCTGTCTCTCTCTGTGTGTGTGTCTGTCTTTCTGTATGTGTGTGTCTGTGTCTCAATGTGTCTGTGTATCTATCTGTCTGTCTCTTACTCTGTGTCAGTTTGTCTCTCTGTGCATGTCTGCCTTTCTCTATGTCTGCCTGTCTGTCTCTGTATGTGTGTGTCTTTCTCTATTTGTCTGTCTGTCTCTGTGTGTATCTGTATCTCTGTGTGTCTGTCTCTCTCTGTGTATGTCTGTCTGTCTCTGTGTGTCTGTCTGTCTTTGTATATCTGTATGTATGTCTGTCTCTGCATGTCTGTGTGTGTGTATGCGTTTATGGGTGAATGTGTGTGTGTGTGTGTGTGTGTGTAGCAAGTGGATTGAGTTGTTCCCACTGCTGGGCAGCAGTGCTATCTCTGGGCAGGAGGCTTAGCCACTCTGAGTCTCATGCTTCTCTCGTGTTTGACGAAGAAGGAAGGGAGGAGGAAAGGAAGGAAGAAAAGGGGCAGAGAATGGAAGAAGGGGAGGGAAAGAGGGAGAAGAAAAGCCATTAATAACAATTGATTTGTATATATTGTATATACCATGGCTCCTAAATGTTGTGTATCATGTATATAGCATGACTGTTAAGTGTTGGGTATCATGTATATACCATGGTTATTAAATGTTATATATCATGTACAAACCATGGATAGTAAATGCTGTATATCCTGTACATGCCATGAACACCTGGTGAGCAAGGTTGAAACTTACATGAACTGAGCATCATAATGTGGTAATGGTCCGTCTAAGGCACTGATGAATCACGAGGGAGATGGGTCAGTGGTCAAAGCACTTGCTATCCAAGCGTCAGGACTGGACCTTGGATCCCTGCAGCCCACATAAATGACAGGTGGGTGTGGCAGCCCGCCTGTAATTTCAGCTTTGGAAAGCGGACAGAGGAGATCCCAAGAACAATCTGGCTAACCAGACTTGCTGTATCAGAGAGCCTTGGCTTTGACTGAGAGACCTTAACCTCAATGAATGGGGTGAAGAGGGGCTGAGGAAGATTACTGCTAGCAACTGCAGGCCACCACATGCATGATAAAAACACACACACACAGAGCTATTAAAAAATCAAAAAGAATAGCCGTGTGAGGTCAGGCAACTTCCGCTCCTATCAATGGCACCGAGAAAGGACCATTTCCATGAATTACCCCAGGGTCTGTGACATAAACGTTTGTGTGCAGCTTGGATTGGGTAACATGTTGTTCTCTGGTGTGGATTTCCATGGCTGTCGGCATCCTCCCATGTGGTTATAATCAAGCCTGGATTGAAGAAGACAGTGTTCTTTGACTTGCCACCAATAAGTCTGAAGTATGATGACTTAGCGTCATTATCAAGGTCCTGTTCATTGTGTAATCTCCTGGTACCGATCCAAGTGGCCTTGCGTCCTTCCCAGTTCTGTTTCCCTGGAAGAAACTGTCTTACATTTGAGAAGTGTTCAAAACCTTTTTCTTTTCTCTTTTTGAGACAGGATCTCACTATATAGCTCTGGCTATCCTGGACCTTCACATACAGACCAGGCTGACTTTGAAGTCACAGAAATCCACCTGCCTCTGCCTCTGCCTCCTGAGTGCTGGGATGAAAGGCAGGTGCCACCATGCCCAGCCTGTGGTAGCTTTCTTACTCCCTAGTGCCCATGTCTACAACTAGAGTGCTCCGTGTTGTATGTGTTTTTTACATACTTCATGAAGTTTAATATGGACAAACCAGTCAATGAGGAATTCCCATCTCATAAGTGAGGAAACACAGGTCTAAAGGGATGAAGTAAGGGGCTCAAGTTCCCACAGGACCTGTGGTGATGCAGCCAGAAGATGATAAGCCAAGTCCCAGCTGGAGATCACTTGCTCTAGAACCGTGCTCCTGACTGTTTACCAGAACCCCAGCTCCAGACCACTGCCCTGAGCCACACTGGTTACCACCATTACTCTGCCCCACATCAAGACCCAGACAAGTTCATGAGCTTGCTGGTTCCCCATTTGGAAGATAAGCGCTTGGTACGGTAATGAAGGATCTTAACCCTAAACTCAAGGATCAGAGGCGTGAGAACCTGCGGGCATACTGACTGCCTGTTTCAGCCTCTTCTGACAATGATGAGACTTCAGGCCATGACAAAGTGACATGCATATTCTCCAGCCCTCAAGCAACATTGCTTTGTGTTCCTTAGGATGCCCTAAGGCCTTGAAGAAAGATGTCTCAGTTCTGCACTGAATAAATACAAGTAGCCATAAAATAATTATAAAAGTGTTTATTCTTTGAAATTTTCATACATGCATAGAATATATTTTTATCCTACTCACCCGCTCCTCCACCTAACTCCTCCCAGATCCACCCCTCATCTCTTCCAATTTTCTTGTCTTTTTAAGAGCCCACTAGTTTCAATTTCTGTTGCTAATATATTCATGAAGACAGGGCCATCCACCAGGAATGTTAGTTGATCTACGGGGGTCTCACACTTAGAGAAAATTGGCTCTCTGCTGGGTAGCAGCTTCCTCCAAATATAAACATTCCCTCCTCGGGTCGGGGAAGTTCATGAGATGGGAGAGGAAAACAAGTGATCACATGTCTGGGGAAGCAGTAACTTGGAAGAGCCTCAAAAAATGCTCCTAGACTATCAAAGGATTTTACTGGAAGAGGTTCTGATCACGCCAGCTGCAGAGCAGAGGTTTCTGACTGTGGAGCTGTTGGAAGATATGCGGACAGCCAGGGTTGCAGCTTTTGTATGTTGTTACTCGTGTTAAGGTTGTGGATTTGGTGATGCAGATGGATGTATTACTGTTCCCATAAGTAATCATTAAACCATAAGCTTGCTTGTTTTGGTTTTTTAATATTTATTTATTTATTATATACGAGCACACTGTAGCTGTCTTCAGACACACCAGAAGAGTGTGCAGGATCTATCTCATTACGGATGGTTGTGAGTCACCATGTGGTTGCTGAAATTTGAACTCAGGACCTCTGGAAGAGCAGCCAGTACTCTTAACCACTGAGCCATTTCTCCAGGCTCCATATGCTTATTAATAACCCCAATAAGAATGTATTAATTCACCAAGTTGGACTTGGTGTGATGGGTATGATAAAGATGTCCCCTTTGTGGAAGAACAGATGCCATTACTGATGTCCTCTGGCCTTTGTTCTTTGTGTTCTTTGACCAGTTATGAGTTTCTGTGTTAATGGCCAGGCAGTGCAAAGAGACTACTCTAACAAAGTCTGGGAGCTGCACTCAGCTATGGCTATAGAGATATGAATCCCGGAACTATGCCTATTAAACAGAAGAACAGTAGTAGGGTCACCCCTGGGAGCTGGGAGCTCCCAATCATGGATTCTCGGCCAGATTTACAGTACCAATCATGCGTGTCCTCCTGTGGAGAAATCCTTAAATCCAATTGGAAAATGGCGGGTCATCCCCGTAATGGCCATGCCACCACCACACCCCTGGGGATAGCTTGCCACACCGCATTCATGGTACTGTTGTATCCGGGGACATAGCTTGCCAAACTGGTCATTATTGTCACTCGCAGGGTTCACAGTTATGTAAAACTGTTTATGATTCCCTCTCCCTTTGCCCCAGCAGCCTGCACAGAACCTTCCAGTACTATGAAAACTAACCAGTTTGGAGGAAGCTTCTGAATCAGTACAAACTTGATTTCTCCATGGTCCTGGGGCCAAAGTGTATGGCGTTTTTTAGCAACAGGGTCTTTCCTTCAAGTTCTGGCGAACAAATGCTATTAGTCAGGGTTCTCCAAAGGAATAGAACTAATATGTTGATTCTTAGACTCAACTGTGTAAGAAAGACAGCCACAGTTGAACTAACCAGGCCATATCCTGTAAACCAGTCACATAAAGTCCTTGTTTTAATGTATATATTTTATACATCATATAAACATATGGACGCCTCAGAAGGACCAAGCTGGAGCTGGAGGCCTGGAGAATTCTTGGAGAGCTGCTGTCTTCCGTCAATGTTGGAACCCCCAAAGAAGTCGGTTCTGATACCAACAAAGGAAGAAGATCCTAGCGACAGGACGGAGATAAACTTGACACTAAAAGTGAGGACAAACAGGCAGCCATCAATGTTCCTTCTTCCATAGTCAACTCCTTCCTCTGGGCAGTTACGAGAAAGTGCCACTCTCCTTAAAGTGGGGATGGTAGGTGGGGCCTTTCCGTTTTAAATAATATGACCAAGAAAATCCCTCTGTGGGGATTTTATCCAACAAAAGTACCGCTGTTAATACTCAACAGATGTTACGGTTCTAGTTGGCTGCATGAACCTAGAGTGGACCCTAAAAATTAAGGCTGACTAAAGCCTCATGCAATAGCCAATTTTATTCCTCGGGTATCAGACAATTTATACTCAGAAGGTATTCTGAGGATTAGGCAGGGTCGTACAAATTTCGGCTGTAAGACAGTCATGAGGGCGGCCAGTGCTTAGAAACATTTTTGGAATCACGAAAGCAAGTAGCAGTGTTCAGAGGCAAAACACATTCCTATTTACTACACACGGGAGCGGCACAAAAGCACATTCCGGGAACAAATTCATGATATGGGGAAACAGAGGTTACCAGACTCTTCATTCCTGGGCCATGTCTGGACGTCTCTGTAGTGGCTTGAATGAGAAATATTCCCCCATAGGCTTGGGTATTTGAATGATTGCTCCCCGGTTGGTTGTACTATTTGAGGCGGGGTTTAGGGGGTGTGGCCTTGCAGACCGGAACTACGTCATGGGATGGGGTGGGCTTTGCGAGTTTAAAGCCTTATGCCACTTCCGGTTTGCTCTCTGCTTGATGGATCCAGTTGAGGACGTGCACGCACAGCTTCCTCCCACGGCCTCCATGCCTCCCCAACACGGATTCTTATGCCCTCTGGAACCATGAGCCAAAATAAACTCTTTCTTCCACGGAGTTACTTTTGGCATCTTGTCACAGAAACAGAAAAGTAACTAACTGGTCCTCACAGGCATCCAGGCAGCCCGCATTTCAGTTGCTTCCACATGCAGTCGGATTGATAATGAAGGTTAGTCATCGCAGTCACTGAGAGAGTAACAAGTCACTGAGAGTGGCTTGTATTTATTTATTTATACCCTTGACCAAAACTCAAGGGGAAGCATCCTCTTACCCCTGGCATGGGGATCTTTGTTTGGTAGTCTATAGCTTCTTGCATAATAGTATCTCTTGTGTAGGGTAACTCCGACTAAAATCACACAAATATGAAGCATATAAACATGTTTCCACACAGCTGCTTCAAGCATCCTTAGTGTTAGATATCCCTTTCCCCAGCCCCTACACACAAAACTAAAAAGACAGACAGACAAGAGACGACAGACAGACAGACAAGACTTTGTTGGGCAGTAGTGGCATACACCCTGGATCCCAGCAGAGGCAGGTGAATCTGAGTTCGAGTCTAGCCTGGTCTACAAAGTGAGTTCCAGGACAGCCAGGGCTATAGAGAGAAAAAAAAAAAGTCTCGACAAACAAACAAACAAACAAAAAAAGTATTTTGATGTGAAAATTTAAATACAGGTCACTGAGAAGTCTCTAATTTTATTCTGAGCAGTTTGTTTCCAAAGGTCTCAAAGGTAACCAACCCTCTGGAACATATGCTGTTTCTTTGAGTTTAAGAATACTTCTGGGTGGCCAACACTATGAACTACTTGGTAATAAGGCTGGTATGGTCTAATGTGCCCGCTTGAAGAATCCCTAGTGTACTGGCTGGTTTCGTGTGTCAACTTGACACAGGCTGGAGTTATCACAGAGAAAGGAGTTTCAGTTGGGGAAGTATCTTCATGAGATCCAGTTGTGGGGCATTTTCTCAATTAGTGGTCAAGTGGGGAGGGCCCCTTGTGGGTGGTGCCACCTTTGGGCTGGTGCTCTTGGGTTCTATAAGAGAGCAGGCTGAGCAAGCCAGGGGAAGCAAGCCAGTAAGAAACATCTCCATGACCTCTGTATCAGCTCCTGCTTCCTGACCTGCTTGAGTTCCAGTCCTGACTTCCTTTGGTGATGAACTGCAACGTGGAAGTGTAAGCTCAATAAACCATTTCCTCCCCAACTTGCCTCTTGGTCATGATGTTTGTGCAGGAATAGAAACCCTGACTAAGACACCTAGTTACAATAAGCCACAGAACTGCTCCAGGAAGTGTGTGCAATCCCCAGTCCTGTCCCAGGGAAGGTGTGCTTGGGATAAACCTCTTCTGTGGCAGCTGGAGACCATGTTTGAGGAAAAGCCTGCAGCGTGTGATGTTTGTGTGCTGGCTCGTACCCCGGTTATTGTTCTGGGTTTTTGTTTGTATGGCTGTTTGACGATCTTACGAGGAGCAGTCCTACCTTCTGAAGAGGCTTTGGGCAGGAGGCCATGTGGGCCAGTCCAAGACCAGCTGTAAGTTCAGACTTATTTATAACCCACAGGACAGGCCCCAAGCATGCTCTGCTATGTGACCTGGGACTGAGGTTGGGGGGGATTAACGTGAAGTATGAGATGTCCCTTGTCGCCAACTGGGTTTCCAGTGTAAAGTCACTGGTTCTTCCAGCTAGGAGATGGCTACCACTGGACCTCCTGCGTGCCTTGCCCCAGCCAGGAGATGGCTACCACTGGACCTCCTGCGTGCCTTACCCCAGCCAGGAGATGGCTACCACTGGACCTCCTGCGTGCCTTACCCCAGACGTGTAAGGGCAGCGGGCTCTTAGGACACACAGTTTCACTTCTCCAGCCATGTTTACGAAATTGTCTTTCTATTTAGAGATTATTCAATCAATACATACTATCATGGTGTGGTAGATCCAGGCACAGATTGAAGAAGAAAGCAAAAGGAGCCCCTGTCCCCACAGAGCTGGCTTTCTCATAAACTAACTAACTAATAATAGTCTGTCATAAAAAAAGTAATAAGCACAGGAAGATCCCATGAGCTATAATAAAACAGAGCAACATAGTAAAAAAAAAAATGAGTGTGGAGGAGACTATTCTAGCTCAAGAAAGGTAAGAACCCTTTCCTGAGAAATGATGTAGGAGTGAATGTTAGCATTCTAAGCTCCTCCCCACAGTTACCTGGCAACAGCCAGGTAGGCCTGGCCCACTAAAGAAGGGGCTGCTTGCCCCCTCCCCTCTCTCTCTTACCCCTGTTTCTGGCTTGCGTCTCTCTTACCCTCTTCTCTCTTCCCCCTCCCTTCCCCTCCCTTCCCCCCTCTCTCCACATGGTCATGGCCAGCCTCTACATCTCTACTCTCTCCCTCTCTCTGCCTTTCTCTCCCTCTACTACTCTCTTGACCCCCATTCCATGTCCCGAATAAACTCTATTCTATACTATACAGTTATGTGGCTGGTCCCTCAGGGGGAAGGGATGCCTCAGCATGGCCCCCTGAGGCACTCCCTTCCCCCACACCTCACCACACCCCATAGATCATATTCTTATTCCACTTTAACTTTTTTATAATCACAACAGTGGAGGTTTGACTGATGAAGGGCTGGGTACAAAGAGACATGGAAGAAGAGTGGGAGCTCAGAGAACAGCAGGTCCAAAGGCCCTGGGGTCTGCAGAATGCACTAAAGCATAGAGAGCCTGGTAAAGATGGGGGAGTTAATGCTTCTGGACTGAGAAACACCAGCTCTGTCACTGTTAGATGCTCAACAACCATGGTGGGAGGCGTCTCCACAGCAGAAGACAGAACACAAGGCTGTGTAGGTGCTGGTGCGTGTCCTTTCTGTCAGCTGGCCTCACGGATGTATGCCTTATGTGCAGTTTGAAATGTGCAGCCCAATGATCATACACCAGCACAACTCATCTGGGAATATCTTTTAGAACTAGAATCGGTCCCCTTTCTAGTTCTCGCAAAGGCCAAGCCATCTTTCCATACTGCAGCCTTATTCTGGGCGTTTGATATAAATGCAATGATGTCATTTGTGGTCTCTCTTTTTTTTCCCCTACCTGGTTCATTCCCTTAACAAAGTTCATCATGGAATCATACGCATCAGCATTTTCTTATGGCGGAATAATATTCATTGTATGGTTACACTATGTTTTATTTATTTATTTATTTATTTATTTATTTATTCATCAATCCGTGGACATTTAGATTGTTCAAATTTTTTGGCTACTGTAAACAATGCTTCTATGAACATTTATATATGTCTTTGTATACATTTTCATTTTTCTTACCCAAATCCAGACTGTAATTAAAGCATCACATACAAACCCTACCTAATTTTTTTAGCCTTTTTAATAAAAAGCCATCCAGACTAAATAATTGATCTTTCTTCATTTTGAAAAGATTAAAAAAACAGTTTTAAAACAGTTAAGTAATGATAATTTACATCTCCTCTCCTAACACTAGTGTCCTGCTCTGAGTTTTGAAGGCAGAGGAGTTGGTAGTAATAATTATAGTATTGATTCTACAGAAATTTCTTCTTTGAAAGGATGTATTAACATATTCACAAAGCAGTATACACACAAGCACTTGTCATAAGTATTCAATATATAATACTTTTGTATTAAAATATCCCAAATTCATAATAATTTTGGAGAAATTTCATTACAGCTTTTTTTTCAGAATTCCTGCATATTTTCATAAATTCTACATGGAAATGTTAAAGACATATATGTATATATGTAAATGTGTATTGTGTATATATGCATATATGCATATACTTACATATGTGTATGTATATATGTGCATATATGCATATACATATATATGTGTATGTGCATATGTGCATATGTGCATATGTGCATATGTGTATATGTGTATATGTGTATATGTGTATATACATTCACACAAACACTAATGTTGACTAAAATTTACCCTTTTAATAATGTTTTATTGATTTGAAATGTATACATGCACCGGGCAATTGTGGCGCACACCTGTAATCCCAGCACTCTGGGAGGCAGAGGCAGGCGGATTTCTGAGTTCGAGGCCAGCCTGGTCTACACACTGAGTTCTAGGACAGCCAGGGCTATACAGAGAAACCCTGTCTCGAAAAAAACAAATCCAAAAACATTTAAAAAAAAACCAAACCAAAACAAAAAAGAATAGTATATATGCACACATGTTTCTTATGTTACCTACTTCCTGTTCTGCAAACCCTCCCAGCTCTCCCTCCCACTTCATGTCTTTTTTTTAATAGCTTGCTGAGTCTGGCTTTGAGCAGTCCAAGAGCTGTTAGACTTTTACAATTTTTTCTCTTTATCAGATTATCTGAAGTAGAAAGACTCACCTTAAATCGGGGCCTTACCCTCCGAGGGCAGCTCAGATAAGAGGACATGTAAGAAAACAGTCACTTTTTGCCTGCTTGCCCTCACTCTTGCTGGCACGTTCATCTGTCCTGTTGCTGTGGCACTCCTTCCCTCATATCACGACCAATTTCTTTGGGAGTCTAATGTGGAGTGAAGAGCAGCAGCCCCTCAGGAGTCCTCCAGGTTTTCAGTGGCACAGTGGGAATGTTGAGACACCCAGCCTTGTGGGCTGAACAACTGTTGGATTCGTAGCTTACCCACTGTGAGATAGGCAATGTTAGACTACCTGGACCATATCCTGTAATACATATACACATCTGTGTGTATACATACATATATAACATTATATTATATATAATATATAAGAAACACACAGATACAGATATGTATATATGTGTGCATGCATATATGCATATATATGTGTGTGTATATACATATAGAGTCATGCAATATTATCAGTTCTGTTCCTTTGGAGAATCCTAGCTAATACCTAGAAAGATCATTTTAGGGATTTTTTTTGGAGGGGGGGGGGAAGGGGTTGGGTTTTTTTTTTTTTTTTTTTTTTTTTTTTTTTTTTTTGGTTTTTTCGAGACAGGGTTTCTCTGTGTAGCCCTGGCTGTCCTGGAACTCACTCTGTAGACCAGGCTGGCCTCAAACTCAGAAATCTGCCTGCCTCTGCCTCCCAAGTGCTTGGATTAAAGGCATGCACCCCCACTGCCCGGCCTCGAAAGATCATTTTAAAAGGGTGAAAATTAAAGCCTTTATCTTCATCTTACTAATTTTCTTCGAATTTTTAAAACTTTCATCAGTGTAATGGCTACTCACTCTCTCTTCTTCGCCTGCTTGCCTCATGGGACTGAGCAACTGCAAGACCCTTGGACTTCCATTCCCAGCTGTGCTGACCATTGTTGGGAGTTGGACTACAGACTGTAAGTCATCCACAAATTCCCTAACTATACAGAGACTACCCCTAAGTTTTGTGACTCTAGAGAACCCTGACTAAGACAATCAGTTTTCTTTTTTTTTTTTTTAATTTTTTTATTGTTTATTTGCATTTCAAATGTAACCCCCCTTTCCGGTTTCCTCTCTGAAAACGCTTATCCTACCCTTCCTTGAGGGTGCTCCTCCACCCACTCCCGCCCCACCGCCCTAGCATTCCCCTACGCTGGGGCATCAAGCCTTCACAGGACCAAGGGCCTCCCCTCCCATTGATGTCCGACAAGGCCATCCTCTGCTACATATGTGGCTGGAGCCATGAGTCCCTCCATGTGTACTCTTTGGTTAGTGGTTTAGTCCCTGGGAGCTCTGGGGTGTCTGGTTGGTTGATATTGTTGTTCTTCCTATGGGGTTTCCTATGCAAACCCTTTAGCTCCTTCAGTCCTTCCCCTAACTCCTCTATTGGGGACCCTGTGTTCAGTCCGATGGTTGGCTGTGAGCCGCTGCATCTGTATTTGTCAGGCTCTGGCAAAGCCTCTCAGGAGATATCCATTTCAGTCTCCTGTCAGGAAGCACTTCTTGGCATCAACAATAGTGTCTGGGTTTGGTAGCTGCATCTGGCATGGATCCCCAGGTGGGGCAGTCTCTGGATGGCCTTTCCTTCAGTCTCTGCTCCACTCTTTGTCCCTGTATTTCCTTTAGACAGGAGCAATTCTGGGTTAAAACTTTGAGAAGGGTGGGTGGCCCCATCCTTCAACCAGGGGCCATGCCTACCCTCTGGATATGGTCTCTGCAGGTTCTCCCTCCCCTTTGTTGGGTATTTCAGCTAATGTCATCCCGTTGGGTCCTGGGAGCCTCTTGCTTTCCTTGTGTCTGTGACTTTCTATTGGCTACCCCCAGTTCCCAATCCCTCATTGCTACACACCTCTGTTCAAATTTCCTGACCCCCTGTACATCTCCCCCCTTCTCCTCCCACACCTGATCCTGCCCCCCTTTTTCTTCTCCCCCTCCTCTCTTCCTCCCAAGTTCTCCCCACCCTTAACTCCTGTGATTATCTTGTTCCCCCTTCTAATCAGTTTTCTTAAAGTTTCTGTTTTTAATGACATCCAGAAATCATAGGGACTTGCTTGAGTTCTTACCCATTTCATATTATGAGGTCCTAAACATTCCTTCACAGTTCCTTCAAGTATCTTGAGCTGGTCACCAGATAAGATCTCCTAAGATTTCTTCTTTTTAAATCAGTGATGATTAGATCCCAGTATCAAATTTGGGGCATATATAAGTCTGTAAGTCGTATCATTTGAAAGTTTCACTTTAAGAAAGCAAAGGGGAATTATGAAATATTCATATCTACATTAATATGGTATTGTATGTTTATATGAAATATAAATTAAAGTATGTCAAAGTATGAAATATAAGATAAAGTATATTATTCTTTAATGTATACTATCCATGTATAATGTGATTACAGATTGCATGTCTCTCTGTGCTAAATTGTATACGAGTCTCATAGATTATATATTAAAAGAAGCTCATTTAATTTGTCAAAGGTTAGGAAACATTGTTCCAGTGGCTCATTTTTCATAAGCAGAACCTTTGAGCACTGAGATTTAACCTTTTGTTCTTTACCAGCTATAAAGTTCTTCTCACACATTACACTGTTGGGGCTACACTCTGTCAAACTGATTATAGATCACAGTTACCAGTGGGGTTGGGCGTTTCCTTTTCTACCCTACAGTAATGTTCGCTTCCTGATTTATTAAATAGCATAGTGTAGCACTATTGACTCAAGAGCCTAGTGCAGAATAATCATAACCTGCCAAAGAAAAGTTGAACCCGTGGGCTTTCCAAGAATCACAGCTAAGCCAGAACCCAGCTCTCTGGATCATTTAGAAGACAGTCGACAGAAGATAGACAGAGCTGTAGGAGATAGTGGTAAGATGTGATGCCCCAGCAGTGGTTCAGGTCTACGTACGTCACTAACCTCCAGGCTGTTGTTGTTGTTGTTGTTGTTGTTGCTGCTGCTGCTGCTGCTGTTTTCAAAACAGGGTCTTACCAGGGTTGGCCTCAGACTCACAGAGATTCACCTGGGTCTTTTCAACAAATGGTGCTGGTTCAACTGGAGGTCAGCATGCAGAAGAATGCGAATTGATCCATCCTTGTCTCCTTGTACTAAGCTCAAATCCAAATGGATCAAGGACCTCCACATAAAGCCAGACACTCTGAAGCTAATAGAAAAGAAACTGGGGAAGACCCTTGAGGACATCGGTACAGGGAGAAAGTTTCTGAACAGAACACCAATAGCGTATGCTCTAAGAGCAAGAATTGACAAATGGGACCTCATAAGGTTACAGAGTTTCTGTAAGGCAAAGGACACCATCAAGAGGACAGATCGGCAACCAACAAATTGGGAAAAGATCTTCACCAATCCTACATCAGATAGAGGGCTAATATCCAATATATATAAAGAACTCAAGAAGTTAGACTCCAGAAAACCGAACAACCCTATTAAAAAATGGGGTACAGAGTTAAACAAAGAATTCTCACCTGAAGAACTTCGGATGGCGGAGAAGCATCTTAAAAAATGCTCCACTTCATTAGTCATTAGGGAAATGCAAATCAAAACAACCCTAAGATTTCATCTTACACCAGTCAGAATGGCTAAGATTAAAAATTCAGGAGACAGCAGGTGTTGGAGAGGGTGCGGAGAAAGAGGAACACTCCTCCACTGCTGGTGGGGTTGCAAATTGGTACAACCACTCTGGAAAGCAGTCTGGCGGTTCCTCCGAAAACTGGGCACCTCACTTCCAGAAGATCCTGCTATACCACTCCTGGGCATATACCCAGAGGATTCCCCACCATGTAATAAGGATACATGCTCTACTATGTTCATAGCAGCCCTATTTATAATTGCCAGATGCTGGAAAGAACCCAGGTATCCCTCAACAGAAGAGTGGATACAAAAAATGTGGTATATCTACACAATGGAGTACTATTCAGCCATTAGAAACAATGAATTCATGAAATTCTTAGGCAAATGGATGGAGCTAGAGAACATCATACTAAGTGAGGTAACCCAGACTCAAAAGGTGAATCATGGTATGCACTCACTAATAAGTGGTTATTAACCTAGAAAACTGGAATACCCAAAACATAATCCACACATCAAATGAGATACAAGAAGAAAGCAGGAGTGGTCCCTGGTTCTGGAAAGACTCAGTGAAACAGTATTTGGCAAAACCAGAACGGGGAACTGGGAAGGGGTGGGAGGGAGGACAGGGGAAGAGAAGGGGGCTTACGGGACTTTCGGGGAGTGGGGGGGGGCTAGAAAAGGGGAAATCATTTGAAATGTAAATAAATTATATCAAATAAAAAAAAAAAAAGACAAAAAAAAAATGTGGCAGGGCCGGGGAAGTGATGACACACACCCTTGATCCCAGCACTTGGGAGTCAGAAGTAGGTGGATTTCTCAGTTTGAGGCCAGTCTGGAGACAGCCAGGGCTACACAGAGAACCCCTGTCTCAAAAAACAAAACAAAACAAAACAAAACAACACAACAACAACAACAAAGTGTGTGGCACCACACCTGTTTTGTAAGTTCTTTAAGACTGTTTTGGTCTTTGGTCTTTGTATATGAGATGCTTGCCATGGGGGTATGATATACAGAGAGTTTTTGAGTGCGTTTGACAGCTACTGTTGCTGATGTACCTTGAAGGCTTTCATTCATGGTCACCATAATAGATGTGTGCTCTATTGTATGACCAGATTGAAAATTGGGATGGAGTTCTTTGGTGCATACTTGAGACTAGGTCCTCGCTGCACTTTCTAGTGTTAGGCTGTGACATGTACCTTTTCTGGAACAATTGCGAGCCTCCCAGTTACAACGTGAGTTACATCTTTGAAACAAAGGCACAGGACACAATAGGTAGAAAACCCAACAGAGGTCACAAAGCTAAGAGGCAATCGTGCCTTTGGCATCTGGGTTTTTGTCCTCTGTGCCCTCTGCCTCTACACTCAACTCCCTGGGACTTCTGTTTCTTCACCTAAAATAAATTGGCAGATAAAATTCTGCATGGAGTTGGAGTAGCGTGTGTGCCGAGGGAGTGTGTCAATCTCCAGGACAGCTTCCACTTCTAAGCTTCCGATAACATTCAGCCCTCCCAAGTTAATTAATCCGGAAACCCTGCATAAAGCTGGGTGCGGTATCACACTCCTGCAATCTCAGTACTTCAGAAGCTGGAGCAGGTGGATTGAGAGTCGAAGGCAGGCATGAGCTCTAGAAAGAGGCCCTGGGAGTGGAGAGAAGTAAAGTCAAGGATCAAACCACCCAGAAGCAGCCTCCTTGTTCTTCCAAGGATACCTTCCATGGGACGAAGTGTCTCCAGTTGTCATTGTACGTGAGGTTTGCGGTTCATTGTGTTTTACTTTGGTGAGTAGCAGACTTGGAGTGATAGACCCAAGCATTTGTCCTCTGTAGGACAATGTGATGGCTCTCTGCAGATCTGGAAATGCAATGCTTTTTTTTTTTTTTAATTTCAATACATAATGATGGATTTGTTTGGAGGTAAAGGGCGCTGGCGTTTTTCTCTCTGAGCTGGCTATATGTCTAGGTTTGATTGACAGCTGTTTATTATTGCCAAAGACTGTCACCCCATTACTTCTTAAGGCTCCTTTAAGCTGCTCATCGTGTCTTGATGCGGCAACCTGATTTCTCAGGAAATGTCACCATCAGCCTTGCCAGGGGTCTTAGTTAGGGTTTCAACTGCTGTGAACAGACACCATGGCCAAGGCAACTCTTAGAAAGGCAAACATTTCATTGGGGTTGGTTTTCAGGTTCAAAGTTTCAGTCCGATATCAGCACAACAGTGTCCAGGCACATACGGTGTTGCAGAAGGAGTCAAGAGGTCTACATCTTCATCCGAAGGTAGTCAGGAGAAGACTCTCTTCCAGGTAGCTGGGAGGAGGAGCTCAAAGCCCACACCCCACAGTGACACACTTCCTCCAACAAGGCCACACCTCTTAGTATCACCACTCTCTGGGCCAAGCATATTCAAACCACCACAACAGGGAGCATTCTCAACCTCCTAGGATAGAGTAATTTTGCTAATTTCTCCTTCTGGTGTGCCTGCTGACACATCTATGATTTCCTGTTGGAAAACACACAGATCAGGAAACTGAATCAGAGACGAGAATCTTGGAGCTTTTTTTTTAGGACTCAGAAATGCTGGAGCTCCATGGGATGCTCTGTGAACTGTGGGAATGATGCAAGATATTTCCTATCCATTCACGTTGAGGCAGTGAGAGGCCAGTGATGGGGGTGGGGAGGGAGAGGAGGAGGAGGAGCTAAGAGAAGGAGGGGCAGAGAGATAGGGAGCAGGGTGGCTACTCGAGGGAGCAGAGGAGATGCGGAGACCCAGATGGTGTCAGATGTGTTTCTGGGTGTGTTGAGAGGTTAGAAATATTGGTATAAAACTTTATCATTGTGATTTGGCATTATGTAATTGGGGGTTTCATATACATAAATATATTTGGTTAACTACTCAAGTTTAAGAGTCATGCGTTGCTGTGTACTTGGAAGGAGTGGGTGCTGGGCAGGAGAGTGAGAGAGAGGGAGAGAGAGAGAGAGAGAGAGAGAGAGAGATCCTCCAGGACTTGGAGCAGAGGGCTGGAGGGGCGGTACTCTATTTTAATCGTTTCCCACTATATGGGAATGATGGGATGCTGTGAGTTGGCCATCTTCTGATCTATGCCACCATACTTTCCCAGCAGTCCTTAGTGAACTCTTATCTCTAAAGCCCAAGTTGGTGAATCAATGAGGTTTATACTTATAAGAGTGCGGGTAAGAGGTTAGTTACAGGTACATGGGCGATTCAAAGGCAGCTGCATCATGGGAGCTCATGCAACCAGGGTGACAGCTCAAGCCTGGAACTCTGGAGCTCTGCCCAACCTTCTAGTAGTAGCTCTACAGGTTGGAAAGACTTCTCTTCAGTAGCCCTTCCTGGCATCTTGGGACTCTGGAGTCCCAAGACTTCCTGAGTCTTAAAAGCCTTTCTCCAGGATGGAATACTTTCAGTCCAATATCCACCCTCCTCTGTCCCTGTGTTCCTGGGAGGTGGGCTCCTGTGGGCAAAAGTTCCTTTACTCCATCAGTGTCAGGCTTCTGCTTGGGTTTGCCCACTGGTGGGCACTTTCAAAAGATTGGTGAACAGAGTCACATCCACCTTGGTGTTTTATCTAAGCATGAAGTGGCAACCCTGATTTTAACTCTTCATATTGGTCCTCTCTATTAGTCAAGGTTCTCTAGAGGAACAGAACTTATAGAATGATGTATAGAATATATAGAGGACATATGGAATATATAGAATTTATTAAGCTGGCTTACAGGCTGTGGTCCAGCTAATCCAACAATGGCTGTCTATCAGTAGAAGGTTCAAGAATCCAGTTGTTCAGTTCATGAGACTGAATGTCTCACCTGTCTTCATTATACATGGGAATCCTGAACACGTATGTTCTAATGCCAGTGAAGAAATGAATTTGCCAGTGAGAGCAAGCAGGCAAAGAGAACAGGCTTCCTTCTTCCATGTCCTTCCCACCTCAGAAATTTTGGATTAAAGGAGTCTCTTCCCACATCAGAGATCCAAATTAGAAGAAGGTCTTCCCACTTCAAATGATTTAATTAAGAAAAAAAAATCCCTCACAGGTGCTCCCAGGCATTTGGGTTTTAGTTAATCCCAATTTTAGTGGTCAAGCTGACAAGCAAGAATAGCTGCCCCGTTCTCCTTACAGGGGCTATTCTCTCAGGCACTGGGAACACTAGGTCTGACCTTTGTCACATTAGACCCATAGCAATTTCAAAGCTCTTGATTGCACTTTTAAACCATCTCAGACTTCTATCAATAGGTCTTTCAGCCCATAAAACTTCTTTCATTTGACTGTGTGCAATACAGTTTCGTTTCCAGCTTGAATCCTGACTCTATGACTAGTAATTGGCTAATAATGTAAGCTTTTGTTATAATACTATGTCATTATTAGTATTAGCATGATTATTGAGATAGTTCTAGAAGTAAAACAAGCAAATATTAATAGTAATTAATATAACATGATGCATATTGAACTGAAGGTGAGGTAATCTGTGTCTTCTTTCAGGGTCATCTGCATTTTCCGGGGTCATCTCCATCTTTTGAGTCATCTTCATCTTCCAGAGACATCTGCATCTTCCAGAGTCATCTGTATCTTCCAGGGTCATCTGCATTTTTTCAGGATCATCTGTATCTTCCAGAGATACCTGCATCTTTCAGAGATATCTGCATCTTCTTCCAGGGTCATCTGCGTCTCCTTCCAGGGTCATCTATGTCTTCCAAGATCATCTTCATAATCATCTAAATAAGGCAGAGGTCACATCCTGCATTCAGAAGTCTGTTTTGCCTCCAGTTTCAATAACTTTCAAGTACTGTCCTGGCTAGTTGTATGTCAAGTTGACACAAGCTAGAGTTATGTTGGAAGATGAAACCTCAATTAAGAAAACGCCATCACTAGATTGGCTTGTGGGCTAGGCAGTACTCTATTTTCTTGATTGTGGAGGGCTCAGTGCACTGTGGTTAGAGCTACCCCTGGGCTGGTGGTCATAGGTGCTCTAAGAAGGCAGGCTGAGGAAACCACAAGAAGTAATCCAGTAGGCAGCATTCCTTCATGGTTTCTGCATCAGTTCCCGCCTCCAGGTTCCCGCCCCACTTGAGTTACTTCCTTGGCTGTCCTAGATGATGAACTGTTATGAGAAACTGTGAGTGAAATAAACCCTTTCCTCCTCAAGTTGCTTTTGGTCATGGTTCTTCACCTCAGCAATAAAAACACTAAGACAAGCACTGTGATAAAAAAATGTAAGACCCTCTGTAGCATTGACCATAGCTCAGTGGTAGAGCACTTGCCTAGAAAGAGCAAAGTGCTAAGCTTGGCCCCCAGTACTAAGGGGGAAAAATCACAAGAATTTCAACTACATGGTGGGTCTCAGGGATAAAGATGAGAAAATAATTTGATGTTTGTAGTAAGGGATGGTGTGGTGGTTTGAATACGTTTGACCCAGGGAGTAGTACTATTTGGAGGTGTGGCCCTGTTGGAGAAGGTGTGGCCTTGTTGGAGGAAGTGTGTCACTGTGGGCGTGGATTTTGAGACTCTAGTCCTAGCTACCTGGAAACCAGTCTTCTCCTGTTTGCCTTTGGAACAAGATGAACTCTCAGCTCCTCCTGCATCATGCCTGCCTGGATGCTGCCATGCTCCTGCCTTGATGATAATGGACTGAATCTCTGAACCTGTAAGCCAGCCCCAATTAAATGTTGTCCTTATAAGAGTTGCCTCGGTCATGGTGTCTGTTCACAGCAGTAAAACCTTAACCGAGACAGATGGATACTTTGTTCACCTTTAAGTCTGGTCTATGTCAATTGAGATTCTGTTCATAGTCACAGCTTAGCTTTACATCTCCTCTCTGTTTCATCTCATAAGGTAATGGTCTCATCTCAGTTATACCCTAAAAGTTAAAATGGCTGCAGTTTAGCAGGTCTGAGGCCTTTACCTGCTAAAGACCTAGAGTCTGTGGGCGTGGACTTTAAGACCCTAGTCCTAGCTATCTGGAAACCAGTCTTTTCCTGTTTGCCCTCAGAACAAGATGAAGTCTTAGCTCCTCCAGCATCATGCCTGCCTGGATGCTTCCATGCTCTTTCCTTGATGATAATAGACTGAACTGACCACAAACATGGGTTTGTCTGGACTTTGTGTATAGAATACGGGTCGTGTTCTCTCTCTCTCTCTCTCTCTCTCTCTCTCTCTCTCTCTCTCTCTCTCTCTCTCTAACTTGACACTTTGAACTGAGAAAGTACTTGGCAATTTTTCAGCTTGTTATATAATTCATGGAAGTCTGACTCTGAGGTAGAGGCTCATTTAAAGGAATTGGCACTGTTGAGGGGAAGATCTAGTTCGCTGGTCTTATGTTTGTTTTAAAATAATATCCATTAATTCCACTTGTATTTTCCCAAGAAGAAAGCAGATCCTTTGGTACATTTGAACCCAGCAGCTTGTCTCTGGGAGGCTCTGGGTGTATTATCTAACAAAACTGTACTGTTGAGTTATGTCAACTGAATGTATGCAGTCCATGTGGGTAATAACCGTGGACTATCCTAGATATTTGATTTTATGTTCCCATCTGAGAAGCCATTGTGTGCCAAGAACTGGATCCTGGAATGCTGCATTAACTTTTCTTGGAGGGGACATGAGCTAACTTTCATTTACTCCAGATAAGGCACCAATGACAGACCAAAGAGATAGTTCTTCTCAACGCTAGTTTGGTGACCCAGTGAGGACTGGTACTTACTAACAGTGCATGGCTAAGTGATTGCTTACTAAAGTAGGCATAACCCCAGTACAACCACATCATTAAGAAGTCTGGCCCCGGTGTGGTGACCTCCCATATCTGCATAGATGGAGCTACCCATCCCTTCAGCTCTCCCGCCCTCTGGGTACGCTAGCACTCCCCAGACCCACAGGTACCTGAGACAGAACTACATAAAGCAGGAAGGAGAGGCTGGAATCACAGACAGGGAGTCTAAGGGTCCCTCACAGAAGAGGGAACATCAACAGGCCCCGTCTTGAGGGTCACTTGCCCATAATCACAGTTTCTCTGACTACATGGCTAAGACCACAATGGCTGTGCTTGTAGGATAGTCTCTCACAACATGGGGTAAGCTGTGAATGTGTGCAGCACATGAATGTGGAGGTCACATGCTGTATATATCACTGCCTGTTCATTTTGTTTTCTTTTTTATTTGGTTTGGGTTTTCTTTCGTGGCTGTCTTTGCCACGGCGATACCCTCTCACTCCGAGAAGTTCTTTCGACTTTAGAATGACTTGTTTTCTATATTGATTATTTTCATATCTGTGCAGCCAGAACACTAGCAGAAAGAATAGCTCAAAGTTCCTCAGAGATTGTAGTCTGTTGTCGCAGGAAGGCGGGGTGGGAAGGAGAGGCTCCCCTAGTGGCAGGGGCAAAATTGGGAAGTGGGTTTGTTTGTATGGTAGCAATCAAGAAGAGAAGGTGGGCTGGTACTGGAGGCTAGTGTAACTTCAAAGGCTTCCCCCATGGGGCTGGAGAGCTGGCTCAGTGGTGAAGGAGGGAACCTAGCTTAGTTCCCAGCAGCTATACTGGGTGGTTCAAACTATCTGTAACTCCAGGTCCAGGAGATTTGATACCTTTTTCTGACCTACATGACACCTGCCCACAGATGGCTACACACACACACACACACACACACACACACATGCACTCACTCACATACGCACATAAAAAGAAAATATCTATTACAGGAAGACCCACCCCTAGTGACCCCATCCTGCTAAATATGCTGTCGTCTCTCAAAGCTTCAAGGCTAAGTAACAGCATGACCTGGGAATCAAGGGCTCCACAACCCAGCCTGTTGGGGTCATTCCAGGTCCAAACCTTCACAGTTTCCCTTCTGTAGAAAATGAATAGAAGTTACAGAATTTGCTTTAGAGGATTAAATACTTAGCACCAAGCCTGGCAGAGCACAGCCGCTAAGGAATTTCAACCACACATTGCAACAAGACAGTTTCTACCTTTGACGGGTCATTCATTGGCTCCATGACGCAGTGGTCATCTGGTTGTCCATTCGAAGATCTCTGAGCAGGTTTTGGCTCTGCTCCTACCACTGTGCTGTTGGGAGTGGTAACGAGCAGGCTGCTTCACACTTGTTCTGAGAAACATACCATTTTGCTGTGTAGAGAGATAATAAGTGAATTTACATGATGAGTAATTGCAGGGCTGGGGAGATGGCTCAGCGGGTAAGAGCACTGACTGCTCTTCTGAAGGTCCTGAGTTCAAATCCCATCAACCACATGGTGGCTCACAACCATCTGTATGAGATCTGATGCTTTATTCTGGTGTGTCTAAAGACAGCTACAGTATACTTGCATATGATAAATAAATCTTTTTTTAAAAAGTGTAATTGTGAGCACTGTGGGTCCTGAGTGTGGATATGCATTATCTCGTGCTTTGAACTCAAGCCACTGAGGAGTGGATTGCTCCAGTTGGCTTTTGAAACCACTCACTGCAAGGCCAAGAAACACACATTCCTTTGCACAAGAGCGGTGTACAACTTCGCTCCTGGCCTCTCTTCTCATGGCAATGGGAGCAGACGTTCGGAGCTTCTTTCTCCACACCCAGACGACCCGTAGGGTAGCCTCGCCTCATCTCCCACTTACTGGGACCAGGGCCAAGGAGTCAGCCTTTCTTTAGCTTGTTTTCATTACCAGTTTAAACAGCGTTGGTCTCTCATGACAGGAGCTGTGGGTCCCGGGTGTTTAAATCATGGTCTCGGGTGAGTTGACGAGTCTGCGTGTTTAACACTGTTGATCTCAGATGAGATGGTTCAGGTGAACTGTGGGTCCTCGATGTATAAATTCAGGGTTTGTGTCTCATGTCATTTTTTTTTCTGAGGTGGTGGAGGGAATATGGGTCTCTTCCATCACAGACCCACAGAAGATCCAACCAGCCACAGCCCCTCCAAACCCCCATATTCTCATTTGTAAGTAGAGACAAGAGACAAGAAGAGACAGCTCTGAAAGTTAAGGAAATGTCAGAGTTCTGGGGAATCAATGGACTTTCAGAGAATGATACTTATTTCTTTCCCTTCATCCTTTAAGTTTTTTTTTTTAAAGATTCTCTTCTTTTTAAAAAAAATTTATTATTATATGTAAGAACACTGTAGCTGTCTTCAGATGCACCAGAAGAGGGCATCAGATCTCTTTACAGATGTCTGTGAGCCACCATGTGGGTGCTTGGATTTGAACTCAGGACCTTTGGAAGAGCAGTCAGTGCTCTTAACCACTGAGCCATCTCTCCAGCCCCATCCCTTCATCCTTTAATCTTCAAAAGCATTTGTGCGGAGAGTATAAAAGATTGAAATGTAAATCTGGAGAAAGGAGTAAAATGTCACATAATGAATTTTCAAAGTTATTTGCTAGATAAAAACTATTTTAAGGCCCGGAGGGGATGACTCAGCAGTTAAGAGCTCTGACTCTTCTTCTGGGGAACTGAGTCCAAATCCTGGCACCCAACTGTCAGTAACTCCAGTTCCTGGGGATCCCGAGTCCTCTTCTGGTCTCCACAGGCACAAGACGTGCATGTGGTGTCCTGACATAATGCAGGCAAAATACCCATAGCCACAAAATAATACATAAACCCAAAAAATTTGACTTTAAATAAATACTGCATATGCCTAAGAGAAAATGGCTTACTCACTTCTGTCATTTTCTGTTGTTAATTGGTGTAGGAGAAGGAAGTAGAATTCGCTTAATGATTGACAGATCTCTCAGGAAACAGAACAAAAGCCCAAATTGTGTTTTCTTTAGTTAACATTATTTCAAAGTGCAGGGTCTTTGCAACTACACTGTCATTTATAAACAGGGGATAAACGTGTCTAAAGAAACCTGCCCTTAAAAAAGAGAGAAAGAAACCTGCCCTTTGTTCATAAGTGAGGAAGAAGAGCTGTGTCAGCAGGGCGATGGTGGACCAGGATGCTGTCTTCCTGCTAAGACTCCCATACCAGCCTGATGCGTCTCCGATGACGCGTCCTCTGATGCGTCCTCCCAACCCTCTGATGCCTTTCCTGTTGGTTTCTCCTGCTTCCCCGAGAAGAGAACCAAGCTATCTATCTATCTCCATCTATCTTGTTCTCTCAAGGACTGATGTAGCATATAGTCAGAACTGGGACCTCTGAGAATATTGACAAAGCCCTTCCTAAAATTGTTTGACGGTGGTAGCAATGTTAGGCGAAGAGCAAACCCATCCGTTTGGGGCATCACCTGTGTGCCCTCGAGAGAGCGTGCTTCTAAAAACTTTGCCTCAAATTATCTTCTTGCCAGGGCAAGCTCATTTAAATCTGGCTTCTTACCTGCCCGCCATGCTCTCTCCCTCTGACATGTTAAAAGTATGTTGACCTCTGGGCCAAGAGCCCCAGCTGAGTCTATGGTCCCTGGCTTTTCTTGTCCCCGGGGACTGAAAACACTGGGGACAGAAGGAGATGGTTTTAGTTTCCTTCCCTCCAGCTTCTCTGTGTTTCCACACCCAGTGTGGTGGGGGAGGGGCTCCTCAGGCTTCTCTGGGTCAAATTCTATTTGTAGATACAAGGGCGGGGCTGGTCTAGGTCACTGGGTTCTCTTACTTGTCCCACCACAGAGGCTAAACAGAGGACCTCAAGGGACTGACTGGGTGGGTGGGTGGGGGGCAACTTTGGCCTTGCATCCTGGTGGCATGCCCTTTACTCCCGGAGCTGGCCTCCAAACACCAACCTTCTAGCCACCTCACTCACTGAACAAGCTAGGCCTTGCCACTGTTCGAGTCTAGCCCCCAGGGTTGGCTCTCGCCTTAAAGCAGGATCTTTGCCATTGCGTAAGGACACTCCTTCAGACTGTACGGACAGGCATGGACTGGCCTGAGTAGACCGTCCTCTCCCACTTACTGTTATAAGAGACACTGGGTGCAGGAGGGAACAGACTGTGCCATTTCATGGGGCTGAGGATGGGAATAGGCAGGGTTTCCCAAACATAATGAATTTATGAAGTTTCACAGACAGTAACTGGTTTGATCTACACGGGAGGGCATCGGCATGTACTCTGACACCTGGGATCTATGCAGATCAACGGAAGCTTTCTAAAATACCTGTTATTGAAACCCGGGGGTGGGGTGGGGGTGGAGGTGGGGTGGGGAGGATGACATAGGTTTTCAGGCAGTGTAGATACAATGAGTGAACACAAGTCACCCCAAATGAAACCGCCACAGGGAGAGAATACAGAGCCCCTTTCTTCTTCAGGAGCACAACATTAGGATGTCAACAGCTAAGTCCCTTTCTTTTTCCTCCCATAGGGTTTTTGTTTTGTTTTGTTTTGATACTACCTGCCTTCCATGGACACTCTTTTGTTGTTTTTAATTGATAGTGTTTCTTTTCGGAGGAGGTCCTTGTAGCCCAGGCTAGTCTAGAATTCATTATGTAGCCCAGGGTGGACCTGAGCTCCCAGAGATCTGCCTTTTGCATTGGGTATGGGTGTGAGTCACCACAGTGGGCTACCGTTACTAGGAGGTATGTTTCTGATTTTTCTTCCACTTCGAGATAAGCATGATGTGTGTGTGTGTGTGTGTGTGTGTGTTTCTTGGCAACAGTCCACCTTGGTTTTGAAGACCTGGTCTCTGAGACCTGGGACTTTCTAATATGCGTAGCCTCCACCTCTTTGGTGCTACGGTTATGACAGCAGCTGGAGTCGCGCTTATTTGTATTTGGGTGTTGGGGACGGCGAGTAAGCTCTCCCCAGGGCCAAGAATATGTTTGAGGGAACTTCTCCATAACCTGAATAGGAAGGGGGTGTAGGGGGGAAGCGCTAAAGCCATTTCTCAGGGTGGTGGGTATGGCCAGATTCTGTACCTTTTCTGAATGCTCAAACTCTCCCACGAAGCAGGCAAGAATCTGAGAATCTCATAGATAAGGTAATAGGCTGAAAGGGGCTGGGCGGCTTAACTCTTGACTTTGCAGGAGGTAGTCCTTGCTGCCTTAAGTTAGAACGCAGGCTTTGCCTGGTATGATGGGAATTCTCAAGCTGTTAGACAGCCTTGGTGCTCTTCAAGAATTCAACAGACAGAATGTGCACGGAGCAGAGGGAGAGCACACGCCACAGTGCAGGCATATCCCTGGAGCGAATGGTGTCCGCACATTCGTTAGCCCCGGGAACCCCCGGGGGGGGGGGTTCTGCAGTGGGCTTCTGGGACGGCGCAGAAGGTAGCACGAGTTGCTTTGCACCACAAGCTAGTGTTAGCCTGGTTCTACTTTAGGACACCTGACCATCTTCACACAACCTCTCCCTCCCTCTTCGACCTCCTGGTCGCCCTCCTTTTCCCGCGGAGCTGTCACAAAGGAAAGCTCCCCGCTGCCAAAGAGTACCAACTTCACAAAGTTCTAGGGCGCTTTCCTCTGGGATCGCTGCCCACAGGATAGCTCCAGCCAGGAGGCTCCCGGTGACCCCGGGAAGCCAGGGAGAGCATGCGACCCTTGTATTCATTTCCATACGGGCTCCTCGCAAATGCACACGGTGCTCGGCGGGGGGCACTCCGGGGAGCCTCGGGGGACCAAGGGGACTCGGGTCCGGCCCTCCCCCCGCTCCTAGCGGGGCCTGAAGGCACCGGTGTAGACGCAGCGCCCCTACCGCCAGCTTTTCCACCACCTCAATCTCCTCCTCCGCCGCCGCCTCCTCTTCCTTCCCCCCCAGCGGGCGTGCAGTCTCAGCCGGTTCAGACTGGTCAGGGTGCCCCTGCAGCGGAGTTCGGAGAGTGGGACCACCCCGGGAGTGACTTCCCGGGGTGGGTGGTGGGGGTGGGGAAGGTGGAGCGGGCCGGCCAGGCGGCACTCCATGTGTCCCGGGGGCAGAGGGCGGCGGCCGTATATTGCGCGCAGCGGGACCGGTCGCCCAGCGCAGGGCCCGGATCAGCAGCGGCGGCCGGAGCTGTGCCCGCAGCCCCAGCCGAGCCCGGGACTCAGGTAAAAAGCCCAGAAGCTGGGAAGGCCCTGCCGGGAGCTGTCCCGTCACCCTGCAAACTGCACCGAAAGGAGGCGGCGCTGTCACCCGCCGGCGCACGGCTACCGGCCGGCTTCTGGTCTGGGTGTCTGCCCGGAGCTGAGAGCGCCCTGTGATTGCCTCTGCAAAACTACTTGCAGGGCTGCATTTTGCATGGAGTACGGGAAGCAAAGGGAGATGATATCTTGGAAGTAGGCGGGTGCCCCCGATGAGTCTCCTGGGATACCTTCTGCGGGTGCTGTTGGCAGATCAGAAAGAGGCTTGGAACTTAAGCGGGTCCTCACTTCCCAGAAGGCCGCTCCAGAGGAGGTGGGCTCAGGTCCTGGGGAGAACCCAGGCTGGGACGCATAGGTTTGATAAACTGCAAGGACAGCAGCTCTTGGTGCGGGCAGGTCCTGCGGGCTTCCGGGCAGGGCAGCACCCGGGCTGCGCTCCGGAGTGTAGGAACCCAACTGCCAGGCGGCTCCTCCGCCACCTGAACGCTCAGAGGAACAAAACTTAGAAGGATTTTGGTGCGCATGCTTCAGCTGTGGTTCGCCTAGGGAACCCTACTTTGGTTTTAGCAACGCACAGAGGCTTTAGGGAAAACAGCAAACCATTGATCTTAACTATCAGTCAGGTCGGGATTTTACCTTATTCTTGGAATGTCGGGTCTATGCAGCACAAACTATCTGGAAAGTTTAGGCAGCGTTTACACTACGGATATTATTTACATATTATTATTTGTGTTGATATCTTACTAGCTTCATTGGGACCATCTGATGGGCTATAGACCAGTGGTGATATTTAGACATCTTGAATTGCATAGATTGTCATGTTCACCTAGAGCAGGGCAGAAACCATTTTGATGCTCTTAGGCAACAGACAGAATGAGCTAAGGGAGAGAAAGGAGTGTGTGTGTGCGGATTGATTACAGCCGCCACAGAGAGTCGTGTTGGTACCCATAACCCCCTCGCCTAGAGAATAGAAATTAGACAATAAAATCGTTTCACCTGCCAACTGGCAACGATTTGTATATTCAGCACCACTGATGTCCTAAGAGCAGGCTTCTTGTTTCCCATCCTTCTGTATTTGGATAAGTGGATAGACAGGAATCCTACTCGGTTTTGGTTTTTCGAGACAGGGTTTCTCTGTATATCCCTGGCTGTCCTGGAACTCACTCTGTAGACCAGGCTGGCCTTGAACTCAGAAATCCACCTGTCTCTGCCTCTCAAGTGCTGGGATTAAAAGTGTGCGCCACCACTGCCTGGCCTTCTAATGAAGGTTCTCTAGAAAGGACCAGGGCGGGGTAAGATGGTGAAGAGTGACATTAGGAACCCCGAACTGGCTTTTTATTATTTTCTTTGCTTGGTTCTGCAATACTAGCTATGACAGTGGGGAGTGGCTGGTGTCTGAATGTCTCAGCAGGCTCTGGGCTTCACGTGTAAGCTGGCCACTGCCTAGAGCAAAGGCTCTCAACCTTCCTAATGCTGCAACCCTTTGATATAGTTCCTCATGTTGTGGTGACCACCACCTCCCCCAGCCATAAAATTATTTTCATTGCTACTTCATAACTGTAATTAGGGATAGTAACATAAATAAAGGATATCTGATATGCAACCCCTGTGAAAGGGTCGTTGGAACCCAAAGCCACATGCTGGGAACCATTGGACTAGGTGAGGAAGCTAATGCTAAGATAGCTGCTGTCAGATTTGCCATCTTCATTCCCCCCCCCCCCCTTTCGAACCCTCCATGTTTTGTGGTCCTTTTCTACATTAGAACTTCCCCCAAATTGTACTGATAGACTATTGTTGTGTGAGGAAGTTGAGGGGATGAGTAGACAGGAGTCTGTATCTTTTTTGTGGGCCTGCAGCTCTCTGGAAAAGAATCATCTAGTGAGAAGTATCATCCAGTTTTAATTCAAGATCATCAAAGAAGAGAAGCAGGTATTCTAAGCCAGCTTAGTGTTTACGTTTAGGGTTTTTTTTTTTTTTTTTAATACCAAATGATTCTTTGTGGACAAAAAGGTTAAATTATAATTTATTATTGAGCTCCCCCCCCCAAAGGTATGCTTTCTATGCAGTCTTGTAGGAAAGACGGCATGCTTTTGAGCATGTGTGGTGTGAGGTGTCGGGGAGGAAGGAATCTGACAGCAAGGCCAATATTGTACTATTATTAAATAACAAGAACCTAGAGGACTATGTGCAAGAATTTTGTGGTGGGTGCAGGGTCTCAGCCAAGACTGGAATGGGGAGAGGAGTCTCCCTGATGGGAGGGGGTCTTGCTGAGTTAGAGCCTAGCACAGATGGGCAGAGTGGGCATTGTTCAGAGGAAATGCAGCTGCTGGGAGGAGCTGGACCTTGGAATTCACACTAGCCAAGGCTAGGAGATGAGGTTGCAATACATGAGCTATCGAATGCTAAGGCTCTGAAGTGCGGTTGCACATTGCCCTTGTGATGTAACGATCTTGGTGTCCTTGACTAAGTTTTTGGCCGCCAGTTGGGTCTTCTGAGTTGTCTCTAAAGTAAGTAGAGGAATAAAGTCTCTATGTTGGTTTCCCGTCTACATTGCTGGGAGGTGTACATGTGGGTGGGGCGACACCTACTGTGTTTGACACCAATCACCTTTCACATCCAGTTGTGATTTTCTCTAGACCTTCCTAGGCTGGTAGGGTAACGATACTCTATCTTATTTCAATCATTTGTCATTTTAGTAACCATTGATTGGTCTTGTCCAACCTATAGTCATGACAGCCACCCAACCTTTGCTTTATTTTGACTTTAGACTGAGAATTGTGATCATTCAACTAAGCAACTAGTCCATCTTGAGGCTAGAGAGATAGCCCAGTAGTTAAGAACATGTACTGTTCTTGCAGAGGACCCAAGTTCAGCTCCCAGCACCCATGTCAGGTGGCTAACAACTGCCTCTCACTCCAGCTCCACGGGGATAGAAAGAAACCTCTGACCTCCTGGGCACCAGCAGTCATGTGTGCGCACGCACACACATGCACGCAATTAAAAATAATAAAAGAAACAAAAAGAGTCCAGTTGACCCAACATTTGAATCTAAGCTTCCCACCATCAGAGTCCGTCCTTTGAGCTACGGCTTTGCAGAAATGGATGGCTCCTGCAGCGAATGGGAGTCCTCTCTTCCTGTCTTCATCCCAATTGATCTGATTCACGCTGTTCCACACAGTCTGTTCTGGGGCATAGTTCAATGTCTTTGTTCACTTTAAAACTGTTATACAGAGGTAGGTGTGGTGGGTCACACCTCTGATAACCAGCATTCAGGATGACGGGGCAAGAGGATTGAATTTTGGAGGCTAGCCCAGCTACACAGTGAAAATCTCCCTTAGACAAACCAACACACCCTAGTACATGCTGTTGTGCTTTAAAAGAAATTCTTAAGCCTGAGCAGACATGGGATAGGGAGCAAGGAAAATGGTAGCCAACTCCACAGCCTCAAATGTGAAGAGGAGAGCAGTCACAGTTTCTGAGGGACCAGTTATCTCCCAAGCACTCATTGTTTCCAAGACTCTCCCCATTTCTCTCTCTTAAGTCACCTGTGCTATTTGGCCATTCTGGTGTGTGTGTGCGTGCGTGTGTGTGTGTGTGTGTGTGAATTGTATAGAACAGTAGATACTCTTTAGATTTGTTCAGTTACTTCGTAAAACACAGCGTTTATTTGGTGAAACAGAGAAGGGAGAGTTTAAGTAGCTAGTACACTGTTGAGCTTTCAAATGTACTATATTCCAAGGAGAAAGAAAACATTGTGGCTGGGCAGTGGTGGTGCATGCCTTTAATCTCAGCACTCCAGGGGCAGAGGTACACAAATCTCTTGAGTTTGGGCCTAGTCTGGTCTACAAGATGAATTCCAGGCAGACTGGTTTACACAGAGAAACCCTATTCTGAAAACCTAAGAGAGAGAGAGAGAGACAGAGAGAGACAGAGAAAGACAGAGACAGAGAGACAGACAGGAAAACAGACAGAAAGATACACACAGGGAGACAGACACACAGAGAGAGAAAGAGACAAACAGAGAAAAGGAGACAGAGAAACAGAGAGACAAACAGGGAGGCAGACAAAGACACACAGACAGGGAGACAGATAGAGAAACACACACACACTCACACAGAGACAGAGAGACAGAGAGACAGAGACACATAGTCAAAGACAAAGAAACAGGCAGAGAGAAAGAGAGGAGAGGGAGGAGAGACAAAGTGAATTCCAGGCAGCCCAGTTTACACAGCAAAACTCTATCTCGAAAAACCTAAGAGAGAGAGAGAGGGAGACAGAGACAGATAAAGAGAGACAGAGAGACTGAGACACACACAGAGAGAGACAGAGACACACAGAAAGACAGAGACAAAGAGACACAGAGATAGTCAGAAAGAGGGGAGAGATGAGGAAAGGAGAGGTGAGAGGAGACGTCCTACCTGACGACCCTAACCGCATCCTGTGAGGCCTGCATGGCTTTGTTTTTCTCATCCCCGTGACAGATTTGTTTTTTTATTTGATATATTCTTTATTTACATTTCAAATGATTTCCCCTTTCCTGTATCCCCCATCCCTGAAAGTCCCATAAGCCCTCTTTCCCCGCCCCCTGTTCCCCAATCACCCCCTTCCTGTTTCCCACCCTGTGACAGATTCTTGGTAGACTGGTAAAAGGAAGGATGCTAAATTCTGGTGCACAATTTGGGATCATATTGATTGGTGAATTCAGACGTCCGATTGGGCTATAAACAGTCACATGTAAGTTATATAAGCATATGAAACAGAAGCGAGGTCTCACACAGACCTCTTTGCCAGAACACTCTCCAGTCAAGCGCTAGGCCAGCCTACCCTGAACAAATGTAGCAAGATCTCGGCAACACAAAGAAATGGTGAGGGCAGGACCCAGAGGGGGGATTTTGCCAAATGTGTATAGATCTGGGTGCGGTGGCTGTGTGTTTGTATTCTGTTAAACCTTTTGACTCCTGATAGTTCACACATCCTGTTTGAAATCTTCTCTGAGGTTGGACAGGACTTAAGATAGGTGGTTCTTCGCTGGCTCGAATAGCAAAGTCAATGGTGCCAAGTGAGACAGATCCTGGATGTACAAAGAAACCTGCAGGGGTGGGGTGGGGCGTGGCGTGGCAGAGCAGGCGTGGGGGGCATGTACCCAGGACGTTAAGATAGGTAGGGTGAGACACTAAGCTACTAAGTGTGCTTAGCATTTCATCCTGACTTGGGAACTTACTAAAGAGAAGAGACTGGAGAGATACTCATCCAAATAAGGTCGGAGTTACTCAGGTCCAGCTAATCGAGGGCCCGATGTTGACAGAATTTCTGTTTTCTTTTTGGGGGAGGGGAACCCTGAAATTCGGAATTTTATGGGTAACCTTCCAGTTTTGAAGCATTGGCAGCTCACTCAAATCCACCCAAAACAAGAACAAAAGTTCCCTCACTAATCAGGTCAAACAAAACCATCTTGGGGCCAGATTCGGCCTTCACATTGGCAATGTGTGATTCAGCGCCCTTAGCCTGAGTCTGTTGACTCATAGCTGGCCTCTTCCTTGCTAGAGTGTGTCACTGCCCCTTTGGTGGTGATTTCTGGCAAGTTGCTAGGCTGCTGGTGTTCTCTCTGTTGCTGTGATCAAACACCACCCAAAAGCAACTTAGGGAAGGAAATGACTTATTTAGCGCACATTTCCAGGTTACGGTCCATTACTAAGGAAAACCATGGCTGAATTCGAACAGGAACTTGAGGCGGAAATGGTGCAGGATCACAGCTTGCTGCCTGCTTGCAGGGGTGTTCTTATGCAGCCCAGAATAACCTTCCCAGAAAATAATAGCCTGACAATCGTTAATCAGGAAAACACCCCACAGATATGTCCCTAGGCCACTTTGATCTGGGTAACATTTCTCTCTGCCATTCCCCTCTCCAGTGATTCCAGACTGTATGAAATTGACAGGTCATCAGATTCAACTTCAGACAGCTACCAAGCTTGAAGGTCAAAGGGCGGCCTTCGCTTATGAGCCTGCTGTAGATCGCATCAGAGATTTCAGCAGCTAATGGTGCCTGTTAATTGTTCCTTCCAGTGACATGTAGTATGGCTGAGTTCCAGGACCTGGAGGTGTTTCTCTGAGCACTCTCCTTGCTGCTGTCTGGACTCCATCCCAGTGAGACAAAGTAAACTGGCTTCCTCTTGGTCAAGGCATGTTGGAGGCCAATTCAAGATGCTTGCAACTCTCTTTTGCCTTTGTCTGCAAGATTTGCCCATACATTCTCCCGTTCTCCTGCTTCCTCCCCTCCCCTCCTCCTCCCCTCCTCTTCCCCTCCTCTTCCTTCTTTTGAGATACAACCTTAACTCTGTTCACCTAGCTGGCCCACCTACCCCTTTCTCCCAAGTGCTAGGATGTGAGGGGTGACATCGTGTTATCTGTCCCTCAGTAAACTTAGAACAATCTAGGGAATCGCTTTGATTTTCCACTAAATGAGTCGTTAAAGATTTTGCTCTTGTGAGTTGAATCATAATAGTAGTTTAGATTGTTTTATAGTGCATTCAGCGAGTCCAAAGAGGGAAAGGAAAACAGAATTATGGGTTTCCTTAATGATTCCAAGGGAAATTGTGCAATGAACTTCTTTAACTAAACTGCATTAATTTTTTTATCCATCATCTATCTATCTATCTATCTATCTATCTATCTATCTATCTATCTATCTATCTATCATCCATCTATTATCTATCATCTATCTATCTATCTATCTATCCACTTATCAACCTATCATCTATCTATCTAATCTATCATCTATCTATCTATATCTATTTATTTATCAAGACAGGGTCTCACTCTGTATCCAGAAATAAGGCTGGCTTCAAATTCACTGAGCTCTACCTCGTTCTACCTCCCAAGCACTGGGACTAAAGGCGTGCGCCACCCCATCCAGCTGCAGAGTGTTTGCAGAAATGGATTCTGGGAGTTGGCAGACTTGGTGTGTGCTCCTTGATTCGAGTCAATCAACTGTTTAATAAACAAGTGGGCCTGGCTGTAGCTTGAACTTCAGGGCAGACATGGATGAAGAGAAGAACCCATTTGAACAAACGAAATGAGACCAGTGCATTCAGAGAGGCTGTAGACCTTGTGAGTCTGAGCTGGCCTGGAGAGAATACACAGAGGGCTTGACATGATGGTACAAACCCACAGCTCTTATTCTGGGGCTCTAGACTAATAGGCCAACATCAACTTGCATTTTAATGAATATAGTAGCCTTCTCCACCAAATATTTAACTTGAGCATTTATTTGCATCTTATTTTTAATTGACATAGTATTTGTACATAGCATTCTTTGTGGAGTATGGTGTGATAGTTAAATTCATGTGTGCACAGTGTGACAGTCAAAAGTCAAATCAGGGCCATTAACAATTTCTATTGCTTCCGATATTTATTATCATATGCCTGGTTCAGTTACCTTGAAATATGCAATGAAATGTTCCAAAATGCAGTTACCCTACAGTGCTAAACAACAATTGGATGAACCCTTCCTTAACTGGATCTTGGTAGCTATTGTCTAGCCTGTCTCCTTTCCAGTCACCTATGCTAATTTCTGACAGTGGACTCTGCTGTATCGGATACTCTGATGTGTTGGGCATTGCTTCCCCTGACTTCTTCAGCTTGCTTTCTTATAGAACCCAAGAGCACCAGCCCAGGGATGGCATCACCCACAATGGGCCCTCCCACTCTTGATCACTAATTGAGAAAATGCCCCTCATGGGGGCTGGATCTCATGGAGGCATATCGTCCAGGGAGGTTCCTTTCTCTGTGATAACTCCAGCCTGTGTCGAGTTGACACACAAAAGCAGCCAGGTCAGTGAAGTGCCGAAGGTAGAGATGTACCATCAGCTGCCCTTCAGACTCCTGGAGCCAATGAATGCGTCCTTGCTGATGGTGCAAGAATCACAGTTGGAAAAAGACCTTCAGCTGACAGCCCTTGGGGACAGGAGGGCCCCACAGGAAGTCACCATGACTTCCTATGACCATGAGGCATGGGCGGTACTGGTGGTAGATGGGCCAGCCCCAGGGCTGGGCTAAAAACACTTCCCAAGCCTTTTTCTTTTCAAAAATTCACCTTACTTATTTATTATGGGGTAGGCATGTGCATTAGCACAGCATGTGTATGTGTGTGTGTGTGTGTGTGTGAAGGTCAAAGCTTGTCTTCCACTATGTGGGTTCCAGGGAAACGGCCTGCATTTGAGGGGGTGGCTTAGCAGGTTAGGGTACCTGTCTCCAAGCCAGAAGACCTGATTCAAGCCTCTTCGTTCTGACCCAAGAACACTCCTATTACAACTCTTCTAATTAATCCTCTGCTTCCTGGGTGATCTCAGAAAAAAGACCAGGAGGCTATAATCATTGGTTTTTTATGATTGGGAAAAGGAGAGAGCCAGGTGAAGGAGACCAAGGTTGGGGAAGCCATTTCACCCTCTGCCTTCTTATAATTAAAAGAAGCGTTCTAGTGGTTGTGTGATGTATGCAGATTATAAGTGAAAATGCAAACTTGATATTGTATAGTTACCCATGTTAGGTGTTTAGAGAATTTTCTGTAAGCCAGGGAAAGATATTTAATTTGTATTTATTTTTAAAGATTTATTCTAATTGTGTGTGAGAGATGTGAGTGCAGTGCCTGCAGAGTCCAGAAGAGGGCGATAGAAATCCTAAAGCTGTAACAGTTACCAGCAGCTGTGAGCCACCCAACAAGGGTCCTAGCGAACAAATTGGGGTCTTCTGCAAGAACAACCAGTGCTCTTACCAACTTGGCCCCCTATCCATCCCAGGAAGAGGTATTTTAACCCTGAACTCTGTACCCACACCCCCTAAAGGCTTTTTTTTTCTCTTGTTTTCTAGAGCCTTCAGAGAACTGCCACATTGATTTCATCTCACAATGGAATTTCAGAAGTCACCTGACGGAGGGTGGGGCTGGGTGATTGTGGTCGTCTCCTTCTTCACCCAGTTCCTCTCTTACGGATCCCCGCTAGCTGTTGGGGTCTTGTACGTAGAATGGCTGGATGCCTTCGGTGAAGGAAAAGGAAAAACAGCCTGGGTGGGATCCCTGGCAAGCGGAGTCGGCTTGCTTGCAAGTAAGTGGATACATTTGTACGGTTTCTTAGTCTTTAATCATTTAATTATGTTTGCTGTGTCATTGGCATTGCACCGGGCATGGACGGCTTTTCCACGTTGTAAGCATAATGCACATTTTCTCGCTTGTCTTTGAGAGTGCTCCAGGGGATGAGACGCACTCTTCTGCCCTCTGTGGGCACACACATACACATGTGGGATCTCTCTCTCTCTCTCTCTCTCTCTCTCTCTCTCTCACACACACACACACACACACACACACACACACATGGCCACACGGTCACACACTGGCACACATTTACACATAGTTAAATAAAAAGGAAAAGAAACGGTGAGCTGCAAACACTGGCTTCCTGCCTCTAAGATGTTCGTGGCGGATAGGAGCTGGAGATCGAGCTCAATTATACAATCCTTGTCAGATACAAGAATTTCACTTTGCTCCCCAGTGCTCCATAGGAACGCTGGGTGCTTTAGTGCCTGCTTATAAACCCAGAGCAGGGGAGACAGGGGCAAGGAAATCCCTGAGGCTCACTGGCCAGCCTGCATAGCTTAACTTGGATATTCTTTGGGTCCTTTAGATATTCTCTCTTGAAAAACAAGGGTAGGGCCGGGAAGTGGTGGAACACGCCTGTAATTCCAGCGCTTGGGAGGCAGAGGCAGGTGGATCTCTGAGTTCGAGGCCAGCCTGGTCTACAGAGTGAGTTCCAGGACAGCCAGGGCTATACAGAGAAACCCTGTCTCATAAAAACCAAACCAAACCAAACCAAACCAAACCAAACCAAACCAAACCAAACCAAACAAATCAAAAACCAAGGGTGACTTAATTCTAAGAACACTAGTGTTGTCTTCTGACCTCACTGTACACACACGGCTCACTCTCTAACAAGGAACACACATATTCCCATGGATATAAGAACAGAATGTGTACAATGTGGTGGGTTGTCCACAGTATGCTGGTGATCTCTGTGTCTTCTGCGTTCCGGCTCCTTCTCAGACTCTAGGGTCAGTTCACATGCCTGTCAATCATAGCGACCTCCTCAGACAAATATCCCACAGCAGGGGCAGTCGTATCTCACGTGGTGACATTCTTTGGGCTTTTCGCAGGGGCTATATGAAGATCTGTTTTGATAAACAGTTGTGGTGTGCTGGTGGCTGCTCTGCTTAAAGCGGACAGGAAAGGAACCTTTTCTTATTAACCTTTTAACTATGAATATCATAAAGCACTTCAGTGTCTTGAGTCACAGTTTGAGTTTTCTGCAGTGATTATTAATGACTTTTGCTCCATCTTATCTGGTACTATTTAAGCTAAGACAGGCATAAGAGGGTACACGTGGGGTTTCTTCCTGTATGCTAAGATAGGCATAGGTGAAATTGGTACACATGGAGTCTTCCTGTGTGCTATGAACTTATCATGATTCCAGGAGCAAAAACCATCTCTATCCTGTGGAGAAACTCGGGACATGGGGTGTGGTGATTCATAAGGTGTTTTTGAGTTTTAAAACGGGTTTATGAAAATAACCCCGAATTAGTCATCCCTGTTTAAAGATATGTTTGCCTCTTGGCTATTGATGGGGTTGCTGTGGACAAAAGGCAGTGGCATCCCGTTGGTAAATCCAAAACAGGATACATAGCTGTGGGGGAAACCCAGCAGGCTCCTCTGACCTTCTTAGATAAGAAACTAAGCATGACTAAACAAGTGGAGAAATCTTGATGTTGCAGAGTCAACAGAAACAGGAAGTGTGCCCAGGGTTTGTTTGAAAGAGTTTTTAAATAATTATTGTGAGGCTGGAGAGACAGCTCAGTGGTGAACAGTATTTTCTGTTCTTATAGAAGCTTCCTACCTGTGTCAGGTGGCTCACAACTGCTTGTAATATCAGTTTCTGGGGATCCAATGTCCCCTGGGCTCTTGTGGGTACCTGCACACACATAGTGCCACACACACACATACATGGGTAATTGTAAAATTAAAACTAGATTGCTTGTAAAATTGTCAAAGCACAAGTGGTTAGCAACTGATACATTCATAAAGAGAGTTGAACTAAGAGGTTTGGACACATGGCTTTCTGGAGAACAACCTGGTGTGGAGAGGAGATTTTTTTTTTTTTTACAGTGTGTTCTTATATTTCATCATCTCTATTAGCAAATTCTTAAACAGAACAGTGATTATTGGGGCTCCCAGAAAGGGGTCCAAGGATAATTGCAATGATATGCGAACAAGGCTTGTCCGAGAGTTAGTTCAGGAGGGAAGAGAGGGTAGGTGACATCTGGTATGTGGAGCATGGAAACAGTGTAGACGCTGAAGCTGGTGTCCCTTAAAAACTGACTCAGTCCACCAATGTCTCCATGTCCTTAGGTCAACATCTCCATGTCCCAAGGTCAACATCTCCATGTCCCTAGGTCAACATCTCCATGTCCCTAGGTCAACATCAGCATATCCCTAGGTCAACATCTCCATGTCCCTAGGTCAACATCTCCATGCCCCTAGGTCAACATTTCCATGTCCCTAGGTCAACATCTCCATGTCCCTAGGTCAGTGTCTCCATGTCCCTAGGTCAGTGTCTCCTTGTCTCTAGGTCAACATCTCCATGTCCCTAGGTCAACATCTCCATGTCCCTAGGTCAACATTTCCATGTCCCTAGGTCAACATTTCCATGTAGGTCAACATCAACATGTCCCTAAGTCAACGTCTCCATGTTGCTAGGTCAACTACATTTGTCTCAAGGGTGAGGGTAAGCCATCTTCATTTTAGTAGAACTCTCTACATAATTTATCAACCCCAGAGCAATATGGAATAAGAATCCTTGCTTAAGAATTATTAAGTGTTTCATAACAATGATAGAAGACCATGGCCCTAAAAACTGGGCCTTATCTAGTCTAAGAAACCAGTCTGGTTCAGAAGAATTAGAGATATGGATGTGAGTGGGATTCTGGGAAAAGTTGGAATTATAAAGGGTGGCTGTGAGAGTTGTTACCCAAAGGCAAAACAGTACTTCAGGTCGAGGCTTCTGTGATGTTGTAACTGCCCTTCTAAGTCTCTTAAGACATTTCGGAATGCCAAGAATTCTGGATGTGCTTGAATATAGCATTTTGATAACCTATGTCAATGTTCACATCTTAATAGAACATGGAGAAGGAAGAGTCACAGTAGGCTGGCTGGCCTTTGGAAAAGTTAAACATCAACTCTATTTGGATATTAGTTATATGATCCAATTTTTTATTTTTCTTTCAAATATTTGTATTTCCCAAGCATGAAGTCATTTAAAAGAAACCACAGAAACTGTTATGAGCTTCATTTTTATATAGGCAAATTTTTGGCTAACAACTACATTGTCTGCACAGAACAAATTACATCACACACTGCTTCCAGGAAACTCCAAGTGTATCGGGAAGCCACTTTGGTCGTGTCAACTCATTTCCCACACATCTCTCTAACCTCCTTTGCTGTTCTCTAGAGCACCAATAATAAATTATCTCATTAATGTTTAAGTATAAGTTGAAGAGCTGTTATTGCACACTCTTCCGATACCATAAATGTAAGGGACTATCAAAGTAAGAGTGCTTGTGTTCTAAATGAGGCAGCTCCAAATTGCTGGCTTTTTAGATCAATGAACTTTTCACTTCAGGCAAAGGAAAAAAGAAAAAGATAAACAAGAGAAGAAATGAAAATATATGGAATTTGAAACACTGACAAAATTAGGATGAAAACAAGGACTCAAAGGTGCTTGGGATAGCCTGAGTCGAACTCAAGTCCTGGCTCAACCACATTTTAGTCAGGCACCTTCTTGGAGCCTGACACCAGCTGCCAGATGAGGAGGCATCTGAACCTGCAGCTCAGAGCTTTGACGGTGAGCATGAAAAAGAGAAGAGCTGAGAGTGCTTTAGTGAGGAACTCATTAAAAAGAAATGGTGGGAGAGAGGGAGAGCAAACACTTCTGGAAGAGTATGTGTGTGTGTGTGCGCGTGCGCACGTGCGTGCGTGCATGTGTGTGTGTGTGTGTGTGTGTGTGTGTGTGTGTGTGTGTGTGGTATGTGTGGTATGTGTGTAGCTAGTACTCACTGCAGAGCCACACTGACCATCCACCTGCCTGATGCCTTTGTTCTGAGAAAATCAGCCGGCATATCTTTTGTTGCTAAAGAAGGCTGGGGAGGTCTCAGATATAGAGAAGCCAAAGAGAGACCTAGTGTTTCTCCAGGTTTTTGTTAGCATCAAGAAAGCATACAGAATAAGGAACTTGGAGGTTACATATATGTGTATTGTAATTTTTATATAATATTTATATATAATATAGTTATATATAATTATATATTTCATATTATATTTATAATTATATATCATATAAGTATCTTATGTAATAATAAGATATGATGAGATAAGATCTTAAGTATGATATATCTTATGATAAGATCTTATATATGATATATGATTTATATTATGTGTAATATAAATATATAATTATATCATATAAGATACTTATATGATATTATATATAATTATACACACACACACACACATATAGCACATTTTGAGACAGGGTTTTACTATGTAACTCTAACTATACTGGAACTCATTGTATAGACCTGGCTAGCCTCGAAATCACAGAGAGCTGATTTGCCCACCTGTAGAATGCTCGGGTTAAAGGTTTGCACCATTCCACAATGGTCTGGGAGGTTTTATTACAGAATAGAAGTACACACTCAAGAGGCAGGGTGGGCTTCCTAGATAGTTCTGCTTTATAGCCTTCTCTCTTGTTAAATCTTTGTGGGGGGGAGTGAAGTATGACATTAATTGGGCTGTTTTTGACTAGCGAGGCTTGATGAGAGGCACCAGGTGACATTTGTCACAGTGAGGTGCAAATTGGAAGGTCAGACAAGAAGCCTGTGGTTGGGACTCGCTGTCCTTCAACCCAAAGCGGTTTCTGGATGTTTTAATTTCTCTTCTGGTTTATCCTCCTACTTGTTGCCTTGGTCTCTCTCACTGCATCTCAGCCAAGCCCTCTGTCACGATCTCCGGCCCGGGACAAGTACATTTCCTTCTGGTTGGTGACTTAAGGAGATGATTTGAATCATGAAAGCATATAATTGCTTAGCTGTTGACTCTCAGGTATTCCAATTACGCTGCCATGAGAGGAGGCCTAGACTCATGATTTTTTGTTTTGTTTTGTTTTTGTTCCTTTTCTTTGGTTTGAGGGATTTAATCCTAGGTCATTGTGCATGCTGCACAGTGCAATACTGGCTACCCGCAGCCGAAGAACTGTCCCCCAGAGGTCTCACAAGTGACTTTAAATCAGTAACCACCACTTCTGTGAGCCTTTGGATTTAGATCTCATTTTATTTATTGTTATTATTGTTTTGTTGGAATTTTGTTTTATTTTTATTTTTTTACAAGGTTTCTCTAAGTTTCCCTGGCTGTCCTGGAACTTAATACATACACAAGACTGGCCTTGAACTCACAGAGATCTTCGACCACCTTTGCATCTGGAGTGCTGGGGTTAAAGGCCTGTGCCACCATGCCTAGATCTATTTAGATTACAATTTTGCACTTGTGAAGGAACCGTGATGTGTAACTTGCTTGAGCATTTTTTTTTTTTTTTGTAAGATGGACTGTACCGCACATCTCTGTTTTGGCATGACTTTGCTTACATGATTAGATCATGAGAAATAACCATATGACTCTGGTTCTGGCATGGCTCTTGTGGTCAAAATCCTACCCAAATAAATAAGTATCTTTTTGCATTCTTTCGGTAAAGATGAATTTATACATGTATGAATAATTTTACATACATACATCTTTTACTAAAAGATGGGCTGCATAAAAATTCATATATAGTTTTTTTTGAGCCAGTATCTCTCAAATGACTTCTTCAACTTGCCTGACTTAATTGTTCGCAATTAACTAATTCAGATGTCTCCAGCTGGCTAGTGAGGGTTTCTTCCTTCCTTGGTTACATGACCCAAATGAAATCCATGCCGTGATGCAATCATGGTGTCCAGCTCTGTGCTGGTCATGGCGTGAGCAAGCTATTCTGGAAACACAGATGAACAAGTCTGTTTTCCATGATGTCAGAACTTGCTGAATAGCAAGTTCACAAACTGCCTGTGTTTTATTGGCTTCAATTATCCTTACAGGGCTGATTTCACTCAGTAGTCGATGCTATGGACAAGCATGGCGTCTCACATTCTGGTCTTATTTAGACTAATATTACCTCTTAGAGGGCGCATTGCATGTTGCACTATTTGTCTGTCTGTCTGTCTGTCTGTCTGTCTCCATCTACTTTTCTATCTGCCAGTATGGCTGGAAAGAGGTTCAAGAAGGGGCTGGAGAGTTGGCTCAGCACTGTCAGTTAAGAGCACTGACTGCTCTTGCAGAGGTCCTGAGTTCAATTCCCAGCAACCACACAGTGGCTCACAACCATCTGTAATGAGATCTGATGCCCTCTTCTGGTGTGTCTGAAGACAGCAACCATGTACTCTTATACATAAAATAAATAACTAACTCTAAAAGGGGAGAGAGGTGGTTGAAGAAGCTACAGAATTCCGAGTGCTCAGTGAAGGTGAGAGCAGAGAGCCAACACACACACACACACACACACACACACACACACACACACACACACACAGTGCCTGCAGGTGGGTGGCTATTAACCTATGAACCCTGTCATGGAGCTGTCCTGAGACTACAGATTTTGCTTCCTCGTACAGTTAGTTCAAGGCACCCAGCTGTATCAAGGTGCAGAGCTGGCTGGGTAAATAGCAGGTCAAGTGGGCTGTCCCAAGCAGGGGGATCACACTGAGCAGTTGAGGCTGTACGGGCACACAGTTGATCTTCTGATCCATACCTACTGTCTGATGACATGTCAGTGTTAGCCTCCGTGCCCCCAAATTTGGTGTCCTTCACTCTCATGGGACCCAAGGGAAGAGGGCTACATCTGATGTGGCAGATAAGCATACAGATATGTTTTATCTGATGTGATCTTGACCCACCTTCCTGTTCCTGATTCAACTGGGCTAGCACTTGAGTGAGCCGATGAGTTTTTGTTGTACAAACAAGATGCAGAATCCATTCTCAGTGTTTGCCCTCGAGGTGGAGCAAATTTCAGTTTTATAAGGAGTCACTTGGGGCCAAGGCAAAAATGACTATACAGGGTGGAGTCAAGTCATGTAGAACAGGACACAGCCTATTCCTGTGGGGACACCAAGAGAGTTTACAAAATACGTGCCTACTACGGGTCTTGTAGACTCAGGGAGTAGATACAAGGTAGTGAGCTCACAGCTCTTAAATACCAAGGTTACTGGCAGGACCGGGGCCATCTCTGGAGTTTCGTAGATAAAATTAACCAAGGCAAGACCCAAGAAAGTTATATTTATTTGGAAGCTAAATGAGATTGTACTCCAAGCAGGCAGGGTTGAAACAGCCTTACAAATGTGTTCCAGGGTTTTCCCAGGATGCAGCTTTATTCATAGCTAAGAGCTTAGAAGTTGCGTGACTTGTGAGTCAGGCGTTCTGATTAGAACAGAGGGGGCAATCAGGCCATCTACAAAGAAAGGGAAAGTCTGGGTCCTTTGTGGGGGGGGGGTCCATTGTATGGAAGGTCAGTAGAGCTTCACAGTGTTTGGAAGGTCCATGTGTAACTAAGGTGGGTGTGTCTGGGCTTGTTCAAAAGTTCAACTGTGTATGGATCCTACCTGTACTGTGTGTGTGTGTGTGTGTGTGTGTGTGTGCGCGCACACGCGCGCTAGTGTATGTGCATCTAGGCACGTGTAGATAGAGGCTAGACATCAACCTTAAGTGTTTTCTCAGGTGTTAACACCTCCGGCTCTCAGATTCAGCGAGATTGCCTAGGCAGTGAGTCCCAGGAAACTCCCCAGGGAACTTCCAGTGCCCTGTCTCCCAGCAAGGCGATTACAGCATAGATACCGAACCCTTCTTTCTAGAAGGTTCTAGAGAAGAGCTCAGGTCTTCATGCAAAGCAAATACTTTACCAACAGAGTGATCTCATCAGTCTTTATTTCCACATTTTTTATTCTTGACTAGTTTTATTGAGATCGTCTGAGGTGGGCTGCCAGGAGGGTGGGTTGCATGGGTGCGGCAGGTGGAGAGCCAGAGGGCCTTGAGGAATCTTTGGATGCTAAGACCCGAAGCATGTGCTGTTCATGACACATTCCGGTGAGATGGATTTGATGAAGAAGACGACTTATACTGGGAGAGGAGATAGTTAGTTTTCTGTGTCAATTTGACTAAGCTACATTCCTTCTCTGGTTACTTAAGTACTAAAGTTGGCATTGCTGGGTTTTTAAAAGACGTGTAAGTATGCAATCGGCTTTCAGAGAAAGAGCTTATCCTAGATAATCTGGGTGGACTCCAGGGAAGAATGGAACTTACCCGGGGCGGGGGGAGGGGGGGAACACCAAAACCCAGCTCTGCCTGCAGCCTGCACCTGAGAGTCCCAGCCTGCCTCTCCTGGTGGCTTGCCCTGCTGATCTTAGATTTGCTCACCTAGGCAAGCATCGCCTGGCCCTTCGCCCACAGATGCCTTGCACTAAAGCTCTTGGTGTGCGTTCCCTGTTGGGTTTTGTTCCTGTGGTTGGTTGATCCAGACGAGCACAGAAGGGGTGGTAGGTCACGGAGGCAAACGACTGCCGTACCCAGCAGCAGTCTGAGGTGCGCTTAAGCAGCCCCCCAAAATCCCCAACATCCCACCCCTCCCTCCCTCCCTAACCCACCACCCCATCCACAAGTCATTCTTTAAGAACAAGGAGGGGAATGGAGCTAACCTTGTTACTGAGACCATGGGAGACTCTGGTCCTCTGGTTTGAGGCTCAAGGCCGACTTAGCAGCCCCCCTCCCTCTGGCCACGCCCCCGTTTTGGTTTTTATTCTTCCAGCCTTCCACCTGCCACATGAGTCAGTAGCTGACTCAGTCGGCATAGGCAGGTCTTCTGGCTCAACGTGTTTTGAACGCTCCCAGGACTGCCCTGTGCTGCAAAGTACCCTTAACTCCTTCATGGAGCGATTTTCATCCTTCTGTAGGAATCTGTGGCATAGGCGAGTTCCTATGTGCCAGGACTTTCTGGGCTGGCATCTAATGGGTTTTGGTTATCCCCCTCCCCCCCCCCCCCCCAACCCGTTATGTACAAATGCCGGCAAAGCAACCAGTCGGCAAAGTCAACCAATAAGTACATGATCAAAGACTGTCTTTCTTCGTGTGAGTCTGAGATTCATGATGTCAGCTGGAGCAAAGAGGGAGGATCCAGCCGCACTAGACTCCTAGCACTCACGTGACCGGGATCCTTCTGATAGGAAATCCTCCTCGCTCACCGGGTCCACCCATTTACCACTGTATTATTTCTCATTGTATGCTGGCTGACTTATGGCTTCAGTATAGTAGACCTGGCCAGCCTTCTCCTGGGCACTTCCCCTGGCAGAGTGCCCCCCGAGACACAATCCGTCTTAAGTCCTATTTCATATGCAGTGGTTTCTTAGGCTGAACATAATCAGGCACAGGTCACTGCGGCCTGTAAGGCAGTAAGTGCTTGCTCGGAACTCCCGAGGTGCCAAGTGTTTGATCTTAGTTTTCAGATGAGGAAACTGAGCCTAAGATCCAACAGCTTAGTCAGCGGCAAAACCACAAACCGAGCCAAGTCTGACTCCGACACTCAGCTTTCTCCACAATGAACTCGCCGTGTTCTTTAATTTCGTTTCAAGAAATGGGAAGAAGAGCATCTACTTCCCAGGGATGCAGTAAGACTAAAGTGGAGCGCGGCTATTAAATAGAGCATCTCCTGTACGATCTAGCACACAGCGCATGCCCAGAACTGTAGACCCCGCCTTTTGGTGTTGTGATGGAATCGTCTCGAACTGACGATCGTGTGGTTATAAGAAAGGGGTCAGTGCTACATAAGTGAAGGTCTCAATGTCTTCTAGGTCCCGTGTGCAGTCTCTTCGTCTCATCTTTTGGCGCGAGACCCGTCACAATCTTCAGTGGCTTCCTGGTGGCTGGAGGCCTCATGCTGAGCAGTCTTGCCCCCAATATCTACTTCCTGTTCTTCTCCTATGGCATCGTTGTAGGTAAGGATCCGGGTCCCCGTGAGTCACCTAACTCCGGGTCTACATCAGTTCACTGATGTCGTATATTATTAACTTAATCTGAGGCGTGAAAATATTTCCTAAAACCTTCCTTTGGATGACCACCTCTCTCAAAGTTGTTGCTCTAGGAAAGGTTCAGCAGAGATAGCCACATTACTTTCTTGTTGTTGTTCTTTTATGATTTTATGTATGAATGTTTTGGCCTGCATGCATGTCCATGTACCATGCATATGCCTGGTGCTCCTGGAAGTCGGAAGATGCGAAAGGACCACTTGGAACCGGGATAACAGGTATCAGCTGCCAAGTGCATGCTGGGAAATTAACCCGGGTCTTCCGGAAGAGCAGCGGGTGAGAGAGATGATGGCTCAGTGGTAAGATCCATCTCTCTAGTGCGGGATAAGCGCATTTTGACAGTTTCTTTATGCCATCTTCAAGGGGGCACTTCCAGGAAGATATTTCAAGTTCTCATCTCTACCTAGCTCCAGCAAGAAAAAGTGAGGCAGGAGAACGTAAGCTCGGACATTCCTGACGTTGGACACTTCTCCGTTTGCCGCTGGGACCTTTAGCAGCAGTGGACAGAGTTTCAGTTTATTGCTAGCACCTAATCCGGAAGCTCGAGTCAGTGCACAAAGGGGATTTTAAAGATAAGGCATGAGAGTAAGGAAGACAGAGTGGGGAATGCTTGACCGTGTGAAGAAGTAGAGTCTTAACCCTGAAATTTCCTGTGTGATATATTATTATATTTAAATGTGTTCAATGCTAAGAGTCACTAGACGATAGTTATATGAGTTCCTAACAGGTTGTGTTTACTTGAATTATACAAATTAAATAATGGCTATCTCCTGCATGTTCAATTTAGAGCAGTATGATAAGCTTCTCCCAGCCCCTATTTAAATAGTTTTGTTATCAAAGATAACAATTATGCCCCCCCACACACACACTTTGAGACAGCGCCTCACTATGAAGCCTTGGGTAATCTGCTTCCTGACTGCTGGGATTAAAGGTGTGTGTCAGCACGGCCTGGTGGTGCACGCCTTTAATCCCAGCACTTGGGAGGCAGAGGCAGGCAGATTTCTGAGTTCCAGGCCAGCATGGTCTACAGAGTGAGTTCCAGGACAGCCAGGGCTACACAGAGAAATCCTATCTCGGAAAAAAAATCAGCAAAACAAACAAAAAAAACAAAAAACAAAAAAAAGGTGTGCCACCAGTTCCAGCCAAAGATGATCTTGATTCTCATGGGTGTACAGTTGTGCTAAGCATCTATGATATTTGGTTGGTTTGGTTTGGTTTTGAAGCAGAATCCCCTGGTATGGTCCAGCCTGGCCCTGAACTCTAGCTCTTTCTGGTTTAGTTTCCCTGGTTTGGGGGTTGCACGTGTGCTTCACTAAGTATAATTTTTTAGTATTGTCTGAGGCTGCGTCTATAATAGGTAGACCATAGACTCAGATGAGAAATAAAAGCTAATACCAAGACCAGGGATGTTTTCAGTACTATATTCTATATATAGATAATGCATGCTTATATTTTCAATGTCTAATTTAATCCTATGTGATTGAGTGTGCTAAAGGTCAGAAGTGAGAATCGGTGAGTCAAGTTACTGGTCATTTAGGTAGAAGGACAGGCCGATAAATGCGTAAGTTGCCACACAGCAGAAGTCAGGCCAATGGCGAAGTGAAACCAGTGCCCCGTGCTGGCCAGCCACGGGTATGTGTGCAGAGATAGGCTGAGGAATTGCAGTGTGACCTTTAAGCACAGGTGAGCTGTGGCCAGTGGATGCAGACTGGAAGAGAAGGAAGGGTAGCGGAGGACGCATGGACCAAACTCTCAGAATGGGATACGGTCGATAAGAAACTGCAAACCTTTTTTAAAAAGACCGTGCGGGCATGCATTCATGTGTTGGATAAGAAACAGCAACTTTTTAAAAGAGATGGTGCGTGCGTGCTTGCGTGAGTGCGTGCGTGCGTGCGTGCGTGCATACAGTGCTTGCGGAGGTCAGAAGAGGGCGTCAAAGCCCCTGCTGGCGTAGGTACTAGGAACCAAATTCAGGCTCCCCAGTAGAGCCGCAAAGTGCTCCAATCCCTAGCAGCAGCCTTTTCCTGCATATTTATTTTTAAAAGAAGTACACATGTCATCTGAGCGTCTGCAGATATGTCAAAGCATCTGATAGAAGCAGCCTGTTGGGAAAATGTTGCATCTTTTGTCATTTTCATTGCAGAAACACGGAGCGATGCCCACTGCAGCCTAGACAGACAGGAACTGTGCTAAAGGTTCAGGGAGCTACGAGGAAGTCAGAGTTCCCATGACCTCAGGAGGTCAGAGAAAAATGCTGAGGTGAACTGGTAGCTGGAGATGGATCCTGTGAGCAGTGGGTGTGACGAGGAGCTTAGCGTCTGGCTGAGCTAGAGAGCTCTCTGAGTAACAGCTGGAGAGTTTTCAGAGATCATCTACGTTTTCTGAACAATTGGAGGCTGTAGCCACGAGAACGCACACACCTTAGGAGATGATGGGTGTGTGTAAAGTCTGTAAAGGTGAGATAAAGAGAATTATATAAGCTGTTTTGGAGGAAAAATCCTTGGCCACTGATCTAATCTAAGGTGGCCTTGGTCCAAAATGAAACCTTAGCTGGGCAGAAGTCCTTGTTGGAAGTGTGTGTGTGTGTGTGTGTGTGTGTTTGCAATGGCTTTTGTACAGGTCATGGTTTGCAGAGTCATTTGCAAAAGGTTCTTGACAGCTCTCACATTTGGGGACATATGCCTGAGATCTTGTTCTTCACAGCTCCTAGCTGTATGTATGCATGCATGTATGTATCTATGTGTGTATGCATGCATGCAGCATGTATATATATATATGTGTGTGTGTGTATATATGTATGCATGTATGTGTGCATGTATGTGTGTATGTGTATATAGGTATGGATATTTGTATGAATTTATATAGGTATGTATGTGTGTACTTTGGTTTTATTTTATGGCTGGATAAAAATGACTCTATTTCGATTCCACTTTTACAAAGTGGGATTATATTAAAAACAAAGATTCTGGAGTTGGGTCTCATCCAGATGGAGATGTGAAAGCATACAATATATAGTATATAATATATAATATAATAAAATATATATACATATGTATACACGCACACACCACATTCTACAGTCCTTTCAACCCCCACTCCCTTGTCCCTCCCCTCTGCCTCCTGTTAGTCCCCTAGACCCACAAGAATCTAGGAGCCACAGTTAAGAGAAAACACGATGCTTCTGACATCAGCTGATTTGCCTAAATATGGTTATTTGATGTCAAAATTATTATGCTTCTCAGTCAGTTCTTACTGCTAGAATTTGATCGACCACCAGAAAGTGCTTTGAGATAATAGTTCGCAGAAACTTTAATGTCTTAGGACTTTTGGATTTTCTTACTCAGACTTCTAAGGAACTTTAGGTGGTATGGATTAAATATGTGCTTATTGTGTTGTGCTTTAATATATTACATATAAAATATGATACAATTAGGGCTGAGAAGACAGATGCCTCAGCATTTCAGAGTACTTGTTACTCATGCGGAAGACCCACTTTCAGCTCTCAACAGTCCCAGCAGGCAGCTCCCAGCTCCCTGAGGTAACCTCAGCTCTAAGGGATTGACTGCTGTGTCCTGTCTTCCACAGACAACAGGGTTCAGGTAGTTATACAGAAATAGCATACCTACCATATACCAACATACAGACCATGAACACACACAATACATATACATTTAAAGTAAAATAGATATTAACAATTAATAAATACAAATTTAAAAGATAAATTCATTGTAAAGGGTTATTTATTTATTAATTAATATATAGCCCCATATATATATATATGGGTCTCTCTATAATAGCCCCAGCTGTTCTAAAACTCACTCTGTAGACCAGGCTGGCCTCGAACTCAGAGATCTGCCTGCTTCTGCCTCCTAAGTGCTAGGATGAAAGGCGTGCGCCACCACCACCTGGCTACTTATTTGTCTTTATTTTATGTATATGTGTGTGTGTGACTGCATGAGTTTATATGCACTATATATGAGCAGGTGTCTGTGTTGGCCAGAGGGTGTCAGATCCCCTGTAATTAGAGTGATAAGTAGTTGTGAGCTGCCCAATGGGGGTGCAGGGAACAGTACCCAGGTCCTCTGGGAAAGCACTAATGAGCTCTTAACCACTAAACCATCTCTCCACCTCCTTAAAAGATAAATCGAAAAGCATTTGTTGGCAGTCCACTTAAACGTCACAGCCTCAGTGTCTGTTGACATTGGTAACAGATTTACTGTGAAAAGTAATTATATTTCCTGAAACAAAACCAATTTAGTGACAGTAGTGTTTGTATTGTGTGAGGGGTTTTGGGGGTGCTGGAGTTGAACCCAGCACCATACATGTGTGCTAAGGAAGTTATCTCCTATCCACAGGATGAGTGGTCTTGTCTTTGTGTTCCCAAACTGCTGTAGTTTGTCACACCTGTGACAAAGGTCGGAGCATCAGACAGGGAAGGATTCCCTTTGGCTCCCATTTTCAGAGGTGACAGCCCTTCATGGTTGGAGAGACCAGAAAGCTGAGAGAGAATTTTCTGTTAGTGACTTTCTTAAGTCTCTCCCTTTGGTCCATCTGAGTGCTACCTAGGGTGTACCAATGCATTCAGGCTGTGTCACCCCTCAGGAAAGGCCCACACAGACACACCCAGAGGTGTGCCTTACTGTTCCCTTGGGTGCTTCTTAATGCAATCAAATCAAGAGTCAGGCTTCACCACCGGAGTCTGGCTTCCTAAAGGACAGGTGTTCTCCTGTCTGTCTTTACTCAGTCTGCTGCAGTAAGTGCTGTTGAAACATGTGAGGAAAATACGGACACACGTGTGTGCGTGCACGCGTGTGTGTGCACACACACACACCGCACCACACCACACCACTCACATACACACACGCCACACATACATACACACACCACACACACATACACACACCACACATACAACACATACACACACACCCCATACATATACACATACCATACACACACCACACACACACAGACCACACACATACACACACTACACACATGCCGCACACCACACACACTACACACATGTAACATGCATACACATACCCCACACACATAAATACTCCACACACTTACACACACCCCCACATACATACACACACCACACAATACATACATGCCACACACATATGCACACACTACACACACACATACACACACACCACACATATGCACACACTACACACACATACACACACACCACACATATGCACACACTACACACACACATACACATACCATATATATACAGACACCACACACATACACACATATACACACCACACACATACAAACATACACCACACACATACAAACATACACCACACACATACAAACATACACCACACACATACACACATTCTCTCTCTCACTCCCTCTCTCTCTGTCTCTCCCTCTCTCTCTCTCTCTCTCTCTCTCTCACACACACACACACACACACACACACACATAACTGTATATGGTTTTGTACAGGTGAGTGGAGGTGCCCACAGTGGCCAGCAGAAGGCATCAGATCCTCTGCAGCCTGAGTTGGGCAGCTGTAGGCTGGGAACTGGACTCAGGTCCTCTGCAAGAGCAGTACACTGTCTTGACACCTGAGCCATCTCTCCAGCCTCAGGAAAGACGTTATTTTTTTCAAGTTAATATAGATATTTGTCTTTGATACCGCAGCAAAGCTTGGTTGGGGATAGTCACTGTGATGCAGAACCTGATGCTACATGGGCATACTTCTATCCTTTGTGATGTGGGGTCCATTGGTTTATTCTGTGCTTGGAGAAGATCTATATCCAAACCTGATTCTATAACTGTAAATTGCTTGTTTAAAAAATATTGGTTCTCTAAGATATAAAAGAACCTTAAAACACTAATACATCTTATGATAAAACACCCAAAGCCATTTTTATTATTATCCCTAACTCAGCGGTGCATATTGGCTGTGCCAGAACTCAGGAGGCTGCGGCAGGAGGATTGGAAGTTTGAGGCCAGACCAAGTCTTACAATATGTGGCTGTGCACTGAGTTCCCAAAGTGTTTACTTGTGCATTTGTTAAAACCATGCCGCCTGTCTTAGGGTTTTACTGCTGTGAAGATACCATGACCGAGGCAACTATTTCTTTTTATTATCTATCTATCTATCTATCTATCTATTTATTATTTTTGGTTTTTCGAGACAGGGTTTCTCTGTGTAGCCCTGGTTGTCCTGGAACTCACTCTGTAGACCAGGCTGGCCTCGAACTCAGAAATTCGTCTCCCACTTGCTGGGATTACAGATGTGCGCCACCACCGCCCGACTCCAAGGCAACTCTTATAAGAACAACACTTAGTTGGGGCTGGCTTACAGGTTCAGAGGTTCAGCGTATTAACATCAAGGTGGAGCATGGCAGCATCTAAGCAGGCATGGTGCTGGAGGAGCTGAGAGTTCTACATCTTCATCTGAAGGCAAACAGGAGAAGACTGGCTTCCAGGCAGCTAGGATGAGGGTCTTAAAGCCCAAGCCCACAGTGACACACCTACTCCAACAGGGCCACACCCACTCCAACAAGGCCACACCCACTCCAACAGGGCCACGCCTACTCTAACAAGGCCACACCTACTCCAACAAGGCCACACCTACTAATTGTGCAGCTTCTTGGCTCAAGCACATACAAACCATCACACCGTCTATTTCCTTGGGAGTCTAGGTAGTTAAGTAATGAAAATTATCTCAGTGTACTCAGTGAGCCAGCCAGCTTTATGGGTCATCAAGGCCAGATAATGTAGCTGGAGGGTGGTGGTACACGCCTGTAATCCCAGCACTCTGGGAGGCAGAGGCAGGCAGATTTCTGAGTTTGAGGCCAGCCTGGTCTACAGAGTGAGTTCTAGGACAGCCAGGGCTACGCAGAGAAGCCCTGTCTTGAAAAACAGAGAGAGACAGACAGACAGAGAGAGAGAGAGAGAGAGAGAGAGAGGAGATACAGTCCTGATAAATTTTGATATATGATGAATGGCTTTACCATTTTCTGTCTCTTCCTTGTGTCTCCAGTCACACACTAATTATTCTTTTATACTTCAGAAATTGGGCTATTTTTTTTAAACTTGACCCTGATATTAATGGAGGGATGTGTTTGTAAAAAAAAAAAAATGGTGTTTTCCCCTAATGGATGTTTCTCCAAATGTTCATTTAGTCTGCAGTACTGACATGGAATGGTCTTGGGACCCTGAAGTTTAGGCAGTCAGTTCCACAGCTTCCTACTGGGATCCCTGCTTCCTCTTGTTGTGTGTTGACATTGTGCACCTGTCTGAATTCCTGCTGTCTTCTCGTGTGCAGGTCTCGGGTGTGGCTTACTGTACACCGCCACGGTGACCATCACATGCCAGTATTTCGACAGCCGCAGAGGCCTCGCCCTCGGCCTGATTTCAACAGGTACCTTTTCAAAATCAAGTAGAGTATTGTCAAACGTTAATGTACTAAACCAGGTGAAGAGATGTAAATCACGTGTGTGGAACCAATCTCTACCCACCTGCCAACCAGAAAGCCAAATGGCTTTTCCAGCACTATTAGAAAGTTTTATTTTCTACTGTAAATATGGGAATAGCTTTCAAAAAACCCAAAGATCCAAGCTGGGACTGTGGTTTAAATCCCAGGCAGACACAGGCAAGTCTCTCTGAGTTTGAGGCCAGGCCAGCCTGGTCTACAGGACAAGTTCCAGAACAGCCTGAGCTACAGAAACCCCGTCTTAAAAAACAACCCCACACCCCCAACACACACACACACACACACACACACACACACACACACTCACACACACGCCACCAAGATCTGTAAATGGCGAATCTGAGTACTTGACTTCAGTGTGATGTAATTAGAAGAATCTTCCAGACCCAGGGTGTTGGCAACTCCCTGTGGGAAAGGACTTGGGTGAAAAGCAGAGAATCCTGAAATCTCCTGCTCTGGGGAGAAGGAAGAGTGGGAAGGAAACAGGACAAAGATTCCCTGAAGCCACTGTCTGCGAGTCTGAGGTCAGCCTTGCCCGTAATGTGGAACTCACAACCTGCCTAAGGGATTGATTCCTGACCAGGACTTACTCACTGACTTATCTACACACCTGTTATCTAACAGGTGATCCCCAAGGCATGACATATACATTTTAAGCCAGACTGGGATAGTTGGAAGCATCTCTTTCTTTTCACATTTGGATTTGGTGTGGAAGGTTTGTGACCGTGAAGCCAGTCTGGGGTATATGTAGAGAGAACCTATCTCAAACAAACAAAGAAATATATATATAAGATTTAAATATAGTTTCTGGGATCCTCTAGATATCTTGAAGTGCTACTTCATGTTTTAGATGGATTTTTTAAAAATGTTAAGGTAGTTTTAAGTTTTGTGGCTGATAGTGTATCACTCTAGTTAGAGCAGAGGCTCTCTCTCTCTCTCTCTCTCTCTCTCTCTCTCTCTCTCTCTCTCTCTCTTAGATTTATTTATTATTATATGTGAGTACACTGTAGCTGTCTTTAGAAGCACCAGAAGAGGGTGTGAGATCTCTTTATGAATGGTTGTGAGCCACCATGTGAGTGCTGGGATTTGAACTCAGGACCTTTGAAGTCAGTGCTCTTAACCACTGAGCCGTCTCTCCAGAGAGGTTCTCAACCTATGGATCATGATGTGACTCCTTTGGGGACCCAACCTACTCCTTTTAAAGGAGCCTTATATCAGATGTCCTGCGTATCAGATATTTGCATTACGATTCATAACAGTAGCAAAATTATAGTTACGAAGTGGCAATGAAAATCATCTTATGGTTGGGTGGTCACTGCAACAGGAAGATCTGTATTAAAGGATCACCACATTAGGAAGGTTGAGAACTGGTTTAGGAGGTTTAGGAGGTAAGCCGCTTAGTTAGCAACAAGTATCAGTTTATCCAAGCTAGTTGTTGTTGGGTGGGGGAGGTTGAAGGTCCTGGGAGGTCTACCTCAGCCAAGCTGCCAGACCTCAACCATTATCAGGCACACATATCTACAGGAGTGCCTTGTTCCTGAGGCTAGCCGGGACCACGGGGAGAACCAAGAACCACGCTGGATACTGACCCAGCTTGTCTAAGGAAGTCCAGGTACTAGGTAGGAAGTACGAGCTGTGGTCCAGGAGGAGATGAGGCTGGAATCTGGCAGATGACTGAGACAGGAACCAGAGAAGGAACACAGAAGCAGATGGTGGGGTTGATTCCAGAGCAGTGGGATATACTTTAAAATACCTGTCACCATCACCCAGAAATGTGAAGTAATTGTGGTTCAGAAACCTGAAGGATAAAGTGTGTGTGTGTGTGTGTGTGTGTGTGTGTATGTGTGTAATTAAAAAGCAGTTATCACACACATCCTGGAGCCAGACTTCTTAAAGATCTATTTAATGGTGCATAGGTCTGGGTGTGGGTTTGCGCCTGTGAATGCAGGTACCCACAGATGCCAGTAGAGGGCGTCAGAACCCACTCTGAGCTGCAACAACCCATATGTTCTCCACAAACTTGAAAACGCAGGTCTTCTGCAGGAGCATGAAGTGATTTATTTCAAATTGAAAATGGATTTTTTTTTTACAGTATATTCTTATGGGTTCTTCCTCCCTCAACTCCTCCTAAAGTCTCCCTGCCTCCCCACCCATCCAAATCCACACCGTTCTCATTAGAAAACAAGCAGGCACCCAAGAAAATAAAGAAATAATCATAAAGTAAGAGTAAATAAAAACAAGTAAACCTGAATACAGCAAAACAAAAACAATGAGCCAAAGGAGAGCCCAAGAAACACATATAGACACAGAGACACACACATTAGTGTGCATAGAAATCACCTCAAAACATAAAACTGGAAACCATCATACATAAGCAGGGATTTGTAGGCTAAGAAACAAAGATAAAAATGCCCAAAGTATTATGAGATAAACAAAAAACTAAAATCCAACAACAAAAACACCTCTAAAAATACCACTGAGTTTGCTTCGTGTTGGGCCATCTGCTAGAGAAAACTAACTTTTCTTTTGCAAGTGGTTATCCACTGGAGCCTGCTCCTGGGCTAGGGATAGGGGATGGAGCGTGGCTAGGGTGGGGGCGTGGCTTGTGTCCACTTCCGCACCCCTGAAGCTAGACTTCTGTCATTCGCTGATTGGCGTTGGACATAATTCTCTGCTTTGGGCCTCTGTTTTCTGAACTGTAAAATGGGAATAGTAATATCAGACACAGCACTTGGTTTGGGGGACTCTAAAGGTGTACACAGACTGTAGGGGAGCCAGTGATTGTAATTGTGATCAAAACATCCCGTCTTATTCAAATTCACCGATGCTAAAGTTACTCAAGATGCCCTGCGGTTGCGTGGCTCTCGCTTTGCAATCCGTGGAGAGGGCAGGACAGAGGGCATGCACTGCAGCACAGCAAATCCAAAAGGCAATACGAGTGGGCAGTCGAGAACTGAAGGGATTTTGGGTTTCAACCTACGGGAGGCAGGTGATTTGAACGTAAAGCCAGGCATGAGTCCCCTTCGCCTAAGGATATGTCAGCAAAACGGAGTCACAGTCAGAGTTTTTCAAAAGAGACTGTGAGCCAGTTTCTTGAAACATGCCCACCCAGTTGAGAAGGGTAGATTGTAGGCGTATACACATAATGCGAAGGTTTTAGCCCGATGTGGTGGCTGGTGTACACCATTCGAGTACTCATGCTCTGGGTACACCGGCTGAGGCTGTACCAAAACAGACAGCACAAAACCGTGGAGGTGGCGGTCTGTGATTGTCCTTAGTGGTGGGCAGAGGTTAGAAAACTCTGGTCTAGTCTGTTTTCCTGTCTGTTCTGGTACATTGCATAAGCTTGGTTTTTCTATTTTTAGCCCTATTTTCAAAAGTGAAAAGAACATTTCATGGTGTGTAAACGTTTGGGAAACCTGAGTGTCTATAAATAGCTGGCTATCTGCTGTCCTGTGTCTCCGTGTTTCCCGGGTAGAGTTCAGTGCTGAGGACAGACCGGCATCGGATGACTAATGCCTTAAATATTTGTTCTCTGGCCTCTTACAGAAAAGCTTGAAACAATTGGTATTGATGAGCTAATTAATGCACTTGTGTGTGCCTCTTACCGCTCGAGGTTCCCTAAACACCAATTATTTTTCCTGTCTGTAGCCGCGTAAGATCTAGGCTCCAATGAAAGTATAATTAGCGTGTTCTCTCACTCTGCTATTTATGTTGACTGTTTTTTCAATTAAGATGTTTTTGTAGGTGATTAAAAATTAGAGCTTTGCATTTTCCAAAAACTCCACGAGAAAACTCTGAGATCGCTTCCCGTCGCCCCAAAGAATTCCCGCATCTTCTCTTAAGTCACAGCTGTATTCTCACATGGGATTTAGGCTGAGATACTGAATTCAGCCTGCCTGGTCACACAACTCATTGTAGCAGTTCAACAGTATCCGCTGAAGTGATTTGCTATTTCATGATATGGAAAGATGTGTTGTGGGAAATATTAAAAATCGACTGGCCAATTCCTCCACCAGGCCATTTCTCCGGTGGAGGTCCCGAATACCTCTCGCTTCCACGCAACGCCCCACACCCCACACACCCCATGATCTGCCACCTCAACACCTAATTACCCGGTAGAATCAAGACTCTTAAAGCTTAATTAACCGATCAGATTTATGTATAAATAAAATTACAATTTATAAGATGTCAATACGATAATTTTAGAGCCAATAGATGATGATAAAAGCTTTATCCCAATATTTCTAACCTTGTGAAAACATAACTACTGTGGCTGGTAAATGTCAAGTAGGTACAGGTTCGAGTCACCTTGGTTCTCCCCTACTAGCCAGGACGCTTCCTCTCGCCGCAACTCTTAGCTCCGCCCCCTTTCCCCTGTCCAATCACAGACCTCCTCTGCACTAGTATAATTGGACAGGGAAAATCCAGTGACACAGTTGGATTCTGTTGGCAAGCGGTGGCAATTCTTTTTCAACTTAAGAGCAAAGCAGAACTTGGAACTTTTAACTTGTATTCCTTAATCCGTGTACGTGTGCGTGTGCCTGTGTGTGTGTGTGTGTGTGTGTGTGTGTGAACATGCATTCACGGCGTGCATCCATTGTGTACATCCACGGGTAAGTGTGGACACTTAGTTGCCACACCCAGCTCATGCAGTCGTCATAGGAAAATGTGCGAAAGATGGTTCCCTTGTACCATGTGAGGCACAGGGATTGAACTCAGATCCTCAGCTGTGCTGATCCATCTCTCTGCCCCCAACAATTTGAAAAACACTGAGCGCATGTGTAAGGGACTGAAGAGATGGCTCAGCGCTTAAGAACATGGCTACTTTTCTAGAGAACCCAGGCTCAGTTCCAAGCGTCTATACCGGCAGGGCAAAGCCACGTGTAACTGCAGTTCTAGAGAATCCAATGCTGCCTTAGGCCTCTCCTGGAATCAGGCACGCATGTGGTACACACACAGACATGTAAGCAAAACACCCATAAACAATACATTTAAACCTTTTAAAAAGAACACATTTAGTGTCTAGCGGTGTGGCATCTTATTACAATCTGTATAGCAGGTTAAACAGACATCACAAACATTTCACGAGTGAAGAAACAGAACATTTGTCTTGAAGTTCCTCCATTTGACTTCATTCCTTTTTTTTCTGAACCGTTTTTTAGCTGCTGAAGCATGCACCACTTTTCAAGAAAGGGGGGGATTGAATTTGTTTATTAATTATTTTTATGTTCCGGGTATAGGTGTTTTGCCTGCATGTGTGTCTTTGCACCACAATCATGCAGTGCCTGAGATGAGCAGTAGGCGGCGCTGGATTCCACCTGAAACTGCAGTTAACATGGTTGAGAGCTGCCCTGTGGGTGCTGGGAATTGAACCTGGGTCTTGGGCAAGAGCAGCCAGCGCGCTTAATCGCTGCATATATATCCCTATGCTCCTTGTTATAATAGTTTTTGATGAGATGAGTTTTTAGAGGAAGTGTACTATGATCATCTAATGCAGAATTTTAAAATTTAACTTGTTTACACTTTCCTGCTGTTTCATGACATTTCCTAGTGATATTTAAATTTTTTAAATACTCAAATTTTTTAAATTGAAATAACCCAACAAGAACAGCATAAATGAAACATCATTGCAGTGTGCTTAGGGAGATTGAAGCTGAAGAGGAGGCGTTTTGTTCCTGTGAGATGTGTACTATAATTGAAGTACTCCATCAAATCTCTCTTCAGCTTTTCTTAAACTTCTGTTAATGCATTAAGAATATAAATCCCTTGTTCTAGTGGTTCCGCCATGAATGTAAGTGATCAAACCAATATAAATATCCTAAAATTAATCCATAGCAGTCATCTTAAAAATGAAATGTAAACATTTGCTTTTACAGAGGCCATAGAAATGTAGCAGGGAGCTCACTACAGCATTTGCTTAGTACAAAATGCAGTCAAAGAGCATTTGCTAAGAATGTAAGGACCAGTAAGACGGCTCGGTGCATAAATGCGCTTTATGGAGTTTTAGTCCTGAGACTCTCTTAATAGAAAGAGACGTCGTCCTCTGACCTACACACTTGCACACACACACACACACACACACACACACACACGTGTGCACACACGCATACATGCTTGCACACACACACACACACAGATAGACCAGGCACACACTAACACACAAAGACACACTAACACACAAACACACACTCAAAGAGACAGACACAGACATACATAGAGACAGACAAACACATAAACACACAGAGACAGAAACACATAGAAACAGATACATACGCAGAGACATAGACACAGACACACAAAGAGACAGACACACATACACACACAAAGAGACAGACACACATAGAGACAGACATGGACACAGACACACAGACACACTAACACACATACACATAAACACACACAGAGACAGACACACATAGAGACAGACACATAAACACACATAGACATACACTAACACACACACAAACACACACACAAAGAGACAGACACACACACATACTCATACTCACACTCACACTCTAGAAAGTACACAGGGATATAAAATCCACACTACACAAACAAATGTAATCTTACAATTAAAAAATAAATTCCATGGGTTCTTGGAGCTGGGCTGACTGGATTGAGTCCTGCTGTGCTGTTTACAACGTTGAGAACTGTGGTAAAATGTTCAAGCTCTCTAGCCCTTCCTTCCTCTATAGATTGAGGGTTATAGTAGGATGTTCTCAGTAGGACCACTGAAAATGATAAAAAAGATTGTGTTCCCAAAGTACACAACAGGGAGCTGGGGCGCTGACTCGGCAGGTACAAGCATTCATGGCTTTCACAGAGGACCCCAGCTCAGTTCCCAGCACCCACATCAGGCAGCTCACAGACACCTGTAATCCCAGCCACGGGGATCCAGTGTCCTCATCTGGCCTTTGGGGGTACCCACTCCACAGAGACACATGCACATCCATGTCATTTAAAAATAAAGGTAAGTCCTGGGACTGAAGAGATGGCTCAGTGGTTACGAGCACTGGCTGTTTTTGCAGAGGACCCACATGGACCGACATTGGTCCCCAGCACACACATGGCAGCTAACAACTGTCTATAAACTCCTGTTCCAGGGGAATCCAGTACCTTCCACTGGCCTCCATGGGCACTGTGCATGCGTGGCACACGTATAACCATGCAAGAAAAACACACATACACATCAACCAAAAACTAAAGATTCCTTTAAAAAAAATAAACCCTAAATGCAAACAGGGTCTTTGAAAATTATGCTGAAGATGGATGCCCTGTCCGCTCCGATGTGCTGTCATCGGAGTGTTCTTGTGGCATTCATACAAAGACCCCATGAATACCAGTATAAATACTAAGCTTTATCATAATGCCACCAATGCATGTTCTAAGGTCATAAAAGGGGATCAAGACTGAGCCAGTCTCGCTCTCCTGCAGGTTCAAGCGTGGGTCTATTCATCTACGCCGCTCTGCAGAGGATGCTGATTGAATTCTATGGCCTGGATGGGTGCCTTCTCATCGTGGGCGCTTTAGCTTTAAACATCCTAGCCTGTGGCAGCCTGATGAGGCCCCTGCAAACCTCCGACTGTCCTTTTCCTGAAAAGACAGCTCCGGAGAACGTTCCAGACCGATACTCCATGTACAACGAGAAAGAGAAGAACCAGGAAGAAACTATGAACTTCCAAGACAAGGGCTACGGTAGCGAAGATAAATGCTTGCCCAATGGAGACTGGGGACGGGAGACTTCCCTTCCTAAAAGCCCCACTGTAGCTCCACACACCAAGGAGCCCGAGCCATACAAAAAGAAGGTCGTGGAACAGACTAATTTTTGCAAGCAGCTCGCCAAGAGGAAATGGCAGTTATATAGGAACTACTGCCGAGAGACCGCGTCTCTTTTTAAAAACAAAGTCTTCTCCGCGCTTTTCATCGCCATCTTGCTCTTTGACATCGGAGGGTTTCCACCGTCACTGCTCATGGAGGACGTCGCGAGAAGTTACCACGTGAGGGAAGAGGATTTTACCATGCCTCTCATCTCCATTTTCGGCATCATGACAGCCGTGGGCAAGCTTCTTTTGGGCATCCTGGCTGACTTCAAGTGGATCAATACCTTGTATCTCTATGTCGCTACCCTGATCATCACTGGCCTGGCCTTGTGCGCAATCCCCTTTGCCAAGAGTTACGTCACGCTGGCGATCCTTTCTGGGATCTTGGGTTTTCTTACTGGTAATTGGTCCATCTTCCCGTATGTGACCACGAAGACTGTGGGGATTGACAGATTAGCCCACGCCTATGGAATACTCATGTTCTTTGCTGGACTTGGGAACAGCCTCGGGCCGCCCATAGTTGGTAAGATACTCCTTCAAGTCAGCTCAGTTCATCCTTCTTCTGTGACATTTCCAGATAGAGGAGTTCTCAGCGATGGCGCTTCTAATTTGCATAAAGTAAAATGGATTATTTCACAGTAGTTTATTCAAGATGATTTTGATAAGGCTGGGGATGTAGCCCCGTTGGTAGGGCGTTTGTCTAGCATGCAGGAAGCCCTTGGTTTATTCTCCAGCTCGGTCTGAAACCAGGTGTGGTAGCTCACACCTGTACCCTAGCACTTGGGAGGGTCTAAAATATGAAGTTAAACCTCATGTTTGGTATATGGTGAGTTTTAGGCCAGCCTGGGCTACACGAGTTCCTGACTCAGTACACACACACACACACCCTGATATGCACATGCATCCACACACGCACATGCACACACATGTGCACACATGTATACACACATACACTCACATGCACGCACACCTGTATATATACACACACATATGCATGCACGCACACACACACATGCACATGTGCACACACATGCACACACATTTACGCACATATCCCTGCGATATAGTCGAATAAGCTGATCTACCTCCTCTAACTTTGTGACCATTCTTTAATTGGAAGAAACTAAAAATATCTGCCTCAAAGATTTATCCGACTCCTCCCTTAAAACCCAGGCGGCCATGTTGGAAGCAGGCGGGGGGGGGGGGGGGCGGGGGGGGATCATGCACCTGGTTTCTATGAAACTTACGCTGTTTTAATGACTCTCTCCTCAGGTTGGTTCTACGACTGGACCCAGACCTATGACATCGCCTTTTATTTCAGTGGCTTCTGCGTCCTGCTGGGTGGCTTTGTCCTGCTGCTGGCTATCTTGCCCTGCTGGGATATGTGCAACAAGAGACTCCTGAAGCCAGCAGCACCAACCACCTTTTTCTACAAAGTTGCCTCTACTGTTTAGAGGGATATTAAATGGCCTTATTTCCTCTATTTTTCTACTTTATACCATACAACAATATATATGTATGTATTATGTATGTACGTATGTATATAAGAATATATGTAACAAATTGTTTAGCAGGGTCTCTGGAGTCACAGTCTTATAGCAAAACTTCTCTGTTTGACTCTGAAGGGGAGCAACACACTCTGTTTTTGTGTGCCTTGCATAACCTTGATCCCCTCCCCCACCCCTCGAGAGGTGGGAACTGTTCCGGCTCATGGTTGTTCGTAGTTCGTGAGTTCAGGATGTGAAACCGTTGATTAGCCTCACATGGTTTTCTCTGCGTGAATTTCAACGTCGCTGCTTTCCTCATGAGTTCTCCGAGGTGTTCAGTGGGTCCTCTCTTCAACCGTGCGCTCCTCATGATTGGATTTGTGCGAAGGAGTAATGGCTGTCTCCTCGATGTCAGGCCTGCAAGTCCAGAGAAGAAGACACGGAGCCCGCTCATTTCCCGGAAACGAAAAGTGGTTGCAACGTCACTGAGCCGGCCAAGACCTTAGACAAGAGAGTTTAAATCGCAGCTGTCTGACGTCCATTTTCTGTTTTACTGTGCTGGATGAAGTTGTGTGGGGCAGTTTGGTGTCCACTGCCTACGCACTTGCTTGATTCCTCCAGAAGCCCGCCTACATGGCCGGCGTCTAGGACCTCGCTCCCCGGTGTCGATCCGATCCGATCGGCATCCACTCTGCAGATGTCTCCTAAGAGCCGCTGGTTTGCCGGTTTCCTGCTTGGAAATACACCTTTGAACCATTCCATCTGGCCAATGGGAAGCACCCGTTTGCTTTGAGTGCCAGTGAGAACGTGTTGCAAGGCCTTCCATGTCTTCCAAATGAAGCCCATGGTGGTTTCTTTTGGGCTTTTCTACTGTTGAATTTCGATTTGTGGACAGTGCTAAAAAAACGATGCTCTCAGTCCATAAGATGTAGGAAAGGACAGGGCAAAGAGAAATTGTTACTCTCACCCAACTGCATTTAATCCCAAGAACAATGTTTGAGGGTAAAAGTAATATTTAATAAATGGGCTTTATTTTTGTCCTCTATAGAAATGGGTTTCAACTTTAGTATGCCTGAAAATCCCCTGTAGAAGAAACTTAAGTGCCTAGCACTATGCCTTTACTTTTGCTTTAGTTTTTGAGACAGGGTTTCTTCTGCATAGCCTTAGCGGTCCTGAACTTTATAGACCAGGCTGCCCTTGAACACAGATTCACCTCCCTCTGCCTCCCAAGTACTGGGATTAAAGGCCAAGGCACCTTTCCTGGCTAGTACTATGGTTTTGTTTTGTTTTGTTTTGTTTTGAATGAAAGGAGGGGAAATATAAGTCATGGATTCAGGTATTATAAAACAAACAGGCAAGGGTTCTTTAAGTAAGGGCCCACTCCACTCCTTTTCTGTTGTGCCAAAATTGTCCTTTCTTTCTTTTTTTTTTATTTTTAACATATGTGAAATGATTTTGTATGTCTACGTTGCCTTCCTTTTCGGGCACCTGAAGCACTTTATTACATATCCCTGATAGCAGCTCCCAGAGGTCAATAACCAACTGTGCCCTGTGTTATCTGGTAGAAAGAATCCCTAGCGTAGTCAGTCCTGCGGCGACGCAATAATGGGGCTCAAAACATACAAGACTTGCGCTCTACACTCGGACTTCTGGAAAGTTCTTCGTACCTCATTCTTCACTCTATCAATGTTGGTAACTAAAACCTAACTCCAGCTCCAGGGGATCCAACACCCACTTCTGTCTTCCACAGGCACCTGTGTACTGGTAGCATGCATATATATATGTGTGTGTGTATATATACACATATATATGTACATAAATAAAAATTTAAAAAGGTATCTTTAAATTTTAGAGCTATGATTTTTTTAAGCAAAATAAATAAATAAAAATAAACCTTATACTCTTTTGTATTCAAAGTCTTGTTTTAGTCAATATTGTGATCTGGGTTCCCAGTGACTTGAGAGCTTTGATTTTGTTGCCATGTTATATAAATAGGAGCACCGGGTAAGAATGAGCATTATAAACGAACTTAAGTTTACACCGACAAGTCTTCAGTGATTGGAGAGAGATTCTTGGATACTGGAAAAGCCAGGGGCTGAGGGTGGGAAGGGTGTGGACAGGGGAATTCATCTGCAATGCTCCTCCAGGTGGTGTTTTGCAAGTTTTTACCTTTCCTTTCTCTGAGGAGTCAGGTGCAGATCTATTCTCTCCAGGGAGTCCCGTGAGGAACAATTCCTAAGAAGGAACGCTGTGAGGTCATGGCCCAGTGTGAGTGTGTGTGTGTGTGTGTGTGTGTAGAAGATCTGAGAGTCTTAGCTGCCACCAATCAGCACAGGATTATCCTTAAACTGGAGTCTCCGAGAAGGAGGGAGAGATCTATTTTGAAGAAGAGAATGACTCCCTTAGGAGCCGTGTTCTGAGTGACTGAAACGCACAGTTAACATCCGCAGAGCGTTTTCTCAAATGTAATCACCGTCTTGGTGTCTTTTGTCATCTAGTCCTTGGGTCTGAAGGATGCCAGCGCTGAGAGCCCTCTTTGAGGCAGGCAGCCAAGGAAAGGAACCAGAGGTCGGAGAACACGGGATACCGTTTGGGGCACCGCCTACATCCTCAGCATCCAGGACCAGATGGCGCATGCTCAGTCTAGCTCCGACTCTGTGCCTGAGCGCATTATTGGCCTCTGCAGAGGCTGCTTCCCACTTTTTTAAATGACGCCATAGGGCAATCCTGAGGCATAAGAGAACACATGGAGGTGACTGGCAAGCCACAGATGCCCGTTAAGAGCTCACTGTGTACTTTCTCTGTCTCTATTCTCAAGGGTGTGGCTTCTCCTATGGGAGGCAGCCAGGGTCCCTGGGCACAGGTGGGTGATGTTTACGCTGCAGCTTTCACTTGGAAAAGGGATCAAGAGCCTTCTATCGTCCCCTGTTTGTAGAACTGCCTCAGCTCTCGTCCCCTACCCCCCAAGCATGCTCTCTGGTCAAAATCCTCCATGGCAGAGAATTGTGACTCATCACAGTTCCCTGGCTGTACCATTCAGGAGCTCTGACACGCATCAAAGCAAAGAAAACCAAACCGCAGGCCGTTCCTCCCAGAACCAAACTGGATCCACTGTGTAAGCTGAATCGCTACAGGAGCGTGGACTTCTATTTATTTTTCTTCGAAAGCCTTCATGCCGGCTGCCCGGAAGGTGGGTCCGGAACTGGGCAGAGAGCAAAATGATCTGATGTGTTTTCTGAGAGCTAATTGCCTTCAACTCTGTCTCTACTGTTTGCATTCCTTCTAAATTCCATCCATCAGTTAGTTACCTGGCAACAGCCAGGTAGGCCTAGCTGTTTGGGCTCCCTCTCTCCCTCCTCCCTCTCCTCTCCTCCTTTCCCAACTCCCCTTCCCATGCACTAAATAAACTGTTCTAAACTAAATGTCATCGTGTGGCTGGTCCCTCGGGGGGGGGGGGGAGGGAATACCTCAGCATGGGCCCTCAGGGCACCCCTTCCACCTCACCATACCGCACACACCTCTACAAAACATACCCTGTTTACACACACACACACACACTCACAGACGCATGGGCACGCCCACAAACATGACCCACTCCTTTCCAGGACGCCTTTGTGATTTACTGTTGAGGGAGTGAACGCAGCTCTAGGGCGGGGCTTCCGGGATTCATTTCTCTCTCTGCAGCCTGCGTTTGCTTCCTACCACAGACATTGGTCGTCAGACTCATTTATCTTACACTTCATCCTTTTAAGAAAAAAAAAACAAAAAACAAAAAAACAGGGGACTCGGGGACTGGAAGGATGGCTTTGTGGTTAGGAGCACGTGCTCCTCTTGAAGGGGATGTGGATTTGGTTCCCAGCACAACTGCTTATCAGTTCCAGGGAATCCATCAGTTCCGGGGTGGTGGTGGTGGTGGTGGTGGTAGTATTCATCAGTTCCAGGGGATCCAATACCCTTTTCTGGCCTCTGCTGTCATCTGCACCAACATGGTACTCATTAACTCATACCTACACACCTCCAAACATACACATAACACATTTAAAAATAAATAAATCTGAGAAACATAATAGAAATAAATTTTTTAAAACCCTGTATCATTTTTTTTCTTCCTTAAGCGGTATTCTGGAAGCTTTACTAAGCAATCTATTTAAATAACAGGTACCCTGGGTGCTCCACAGTCAGGAGTATAGGCTCCTCTTCCTGGGGGATGTCCCTGATATAATAAGAGGAGTTATTTCCAAGGCTGGGCTTAGAAAATCCCCGAAGATCAGCGGCTTTAATGGGACGCTGTCCACAGGACCCTAGCAATAAAGGAGAAAGGAGCTCAAATTTCCTGTGCGCAAACTCAGGTTGGTGGGTTGTTTTTTCTGCCAGAAGACCTCACTACAGGCAGGAATCCGTTAGTCTCAAATTCTTTCCCCAGTTCCTGATAAGACGAGATATTTTAGTCTCATGTGTGCATTTTCTCAGACAGATCTGGAGTTAGCCATTCCTCCCAGAATCAATCTCCTGGGGGTGGTTTTTGGACCATTAGTGGATGCTAAAGATACTTATTGATAATCAGTTGGGGGGATGCTTCTGTCTAGTAAGTACTTTTTGCTTTTTTACACAGAAGTCAGGATGAGTTCATTCTTCCTGGTCGTTTCTAACTGAAATACTTTACATATGAGACACTTGATTTTACTCTAAAACTCTCTGTGACTTAAAAGTCTCACCTGTCTAACGACCACAATATATTTGCTTGTCCTACTGAGTGTGAATTGCATCATTTGAAAAGTAATATTACCATTATTACTGATGGCATGATTGCAAAGCACTTCTTTGTAGCACATATATCCATAGCATGACCTGGCCAGATTTGATTTGCATCCTTGAAAATAGGCTGGCTGAGTGACAAAGCCACCTACTTCCTGCCACTTAACGTTTGTGTGTCATGGTTTCCTTATAGGACATTTCTTCTATTACAGCTGAGCACCGAACATCTTTTTTCTTGTATATAATCAGGGATAATTGAATGCGATACGTACACATTTTGTAGATGTCATGAAACAATTTTAAAAATTAGGTCTCTTCTTCCACTGTGGGATCTGGGGATTGAACTCAGGTTGCCAGGTTTGTGTTGCAACAGCTTTTACTTACTGAAGCCTTTGATTCTTTTTTTTAAATCTGTCTGTCTGTCTATCTACAGCCTGCGGTCTGTGTCTTCCTACATGTCTATGGACTCTGTGCCTGCCTGGTGCCTACAAAAGCCAAAAGGTGTCAAATCCCCTGGGGCTAGAGTTAAAACTGGTTAAAGATGATCAGGACCATGGTGATCTAGTTTCTTATCCGTTGCTGGGACAAACATCGCCATCAAAGCAACTTGGGAAGGAAAGGGTTTACTTGGTTTATATTTTCTGGTCACAGTCTGTCACCAAAGGAAGTCAGGGCAAGAGGCCAAGCAGGATCCCCAAGGGAAGCGGCTTGCTGGTCACTCACTGATTGGTTACACGCACAGGCTCAGGTAGCCTTCTTATACAGCCCGGACCTAGGGAATTGTGCCACCCACAGGGGGCTGGTCCTCTTACATCCATCACCAATCAAGACTGTCTCTCTCAGAAATGGCCACAGGCCACTTTGATCTTGGCAGTTCCTTACGTTCCCTCCTCTCGAGTGAGGCGGCATGGTTGGCAATAAAATCTAACCAGCACACCCACTTCCGGGAAAGCACCCGGGGTTTACCCATAATCCTTTGTATTTCCTGCCATCCATTTCCCCTGGGTGGTGCTGCGATTTGGTAATCCTAAATGCAGCCACTCTCCTCGAAAAGTGATGCGTTTGTGTGCTCGTTGCACGGGCTCTCACGGTCTGCTCCATTTCCCTCCGTCATGAGGTAAGGTGCCTGGGGAGAAGGCACTGCCTCCGTGCAGAAGCTTACCTTTCTGCAGCACCGGCCCGCCAGTCCTCTCCCTTCATGCACGCAGGCGCTTAGAAATGACTTAAAGTGGAGGTACAGTGGCGGGCAGAGGGGTACATAGGCATGGCAGGTCAACAGGGTGACCAAGAGGATAGCAGTACATTGAAGGAGGTTAAACGGCACCTTCCCGGGTGAGGGTTAGCAAGTGGGAACCTGGGGCTCCCTCCTAGAGCCCTTGCTAGGCATCAGTGGGGTCACTGCCACTGCTAATCCGTGGTCATCTGACCCATTTCCCTCCCCAGTCCTGGTGGGTCAGGAGCAGGCTCCGATATTGGCTTCCAGTGAGCCGGTACCGCCATACTGTTTCCTATTGGCAGGACCTTTATCTGCTGAGACATATTGAGAGTTAAATACAGGGCCAATTTGCTTGTTTGGCTTCTGCCCCACCCACCCACCCCCACCCCCAAAAAGAATTCCTGATGTTGATCACCCATGGTACCCACTACTGAAGTTGGCCTGGGGGTAAGTGTAGACAGACAGTTATAAATTCATTCCCTGATAAGACTGACTGGTTGTGGGTCCCTGGTCTTTTTATCCTATAGAAGATGCCTTTTGGGTATGAAGTCAAATGGGCAAGGGATTACAATTGGACCTGTCTGGAGACCATGGGACGGGGAATAGCAAACAGCCCCTTGGATTCTGCAGCACTGTCTGGTCCAGGAAGCACTTTCTTATCCCTTCTCCCATCTGGTCTCCATAGCAACCTTGACGAGGCTAAGCAGATGATGCTACCACCCTTCTTCCCAGGAGGAAACACAGAAGGAAACCGGAGTCCTGTGGCTAAGGGACTGCCTTCTGGGCTCCTGTGTCCTGCAGGGCAGACTGGTCAGATCTGAGGCTGGGGCAGCTGGGTTGTCCTTAGCTCCAGTGGGCAGTGGCTGGAACTGGTTTTGTTGAGATGTCTTTCTCGGAACAGGAAGGGAAAAGATGTTTGGCTCTCTCTGAGGTAGTCAACAGCCTGGGGCAACTTCACCCAGCCCAATCTGCTCTGGTCTGAGTCTCTCTCTCTCTCTCTCTCTCTCTCTCTCTCTCTGTCTGATATCTTCTGATTGTTTTCCACAGGCTATACCTCAGATTTGCCTAAGAATTAACTGTTACTCTTACTGGATGATACTGGATCCCATCTAGGTCTATTAGAATCAAATGTGGCTCACTTTAAAATCAAGAGATCAAAGAGTTCGATGAAAAGGCATAGCATCCTAACTTAAAATTTCAGTCTGGGCTTGTTGTAGCTGTGAATGAAAATTCTTGAAAAGAAGCCGTGTTTGGCTGTGAGCAAATCAAACAACCAAACCAAACCCCAAGAACTCCTGGAAGAAGCTTCTGTGTCAGCAGAGAGACGGATGGACCAATTGGAATCATAGTAATGTGTAGAAATTGGAGTTTTGTAGGCTCAGAGGCTATTTTGGGTTAGTTTTAGCACTCTGGGATAGCCATTCCTTGACCCACTCTCTATCTGAATTAACACCCGGTGGTAATAAATAAAGACTTCTTAGAAACTGGGCAGTGGCAGCACATACCTTTATTCCCACCACTCCGAAGGCAGAGGTAGGTGGATCTCTGTGAGTTCAGGGTTAGCCTAGTTTACAGAGTGAGTTCCAGGACAGCCAAGGCTACAGAGAGAAACTCTATCTCGAAAAACCAAACCAAACCAAACCAAAAGCAAACAAACAAATAGACAAACAGAACAGACAAACAAAACTTAAAAAAAAAATACTTAGACGCTATTAACTTAGCAGAACAACAGTTTCCCAAGGACGTCAGATTTAAATGCCAGGTGGCGGTGTCACATGCCTTTAAATGTGTTGACAAAAGAAGATGCTGAACAGCTGGTGAAGAAAACAGGAGAAACTGATGTGTTGAATACAGACTGTGCTTACCAGAATGTGTGTGTGTGTGTGTGTGTGTGTGTGTGTGTGTGTGTGTGTAGGGGAGTGGAGGGGTGTATATGAGAGTGCATGTGAGGATGTATGTTCACATCAGGATCCTGTGTAGAACCAGAATTTACCCTTGAGCAGGTAACTATGACGTCAGAGACTATGACGTCAAGGATGGCCTGTGAACACAGGGTGGGCGGGGCAGGTTCCACACTTGGACACCAGCAGCAATGGGAAGCCATTACACCTGTGGGGCTGCTCTGCATTGGTTTTCTTTTCAGCGCCTGGGAAAGCCAGTGGTGCCCTCCCGCTGTGAATTGCCTTGGGTTACCTCAGGGCCAGACCGTTCCTCCAAGTCGGGAACCATTAAGGGCCCCTGGAGTGCCAGCAGGGGCACCGCACCGAATTGCTCCTCAGGTCGGCTTCTCCTGAGCAACCTGCCTTAACACTCCTCTTGCAGTCTGTCTCCCAGAAATCTACCAATGAGCTCCTCTTCTCTCGCCTCGCTTCCTAGAACTCTAAGGGCAGGCAGACCTACGAAGTGTGCCGGAGCCAAGCGCCTGAAGGTGTGCGCGCCTGGAGGAAGAGGCTGCAGGCTGAGCTTAGCTGGGAAAGTATCCAGCTCCCACAAGGACGCGGGGCCAACACTGAAAACCCCGAGGCCACCAAATCTCTCTCCCCTCTCCAGTCCCTTCCCCCGCGCGGCTGTCCCTTAAAAGAAGGCAGCATGGCATTCTGGGTAACGAGAAGTTCAGGGATGATTTCTAAGGAAAACCAAAACAAAAGCGGGCATGAACGAGGGGGAGGGGCAAATGATGACGTGGCTCAGTGTATCCAGTCGACAGAAGCAGGAAGGACACAGAAATGCAGACAAGTGCCCATTGTTGTGTAGGAGCAACCATCTTCAGGAATTCAGGTGGGTCTGCGGAGAAAAGATCTTCATGTCACCGCTGGCTTGTTGACTTTCTCTCACAGAAGGAGAGGGTGGGGGAGGTCACGGGAGCCTCACCTGAGCAGACCGTCTTGCTCTCTGCCCGCTGTAGCCAATTCTGCCCTAATTACACACATCTTGGGAGGGGGCGTGGAGAACAGGAGTCAAGGATGAGAAGAGGGGTTCTAGCTATGCAGCTGGGGGAAAGCCAACGCCCCCGCTGGGTACATGGCTTTGCAGTATGGCTACTTTAAGGTTTTAACGCTACGCTCACATCTGACCCACTCATGCGCACCCACAGCTCTGGGTGGTGTTTTGAAAGAAAACGGCCCCCATAGGCTCACAGGGAGTAGTGCTATTGGAAGGTGTGGCCGTGTTAGAGGAAGTGTGTGTGTGAGTGTGTGTGTGTGTGAAGGGCTTTGAGAGCTCAGATGCTCAAGCCAGGCCCAGTGTAGCTCTCTTTCCGCCATCCGCTGATCCGGATGTAGAACTCTCAGCCCCTCCTCTGCACCATGTTTGCCTGCCGGCTACTATGTTTCCACCCGGCTACTATGTTTCCTCCCATGACAGCAATGGACTGAACCTCTGAAATGGTAAGCCAGCCCCAGTGAAATGGTTTTTTAAATAAGAGTTGCCGTGGTCATGGTGTCTCCTCACAGGCACACACCCTGTGAGTACAATAAACTCATTATTCTGTAAGACCCGGAAAAAATCGAGGGTGCCCCAGCGCCCCACGCCTCGGAAGGCGACACCCAAATCACCGTCGAGAAACGGTCTTGATGCACAGCAAAAGGATTTTTTATTCCAGAGCTCTGGGGTCCACAGTTGTACACCACGCAGAGGTAGAGGACTGTGGGACCCCGAGTGCAGAACCAGCACAGCTTTTAAGGGTTTGTGACGAAGCCCGCGAATCACAAACCAATCATTCCTTAGCACTGAGAGCCAGTTAGTGCAAGCCAATCGATTTGTACCACTCCATAGTTTTTAGGCCAATCGGTTTAAATTATCTGAGCCCACTCTCGTGGACTGTGAGATTTTTTTTCTCAGAGGTCTATAGCTGCGTGAGCTCCTGGGTCAGGGGTGATGGCATAAGCAGTTTATAGAAGCAAGATAAGCAGCTGATTAGCTCATTTCCTGTTACCTTATGGGGCCAGGATCCTGTACTCAAGGCCCTCTTGCCTGGATTCTAATTAAGGGTGGGCTCTAGAATGTGACCTTTCACCTAGTTTCTAACAAAGAGTGGGGTCTGGAACTTCTGACTTTTTGGGGTCATTAGAGAGTTAGGCTGTATTTTTTTTATCCTTTCAATTCCTCCCTGGGGAACTTGGATGGAACTGTACTTCAGTTTGTCATCAGGATCTTAGGAGACAGGTTAGACACTGTTTATGTCTCTTCCAGGGCAGGGATTGTAGCAATACATGTATAGGTATATGATGTATATGATGCATATGTATGTGTATATATGTGTATGTGTATGTGTATGTATATGTATATGTGACCAAGCCAGGTCAGTCAGTCAACAGGTTCTCCAGTGTGGGAGTAAGCATTAAAAAGAAAAAAGGTGATTAGACAACATTGTAGCATGACCCCAGTCAATTCTGAGACTGAAGGAGGGTTTAATAATTTCCAGTCCACTTTTATATCATTTTAATTACATGCAGGTGTTAAGATCGATAGCAGTACAATGAGGAGCAAGCAGGATGGTAAACACAAGATTGTCAAGGCGATAAACAAAGTCCCATGACAGTGTTTCCACGGCTGGTCAGAATGACCAAAATACCTGAGCCCACTTCCTTGTCCAAGCCCAAAATCTTGCCTGAAGACAAGATTCTTTCGTTTCACCCTAAGATTAAAATTTCTGCCTTAACCTACTTCCTTCCCTATTATAGCCTAATGTCAGATTCTTGCTTAAACTTAACTTCCTTCTCATGCCTTAATATCAGATTCCTGCCTGAAGCCTTGTCCTTGGCCAATGTCAGGCTCCTGCCAGGTGGCACAGCAGGCACCCCAATAAGGCTCTCTACATATATTTATATGTATAATATATAGTACATATTAAGTATATGTATTATATATACATTATATGTATATATAATATTGTATATGTATGTGTATTACATATATAATATATACACATATACACAATATATGTACACATATGCATATTACATATATACATATGTATAATATGTATAATATACATATACAAATACACATACACATACACATATACATAATTATGTATTTGGTTTGGGGGATGATATAGAAGAAGACAGAAGGAATGGTTGGTTTTTGTAGGAGAAATCTTACCCTTCATTTTCTTCTGACCATTTGAATATTTATTTTAAAAAAATATTTATTTTATTTATGTAAGTTCACTGTCCTCAGACACACCAGAAGAGGGCATCAGATCCCATTACAGATAGTTAAGAGTCTCCATGTGGTTGCTGGGAATTGAACTCAGGACCTCTGGAAGAGCAGTCAGTGCTCTTAACCGTTGAGTCATCTCTCTAGCCCCCTTGAATATTCTTCATGGGTGCATATGTATTTCATATTCTGGTAGGAGAAAATGTTAAATGAAGGTGCTGATTGTGTAGGCAGGGAGTTGGGGAGAGAGAAGTCGGAGTGGTTCTTGGTTTACAACGTTACAACAGTATGTTATGTTATGTTGCTTGCCAGATAAAATTTAGGCTCAGTTAATTTAAGTCCAAGTGCACTTCAGGGTCCTTATTGTCTGTTGTTCCTGCCTTCTGTAGCCTGACCTGAAGGCGCTGCTGCTGGCGGGGAACCGAGGCCAGGACACCAATCTCAGTATTTCTTGGAGAAAGTTGCAGTTCTGAATGTGAGAAGTGGGTGGAGCCCAGGAATCCAATGGTGCTGCTGCGCAGAGGCTGGGGCTGGAGGCGGGCACTGTGTGGAGTCCCAGAATGCAGTGTCCACTCCAAGGGTGCCCTGTGAGGTCCGAGGGAGGGTGCCAAGGGTGCTGAACCCATCAGCCTTTCCAATAATTTCTCTCAGGAATCTCGCCACAGCGATGAAATGCTGACCAAGAGCAAGCAGCAGCCACAGCAGGTTGAAGAAGGCGTCCAAACAAGAGCCTGTTGTTTGGGGTCTGCTGCTGCCACCACGAATGTCAACCTCTTTTGGGTCCAGGTTGACATTGTGGGCAGCCGTGGAATGGGGACAGGGAACCAAGGGGTCCCCAACCTCTCTGGGTAGGACCTGAGGCAGGCAGTCGGGTCACGGGAGCCAGTGGACAAAAGACTATATTTTTTCCCAGTGGACAAGAAGCACTTCAGTATTTCTCAAGCACCACTGAATGGCAGGCAGTATCTGAAGAAGATATGTGTACCAAATACTCAGCGAAACGTTTTTTAGAAGAAACAGGGGAAATTAATTGTACTACTTCATTTTGCTCAAGAGACCCAAAATGCTAAACTTGTGATCAATATATGACTAATTAATGAGATTAATGATTAATGAGAGACTTTGGACTTTTTAAAAGCCTATCTCAAAATCCAGAGAGCACAGGGGCCACGTGGTGGTGATCCCTCGTGGGGAAGACTGTTCTCTCTCTCTCTCTCTCTCTCTCTCTCTCTCTCTCCTTACCTTTCTTCTTTCTTTCTTTCTTTTTTTAAAGATTTATTTATTTATTATATGTAAGTACACTGTAGCTGTCTTCAGACATCCCAGAAGAGGGCATGGGATCTCATTACAGATGGTTGTGAGCCACCATGTGGTTGCTGGGATTTGAACTCAGGACCTGCAGAAGAGTGGTCAGTGCTCTTACCCGCTGAGCCATCTCACCAGCCCTCTTTCTTTCTTTCTTTCTTTCTTTCTTTCTTTCTTTCTTTCTTTCTTTCTTTCTTTCTTTCTTTCTTTCTTTCTTTCCTTCCTTCCTTCCTTCCTTCCTTCCTTCCTTCCTTCCTTCCTTCCTTCCTTTCTTTCTTTCTTTCTTTCTTTCTTTCTTTCTTTCTTTCTTTCTTTCTTTCTTTCCCTCTTTCTCTGCTTTCTGGGATTTGGGAGCGAGCAGCAGCCACCCTCTTTTCTGGAAACTTCCTGTAGGATTTGCCTCTTGGTGCCCCGCCCCCCCCTACTCGGGTCCCACCCCATTCACCTGCCAACCTTCCCAGCCCCTAACCTGTGCAGGGTTTGCCAAAATCACATTAGCTGGCTCAGCTCTCGAGCGATCTTATCAATTCCCTGGTCTGTTAGCCCTGCCGTGGCCATGGAGGCTGACACTTAGCCCTCTTTGAAGCTTCCGTGAAGACTCAGGCATAGTTTACCTGCACCCTTGAGCTCCCGACCACAGGCGCCACTGGCTTCCTGAGGAGAGGTAGAGATGTGCTGTGGGCCTTACCGAGGCCCCTGAGACCAGGGAGTCTTTTTCCTTCTGTCTTCTCCTAGGAGGTCAGCCCTGCAAGCCTCAGAGCCGTTCCCTGTACTCTAGCGCCGCCCTGTGGTGCAGGAGAAAAAAAATCCGAAAATGGCCTCCTGCATCTCGGCCTCACCTAGCTGAACAGCCTGCAAGGACAGGAAGGCTTTCGTTATAGCCTTTAGTCTGAGAGGAAATGAGATTTGTTACTGAATATGCACGGTCTCCTAGGGGTCTGGCTGCCTGCTGGGAGTTCAGACGCTGTGGTGGCTGTGAACTAAGCGGAAACCTAATTCCAGGCTGCTTCCTCTGCCGTTCAGACAAAATCCTGTCTACACTTCATAGGAGACCGAGCGGGAATATGGCTTTAATATTGTCTGTCAATTGGAGTTGGCTCTGGACAGGACTGGTTAAAAGCAGACAAAGAACAAAATAAATAAATAGTAAACAAACAAATAAATAATAAATAGATAAATAAAGATAATAAAGTCCGATAAGGCTTGCGGCAGCCTTATATGCTGGGCTGGTGAGTGGAAATTCCTCATATCAAGGAGATGGCTCGGTCAGTCACAGAAGTCACACTAGGGATTGAGAGGCTTTCTTGTAATCCCGACTCTGGGTTGGTTTAGACCAGTCAATTCCACTGGCTGGCCAGCCACTCTAGTTTACTTGGTGAGGAGGCCGAGGAGAGACCCTGTCTCTGAAGACAAGGTGGATGGATGGAGCTTGTGTAACAACACCCAAAGTTGTCCTCTGTCTTCCATGCACAGCCACACATATGTGAACACACAGACGGGCGTATCAGCCGTGTTCCAACGAGGGACAGGAACGGTGTTTTAGTCAACAGAGCAATGTAACTCAACCCCCACCCCCCGTCTCCCTCAAAAATGATTTTTCTGTATGCCACACCTCACCCCCAAGTCATAAGCCACCTGCAATTTCAGACTGGAAATAAAATCAGCCCCAGACCCTGGCTTTGTAGGGTCTTGGAGCAGAGGTGACCCCATGAAGTTGAGTCTGCTCCTCCCTTGAAGATTTTGCTGAGGCTTATGACTTCCAGAGCGGAAGTTCCCCTGTGACCATTGTGGCTTTGGGTGGCCTGGCTAAATAAAGTACCTCAGAAATAAAAAGTCCTTCCTAGCATGGGCGGGGGCAGCACTTAGAGTTCTTAAGTGCATCCCTCATTTCCGTTAGGGCATTGAAAGCCTTAAAAGTCCAATTTTGCTAGGAAAGCAATTTTAGCTTTTATCTGACATCCCAACCTAAGCATAAACGTTCTCGTTCTGTGGGTTCTGTGGGAGATGTTCATCTGCGGGAGCCACTGACGGAATTTGGCCGTTTCTCCGCAAGGGTAGGTCAGCATGAGGCACTTCAGGAGGTAGGATGTCTGTCACCATCTGTAACTTTATGCATCTATGTGGCTACACTCGTATGTCTGAGGGACAGAGGTTAGAGGTCTATGGGCCGAAGGTATTGTTGCATGAACACAGACCTGTACACATGCCCAGCCTTGATGTGGTCTTCAGCTTGAGATTCTGAACCGTACCTAAGATCTGTTAGTCCCAGCATCAGGAGAGGAGTCGGTAGCTGAGATGTCTAACTCAGGACCGGGTCCTGCATACAAGTTAACATCCCGATGCAGGAGCTGACTTGGAGGCAGCCGGTGACTCACCGACCACAGACAGCACTGGAAAGAGGGCCTCTTCAGGGAGGGATCAGGAGCGGGTGGAGATAGGGCAGGGTGAATGGCTCAGCAGGTAAGAGGGCCCAGGGTTGGTTCCCAGAACCCATGTGACCATTCACAACCATCTGCAAGTCCAGCTCCGGGTCTCTAATACCCTCTTTTGGCCTCTGGGGATACTGGTATGCGCTTAGTGTAACATACAGTTAGACACTCCTACATACATGTAAAATAAAAATCAATAAATTCCAGAAAGAAAGAAGGAAAGAAAGACAGGAAGGAAGGAAGGAAGGGAAGGGAAGGAAAAGGGAAAGACAGAGAGGATTGCTGAGTGCTAGGTACACATTTGTAGTAACTGAATAGAGTTTTGTAGGACCTGTGGTAGAGATCTCTTGACTCTGGTACTGGCTGGCCTTGTGTGTCAACTTGCCACAAGCTACGGTCACCAGAGAGGAAGGAGCCTCTGTTGAGGAAATGCCTCCAATGAGATCCAGCTGCCAGGCATTTTCTCAATTAGTGATCAGTGGAGTAGGGTCCAGCCCGTTGTGGGTGGTGCTGGTGGTCCTGGGTTCTATAAGAAAGCAGGCTGAGCAAGCCATGGGGAGCAAGCCAGTAAGCAGCACCCCTCCATGGCCTCTGCATCAGCTCCTGCCTCCAGTTTCCTGCCCTGTTTGAGTTCCTGTCCTGACTTCCTTTGATGATGGAAAGCCTTGTGGAAGCTTAAACTGAAAAAAATCCTCTCCTTCCCGTGTTAACCCTTTCCTCCCTGTGTTGCTTTTGGTCACGGTGTTTTGTCACAGAAATAGAAACCCTAACTATGGCAACTCTGGATAGATTACGGTCTACAAATAAGAGAACTTGAAGCTCTTGACTGGACAGGAGATCTAGCCAGGATCTAAACCCTCGCTTCCTTCCCTAGCATTGTTGGTCAGGATGTACAGATGGTGTTTACTGTTTCCTATGATAGTGGGTAGGACTTGGGGTGGTTCCAAGGACGCTTGGTCACTGATGCCATCAAATATTAAAAATCTGTATCTATCTACTGTACCATTAAAATGCCCACTTCTGTCCTTTCAGTCTAAGGGGAAGAATTACTGCGGGGTTTAGGGTATATTTTCTCACAATGCCACAGTGAAGAGGAGGAGAGGAGGGGACAGGAGAGGAGAAAGGAGAGAAGAAAGAAAGTAGCTTAAGAAGTCAGGCGTGGGTGAAGGGGGCTGGAGAGATGGCTCAGCAGTCAAGCACTGCTCTTCCAGAGGTCCAGAGGTCAATTCCCAGAAACCTCGCGGTGGTTCTCAATCATCTGAAATAGGACCCCATGTCCTCTTCTGGTGTGTCTGAAGACAGCTACAGTGCACTCACATACATAATATTAATAGATTATAAAAATAGTCAGGCACTAACCTATATGAGGAAAGAGAATGTATGTCTGAGGCCTCTGGGAGGCACTTCCAATAACACATGCACCCATGTGACAATCTAGCACATCGGAAACATGTCAGAAAGCTTGGCACGAGTGCTGTCATCTCTATCCTCACTAGGATTTTAAAGAACCGGTTTCTGTCAGAAAGTCTGATGGGAAACCCAAACTCCTTGGAAATGGAGCCTTTCCTCTGTGTCCCCCACAAGTCAAGAATCCAGGAGTTCGATATCCCCAGTCAAAGCTGCAGATTCTTAGGATCTTAGGGATTCTTAGGATTCTTAGGGTCACGGAGTGAATGATTGGAGTAACTAGGCTGGGTGGGCTCTGCCATAGTGAACCATATGATGGGGTGCGTGCACAGTATGCCTGTGGTGAGGACAGGGAGTGGGGTGGGGTGGAGTGGGGGAAGGGAAAGCAGATCTGTTTTGCGTTGCATCCTCTAAACATATAATAGCCCTTCCCAAGACCTGTTTCATTTTCCTACTTAGAAAGCTACTCGTTGCCAGGCAGTGGTGGTGCACGCCTTTAATCTGAGCGTTTGGGAGGCAGAGGAAGGTGGATTTCTGAGTTCGAGGCCAGCCTGGTCTATAGAGTGAGTTAGTTCCAGGGCAGCCAGGACCACACACAGAAACCCTGTCTTGAAAAACCAAATAAAAAACAAAAAACAAAAACAAAAAACAAACAAAAACCTACTCATCAATCTCCTGGTTTTTCACATGGTGCTGTTTCAAATGGCGCCATCATAAGACAGACATGGAGGTGAGTGTTCATGGAGAGGTGGTTAGATCATGCTCCCGACATCCTTCACGGCACACAGTGGAAGGCTGTGCAGTCCTATGCAGCCATCTTAGTCAGAGGGTTAAAGAAAGTGTCTACAGTCAACTAGGAGGGTCAAAGGGCAACGGAGAATTTTAAGAAAGAAATAGAACAACATGACTTTGGGAATCATAAAAAACAAAGAACTCAAGAAGGTAGAACCAAGAGAACCAAATAACCCCATTAAAAAATGAGGTACAGAGCTAAACAAAGAATTTTCACATGAAGAAATTCAGATGGCCAAGAGGCACCTTAAGAAGTGTTCAACATCACTAATCATTAGGGAAATACAAATCAAAACAACCCTGAGATTTCACCTCACACCAGTCAGAATGGCTAAGGTCAAAAACTCAGGAGACAGCAGGTGTTGGTGAGGATGTGGAGAAAGAGGAACACTCCTCCACTGCTGGTGGGATTGCAAGATGGTGCAACCATTTTGGAAATCAGTCTGGCAGTTCCTCAGAAAACTGGACATGACACTTCCAGAGGACCCTACTATACCACTCCTGAGCATATACCCAGAGGATTCCCCGGCATGCAATAAGGACACATGCTCCATTATGTTCATAGCAGCCCTATTTGTAGTAGCCAGAAGCTGGAAAGAACCTAGGTGTCCCTCAACGGAGGAATGGATACAAAAAATGTGGTATATCTACACAATGGAGTACTATTCAGCTATTAGAAACAATGAATTCATGAAATTCTTAGACAAATGGATGGAGCTGGAGAACATCATACTAAGTGAGGTAACCCAGTCTCAAAAGATCAATCATGGTATGCACTCACTGATAAGTGGATATTAGCCTAGAAAATTGGAATACCCAAGACATAATCCACACATCAAATGATGTCCAAGAAGAATGGAGGAGTAGCCCCTGGTTCTGGAAAGACTCAGTGTAGCAGTATAGGGGAATTCCAGAACAGGGAAGTGGGAAGGGTTGGATGGGGGAACAGGGGGAGGGAAGAGGACTTATGGGACTTTCGGGGAGTAGGGAGTCAGAAAAGGGGAAATCATTTGAAATGTAAATAAAGAATATATCAAATAAAACAAACAAACAAACAAACAAAAGAGAGCTGGGCTGGAGAGATGGCTCAACTGTTAAGGGCAGTCCCAGAGGTCCTGAGTTCAAATCCCAGCAACCTCATGGTGGCTCACAACCATCTGTAATGAGATCGGATGCCCTCTTCTGATGTGTCTGAAGAGAGCTACAGTGTAGAGTCAGTCCAGTCCTTCCTGGTTTGTGGTTAAAAAATCTTTTGTCACTGAAGGGAAAATCTCAGACTCCCACAGGGGATAGTAACAGGATTTGGGCATGTCACCTGCGATGGCTAAGCACTGCGCATCTCTTGGTGTGATACGACTTGAACCTTTGGACTTGTCATTTCTGATAAGATTGGATTTTTTTTATGTAGCCTGTAGATTCCAGGCTTGCTTTGCAATCTCAACCCTCCTGCCTCAGCCTCCTGGGCACTGGGATTACAGGTGTGACCCACCACATCTGGTCAGACTGAACATCTGTTGCCCCTGAATAGTTAAAGATGGTATACAACGGAGCAGCAAAGACAGTTCTAGCCATGAGTAATGTTCTCCAGGATCGACTTAGGCTGCCACTTTCACACACCCTGGGGGCTGAACTAGATTTAAAAAGGAAGAGAGAAAAATCAATATAAAGATAGCATCATTTTCTGTGGTGAGATGTTGGCTTCAAGCAAACCAAACAGGACATTCTGAGGCCACGCAGGAGAACAATCAGTTGCATTTCTACCATTTTACTGTGACACTATTCTGTACCTAGGATATTGGTTTGCTTTAAAAATTAAAAATGGTTGAACTGAACACCCCAAAGTGGGAGAGAGTGGGCCGGCTGTCAGTTTTGCTGCAGCCTGGCTCAAAGGTCAAGGCCTTGAAGGACAGCTGCATTGCCCATCCCCGCCCCCTTCCATGGCAGAAGCAGTGCAGGCCAGGCTGCAGCCTGTGTGTCCTCTGTGATGGCCACCCAGTCTTAATCTATCTGCCCCCGACCCCAGCAGTGGCGTTTTCTTAGTAGGTGTTTTAGTTACTTTTCTATTGTGACAAAACACCATGACCAAGACAATTTATAAAAGAAAGGATTTAGTTTGGGGTACACAGTTCCAGGGGGTGAATCCATGGCCATCATGAGGGGGGACTCGTGAGCAGGCAGGCAGGCAGGCAGACAGGCAGGCATGGCTCTGGGGCAGTAGCTGAGAGTTATATTTAATCTACAAACAGGAAAGAGAGAGAGAGACAGAGACAGAGACAGAGACAGAGACAGAGAGAGACACAGAGAGAGACAGAGAGAGGGAGAGACAGAGAGAGAGGCAGAGAGAGAGACAGACAAGCAGACAGACAGACAGACAGACAGAGACAGAGAGAAGGAACTAAGAATAGTGTTGGCTTGAGAAACCTCAAAGCCCACCCCCAGTGACACACCTCTTCAACAAGGCCACACCTCCTAATCCTTCCCAAACCATTCCAACTGGGGACCAACCGTTTAAACATTTAAATGTATGAGGCTCTGGGGGTCCTTCTCTTTCAAACCATCTTAGCAAGGTTCCAGATATGTGTTCTGAAACCTCAGAACTAATGTTCAAAGCATACAGGACATGATTCTTGTTAGGAGTTAGAGGGAAGAACCTCCCTCATCTCTTCCCAAGAATATTGAAGCCAAAGGTTGTTTGTATTTAAGGACTGAGAGCTAGCTATGCAACGGACAAGGGACAAGGACCTCTGGGTATTAGTTAGCTAAGAGCCACCCACATTCCAGAAACAGACACTCCCCCATCCCACACCCTGCCGTTAATTACCAAAGCCACAGATTTCTACCTTCCCATGTTTTCCCCATGAGCTGCTCCCTACCTCCTGGTCTCTCTCTTTCCAACCCTGCTCAGAGGTAGTCTTTCGCATCTCCCCTCCCCAATACATCTCTCGCATGAGGTAGTGCAATTTGGTTTTTGACATTCCTCAGCCATGGTATTCTTTTGACGCAAAACCCTTTCCCTGGGCGCATAGTTGAGTGTTTTTATTCTAAGGAGTTTGTTGACTCTTGAATTCACTCCCTGTTTAATTATCATCTCTGATGCCAGGCAGGGGGAAGGACAGAGAGGCCAGCCGCTGTCTCTGCTTATGATATCTGTTCTCCTTTTGGAGAGTTTTGATTCCTTGCAAAGGTCATTTTCTTTATGGAATCTTGTTAGGTCAAAATTAAGTCAGGTTGTAGGGGTAAACATAGCTTCTTCCTCTTTCTCGGGAATGGCGCTGGCCTAAGGACTATCTGGGGGAATAATAGAGACAGAGGTCTATACAAGGCCAGGGCTTCTGTCAAAACCATGGTCACCTTAGGGAAATGCTCTCTTTTATTTATTACTGTCTTTATTTCAGGCAGGGTCTCACTCTGTAGACTGGCTTAGAATTTACCATGTAGATCAGGCTGTCCTTGAACTCAGAGAGCCTCCTGCCTCTGCCTTCCAGTGCTAGGATTAACCATGTGTGCCCAAGTTCACTGCCAAGGTTTAGTAGTTTTAAATGATGTGTACGTGTGTGGGTGTGTGGATGTGGTGTGTGTGGTGTGTGAACATGCCTCTGGGTGCCTTTGTGTATGTGTGTGTGTATGTTTGTGTATATGTGTGTATATCTGTGTGTATGTGAGTGTGTGTATATGTATGTACATCTATGTATGTATGTGTCTGTATGTATGTGTATATATGTATATGTATGTGTTTGTATGTGTCTATATGTATGTGTGTATATGTGTATATGTCTATGTGTATGTGTGTATATATGTATGTATGTATGTATGTATGTGTATATGTGTGTGTGTATGTGTGAGTGTATATATGTGTGTATGTATGAATGTGTGTTTAGTATGTGTATGTGTGTGTATATGTATATATGTATTATGTGTCTATATGTATGTGTGTATATATGTATATGTGTATATGTATATGTATATGTGTGTATGTACATATGTGTATATGTGTGTATATGTGTATGTGTGTGAGTGTGTATGTGTGTGAGTGTGTATGTGTGACAGTGTGTATGTGTGTGTATATGTGTGTGTTGCTAACTTCTCTACCTGCCCAGTGTGTCACAGCCTGTGTAACACACTACTCCTGCAGCTTTTTTTTTTTTTTTTTTTTGGTTTGGTTTTTTGAGACAGGGTTTCTCTGTGTAGTCCTGGCTGTCCTGGAACTCACTCTGTAGACCAGGCTGGCCTCGAACTCAGAAATCCGCCTGCCTCTGCCTCCCAAGTGCTGGGATTACAGGCGTGCGCCACCACCGCCCGGCTCCTGCAGCTTTCTATGTCATCCCCATTTGACCTTCTAGTCCTGTGAGGAGGGGACACTCCTCTTTATACTTTGCAGAGAGAACCGAGAGGCAAAGAACGCACAAATGTCATACCGGAGTTTGAAACAGGTCTCTGAACCTGTTGTCTCTGTATTCACCACAGAGAGATAAAAGCTTTATAACTCTGTGTCTCTGATCCTAAGGTAACGAGAGAAACGAGGCCTTTTTTCTAGAACTATACAGAGATATTTAAGCCCAATCCTGCCTTTCTGAACAGAATAAGGAGACCACTGAAAAAGCCAATTTTAACGCGACATTTATTTTCCTTTCAGCAGCGAGCATGTCGTGTGTGTGTGTGTGTGTGTGTGTGTGTGTGTGTGTGGCAAGAGCTAAACTCCTTTGGATAGCGGGGATAAAGGGTTAATTATCCATTACACAAATATCAGCAGCCTTTTACATGTTCCTGGGAGGCAGCGTGTAAGGCCATGCCATGTGAGGCAAAAATAGCCCCAGGAGGGGAAAGTTCCGGAATCGCAAATCAGCTGTTTACAAAATGAATATGAAAAATTAATAGTGGGTTTCCTCCTCCTGCCATCGCTCGGAATTCTGCTTTCGTGGGTGGGAGTGTGAGAAGTTTTTGCTTCTCTGCGTTCCTTCTCCATTGCTGGAGAGCCTTCAACTTCATTTAGAAGGGAGCTCTGACACATGGTGTCTAACTCACACAGTGACAGTCGTTCAGGGCTGCATTAGCCTCCACTTACTAGTTTCTTTGCATGTTTTGGTCGGCAAAGAATTTTTTTTCTACATCATACATCTATTACTAGGGTTGGGTGAAAGCCACTTCTAATTTTAAGGCAAAGATGGGTGATAGACAGGGAACCTGTCACCCTCTGTTCCCCGAGGAAATGGATCGTGGAGTGTGGCCTTTCTAAGGTAAAGCGAGACAGCCACTGAAGTGCATAAAGAGCAGCTGAGCACAATACAAAGTGGTAACCAAGAGGCGCAGCTGTCTCCCTGAAAGTTACAATGTCTCCTTGAGCTTGTTACTGTTACTCTTTTAAAAATCAGATCTTAGCGCTATTTAGATCTTGCCTAACTCATGCTGATGCTATAGGAGCCGCAGCACAGACACTGGAGACGCAGAGTCAAGGTCATTGCTTGGTTCCCTCCTTAACTCAGTCCTGAAGATCATGTTTCTTTTCCTTTTTTTAAGATTTATTTATTATTATATGTAAGTACACTGTAGCTGTCTTCAGACACACCAGAAGAGGGCGTCAGATCTCATTACGGATGGTTGTGAGCTACCGTGTGGTTGCTGGGATATGAACTCAGGACCTCCAGGAGAGCAGTCAGTGCTCTTAACGGCTGTGCCCCTATTTGCCTTGTGTTTGGAAGGAAAAAAGAAGAAGAAGAAAGAAGAAGAAAAGAAGAAGAGGAGGAGGAGGAAGAAGAAGAGGAGGAGGAGAAGAAGAAGCAGAAGCAGCAGCAGCAGCAGAAGAAGCAGAAGCAGAAGAAGAAGCAGAAGAAGCAGAAGAAGAATCAGAAGCAGAAGCAGAAGATGCAGAAGAAGAAGAGGAAGAAGAAGAAGAAGGAGGAGGAGGAGGAGGAGGAGGAGGAGGAGAAGAAGAAGAAGAAGAAGAAGAAGAAGAAGAAGAAGAAGAAGAAGAAGAAGAAGAAGAAGAAGAAGAAGAAGAAGAAGAAGAAGAAGAAGAAGAAGAAGAAGAAACAGTTTGAGGCACTGATCCATGAAATGGCCTGGGTTGAGCCCTTGCGTTCCTATGGAAGGCGTATCCTATGAACTCAAACTAACTGAAAGGGAGTAGGGTCTAGCCTGTGCTCAGACAGGAATAAAAGAGGTGAGAGACTCAATCCCATCCCAGGCATGGATACAGAGACTTGGGTGGGAGGCAGCTGTGGCAGGGACAGCATGCCATATCCGAGGGGGATCCGTAGTAGCACAGATGCTCCCTGAACCATCCCAGCTTGGGAGGGCCTCTCCAGACACATTAGCAAAGACGATGGAGCCATCCCTACGAAATTCTGGCAAGTAGAAAAAAATCAGCTGCAATATTGAGTATCTAGTATGCGTCTGGTGCTGTGTCTGATACAACCTCCATTAAGCTCTCGTTTTACAAAGAAGCCAATCCTTAGAGAGCAGGCTAACCTGCTCCACAAAACACAACTGGTTCATTCCGGTCGGGATCTGAACCCTGGTCCCTGAGGCCCCCACAGCGAGAACTGCTTCCCTTACATCTGAAGAGACATTCTGACACATCCTCATCTTGTCTCCAGCTGTGACACATCTTGGGTCAGTATGCCATGAGGGAGGGTCCTAAGGGTGGGATTAATGCTGTGGTGAAAGATAGAGTGAGGTGGGGTGGCTCCTGCACTCAGGAGGCAGAGGCAGGTGGATGTCTGTGAGTTCCAGGACAACCTGCTCTATACAGTGGGTTACAGGCTAGCCAGGAAACATAATGAGCCCTTATCTAAGAAAAAGAAAAAGAAAAGGTGGGGATTGGGGTGTGTGTGTGTGTGTGTGTGTGTGTATCTGTGTATCTATATCTGATTGTACTCTCTGTGTGTCTGTTTTTGTGTGTCTGTGTGTCTGTTTCTCTGTGTCTGTGTGTCTGTGTGTCTCTCTGTGTGTATGTATGTCTATCTGTACATGTGTCTGTCTGTGTGTCTGTGTCTTTTTGTGTGTCTATGTATGTGTCTGCCTGTGTGTGTGTCTGTGACTGTGTGTGTCTGTAGTTGTCTGTGTGTGTGTGTATCTGCTTGTGTATCTGTGTGTGTGTATGTTTGTCTACATGTGTATCTGTCTCTATATGTCTATATCTGTGAGTGTGTCTGTATCTGTGTCTGTGTATGTGTATGTGTGTCTGTATAAATATGTCTCTGTGTGTGTCCGTGTCTCTGTGTGTGTTTGTCTGTGTCTGTGTGTCTGTCTGTCTATATCTACGTATGTCTGTGTCTGTGTGTATGTGTGTCTCTGTGTGTGTGTGTGTGTGTGTGTCTGTGTGTGTGAACAAGCCATCTCCCTCCTCTCCCACCTGTTAGCATATACGAGGCAGGCCTCCCTATAACCTGGCCATGCTGGCTTTCTTAAATTCAAATGTCCAGCCTCTAGATCAATAAGAAAACCCTTCCTGTTGCTGTGGCCACGTCCTCTGAGATACTCTTCTGACAGCCTGGGCTGACTAAGGGCACAACGGTCTGGTGACGACCCAACACAGCCCTAGTGGAATATAGGCAGTCACAGGGCTGCTTACAACACAGCCTTCGGGTAGTTAACTGGTAGGCGATTCCCTCTCAGTAAAGTCCCCCTCCTGCCTCTTGCCTATCCATTTCATTAATGTCTCTTAGTCCCAGCGTGTCCCCATCCCAGGGAGAAATAAAAAGTTCTATTTTTCGGAAATGCACACTGAATTTTTAGGCAAGGTGATGTGATTTCTGGGCTTTGCATCAAAATAATCTGAGGAAGCTGGGGGGAGAACTGTTAATCTCTACTATAAGCCTTAATCAGCATTAGAGCTAAATAGATATCTATCCTCCATGCTATTAGAATCAACTTTTTTATCGATAACCCCAAATTATGACTTACTACTTACTGTGTTTCATCTGGGCGTCTCTCAGCTCCGGTTGGCCAGCCCTCGGGCCTCGTTTCCATGGTTCACCTAACCCATGCTGGCTTCTCCTTCCTCCTCCTCCTTCTTCTTCCCCTTAGGGTTCACCTCCAACCCCCAGACCAGGAATTTAAAACCCTGCCTGAGTCTCTTCTGCCCAGCTATCGGCTATCAGCATCTTTATTCATCAATCAAAAATAATTTGGGGCCAAGGTCACTCAGTGTCACCTGGGTCTACATGCAGATTTTCTCATCTCTGGGGCAGCCAGGTCTTGGGGGCCCAGTATTAGCATTAGAATATTAGCAGCGTCAGGCTAGCCAGTCAGACTACAGAAAACAGCTTTGGGGGCCACGAATTCATTGTTACCGAGACTACAGGATGAAGGGCACCTTGTTCTGTTTAACTGCTTGAAATTCTGTGTTGCTGTTATAATGTCTTCATTCGAATTAAGATTTTTAAGTAAATGAATTTCAATAAAAAATTAAAATCTTGCCAGGCGGTGGTGGCACATGCCTGTAATCCTAGCACTCTGGGAGGCAAAGGCAGGCGGATTTCTGAGTTTGAGCCAGAGTGAGTTCCAGGACAGCCAGGGCTACACAGAGAAACCCTGTCTCGAAAAACCAAATCCAAAAAACCAAAACCAAAAAAAAAAAACCCCAAAAAACAAAAAACAAATAAAATCTTATTAAATAAATTAAATTTAACAAGACATTAATACTTATTAAGTAAAATTTAACAAGAAGTGAAGTTTGTATTAAACACATTTTAAATTCTGATCAAAATTAACATATTAAATAAAAATTAATAAAAACACCATTCATTAATGAATAACACTAAGATTTTCGTTAAATAATAAATTTTAATTTTAATAATTTTTTATTATCAGTAAAATTTTTAAAAAATTAGAATTTTTATTAAGTACAATTTAATAAAAATTTTATTCAAATGAGGATGTTATAACAACAGCAGAGAGGATAGAGAAATAAAATATACAAGGTGTCCTAAAACTCACAACAGAGACACCCAACCTCAAGTAGAGAAGTCATATGACCACCCCCGGGGCGGGGACACACTAAGGCTAAATAAATGACATTAGTGAAATGGATTCGAGAGAGTTTTATCGAGAAGGAAAATATTTGAAGGCCCAGCTCCAAAAGAGGGAACGCCCTGTTTAAGGGACAGAAGGAACTCTTGTCTTGAATGACACAACACAAGATAGAGCCCTTGGCGCAGGTCGGAGGCTCCTTAATGAGATCTGATGCCCTCTTCTGGTGCGTCTGAAGACAGCTACAGTGTACTTACATATACTAGATAAATCTTAAAAAAACAAAGAAGAGTCATTTCCTTATTACTTTCTTTTAAACTGGGAAGAGACATTCTCTGGATGAGGAGGGAGCTGGCTCCTTTCCTGTGCTACCTCCTGGTGGCCACACCTCCCGGTGGCCACACCTCCCAGTGACCACACCTCCCGAGCAGCCACACCTCCCGGGTAGCCACACCTCCCGGGCGGCCTTACCTCCTGTACCCTCTCTAGACAGCATTAAGTATCCCTTAGTATCTATCTCTCTTTGTTCATTTGAACTCCAGGCATCTTAGCAGACACTGACATCACTCCTTTATTCGGTGAGGATGGGGTCTGTAATTATATGCTCCTACCCCTCACAGACCTTCAGCGCTACTCTGCCTCCTCTGAATTCGTTCTTTATCCAGCTTGAAACTCATTTAGAAGCGGCCAAGCTCCCGTTCACCATTTCCTTATCTATTGGTGACTTCAATTCCCCCTTAGCAATCTCTGATTCACCTTTCCCAGTAGCTAGGCAACAATGCTCACAGACACAGCAGACAGAAGCAAAATAGCAGCCGCCTGAACGCCTGATTTCTCTGGTGGTCCCTTGGCATTGCGTCACTGTCCCTGGAAGAGGCAATACAATGGTTATTCTGACCTAGACCAAACACAGAGCAAAAAAAGAAAATGTTATCTTTCCTTCCACCCACAAGCTTTCAATTTTTAAAATGTCATCTCACCATGGGTCTTTTCTGGCTGGTGATTTGCAGCTATTTATTAATAAGCCGCCCCCAGATAGTAATTTATTCTTTCCGTTTTACCAAAGAGTACCGCGTGCACCGTCTTTATTTTAAAAACATTTTTCAAGGTCAGCCAATAGCCCATTTATTTTGAATTATGATCCGTGAATTGAAATTCCACAATGATGATGACTTTGTCACTTTAAATATATGGGCTTTGGAATCTAAAGATTTCCTCTTCTACATTCGGGCACTTGGGTAACCTTCACCGAGCAAACCAATGTCTTTGAGCTTTAGCGTGGTCCTTCCTCTATACATGGCTATCAGGATTAACTAAACACCATGCTGGTAAGGCGCTGGAGAGAGTCCCTGACAGGGACAGTCTCTACAGATTCACTCATCTCTTCTTTTGAATGAATTCTGATAGAACTGAAACAGTTAATTTTGAGTCACTTCACGGGAAGTTAATTTTTATGGATTTATCTGTAAAAATTAAGGCCACCAAAGGCAAATTTGTTAGTTGGGTTGATATGTATTTTATATGTATGATGTGTAAGTATGGATGTATGTATTTCCTAATATTCCTAACGATGTTCATTTTTCAGTTGGTATACATTTATTTTTTGGGTGTGTGAGGAGGCAAGGGGAATTAGGGCTTCTCTGCCTAGTCCTGGCTGTCCTAGAACTCACTCTATAGACCAGGCTGGGCTTCAACTCAGAGATCCACCTGCCTATGCCTCCCGAGTGCTGGGATTAAAGGTGTGCACCATTGCCCATCCTTAAACAAAGTATTATTTTATTTTGTGTAGTTGAGTATTTTGCCTGCAGGTATATCTGTGTGCCACATGCATGCTTCGTGCCTGTGGAGAGAGTGAGTCCCCATATGGGTGCTAGGAATTGAACCCAGATCCTTTGCAAGATCAAAAAGCCTCCTATTATAAATTTTTAAATTAAATTATTATTTTATATATATGAGTGTTTCCTGTACAGAGGCCAGAAGAGGGCATCAGAACCCCTGAGACTGGCATGAGAGATGGTTATGAGTCACCATGTGGGTACTGGGGAACAACCCAAGTCTGGAAGAACAGCCAGTGTTCTTAACCACTGAGCCACCTCTCCAGCCCTCAGTGGTTATAGTTTATGATGAAGATGCCTACTGAAATATTGGCCAGAGGTCTATTCAATCAACATGTACTTTGCTGTAAACACTTGAGGTTTAGATGCACAATGATCCTCAAAGGATCATATAGATGGATGCTTGGTCCCTGGCTGGCAGACCTGCTTTGGAAGGCTGCAGAACCTTTGGGAACTGGGGTTTTACTGGAGGAAATGTGTCACATGGGGGTGGGGGGGTGGTGAGCCTTGAGGTTTATAGCTCTGTGATCCTGGGCTACGGACAAATAGGGACCAGTGTTTTACTCTCCTGGGCTGAGTCTCTCTCTGGCCCTACAGTGAGCTTCTTCAAACTGTAAACCAATACAAATCATTCACGTCTTAAATTGCTTCTGACCAGTTATTTGGCTGTAGCAACACGCATAACTGATCCATAAATTCAGACGTCAAATAATTCCAAGACGCATGTGAATCACCAGACCCGAAGTTCTGGAACATGGCTTCTTGGGGCAATGGAGGGTAGAAATTGGACCTGGTTTCTATTATTCATGATATGGGTTGGGGTTACCCCAAAAGTAGGGACTAGGAAGAGATAATGATCTAGTTTCATTCTGTTCCTGTGAAAAACGCCATAACTGACAGTGACGATCCCTCAGATCGTCGTCCATCACTGAGGGAAGTTCAGGCAGGAACCTGAGGGTGGGTCTGCTTGCCAGTGCGTGTCACACGACATTACCTCTGACCAGGGAACTCGATTCACAAACCCCCAAATAAAGCAGGGACCCTGATGAATGATGATTGGCAGCTGACTTCCAGGCCAGCTCATACCCAGCTAGCTTTCAGGACCTCCTGCCTAGGAATGGTGATGCCCACAGTGGGCAAGCCCTCCTCCGACGTTCTCAGTTAATAATCGAAATGCTCTCCCATTGGCATGTCGACAGATCAATCTGATCTAGACAACGCCTCAACTGAGCAGACTAACTAGGATGAAGAATAAGATGATGGTAAGGACTTTGGATTTCTTCCACTTGGAGGGTCAAGAGAGAGGGCTTTGAATAGAAGAGTTCCCTGTCCTGTGGAAAGTTAAAAGGTGCTCTGGATTCTTGGTAGACAAAAAGATGGGATGTAGTGGTTTGAATAGGTTCAGTCTTCATAGACTCATGTGTTTGGCCCTTAGAGAGTGGCACTATTGGGAAGTATGGATTTGTTACAGCATGTTTTGTCACTGTGGAGTTGGGTCTTTGAGGTCTTAAACACTTAAGCTATTCCCCAGTGTGAAACAAATCCAGTCTCCCCCTGCCTGTCTTTGCATCAAGATGTAGAACTCTTGGCGCATCCAACACTGCGTCTACCATGTCTTCCCACCATGATGATAATGGACTAAACCTCCAAAACTGTAAGCCAGCCCCAATTAAACATTAGCCTCTCTCAGAGTGTCTCTGGCTATGGTTTTTTGTTCACAGCAATGGAAATCCTAAGACATGGGAGGAACCAAGGATAACCCCGGGTGGCTGTAGAAAAGCTGGCTAGAGACAGTTGTGCTAGGGAGAAGGGGCCGGGCTATGAGTGTGTTGCAAACAGCACCAAAGCCTGCTCTGGGCAGTGGTCAGTGCTCATGAGGCAGCATCTAAGAGGTCCAAGCTCCAATGATAGGAATGGAAGAGGGTCACAGGAGACCAGGGGGTTTAGAATTCAGAGTCACAGGCACATAGGATATACTTAATTCACGGGGACAGAGGCCATTGAGCAGACAGATGTGGTGTTGTGCCAGGAAGTGTTTGTGAACCCCAAGATACCACCAAGGAGCCGACTCTGATGTAATCACATTAGGGTCTCTTTATTACAAACTCCGCTTTGGGCTTGCTTACCACTGACCCAGAGGGCAGTTTGGTGACACAGCCCCGATCCTTCACTGGGACAGGGTTTTATAGGACTTGGGAGTAAGCGAGAGGGTCCAGCCTGGCAAGCATCTAATGGAAGGACTGCTAGGTACTCTGAAGGAAGACCATGAACAGTCACAGTCTGAAAGTACATCTGAAGCAATCAGACTAATCCTTGATTAACTGTTGCTAGGAAGTGGCTAGGGAATAACACTGAGGTATGGCCAAGGACAAACTGTGGGATCCTTCCTGGTATTTGGATACATTTTGGGTTCAGCCAAAGGTCAAATTCTCTGGGGGAGGGGGGGTTCTTTTAAGATGGAGTCCGGTCCTAAGATGGAGTAGGTTTGGGCTTTCAGTGACAGGCATCTAGGCACACAAGGCACAAACAGGGCACACCTCCAGACCAACACACAGCAGCACAGGCAAAGGCATTCACATCTGATCTCAAGGGTGTATTTCTAGAGAATCACACAGAAGTAGCATTCTACCAGGAATAGTTATGAACAGATTACATCGCTGTTTGCTTCTGGGTTCCCTAGATGTCTGGTGTCAGCCATTTTCTCAGATGCCCAGTGGTAGCAATTCAGTTACCCATTCAGGAGATCCATACCAGCTCCTTGGTGTCTAGAAACAGCCTTGCCTTTGTGGTCCTCTGTTCTTTATGCCTTTCTTCATGAAAACCCAAACACTTGAGTGATGTCTCCAACATTACAAAGTTCCTTAGAGGAGCTGTCTTATTAAAATGAGAATGTCCCAAGTTTCCTGATACACCAACATGGATGTACTTACTGGCTGGTTTTGTGTGTCAATTTGACACAAGCTAGAGTCATCAGAGAGGAAGAAGCCTCCCTTGAGGAAATGAGGGTCTCCATGAGACCAAGCTGTAAGGCATTTTCTCAGTTAGTGATCAAAGGGGGAGGACCTAGCCCATTGTAGGTAATACCATTCCTGGGCTGGCGGTCTTGGGTTCTGTAGGAAAGCCAGGGTAGCAAGCAAGCTAGTAAGCAGCACTCCTCTGTGGCCTCTGCATCAGCTCCTGCTTCCAGGTTCCACCCATGCTCGAATCCCTGTCCTGACTTCCTCTAGGTGTGACCTGGAAGGATTAAACACTTTCCTCCTCAAAATGGTGTTTGGTTATAAAGATGAAACCCTGACTAAGAGGTGTTAAAATGTAATGCAGTTGGTGCTGGAGAGATGGCTTAGCGGTTAAGAGCACTGAAGTTCAATTCCCAGCAACCACATGGTGGCTCATAACCATCTGTAATGAGATCTGATGCCCTCTTCTGGTGTGTCTGAGGTCAGTGATAGTGTACTCATATAAAATAAATAAATAGGAAATCAAAACAAACAAGCAAACAACAGCAAAACAGAGGACAGTTATTGTTGAGGGGAGGAGTCAGGGAAGAGACAGGGGAAGCATTTCCCCTCCAGCTTGTCAGTGTATTATCACAGGTAAGAAGAGAAGCAGCAGACTGCAGAGAATTGGGGAGGTGTGTGTAGGGGATGTGTTTGTTTCTCATTTATTTTGTTGTTGTCTACAATGCCCCTGACTTCATAATCCCAAAGGCCAAGTCTGGCATTTGTAACCCCCTTAGTACCCCATTTCCAAGCGAGTCTCTGTTTTCAGGCTGTCCTGCCTTCTACGGCACACGCCCACAGAGGTCGTCTCGATGTGTTCTGTGTTAAGTCGTTCCGTTGCTCTAGAACCTTTGACAGCACCTTAGTGCCAGCAGACAAGACAACAGCCCCTAGCTTCCACTGCTGCAAACTGCTCCTCTTTCAGAATCGGGCGGTCCTGCCTCTGGAGTCTCCTCCATTAGCATCGTGCTCTCTGAACAGTGGTCCCCACGCCTATCCCGTGTTGCCCCCTCTTCCTGCCTCTGGAGAGGGAAGAGGCACCCAGAGCTCTTGGCCTTGCCAGCATCTGGTGTCCTAGATGCTTTGCCAACATCTGTTGTTGATGATGGCTGGGTTTTCAAAGTTCTTGTTAGGATTAGATTTTGAAATAATTTCAGGTTTATTATAGCAACAAAGCAAAAATTGCTCCCTACCTTGGAAAGCAGTGTTAGCATCCGGATTAGTAATTCCCAGAGGAATCCTAAGAGGACTCCTTTCCTGTCTTCCTGAGGTTTTGAGTAAAAATGTATCCCAGTCTCAGAATTCTGCTAATACCAAGCTGCTCAATGCCCCATGCTTCCAGAAGATCACCGAATACTAAATATATATTTTTAAGTTTTTTCATGGATTCTGATTTTCTCCTTTCCCTCAGTCGCAGAGGACACAGGATTCAGTGTGCCCTTCTGCCCACCTCACCTTGATTTTTTAAGGATAAACACTGGAAAGGAGCTGGCGAGGATAGCTTTCTACACTCATCAAAGGCGTGTGATTAAAAGTTAATGGGTTTCCCTCGCCAGCTTTGGGACTAATGTAGCAATAAATTGAACGAAGATGGCTCAGTCGGTCTGCATCAAGAGAGACCAGGGACAGGGAACCAGAGGACTTCTGCATTTTCTCAGCGGGAAGAATGGGAACTCAGTAAGGCTGGGCATCTATTTTTAACCCATGAATCCAGGAGACGCGAGAAGGTTGCCTTCCGGGTCAAGCCTCCCTCCTGTCTGCTTGCAGTCTCTCTCATTGATGTTTCCTGGTTTGGGGGCCAGCACCCTCTTGTGAACGCTGAGAGTCCTGGGTGCCCATGGAGGCTAGAGAGAAAGCAAAGAGATTCTGTAACCTGGGGACAGGGGACATGGGGTGGGTGGAGTCAGAGTCCTTGGGGAGGACTGCAATGCCAGCCTATCACTTGCTGTCTTGGTTTCATTTTGGATCTACTCTGTCTCAGGACCCTCTCCTGGGATCAACAGTGTCCCAACCACAGGCTTCAAGGACCACCTAAATGGTACTCACTGAGTAGGCTAAAATGAGTTAAAAACTGTCGGTGTGTCTTTCCTTCTGTCTTTCCATCTGTTTTCCACTTTCTTCCCTGCAAGCTTCTTCTATGGCGAAGGGGCATACGGGAAACCTTTTTGTTGTGTAGGAACAATAAATCGATACTAATGATACTGTTGAGGGACCTAAAGGGACGGGGTAAAATTCTATCAGACTTTGGATGATTTATCTCCAAGTTCTTCTAACACTGATACAAAAAGAAAACAGACTTTCTCCAGCAGAGTCCTATAAAATGACGAATTGACAAAGAAGAGCAGTGAGTGTAGGACCTGGAGCAGATCAGGTGTCCCGATGTCGTGCGGGGTTAGTGGATTGGCTTGTCTCTACAACATTAGGATGCCCTGTGTTCTCAGCCCGGCCTAGGAGAGAGAGGACCACTTCTAGAATGTTTTCAAGCAAGGCGAGGCTGGATCTGCAGAGGGACAGGTGTCCAGGGTCACGCTGGCTGTTGGCCGGGTTGGGCAGCGCTACCTGCTGCCTGCGGTTCAAAGACCCTCGGGCTTCATAGGATAGACTGAGGCAGTCAAGTTGCTGAGCCAAACAAAGGCTAGTTTGGGGCTAATGAAAAGGAAGTGGGGGGCAGGGCGTAGGTGATTGACATGTATGCAATTTATGCCTCTGGTGACAAACATTTACATCCAATTTATAGCTGCCAATACTGTGTTCCCAGACTAGTGTTTACATACATCTGTTGAGCGGTCCTAAAGGGGGTCGGATTGACAGCTTCTCAGGGAGGCAAGCTCTTTAGACAGAGCAACTGTGGATGCGCGCGTGTCTTTAAATCTTGTGGGATGGAGGAGAACCTCTCAGACACTTACCAGGGGGCTGCGGTCACACATTAATTACCAGGGGCTTGGCTTGTTAGTGTATGGACTTGTAGTGGCTATGGTTGCCAGGGACCAAACCGGGTATGGGATGCGAAGGGTGTGAGACAGTAACTCCAGAAGGCAGCTCAGATTGGCCAAGGTAGAGAGGAGCCCAGCCCGAAAGATCACCCTCCCCTACTGTTCCCTGAGCAGGGTTGATAGTCCAAATAGGCACGGTATGTTCTCTTCAAGTTTTATGAGAACATTCTGGCACTTCCAATGATATTAAAAATTTACTGCCCACGCCTCCCTCAGAAGAGTATTCTTTGAGAAATGGAACTAGATATCGCCTCTTGCTTCCTGTACATCTTTCTGTCTGGAGCCAAAGCGACCAGTGCCCTCCCGATCCATGCCCAGAGCTTGTCCCTGGCTCCTGGGGTGGATACCCAATCTGGTCAGTGTACCCTGAATCTAGATATGGCTTTCTGCCTTGCTTTCGCGCATTTCTGCATGTAGGGCGATCCCATGTGCCAGTGTTTAAACTAGGATGTCCTGAAAAGATTCTGGGAAAGGGTTGCTCTGTTAATATTTAGAGTGTGCTTATTGACATTTATTTACATGTTTTTCTGATGTGATTTTTTTTTTCTGAACTCAAACAACCTCCCTTGGATCAGTAATTGTTTCATTTGTATATAAAAGCCCCCTGAAACAGAAGTAAGGTTATCTACAGCCGTCAGACTCAGGTCCTCAGATCCCAAGTTCAGCAGACAAGATCTGCACATGTCGGCTGAAAAGTTCCGTTCCTTGGCCACCTGTCGTCCCTCCGTTCCTTCCCCCTCCCCTACAGCTCAGGCTTCGAGACTCCTTCAAGCTCCTAGGGCTCTTGAAGCTCGTAATTCTTCTATCTATAAGTAAGGAACTGGTGGAGCCTCCGGTGCCCATTGAAATGAGACTACGTTTTTAAAAAATTTTGTGTTGTATGTGTATGGTGTGCACATGCGCATGTGTGCGTCCACACCTGTGTCCTAGCTTTAGGGATTCTTCAGTTTTGTTTTTTTATTCACACGGTGGAAGGAAGGTGAAGGTCGATGTGTGTGTGTGTGTGTGTGTGTGTGTGGTGAGCCGGCTTCGTTATCAAGCCATTTTATAAAGGTATTGCGCGGGGATATAGAGGTTAACCTTGTGAGGGAAGAACTGGGAGGGAGAATGAGGTGCTACAGGCTCCTGAGACTCCTCCAACAGTCCCGATTTGCTATACGCAGCATTAGATCTAAGATGACTCCTGGAACACTGGGGAGACACCATAAAAGGAACAGAGGTCAGGGCGATGACTACTTTCCCTATCTTCGCGGAAGTCCCACCCCCTCACTCCTTCTCAGTTACCTCATCAGGCAGGGCTTTCATTGGAGCATGGTGACTGTGTGGTGAGATTCGATTGGCTGAAGATTTAGGGGCTTGGGATTGACTCGAACGCTGTATATAAGCTTATATATTGTGCAGTTAACTCAGATCTGGACCCCTTGCTGGTCTCCCAGAGTCTTTTCCCGGGATCTGTCACGTGATTCTTTTGCCTCTCACCCCGCCCCCATCCTCAGTCCTGTTCCCACATGGTATTAATCCATCAACAATACAAACACCTCCCAAAGGACCCGCCTTTCAATGCTACTGCAGAGGGATTACATTCCCAGGGTTTTGGATTTAGGGGAGCACCATTCTCACCCGAATGCCTCCGCATAGGTCCCCATCCCAAATACTTCCCCGAGCCAAAATAAGAGAGACACTCATTTTAGATTGAAGAGGCACACTTCAATCCGAAAATCAACAGCAGGAAGCACGAGGCCGGTACTGGTGAGGACTGGCTCAGAGTCTGGATCCTGAGAGTCCTAAGGAGGTCATAGCTATGTGGGTGGCATATGAATGACTGTTCCCAACACTGTCAGAAGATAGGCCCTGGCCAGTGACAAGGGTAGGTGAGGTCACAGCTGTAGCTAGGAGTGTGAAGAAGACTCTCCTCCCTTGTCACCGGCCTGGATTTAGGCTCACGCCTTGCAGCACAAGTTAGCACTTTAATATCCAAATGGCTATTGGGATGGTAACGAGGATATTGTGGTTTTCTGACATAATACATTTCCTCTTGAGAACATTAATTTGAAAATCAAGTCCTAGTTAATTTAAACGGAGTCAAGTACAAGGAGCAATGAAAAAACATGGCAGCCAAGGGCGCTTTTCTACGGGCGCGAGGGCCGCTACAGAGTCATTTATTTCCTAGGAAACCAGAGGTCGTTGGCAAGAGACCTGGTGCAAACGAGTATTTTTCAAGTGATTATGAAAATAACCCAAATGGAAAGAGAGGAGAGGATATGTTAAGTAGGAATGTTGATACTAGGCAAGATTATCCCGGGGGGGGGGGTACAGACCAGAATCGGGGTTTCAAGATGATTGGAGAATGGGGGATGGGGGTGGGGTGGGGCTCAAAGGCTGGGACGTCCACCATTGCTGGTACTCTGTCCCTCCTTTGTGCTCCCTGTGCCCATGGCTCAGCAACAGACTCAGTCTCCTTATCTGTCATCCTCTACTTCAAAGCCTTCGTGGGAGGATAGAAATTCTGAGATCCCTGCCTACAGCATCTCCCCTCCCCCCTCCCCCCCAGTCTACATTTCCCCAGTTGCTGCTCTGAGCAGGGCATCGTGCAAGACTTCCCGCCCTGAAAACTCATCAGCCGCAACAATGAGTGAACACATTTAGGAGGCCAAGAGGCGATGCAGAGGCACCTGGGGAAGGGTTCGGGCCTTCAGGATTTCTTTGTCTTAGGAATACTGCTCTATCCACCTTTTTCAGCGTCTAGTTGCAAACTCTGAACCCAGAAAATTTTTTGAGTCAAATCACAAAACGACTGTGCTCCCCTCCCCTCCCCCCGACTCCCAGACTATTCAGATCACCTCCATCTAAGCTAAAAATGATCAATCTCATTCGTGATCACTTGCATTGATTATGAAACCTGCTTGGGTGCTGGGCAGAGGGCCTTGTGGGATGCTGAGGTGAAGGCAGCGCCCGCTGGTTAGCCAGCTCTATGGTATCAGGTTCACCAAAGATGATGACGTCAATAGACTGCTTGATCTCCTCAGAGCCCTGTGGCTTTTCCTTCCTGTCACAACCAGCGGCTGTCTCACCTCTTTGGGGGATAACACAGAATGTAAAATTATATTTTCTGCCACTAGGGGTCAGTGTTGTGCTCCTGATTGCTGCTGTGGTCTCTAAAGATAAAAATCAAACGCTCGAGTGGAGTCTGTCTGCTTCTCTCTCCATTTGGTAGCTGCAAACTCGTTAGGTATCAGACTTGCTGGCCAATCCATTATCACTGCCCCTTGAGCCCGTTCTGAACCTTTCCTTCCTCATAAAAGCACTGGGGAAGTGACCAGCACCCGGACCTTAGAATTCACTGGACTGGGACTGGGGCATTGCTGTGAAGGAGCCGGACAGTGTTTATCTCCAGCGATTTCTCCTCATCACGACAAGAAAAAAAAATACACTGAAACTTTACATTACAACTAATTATTTTACATAGAAGAATATAAAAAACAGGGGTTACTGTCCCTGGTTGCACATTAAGAATCTCCTGGGAAAGACCAAATAAAATCTGACCACTCGGGTCTTAGGATTAAAAAAAAAAAGAGTTGAGAGGTCGGGGGCTTCAGATGTGAGCACTTATTAAACTTTTTGAGTTGAAGCCAGCTTCAAACACCAGTTGAGTCGCTGGTGTCAAAGAAACACTTGAACTGCTGGGGTCTATAATAAAGAATGATTCAGAAGGAAGGCTAAAATGAGCCATAAATCAGAAGATTTGTATTCTAGTTCCTTCTAGTCTGGTGATCAATGTGACTTTGGACAAGGCAAACCACGATCTAGGTGTTCTTTCCCTGTTAATGCTAAAGGGCAAAGGTCATGAAAAATAATACTTAACGATGGATAATTATTAGATTTACTCTCATGACCACAGTACTAAACTTCGTTGTGTTTATGGAGCCTGAGAGCCATTATCTTAAATTTTATTTTATCTTACACGTTTGAGCACATTGCCAGCCTGTGTCTGTGTTGTGTATATGCAGTACCGATGAAGGCCAGAAGAGAGCGCGAGATCTCTTGAAACTGGAGTTAAACAGTTGTGAGCCACCATGTGGATGCTGGCAATGGAACCTGGGTCTTTTGCGAAAGCAGCCAGTGTTTTTCACCACCAGTGTTTTTCTTTCTGGGTTTGACACCGCTGTTAACCAGGCTCCATCCTGAAGTCTGGTCAGACGGCTGGAATAAGATGTCCCTTGTAGTCTCAGGCATTTGAATGCTTGTTCCCTGGTTAGTGGATCCTTAGGAGGTGTGTCCTTGTTGGAAGAAGTATGTCACTGGAGGTGGTGGTTTTTGAGAGTGTAAAGGAGTCATGTCATCTTGAATTCGCCATCTTTGCTTCATGCTTGTGGTTCAATGTGGGAAGCCACTTTATCCAGCGCTGTTGCAAGACGGCGCTGGCAGGAAATATTTAGTCCTGGTAAACAACTTTGACACACATGCAAACAACTTTGACAACACGTGCAGTTGGTAAACAACTTTGACACACGTGCAGTACGGCTTCACTATGACTCAGCATTCGCATGCTAATGAGGTGCACCTTAGTTCTCCTATCACAATGCGACACGCCCCTAAGCGAGGGCTGCTGGGCTATATAAAGGCGGCAAAAGACAGGCTTGGCGCCCCGTGTAGAAGAAGAAAAGCAAGGTCCTGAATAAAGCGCTGCAGAGAAGAACCTGGTCGTGTCGCATCTTTCCTTGTTGGTCGAGTTAGGCGCCGACAGTTGGTGGCCTGTCTGGGGACGGTTCAGAACTCTCAGCGTCTGGAGCAGTACCGAAAAGCTGTACAATAAAGAGTGTCCGCAGAAGAATCCTGTTGCCGTGCGTCGTTCTTGCTGGCGAGACGATAGGCGCGCGACAGTTCAAGATATGAGTGAGTCTTCTTCAGTGTTTTGATCCCACCTCCATGCCTTGCCTCCGCCATCGTAGGCTCTAACCTGCTAGAACTGTAAGCCCAAAGAAACTCCGTCTAGACTTTACCTTTGTCATAGTGTTTTATCACAGCGATGGAGAATTAGCTAATACCCCATGGATGCAGAATTACATAGAAGGGTAGAGGGTGGACTCTGCATTTAAACAGTGAACCATAAGGTCTTCTGCTCAGGCATCGGGTGAGTGTATACCTCTCATCTTACTATTAAATGCATCCCAGGCCCTCTGGAGTATGGGGAGAAGAAAGTGGAACTGTAAGGGGCTAACCTTTACGTATAGTTAAAGCCATGACATAACGGCTAACCCATTGCAGTAAAGTTTTCTGACAACCAAGACCTTATTCCTGCAAAACACAAGGTTGGGGGAGTATACTGGGTGGTTTTGTATGTCAACTTGACATAAGCTGGAGTTATCACAGAGAAGAGTCTCCCTTGAAGCAATGCCTCCATGAAATCCAGCTGTAAGGTATTTTCTCAATTAGTGATCAAAGCGGGGAAGAGCCTAGCCCATTGTGGGTGGTGCCATCCCTGTACTGGTAGACCTGGGTTCTATAAGAAAGCAAGCTGAGCAAGCCAGGGGAAGCAAGCCAGTAAGCAGCACCCTCCATGGCCTCTGCATCAGCTCCTGCCTCCAAGTTCCTGTCCTGTGTGAGGCAATGAACAGCAATGTGGAAATGTAAGCTGAATAAACCCTTTCCTCTCCAACTTGCTTCTTGGTCATGATGTTTTGTGCAGGAGTAGAAACCCTGACTAAGACAGGGAGGGAATCAAAGTGCACCCTTACACTGAAAAAAATGCAAACAGGAAGCCTAGACCTCCTTCTACCTTGGCTGAAGATATTGAGGTTCCCCTGTCCCCTCCTGTGGAGGACTCATTGGAAGAGGATGAATGTCAACCTCTTCCTCATGCTAAAGAGATATTTCTCCTCTGGAGCATGAGTGTTCCCTGCAAGTACTTGGTGCTAATGAAGCAGATGTTGAATCTGGAGCTAGGACGCTGCACCCTTCTGACAGGAAAGTGTCAAGGTAAGTGCTTATCTTCCACCACGAACCCAGCTTTACGTGCTGAAATATAAAAGATATGAAATATAAATATGAAACTTAAAATTATGAAAGATAAAAGACGGACAGCGTGTGTGGAGTCTCCTAACACTCTGAAGCATTGAGGAATCATTTATACCAAGAAGAAGATGTTCCCCAGGGAGGCAGGAGATGCCTGAAGCCCAGAGTATTGTCTGGAGTCAGTGGTGCTGGGCAGGACAGGTGGCTCAGTGCTATCAAGTTCATACTGCTGTTGCAGAGGACCCCAGTTCAGGTCTCGGCAGCTACACTGGCTGCCTTGTAACTTTAGCTCTATGGGATCCAACAACCTCTTCTGGCCTCTACAAAAGAAAATGACATTTCTATTCTGTCAGCTTGCAGGGCTCCAAAGCAAAGTTAGGGTATATTCATCAAATAGGTAATTTAAGAAATAATGAGCATTTAATGTTGATATAAATTTACCCAGAGGGAAATGTGTAACATAAAACCGAATCTCTTTTTCTGATATGCAATGTGTTGTTGCTTTTGAGACAAACTATATGTAGTCCTGGTTGTCCTGGAACTTGCTATGTAGACCAGGCTATCCTCAAACTCAAAGAGATCTGCCTGCTTCTGCCTTCAGAGTGCTGGGATTAAAGCTATGCACCAGACCAATCCTGGCTTGTATTGCCTTTAAAATGTTTTCCATACAATAGATTTAGATCATAGTCTTTCCCCTCTCCCAACTCCTCCCAGACCCTCCCTGCCCAGCTAACTTTGTGTTTCTGTATCTCTTAAACACACACACACACACACACACACACACACACACACACACACATTAAAAAAAAAAAAACAGGAAAAGAATCAATGGTGGTGTCTTAGTTAGGGTTTTACTGCTGTGAACAGACACCATGACCAAGGCAACTCTTATAAGGACAACATTTAATTGTGGCTGGCTTACAGGTTCAGAGATCCAGTCCATTATCATCAAGGCAGGAAGCAGGGCAGCATTCTGTAGTCGCCTGCGGCTACATTTGAATAGTTTACCAGGTCACCTGGAAGGAAAGCTGGGGATGGGAACAAGGTGGCAAAAGAAACATGGAGTCAAGACAAGATTTCCTGCTCAAGACTCAAAGTTTAACGGAGGTCTCCATATATATATACATATTTGCAAACAGGAAGATATATATATATGGGCAAGACTCTTCCCCCAAGTTCCAGCGCATGTTCTGGGGAACTGGTCTGGCTGTTCACTGGGCATTGGCTCTACCACTCAGGCAACTGAGAGGGTCACCTGCTTAATTCAGGAATTCATAGACCTGGAGGAACAATGAACTTCACCTTGGTCAATGTCAAGTTCCTACCAGGTGGCATGACACTCCAATACAGCTCTCCACAGCATGTAGACATGGTGCTCTGCTGGAGGAGCTGAGAGTTCTACATCTTGTTCTGAAGGCAAACAGGAGAAGACTGGCTTCCAGGGAGCTAGGATGAAGGTCTTCAAGCCCACACCCACAGTGATACACTTCCTCCAACAAGGCCACACCTCCTAATAGTGTCACTCGGTGGGCCAAGCGCATTCAAACCACCACACAGTGTGAATCACACAGGGCCATCTGGAAAATATTGTGAAGTTGTTAGGACCCCCAATTTCTGCAGAAAGCTGTGGGTGCAGAGTAACTCGAGACCGTCCTTGATCAAGCTCAGGTCTTCCAGAAGAATGGGAAGTGTCTTAACCTTGGAGCTGTCTTTCAGCCCCTAGCTTTCTGTTATAACCACAATGCTGTGACTCTCTGGTCAATTTCTTTTAGCTCCTTTCTTTCTTTCAGGCACACGGTACCCAGAACAATGAGGTGCATGCAGGTGCGGGCTGCTGTTAGTGAATTCAGAGCCCCTGGGCTGACAGCTCACACGACAGATGGGCTGTGGCAGACCTCACATAAGCTTGGGCTCCCAGCAGACCAGAAGCTGCTTGGCAAACGTGAAACAAATTAAGAACTTGGCCCAGTATGCCATGATAGGATAGGTCTGCTAAATTTTGAGTCAGCAAGTCAGAGGTCGCCGGGTGATCAGGCAATCTAGTAGAGAAACCAGTTAAGAATGTTCCTGAATTCTGGAGTAAAGGAAGAGGGGGGTCTCACTCAGTGCAGAGCAGGCTGTGGTTTCATGTTCTCATTTCCAACTGTGGTTTAGACATTGGTGATACAGTCAAAAAGTTTTGGTGATAGCTAATGTCTCCTGGAATTTGCTACTGTTATACAATTAGCAACAGAAAAACCAACTCTGACTACAGCGCTTTCTCTCATCCCGATTGCAGCTTCTCAGAACATAAGCAAAACCTCTTTAGCCTGTGTTGGGAAGGTTATCCACGGCATCCACCCATCAGTCTCAACACCCCATTCAGCTCATTCAGTCTCCCCAGAGAGAACTTGAGGCTCTCACCCGACACACCGGAATATTGCCTATGCAGAGAATTACCTTTAAACATTGCAGGGAAATGTATTTAGTTCTAGGAAAGCAATCTGATTTATCCTCTCCTCTGCAGAATACAGTTTAAATGCAGACAGCCTTGCTTACTGTCGCTCAGGAGAGAAGGTAGACGGAGATGTATTTGTGTGTTCACCTAGCCTTTGAATCAACCCCCTCCCAACACCATTCCAGAGCCTTTGGGTTGCCATAGAAACCACATGGCCTCCAGCTGAGATTCCTCTGAGACTTAATTGCATTTGGAATTTCATAAACTCTATTAACCTTTGCCTGGCAGGGATGGGTGCAAGGCAAAACGAGTTAGATTAATAGCTTAAAGTGATGCGCGGAGCCTGGTCCCCGTGTGCCTAATGCTCTCTTTCAGTCAATTAAGCCTGTGCGGAAGTGATCATTAAAGTGTTATTGTTGACGTGTTTCTTCCTCATTGGGAATGCATCAGATGCAAATAAAAAAAAAAGTAATCTAAAAAGTGTGTCATTTCCAAGAGGGATGTGGAAGGGAAGCTAAATCTGTCTGTGCATGTTTGTATATGTCTGCCTGTCTCCCTGTCTCATGTGTTTGTAGCACGTCGGTATATTTTGATGTTTAATCTTGACAGCTTGATGGAATTCAAATCACCTAGGAAACCGGCCTGTGGGCAAGCCTATAAGGGAGTTTCCAGAGAGGTTTAACTGGAAAGGGAAGAGCAACTCTAATGTGGGTTCTATCCCCTATAACCCATGCAAGATCAACTTCAACTTTAACCACAGAGCCATCTCTCCAGCCCTGGCGTTTCCCCCTTTCTAGCATTCTGTTTTTTATTTGTTAATTTTCTTACATTTATCTAATCTTGTCTTTTGAGCCTTTCCCTATTTGGAATTCTGTTTCCTCCCCTTTCAACCCCATGTCTCTCTTCCTCTCCGCTACATACTTTCTCATTCCCACCCCTCCCCCATCTCATTTCTCATTCCATCCATTTGACACTGCCAGCCTATCAGATCACACTTTCATAAAACTAGAAGCCAAGAGTAAGGGGAGCTACAGAAACTACACAGATGGGCGGAGACTGAACGATGCGAAATGGATGTGGAAAGGGAAAAGACCTGTTGGGATACAGAGAAGGTGAGTCTCAAAGAGGCACTTCTCAACCTGTGGGTCGCGACCCCTCAAGCTGTGGGGTCACAAATCAGAGATCCTGCATACCAGGTATTTATATTATGATTCATAACAGTAGCCAAACGACAGTTGTGAAATAGTAACGGAACTAGTTTCCTGGTTGGAGGTCCTCACAACACCAACTATATTAAGGGCGGCAGCATTAGGAAGGTTGAGAGCCGCCATCTTAGAGGAAAGCATATAGCTATGGGTGCTGCTGTAAAGAAATCAAAGAGATGGCGGCCCCTGTTCTCTCGTTCTGGTTTTATTAATTCACACATACACCCCCTTTTTGGCTTAGTTTGGCTTGCGGTTTCTAAATCATTAACCCCGAGTTTACCACAGCTCCAGTGACGTGCGAGAACTCCCAAACTGGGAAGTCTAGAAGAAATGGCTACATTCCTAGATACGTATGCCCTAGCAGAATTCAATTAAGAAGACATAAGCAAGTTAAACGGGACTGTGGTTGGTCGAGTCTATGGGAAGGAGAATAATTGGTTCTTGAGGGTGTTTCCGCTTGTACTTTCTCCATGAGCCAATGGATGCCTCGTGCTGAAGCCAGGATGAGCCTATACTCCGAGATGGGATGCTCTATCACTGTTCCTGTTCGAATGAGAAATGTCCCCCAGTGTCTTGGTTGACTATTTGGCTTCGCACTGATGGTACTGTTTTGGAAGTTTTGGAGGTGTGTCCTTGTTGGAAATATGCCCCTGGAGGTGGACTCTGAGGACTTAAGGACTCAGGCCATTTTGAGCTTGCTCTCTCTATCCTGTGCTTGTGGTTCAGGATGCGAGCGCTCAGCATCCTGCTCTTACCACCATGCCTGAAATGACTTCTCCATGGTGATGAAGGACTCCTAGCCTCCAGGAATCATAGTCCCCGCCCCCTGCCCCCCCCCCCCCCAAAAAACCCCACTTTCCTCTATAAGTTGCAATGGTCATCGTGTTTTATCCCAGCCGTAGAAACGTAACTAATAAAGTCACATCAACTCCCAACTCTTGTCTTCAGTGGTAGCCTGCAGTTGGGAAGAGATGTGACGGGTTATCCCACAGTGTAGTATAGATTCAAGAGTCCTAACTAACCAGAGCCGCGCTGATAATGACTAAACTGCAGTAAAACAGTGACATGTCAGCTATATTGCCTGTGTTTTAAATGTCCAAATCTTGTAGTAGGCTTGGCCTAATGCTACTTGTATTCTAGTGTTAACTTGGGTCCGCAAAACTGCTTACACAAGTGTCTGCAGGTGGCTTCTGGGAAGCCTGCCCCCTGTTGGTTCTGATTGGTAAATACAAATGCCAATACAATGCCAGCAGCCAATAGTTGCGAAGGATGGACAAAGGTCAGGTTTTTTGGAATTTCCCTAGCTTGTGATGGTGAGAGAAGGGAAAAGAAGAGAGATTCGCTATGCTGAGAGAGTGTGAGGGGGTGGGGGGAGATACCAGGCCTGAGAAGAGTGAAGACAGAGAGGCGCGGCTGCTGTGTGAGGGAGCCGGGAGAATGCAGCCCAGAGGGTACCCAACGGGCTGGGGGCTGCCAAGGTAGAATATAGAATTTAGTAAGTAATAACTTGGGATTATTGGCAGGTGGTGGATTAACTCCATGGAGTTTAGGAAGTATGTTAGCTATTGCGCTGTTCAAGGCATATCAAAATATAAAGTCCGAGTGTGTGCATCTTTCATTCGGGACCACAAACCATTCATTGGGCGAGTAGCGAACCTGCTGCAGGGATTTTTTTTTAATAATTAATTCAACAAAATCTTTGGGGACTTAAACTAGATGATAGTGGAGAAAAACCAGGAAAGGGAAGAGCAGGCACAGGTTACACTTGAGTGCAAAGAATTCTCCATGTAAGCAGCTGGTGGTTTCCTTTTTCTATGTGACTGGCCCTCTGCTGTCTCCTATACATTATGACAACTGATTCCTGTCGTGAGACAACCTTCCATGTCATCATGTTCTGCAGGGCGAAGAGAAACTACTTGAGAACTACAGTGAGACAGGAAAAATAAATGGCTTTTAGTTTTTGTATTTTGTTTCCATGCAGAGTAAAGACATCTTTGGGCAAAGCCTAGAACCTTTCTAAATTATGTAAAAGATAGCTAATGAGAGAAGCAGACCTTTATTAAACTGCTAAAATCTTAACACATCATCAGCATCGTTGAGAAATGGTACCACTGGGTGGAGAGCTTTGTACATTAAGCGTCAATCTTAAACAGAGGTCGGAGACCGTCAGAAGACAGCAGGCAGGTGTATGTGTCCTACCATGGGTATTATAGGTGGGAAGAGTGAAGTTAGGCCTGACATCTCACTGTGAGTCTCATCTTGATGTTCTTAGACTCTGCAAGGACCTGAGACCCAAGATATATAAACAGTGAAAGCACAGAGGAAGTCAGACTATACATGCTGTTACTAACACAATACCCTGCAAACAAGGGCTTTAATCCTGGTGTTTCCCCTTCTTGGCCTACGCACTGAGCACTGAAGGGTTCTGGAATGAGTTGGTGTAATTCACCAGTCAGCCTCTTTCTACCTGGGGAAATGTTCCAGGTCTAACAACCCTGTTTTGCTGTTGTTTCATGTGTGGTTTTCTGAGACAGGGTCTCAGTGTGTAGCCCTGGCTGGCTTGGACCTTGCCATGTATAACAGGCTACCCTCAAAGTCATAAAGATCTGCCTACCTTCATCTCTGTGGTGCCACCTGGTCTATGGCCCTGATTTATTCTCCTATAGCAAGGGTAAAATCTGAAAACCATTGCTAATCTTCCTCCTTCATTTTTTATCAAGTCTTATTGATGAAGTGGTACATAATTGATTAACCACATGAAAACCCTAACTTTACTGTGAAAGCACTTATCAATTCTAAAGCTTCCAAAAGACACAGTCTTCTCTGCCATTGCACACTCTTAGCCTGATCTGGTTTCTCAAAGTGTCTTCTCACAAGGCTTTCAGAATCAAGTGATTTCTGGCCGAGAAACAAAAGCAAAATCATCCTATCCCTCAGTGGATTCGGATGAAAACTGGTAACAAAATCAGGTACAGCTGGAGGAGCTGGAAGCTGGGTCTGTAAGGACACAAACAGTGGCAAAACTGAGGGTTTATACTGAATCGTGGTCATCTGTCTTTCTTTTTCTTTTTTCCAAGACAGGGTTTCTCTGTATAGCCCTGGCTGTCCTGGAACTCACTCTGTAGACCAGGCTGGCCTCGAACTCAGAAATCTACCTGCCTCTGCCTCCCAAGTGCTGAGATTATAGGCATGAGCCACACTGCCCGTGGTCATCCGTCAATCCTACCAAATGGAGTTCAACATTTTAACCTGGAGACTTGCTCATGTCTAAAGTGGGGATTCAATTTGTCCAGTAATAAAATGTAGAACCTTTCAAAAAACAAAACAAACAAGTAATAATAATAATAATAATAATTAATAATAATACAAAATAAAAAAACCCAACCTATTGATTTATTGTACTGAAGCTTCCCACAGCTTCTTTCTGGACTTAAATGATTTTTTTCCTCCAGAACAAGAGAGAGATGAAGTCAGAGAACAGCCTGCCCAGTAAGAACATACTGAGTCCATCAAATTTGCCAGGACCCAAGTGCAGGGGAAAGTTTTTGAAAAGTGATCAAAGAATTCAAGGTTTAGCCAAAGCAATTTCTTGGCCAGGAATCTCTGGGCTACTTTGTTTAAATTCTCTCTCTCTCTCTCTCTCTCTCTCTCTCTCTCTCTGCATTTTAGTAAGATGCAAAAAGATAGATGGCATTTTTCTCTGAATTCTGATTTTTTTTTTTAAAAGTCTTCAGTAAGGAACGATAGCTGGTGTCTTACTTGACAGTAATTTATGTACCAAAGAGAGATGGATCTGATTGGGTCTCAGAAGCCTTAGAAGTACCTGGGCAGAACTCTTCATTTCAAGGAGCAGAGAGGATGGTATCCTTACCTGTTAGCATACAGCAGGGTGAGCGCTCACAGAGAATCTTCAATTGCACACCCAAGCTTTGTGTGTGTGCCTCTTCCCAGGTCTCTCGACCATCCCCACACCCCACCCCCCCCATTATTTACTCAAAAAATGCAGTGTGGGTATTCCATTCCTAGACATAAGAACTGAACATGATTAAACAATCCTACGCGTGTGGCACAAGCAGAGAGGTGAAGGCTCTCTTGAAACTTGAAGGCTAGAAGGCAGTTTGAAGCCTCTTCTTGATGTCCCCCAGAGGCTGTGGGTTTGGAAAAGCATGTTTATTGTGATTTTCACATAGCATGGGAAACCTCCACTAACAGATGAAAGTAATGAGCTCAGAGGAAGTCTCTCTCAGAATAAAGCAAGGTGCTGGGGTTGGAATATGGAATGTCCCCCACAGGATCATGAATGCGCACTGATCACCAGCAGGTGGCACTGGTTTACCGTGGTTGTGGAGCCTTTTGAGTTGGAGACTTGATGGAGGGAGTGGACCACTCAGGCCTTCATGTTTCATAGCCCAGCCCCGCATCCTGCCTATTTTCTGTTGAACACAATGTGACCAACTGCTTCATGCTCTGACATCATCTTCTCTCTGTGATGGACATATCCCTCGACCCATGAGCCAAAATAAACCCTTCCTCTCTTAAGGTATTTCTTAGGTATTTAGCAACAAGAGAAGTAACTGATTCACATGGTTATGGTTTGGAGATCGTATCAACAAATCTAAGACGCAAACCTTCCAAAGGTTTGCTGCAGTGGGGTGATGTGAGGTGACCTTACTGGGTGTTCCTTAGTAGGGTGTGCCCCAGAGCCCAGCATTGAACTGAGTTTCTCTGAGGTCACCAGCCACGGTTCCTTACTTACCCATCACCTGGGAAGGACAGACAGTGTCTTAGTTAGGGTTTTATTGTTGTGAACAGACACCATGACTAAGGTCAGTCTTATGAAGGACAACATTTAATTGGGGCTGACTTACAGATTCAGATGTTCAGTCCATCATCATTAAGGTGGGAGCATGGCAGCATCCAGGCAGGCATGGTGCAGGAGGAGCTGAGAGTTCTACATCTTCATCTGAAGGATGCTGGGAGAAGACTGGCTTTCAGGTAGCTAGGGTGAGGGTCTTAAGACCATACATACCCACAGTGACACACCTACTCCAACAAGGTCATACCTACTCTAACAAGGCCATACCTCCTAATAGTGCCACTTCCTGGGCCAAGCATATACAAACCATCACAGACAGTATGCAGTCAGGATACTAGTTATCTTCCTTATGGATTGGTCTGACATTCAATATAATAATCTAGATAATGAAAGAAATAGAGCATTGGCAAACTCCACAGCTCCACTCTTGTTTACATTTGTATGAGAGAGATTGCCGCCTGAACAATTCCATACAACATGCAACATGTTATGTTTCATTGTTTAACATTAAGGGTAGCACCAGAACAAGTAAGTCCAAAACTAATACTCTTCTTGTCCATTACCCAGGAAGTCCCCCAGCTGGACAGAAACTCAGATCTGCTTCCACATAACTCGTTGATGTTTGCTGTTGTCAGGGAAGTAGACCCTTCTCCAGCTTGTTGATATGATCCAGTGGCCAACGTTGGTTACCATATTCCCACTGAAGATGCAGTTCATTTACACAATGCAGTCTTCTCCTGAGGCCCCTGGCATTTAACAAAGAAGATATGTCATTGCCACCGGATACCAATTTCCAATGTGTTTTGAAAAGGTTAAAAGCTTGTGATGGATTGTTCTCTTGCTAACACAATTAGGACGCATTGGGAGGGACTTCAGTTCCTCAAAATACTTTCCAGGCTTCCTGCAGATCATTTTGTGGTAACCCCAAAGGCCCAACCTCCACATCAGACAGAGGCTGCTATTTTGTACATCGAGAGATTCTTAATCTAAAGGAGTACTAACCTAGTTGTATCAAGGAATAATTCAGGATCAGAGGTTCGTCACTTATGTGGACTCCCGAGAGGTTCTCAGAACTCTTTCAGAGTTACTCATCAACATGATCAACACAACCATCACCATCTCCTCACCCCCTCCCTAGACCCTGCCCTAGACAATCACCAGCCTGATGTCTTTCTTTGTGCATCTCTCCCTGTTCTGAGCCTTTCATATAAACGGGCCTTTCCTGACTAAACCCTTTTTCCGTGTAGCACAGATAGGTTCTGGAATTTCTTCATGCCACAGTGCTACAGATGTTTTGAGAGCTGTATACTATCCTATGGTCCAGATGTAACACATTTTACACATCCTCTATTAATGCCAGGTACCACCAATGTAAAAGGTTTTGTGTGGATACATGCTTATACCTAGGGGGACAGTGGCTGAGTCCTAGGCATCATGGAATGTCTGGGCTATGGACATCTTATTCAGAGCTGCTGTAGTGACTCATGTGGCCCTCAAATGATGGGGTTTGTTGATGTTCTTTCATAGAGGGAGGGACTGGTGAGTGTCATTAGATTTTTACTCGAGACAGAATGGTTCCGGTTCCTTCTTTCCTGTCCCTGCACCTCTGTTTGCAGCTGTGTGTAATTCTGTCTAGCTCCCCCTAGTCTCAGGTGCTATTCCAGTATATAAGAAGTGGAAGGTTAGATGAAGAAGGGACTCCATCTATACAGCTGTGGAGAAGTCATCCTACACTGCTCTGTGTGGTGGCTTGAATAAAATGGCCTCCATAGACTCACAGGGCGTGGCATTACTGGAGGTGTGGCCTGGTTGGAGGAAGTGTGTCACTGAGGGGGTGGGCTTTGAGGTTTCAGAAGAGTGGCTCACTGTCTCTTCCTTCTGTCTGCTGATCCAGATGTAGAACTGTTAGCTACCTCTTCAGCACCATGGCTGCCCACATACTGCCATGATGATAATGGACTGAACCTCTGAACTGTAAGCCAACCCCAATCGAATGTTGTCCCTTATAAGAATTGCCTTGGTCATGGTGTCTCAACATAGCAACAGAACTCTAAGATACCAGGACAGGACATTTTAGTGGTGCAGTTGTTTGGGTGCCGGGTTCCCCATGCTCCTATAAGGAAGTTTAATAAACAAGCTCTGGTTCACTAAGCTAGACTTGGGTGGTTGGATGGAACTACTATTATGGTCAGTTGATGTCCTGTCTAGGAAGAAGGGATGTTTGCACACATCTCTGCAGGGAAGCGTATGCCATATGCAGATATGTGGGAACTCCATATTTAACCTTCTGAAACTGGCCAACTATTTTCTCACATGCTTTTTAATGTTTTTAAAAGTCTGTCTTGATCCTGGCCTTCCTCCATGGTGCTCAGTGCTTAAGGCTTCTTAAATCTGTGTTTGATGTGATATGGTTAAGTGGTTGTACTGTTCTTAAGCCAGAAGAATTCTGTGTCGGGGCAAAGGGAAACAGGACACTCCAGCCCAGCACAGGATTCCACAAAAAGTGTAGGAAACACAGATTCCTTGTTGGCTGTTCTCAGCATTCAGGATTAGACCAAGTGCACAGTAGGTGTGTTAGATACTTGTAGAAAAAGATGGCTGAATTAACTAGTTGAAAACCCACTGAGTGCTTGCACTGATATAAATGTGACAAAGACCTTGTGCTCTGTGCCCAAGACCCTCACCTTTTATCATTTCTGTCTACATGAAACAAACTTAGACACAGCTAGGGACTTTCAATTAAGGAACTGCCTCCATCATATTGTCCTGTGGGCCTGTCTTTAGGGGCGTTTTCTTGATTGTTGATTGATGGAGGAAGGCCCAGCCCACTGTAGGTGGTGCATCCCTTAGGCACCTGGTTCTGAGCTATATAAGTAACTGAGTAAGCCAGTAAACAGGTATAATGGTTTGCATATGCTCGGCCTAGGGAGTGGCACTATTAGGAGGTATAGCCCTGTAGGTGTATCACTGTGGGTATGGGCTATAAGGCCCTCATCCTAGCTGCCTGGAAATAAGTATTCTGCTAGCCGCTTTCAGATGAAGATGTTGACCTCTCAGTTCCTCCTGCACCAGGCCTGCCTGGATGCTGCCATGCTCCCACCTTGATGATAATGGACTGAACCTCTGAACTGTAAGCCAACCCCAATCAAATGTTGTCCTTACAAGAGTTGCCTTGGTCATGGTATCTATTTACAGCAGTAAAAACCTAACTAAGGCAGCAGGGTTCCTTTATGTTCTTGGATTCGGTTCCTGCTGCCAGGTTCCTGCCCCACTTATATTCCTGCCTTGACTTTCATCACTGATGATCTGTGGTCAGGATGTACAAGCCAAATAGACCCTTTATCTCCCTTGCCCCCTGCCAACTTGGTTTTGGTTAGTGTTTCCCCCCCCCCCCCCCCCCCCCCGAGACAGGGTTTCCTTGTGTAGCCCTGGCTGTCCTGGAACTCACTCTGTAGACCAGGCTGGCCTGGAACTCAGAAATCCACCTGCCTCTGCCTCCCAAGTGCTGGGATTAAAGGCGTGCGCCACCACTGCCTGGCTTGGTTAGTGTTTTATTGAGGCAACAGAAATCTTACTAGGACATTGCAGAAGACTAGAGAATGGCATCTCGGAAGAAAGAAAGTGACCGATGGAGAGGGGCACACTTTGGGCCTAGTGTGTGCATTCTTCAGAGGGGTGGAATATGGGACTTGTTCTGTGGGGTCTGACTTTAAAGAAATGATGGGGATAAAAACTACCAGCTTCGTCCACTGCAGGAGAGAGATAACCTTCCTCATATTAACAGTATCAGTCCCTTTTTCTGTTGGCTGTGACCAAAAGTAAGTTGAAGAAGGAAAAAAATACTTATTTTGGAGTATGGTTCCAGAGAGCTAGAGTCTGTAGTGGCAGGGACGGTGTGGCGGCAGTTGGCAGGAGCAAACACATGGTGGATCACATTTATCCTTATGCCAGGAAACAGAACAGGACTGCGGGGCCAAGCTACAATCAAAGCCCACCCACTACCAGTGACATACTTCCTCCACAACCTTCTCAAACAGCGCCACCCACTGGGGATCAGGTAGTTTCTTTCAGAACACCATAGAGCTGAAGCTACCCTAGATACTGCATTTTTCTGTGAGGACTTAGCCCCTTGTTCTGCATTGTGTGTGTGTGTGTGTGTGTGTGTGCATGTGCGTGTGCGTGCATGCGTGCGTGCGTGCGTGTGTGTGTGTGTGTGTGTGTGTGTGTACATATTGATATTGCGGCCTGTGTGATTCTTTTTCTAAACTCTATCTGTCAGTCAATCTACCCAGGCCTACATGCAAGCACACAGACATCCATCCTCCTCCTCATCTGTCTACCTGTCAATCACCACTACCTCTCCTACAGTTGTTCCTGCTTTAAGACATGTTTTACTGACCTCTGCAGAGCTAGTCACACAGTGATTGTCTGAGGGCATAAACTACAATTTACTGAACAGTTCTCCCGCTATTAACTTTTATTTCTATTTTGCTGTTTTTATGAACCTGTTTATAAATCTCTATCTCCCCAATTTGTAGCTGCTCATAGTCTTGAACATGGTACTGCGCCAATCAAGGACATTTTATACAAGCACGTATTGGATGTTGAGTGTATCCCTTCACCCCCGTATACCTTTTCCTTCCTCTCAACCCATTGGTCCTCTCTGATCTTCCATTTTCATATTCAGCAAATAAAGCCACTATGGGAAAGATAAATAGCGTGCTTTTTTTTCACATGTGGCTCATAGACTTTAAATAGATACATAAAAATATTTTAGGTATTATGGCATGAAAGTATAAGCCCAGTGTACTGGCTAGCTTTGTGTGTCAACTTGACCCAGGCTGGACTTATCACAGAGAAAGAAGCTTCAGTTGGGGAAATGCCTCCATGAGATCCAGCTATGGGGCATTTTCTCAATTAGTGATCAAGGGGGCAGTGCCCATGTGGGTGGTGCCATCCCTGGACTGGTAGTCCTGGTTCTATAATAAAGCAAGCTGAGCAAGCCAGGGGAAGCAAGCCAGTAAGGAACATCCCTCCATGGCCTCAGCATCAGCTCCTGCTTCCTGACTTGCTTGAATTCCAGTCCTGAATTCCTTTAGTGATGAACAGCAATGTGGAAGTGTAAGCTTAATAAGCCCTTTCCTCTCCAACTTCTTCTTGGTCATGATGTTTTGAACAGGAATAGAAACCCTAAGACACCCAGTTTTATTTTTTTTGTTTTTTTAAAAAATGCTTTTAAATCTATTTATCATGTACATATATGTATGTGTGCACACATACATGCCATGCTGTGGTGTGTGGTGTGTGGGGTATGTGTGGTGTGTGTGTGTGTGTGTGTACTGAGGACAGCTTTCAGCAGTGGATTCTCTTCTTCTTACACCAGGTGAGTTCTTAAGTATAAGTGGCCTTCAGGATTGGATGTTAACTTCCTGGCTTGCAAGTTATCTTGCTGGCCCCCAATCTGTGTTTAAGAAGGTAAGGATCCTGAGTTCTCAGATCCTGAGCTTTCCTCTCTAGCGAGTCTTAAAACCAAGCCCCTTCCCTCTGTAGGTTTCTTCCCTATTGTTGACTTTGCTTCCAGCAAACAGAAGGGGACTGAGCACTCTGTTCATTTGCCATATTGCCTAGCACACGTGCCAAGCACTCTGCTGGGTGCCAGAGGGAATCTTTTCCTGTTACCATTTGATTAATGGGAACTTGCAACATGGCCCCACATGGGTAGGAGAGTCAGTAGCACCTGCCAAGAAACCCTAAGGGAACCATAATTTTTGGGCAGGTGATTAATCATCTCATCCACTATAGACTTTGGTAGTAGAATCCCTGGTAATGTTGACAGCAGATTCTCCCTAGTAACCCCTCCATTGCAATAATTTCATTTTATTTATGGTTATAAATGAAGATATATATTCAGTCTTGGTCAGTCAACTTCTATAATTCTTTTGAATGTGCCTTGTCTATTCTACACAGAACCCATGTGACTGCTACTAGAATTTTATTTTTCTTGGGTAAGTTCTACCTGTAACTTTTTGGTTTAATGCCAGTTAGGACTCTGGTTTTGACACTCTTAGAGACTCCATCACTGACAGCAAGTGAAGTGGGAGAGCGAATTTGTTCCACTTGATTTTGAAAAGATTAAAAAAAAAAAAGCAGCTGATAACTGAAGAAATTGGTTTTCTTCCAAAGGAGCTGCAGAACTTCAAAGGCATCACAGCTTAATCATAGAGTCTCATTCAAAATAAAACATAGCTTACTGCTATCTGGAAATATTTTCTTTCATCCCCTTTTTTCTTAATCCTGAGCTTATTTTGTACATTTCTGTTGTTGTGTTAAAGATAGTTATAATCAAGATGGCATTCTTTTGAAAATAATTTTGGAGCTTTTTTTTTGATGTTTCTGAGATAAGCATTGGCTTAAAATACTTTCTTCCATCCCTGCCACCCAACCTTCCTCTCATATCTGAGCAATAACAACTAAAGAGCCCACACGGATGTTTAAAACGCTAATGATACTGTCATCTGGCTTTAAAGAAACAGGAAATAATTTCTCAAAGAAAATGAACCTCAATTTCAGTTGGCCTAACCTTTATTATTTTCCCCCTTGGGAAGCTCAAATGAATAATACAGTTTGACAGATAATAAGAAATCTTGAGTCAACCACAGACACTTAATTGCAATATCCCGCAAGTAATAGACTGGGCACAAGACAAAGCCAGGAGCGGAGCCGGGGAGGTCAACCATTTGTCCACCCTGTCCACTTGACAGATGTTGAATCACCCACCCTGTGCTCAATGCTACTCTGACCGGGGTCTAGCTGGATGGATTTAGGGCGCATAAGCCTTTGTTTTTGGAGGCACCAAGACTATGCAAAGTTGCCTGCCTTTGCAAGACTAATATCATAATGGATTGTGGCAGTGAGAATCATGGGTAAACCGCACAGTAATCTGAAAGGCAGTAAGTAGGAGGAGGCTGTTGTGAACAGGTCCTTATTTTATAATGACATCTCAGTGAAGATGGGATGAGAAGCTGAAATGGTAAAAGAGGCGTGAGGGTAGGCATGGGAAGGGCTATTAAAATCGTGAAAGGACAGGACAGAGCCAGACACAGATCTGAGAATGGAAAGAAAGGAATCCGTGCATAGAAAAGACTTGAGGCTGAGTGCCGCCATGATCTTCAGAACAACAGAAAGGTGGAGACCTGGGGGCAGATGTTATGGCTTTAATGACAATGCCTCCAAGGCTCTAGGTTTGAAAAGTGGTTCTCCAATTAGCAGTGCTGTTTTGTGAGTCTGTGGAACCCTGAGGTCATGGGACCAGGCTGGAGGGAGATGGTCTCCGTCTTAGTTGGGTTTCCTAGTGTGGAGATGAGACACCATAAGCAAAGCAACACGGGGAGGAAAGGCTTACACTTGCCTTATTTGGCTTACACTTCCACATCACTGTTCATCATTGTGATGGTTTGCATGTGCTTGGCCCAGGGAGTGGCACTATTAGAAGGTATGGCCCTGTTTGAGTGGGTGTGGCCTTGTAGGTGTGGGCTTTAATACTCTTTAATCCTAGCTGCCTGGAAGCCAGTATTCTCCTAGCAGCCTTCAGATGAAGATGTAGAACTCTCAGCTCCTCCTGTACCATGTCTCCCTGGATGCTGCCATGTTCCCACCTTGATGATAATGGACTGAACCTCTGAACCTGTAAGCCAGCCCCAATTAAATGTTGTCCTTATAAGACTTGCCTTGGTCACGGTGTCTGTTTACAGCAGCAAAACCTTAACTAAGACAATCATCAAAGGAAGACAGGACAGGAACTCAAACGGGGCAGGAACCTGGAGGCAGAAGTTGATGCAGAGGCCGTGGAGGGGTGCTGCTTACTGTCTTACTTCCCCATGGCTTGCTCAGCTTGCTTTCTTACAGAACCCAGGACCACCAGCCTGGGAATGGCCCCACCCACAATGGGTTCCCCTATTTATCACTAATTAAGAAAATGCTCTATAGACTTGTCTACAACCTGATCTTATAGAAGCATTTTCTTTCTTACTCGTTTTTTTTTTTAAATGATTTATTTATCTTATGTAAGTATACAGTTGCTCTCTTCAGAAACACCAGAAGAGGGCCTCAGATTCCATTACAGATGGTTGTGAGCCACCATGTGGTTGCTGGGAATTGAACTCAGGACTTCTGGAAGAACAGTCAGTGTGATTAACCATTGAGCCATCTCTCCAGCCCATAGAACCATTTTCTTAATTGAGGATCCCTCCTCCCAGATGACTTTAGCTTGTGTCAAATTGACATAAAATTAGCCAGGACAGTCACTAATTGTAGAATTTTGGGTCTTTTAGCTTTGCACCCTTACTGTAAGTCTCTAGGATCTTCGGAGGATTTGTAACATTGCTCCATAAAACCTCAAGGATATAGATACCTTCAAGATCCTTTTCTAAAACTGAAAAGAATGGAGTTTCCATTAAGGAGATATGAAGGCTGCAGGAGAGGCAAACATATGAAACAAACATGAAAGGTTCAGTTTGAAATGTCCGTCATAATCATGTGGGAATCCTGAGCAGATTATCATATATAAGGATCTAATGTCAGAGGGAGAGGCTCTACCGGAAATGGAACTGGAGGGCCAGCAGGGAGGAACAGATCACTTCAGAGGCAGAGGGTTGAACAAGATCCTAGGGTAGAGATGAAAGGACTTCCATCAGGCATAGTTCTTTCTTAGCAAGGGGAGCTGACTGCCCTAAACTTGAGAAAGGATGTCTTAGTTTGGGTTTTACTGCTGTGAACAAACACCACAACCAAGTCAACTCTCATAAGGACAACATTTAATTGGGGCTGGCTTACAGGTTCAGAGGTTCAGTCCATTATCATCAAGGCAGGAACATGGCGGCATCCAGACAGGCATGGTGCAGGAGGAGCTGAGAGGTCTAGGTCTACATCTTCATCTGAAGGCTGTTAGCAGAATACTCACTTCCAGGCAGGTTGGTCTAGGGTATTAAAGCCCACACCCACACCCACCCCAACAAGGCCATACCTCCTGAAAGTGCCACTTGTTGCCACTTCGTGGCCCAAGTATATACAAACCATCACACTTATTCTGGTTCTTTGCAGTAAAGTAGTGCTTCTCCATCTTCCTAATACTGTACCTCTTTAATACAGTTTCTTAGGTTGTGGTGACTCCCAACCACAAATGAAGCCACACACATCCAAAACTTAATGAGGATGGTATCTTCCATATTTTTGTTGCTACTCCATAACTGTAATTTTGCTACTGTTCTGAATCATAACGTAAATATCAGATATACAGAATAGCTGATATGTGTGACCCCTGTAAAGGGGTTATTCAACCCCAAAGGGGTTATACCCACTGGTTGAGAACCACTGCTCTAAGGGGAGGCAAACCCACAGTGAGTGGAGACTCCTTCCACTGTGGGAGTCCTGGGGATGGAACTCAGGTTGTCTAACTCGGTTGTCTAACTTTCAGCAAGTGCCTTTACCCACTGGGCCATCGCAATGCCTCTGATTTCAGGGTAAGTTAAAACATTTCGAACAAATCCCACTTCAGTGCAGGTGATGAGGATGTTATTAATAGCTTGTCGCTACATTACAAATGTATTGTCTGCAAGGTCAGGTTTGATTGATGCCCCCTCTCAAGGTGAAGAGCCTGCCTGCTGGCTCTGTGCTGGAGCAAAGGAACGCATGCTATGGGGAACGCCACCCCTTAACATCGCAGAACGGAAACCGGAAGTCCGCGAGTGGTTTGAAACCAATCAATAAAAGATGACATCAGAGTCCAAACAAATGTAAAAGGTGTAATCTCAGTCTGCAAAGAAAAGTACAGAAAAAGAAACGGAAGATGGCGTGGTGGTTTGAGTGAGACTGCCTCTCATTTTCTCGGGTGTTTGAACACTTGGCCCGCTGTTGCTGGCATTTGCTTGGGAAAGTTAAGGAAGCTTTGCTGGGGGTGAATTTGTCACTAGGGTGGGTCTTAGAGAGTAAGATGCCTCTGCCATTTCCCATTGATCTCTCTGCTCTGTGACTGGAGCTCAGGATGTGAGCTCTCAGCTTTCTGCCCTGGTGGCCAGGCCTCCACACTGTGATGGCCTCTTATCCCTCTGGCACTGTGAACCTACATATAAACCCTCCCTCCTCTAAGTTATCTTGATCACGGTGTCTTATCATAGTAGCAGAAAAGTGATGGATGCAGGCCGTTTTCTCAGTTTAGAGAACTCGTAATAGGGTCTATGCTCCTTCCTGAGACAGAACACTGTGAAATGATGATGCATCCCGATAGCTTGACATCCCCTTTCTTATGGAGATGAAGTGAAGAGGGTTGTCTTTCTGTGAATTGTCAGTCTAAGAACCCAGGTATTTCAAAGAGGAAGGAAAGTGGGGGTATTGTAGAGAGGGGGAAGGTGGGGGATATTGTAGAGAGGAGAAGGTGGGGGTATTGTAGAGAGGGAGAAAGGTGGGGTTATTGTAGAGATGGGAAGGTAGGGAGTATTGTAGAGAGGGGGAAGATGGGGGTATTGTAGAGAGGAGAAGGTGGGGGTATTGTAGAGAGGAGAAGGTGGGGTATTGTAGAGAGGGAAGAAGGTGGGGGTATTGTAGAGAGGAGAAGGTGGGGGTATTGTAGAGATGGGAAGGTGGGGGGTATTGTAGAGAGGGAGGAAGGTGGGGGTATTGTAGAGAGGAGAAGGTGGGGGTATTGTAGAGAGGGAGGAAGGTGGGGGTATTGTAGAGCGGGAGGAAGGTGGGGGTATTGTAGAGAGGAGAAGGTGGGTATTGTAGAGAGGGAGGAAGGTGGGGGTATTGTAGAGAGGGGGGAAGGTGATACTGAGAGAGGGAGTTATAAGCCTAAGGCACACAATGTTGGACACATGGGAATTTCTTTGCCGTGACTTCTACTCTCAAATGAGGCCACATGTCCAAAACTTAATGAGGATGGTATCTTCTGTCTTATACTGCCATAGCAGAGTATGATAGACTATATGGTTTTTGAGGAAATGAATTTATTTCTCACTGGTCTACAGGCTTGGAAGTCCAACATCAAAGTATAGGCTGAAGGGGTTGCAGCCCTTAGCATGAGATCAGATGAGCTTATCACTTTGACCTAGAACTAAACCCCACACCACAGTAATAAGGCATATGGGAAAAACCTACTCATGCCACCAGCTAGGGAGCAAAGATGAAGAGGGCAGAGTCCCACGGTGGCCCTTAAAACATGCCCTCAATTGTTGCTACTTTGTTTCAAACCCAATTCCCCAGTAAAAGAAAGCTCAACTCAATCTGTTAACAAAACAAGCTACAAGCCTAGATTGGGCAGATCTCCCACTACACTATTCTATTTCCATCTATATTCTCCCATATGACAAGCGGTTTCTCTAGGCCATGAGCTTCTCTCTCTCTCTGCTGCCTCTCAGTTGATCTCTCATTGCTCCTCCCCTTCCTGTCTTTCCCCATCACTCCTCCCCTCGACTCTCAGCTCCTCCCACTTCCTCCTGCCCAATCATTGGCTCAAGCCTTTATTTGAAAAGTTAAGGTGGGGAGAAGGTTCACAAGGTAACTCCTCATCTGCAGCCCCTCTGAGGAGTGGAATTAGCATCAAAATGCAAGCCCAGGGCTATCCACAACACTCAATGACCTAAGGGCTCCTACTAGGTCCTGCCTTGTACAGTTCTCACTACCCCAGAGACAAAGTCCTTTACAGATGCTCCTTTTAGGGACACTTATTCAACTATAACAATGGTCAAATATGCTAGCTTGTACATCTATCTATCTATCTATCTATCTATCTATCTATCTATCTATTTATCTATCTATCTATCATATCTATCATATATTTATCATGTGTTTATCTGTCTATCTATCTATCTATCTATCTATCTATCTATCAGACAGAGTCTCACTCTGGAGCCTAGGCGGCCTTTGAACTCATAGCAATCCCCCTGCCTCTGCCTCCATCATAGTGCCGGGATTACAGACATGACTCATCATGCCCAGCCATCTTGCTTTTATAAGAAATTCACTTTTGCAAAAATGAACCCAGCCCTGAGATACTAATATTAATCAATTATGAACGGAGTCCTCTGGTGACCTGGTGACCTCTGAGAGGTCCTGCCTCTCAGCAGTGGGATCAAGCACCAACATGTGAATTCTTCAGTGTTCTCTCATACGTGGTGGTACCACGGGGAGAACGTTTTCATTTCACTTGGAGAAGCTGGAAACTCTAGTTCTTACACATGAAGTGGTGGGAATTTTGCTACTCTACATTCCATTGAGCCTCTGCTTTTTATAGAAATGAGAATTTCTATAAAACAAGAATTTCTATAAAATGAGAGGTGTCTGCCTAAGCCCTGCAGATGTGAACAGGTTCTTCACAGTGCTGAAGGTTCACGATGTCTATGCTTGCTCCGTGATTCACTTTCTAAGGTCTCCAACGGTTGAGTGTGAAAATGATGGATAGAGTCCTTGGGCTTCATTGTTCTCACTAGTGGGTTTGGGTAAGTGGTTGACTAATCATACTGGGGATATACATTCCTATACATGGTTGGGCAAGGGACCCTCACTAACGTATCCCAGAGACCTCACAAATCTTCCCAAACTTAAATTCCAGAATCTTTGACCATCTGTAGGGACCTGGAGCCTTTTGGTTCCTGCCATTAAAATGGCTTGGGGTAAGCATCTACAGAGGTTAGACTCTTTCCTTTAGCTGTTGAAGCATGGGACCCTCTTCCTATAGCTAAACCCATCGAATGCAATAAGAGAAAGCTGTTACATCTGGGGTTCAGGGGAGGTAAAGTCAGTGCACACCATTGTTGCAAGATTTTCCCTATTCAATCACATTGGGGAAGTGGGAGGCCTGTGATTCGAAAGGGAAAAGGGAGGCGGAACTAAGAGTTGAGAGAGGGAGGAGCATCTTGGGGTAGGAGGAGGAAGAAAATGGCTGCTGACTTGTACCTGCGTGGTGTTTTCCAGCCACATGTAGTTATGATTTCACAAGGTTAGACATATTGGGATAAAGCTTTTATCATTATCAATTGGCTCTGAAATTATTGTATTGGCATCTTGTAAATTGTGAATTTATTGATATATAAATCTGACTGATTATTTAAAATTTAAGAGTCATGATTCTACCTGGTACTTAGGTGTTGAGATGGCTGACCATGGGGTGTATGGGCGCTACATGGTAGCAAGAGGAACTCAGGGGACCCCCGCCAGAGAGATGGACCAGTGGGGAGGAACCATGTGGTCCAGCACCGTGGAGAGTTGGCGGACTCATTTTTTAATATTTCCCACAACACACCATCATGACTTCATACCTCTTATTTGTGACTGTATTTTAGGCAGCTAGTTTTTGAAGTAGACCATTTGGTCACATCGACTTTAATGTGTCCTTGGATACGTGAACTGTGGACATCCCCATGCTTCTTCAGCCACAACCCAGTGAGAACTGGAGTTGCTTAAGTCATACCTAACTTAAGGATTTTTTTTCAAGTAGGTTTTTTATTTTATTTTTTATTTTATTTTTTTATTTACATTGCAAATGATTTCCCCTTCTCTGGGTCCCCACTCCCCGCAAGTCCCATAAGCCCTCTTTCGTCCCCCTATTCTTCCATCCACCCCTTCCCACTTCCCTGTTCTGGAATTCCCCTATACTCTTGCACTAAGAATAGAAAAGAAAGAAGAAGAAGAAAAGATAAAAGGCAGAAAGAAGAAAAAGATAAAATACCTCATCTCCTCAGAAGCATTTCATAGTGTAAGGAAAAATTCTATCTGAAAAGTTGGGGAGCCCTCAGACATGGTGGGAATGGCTGTAAGACAGCAAAGATGCCGTGGAGAAGTGGATTGACACTTTCATCAAGAATTAAACATAGTGAACCTAAATCTACCTATGGATATATTTCCAAGGGGTGGATATATATAATAATAAATTATTATTATTAAAAGAGAAAACTGTATGGTTTTGTGTGTCAACTTGACAAAACCAGAGATATCACAGAGAAAGGAGTCTCTCTTGAGGAAATGCCTCCATGAAATCCAGCTGTAAGGCATTTTCTCAATTAGTGATCAAGGAGGGAGGGCCTAGCCCATTGTGGGTGGTGCCATTCCTGGGTTGGTAGTCTTGGATTCTATAAGAAAGCAAGCCAGGGGAAACCATCCAGTAAGCAGCACGCTCTGCATCCGCTCCTGTCTCCAAGTTTCTACCCTGTGTGAGTTCCAGTTCCTTTGGTGATGAGCAGCAGTGTGGAAGTGTAAGCTGAATAAACCCTTCCCCCTCCCCCCAACTTGCTTTTTAGTCATGATGTTTTGTGCAGGAATAGAAACCCTGACTACGACACTTACAAATGGAAGGCGTTGTAGACAACATTATTTAAAATACATATAAGGAAATTTTCTTTTGCAACAAATGGAGACCACTCCAGCCTTAACGAATACAAAACACTCCTATATCCCAAGGCTCAGGGAACATTGCAGAAGAGGGGGCAGAAAGAATGCAAGAGCAGAGATTTTGCCGAGAGATTGTGTCTCCTAGTAACATCAGAAGCTACACTCATGAATTCTCACCAACATGGCTGCCTAAACATGAGCTGAGCAAGGACAGCAACAGTGAGCATGCTGAGGTGAATGGGGAGAGTCCCCGAGGCTTCAGTCCTCTACAGAGAACTATAGGCAACTGTGTAAGGTGGCGGGAGGAGAGGTGGCCCTCGTCAGGAAAGAACATACCAGTTAGCTGTCTAGTGCCAAACTGTCAATTCTGAAAGCATACATACGGGTAACATTGTATGGGTTGAGCAGGTTATGTTTAGGAATAAGTTTGTCTATACATATTTATATATGCACATATATATATGTATGATATACATTTATATGATGCATATGTTTATGATGTATATGTACATGCACATGCACATACATGTGTACATGCATATATGTTTATGATATATATGTATATGATATATTTGTATGTGTGTATGTATATGTGTATGGTGTATATGTACATGCACATGTATGTGTATATGCATGTATATGTATATGTATATGTATATGATGTATATATGTATGTGATGTAGTTGTATGTGTGGGTATATATGCACACATATAGATGTTTTTATATAATTATACATATTTATAAACATATATACATGTACATATATGAATATGTATATACATAAATATAATAACTGAAAAAAAGAGGCCATGCCTTTGAAGGAGAGTGGGAAAGGGTACATGGGAGAGCTTTGAGAGAGGAAAGGGAAGGGAGAAATATTATAATTATATTGCAATTTCAAAAATAAAATAAAAAACAATCAACAGAGGAATGGGTAAAGAAATATGGTATACCCATACAATGGAATATTGCTAACCTATAAAAAGGAAAAAGGTACTGGTTCATGCTACAATTTAGAGTAATCTTGGGATATTATATGCTATGTGAAAGAAACCAGATTCAATGGGTCATATTCTATATGATTCAATTTGCATAAAATGTCCAGGATGCTCAGATAGAGAGAGACTACCCGTAGTGAGGGAAAGAAGGGGAAAGTAAGGAATACATTTTTTTCATGTATTAGATTAAGATAGTGATAGTTGACCAACTTTGCCATATATTAAAAACTATTGAATTGTATCCTTTAAAATACCCAGTCTGTAACATGTGAATTAAAATTCAATCTCGATTTTTTAAATTTAAAATTATTTATTTATCAGTTCTTGTGGGGGCGAGGGATGCAAGCTTGTCATAGCATCTGGGGAGATCAGAGGACAACTAGTGCGATTTTTTTCCTTCCTTCTACCACGTGGGCCCAGGGACCTAACGCAGGTCAGTAGGCTTAGTAGCAAGCACCTTTAACCACTTAGCCATCTTGCTGAACCCTTGCCTCTTACTAATTATGCTCCATTGCCAAAGAAACTATCCACATCATGCTCAGACTTCTGACCTGCAAAGCTTTCAGATCATAAATAGATGTTAAGCTATGAACTTGGTAGCAATTTGTTATGTAACAAATGAATACAAATGTACTTGAATATTAGTAGTTTAATTACAAGTAACTTGATATTACCATAATAATTGCAGTTAAAATATACCCAGGGGCTCTCTGAGTCAGTTAGAAACACTTACGATAGGACTTTTGGGAGCTGTGCATTACTTACCATAGAAAAGTGTTGTGTCAACGTTTCCTGGGAAGGTCTGAGTTAATGCCTGTATTCTCCAGCTGCAGACTCAAGACAGCAAAGTAATCATCCTCTGAAGTCCAGCTTCCTGAACTGGAGAGTTTTGGGGATTACCTACAAGACTATGGTTGAAGGGCTGCTTACACAAGTAGAGATGGCTCAAGAGAGTTGTATCACTAAGAAGCCCATGTAACTGTGGGTGGTGAGCCACAAAGCCTGCATCCCTGAAAGTCCCTGAAACATTTGCTGGCAGTCAAACTTGTCATTGGGCTCCTTCCCCTTTGCTGTTCTTTTTATTTGTGTGACCTTGGGGAGGGGCTTTGTGAAACCTCTAAGTTTCATTTTTCTCCTTTTGATTTTGAGTATCTTAAACACTCCACTTTCAGGAGGGACATATTTCAATTTGGAAGAAACTTCTGCACAATAACATCATCATCATCATCATCATCATCATCATCATCATCATCATCAACTACAACAGCACAACAGCAGCAGCAAGAACAACAACAAAGGTAGAGGATTTGTTCTTAGATCAGTTTTCACACTGGAATTGCCAAAGATGTTCCTAGGCTACCACTGACCAGAAAAAGAAAAAGCAGGTACTTTTGTGGAGTTCTGGTCTACCTCCTCCAGAGGCTGGTACTTCTTTATAAGCCATGATCTGGCTGTTTTGGGCATCTTTATTGTGGATGGCACTCTCCTGCACAGGGGATGCTACCCCATTTCCACTTACTATGGCACTCTCTCCTAGAATTTGTCTTCTTATTACTCTTGATTGGGCCTCAGCATGTCCTGGGATCACATGAGCATTTCTAAGGAATGGCCAGTCGGTCTTTGTTCTTGTCTCCCATGGCTTTAGCACCAAACGGTGTCTTTATATGGTGGCTAATTCCAATTGTCAGTCTAATTGGATTACAGCACTTAGAGTGTTTATGAGGCACACCTTTGGGTGGGTCTCTGCATGAGCATTTCCAGGGAGAATGAACTGAACAAGACCCACTCTGAAGGTGAATGACATCATCCCATGCGGAATAGAAAGGGTAAAAGGAGAAAGCCAGTTGCATCTTCACATTTTCTTTTCTCTGCTTTCTGAGATGTGAGCAAGCAGTTTCGCCACCCCCCCCACACACACACACCAGCCCCCACCATAGATCCTTACCACAGCTACAACCCTTCCTATCATGATGGACTCTTCAACAGTGAGCCACAATAAACCTTTCCTCCTATTAATTACGTCTTGTCAGGTATTTGCTTATAGCAACAGAAAAATAACTGATTGACCTTCTCATCTCTCCGTGTAAGTAACATGACCTCAGTAAGCTCACTTCTGTGGGGCTTAGACATTGAATGTTAATTTGTTCAGAACTGTTCTCCAGTGGAGAGCCAGATTCTCCAGTGGGGATGCTAAGCATCAGAATAACATGGTCACAGGATCTATAAATTATTGATGTCAACTTTTGGTGCTACCAAGGATGGAGTTTGTCTGAAAATAGTAAGAACACAGCATTTCCACTCTAGTTGGCAGATGTTTTATATTTGATGGCTTGTCACAGTAATTTCAAACCCCAACAAGTCCGTATAAAAAGCACACAACCTAGTTATTATATTTCTAAGCTATATGCCTAGATTGTGCAGATCCACCACTGTCCTCTCTTATTCCCCAGCTATGAGACCCTCTGCTTCTTGCAGTTTTTTCTTGGACATGTGGTTCTGCTCCATATTTGCTTCCACCTCTTCCTCCTCTGTCCCCTCTCTCTCTCTCCTTCTCCTTCTCTGAGACCTCCAGTCCCACCTTTCCCTTCCACTGCCTAATTATAGGCCCTAGCCTTTATTCGACCAGTTAGAATGGGGAGAAGGTTCAGTGAGGTCACCTGAATATTCGATCTACTCCTCATTGGAGCAGCCCCTCTTGAGGAAGCAGAATTAACATCAAAATACACACAGCTCCAGGGTAACCCAAAACATTTCCCCCTTTTGTACAATTAAAAGCTCTTTTCTCTCAGATATAAATTGAGCACAACCCTCATAATTATGCAAATTATAAAATATAATATACACATAATACCCAGTCAATTTAGATTAAGCACTCCACCATCTAGCCTAACTTAAGAAGCTTACCATCCATACCTGAATTATGTTCTAATTTTAGCTTGTATTACTGTCTGAAAACCATCCTTTCAAATCTATATAATCTCAATGCTAAACTACTTGAGTTTGATTATGAGATTAATGAGTCTTCAACTCTGTCAAAAATCCAAGAATGAAATAAATATTATTTGAAAATATAGGAAGCACAAAATATAGCTTCCAAAACTTAACCAATTATAGAGACAGCTGGCTACCTGGACAGTTCCTCATTCCTTAAAACATTGGAGAATCAGCCTTCTGGCCTAGGATCATCAGACAGACCTCAAATGAAGCAAGAAGTATGAAGGGCTCACTTACTCTGTCTTGGCAGAGCCAAGCTGTTGACTATTCTGCATTGCGTGTCCTTTCCTGGACAGTATTTTTTTTTTGTCTGTAGATGAATAAGGCAATTTTTGTCCAGTGGCTACCTTGTCATAACTGGAGCAACTCCATAAGGAAATTTTGATGCTCAGTTTCTTCTTTGAGCCATTAAGGGGCTGCTGTCCTGAACAAACATGTCTCTAGTCAAAAATTCTAAAGATATGAAATGATTAAACATCAGATTCTGTGGATTTCTGATGTTTTTGAAGACTCTGAATTGTTAAACCTTTACTACTCTTAACTACTTCTATTTGAATATTGTGGAAACACCTTAATATAATTAGATCAGAACCTAATATAACCATGAGTTTACTATCTGGCTCTTATGTTACTCAATCATCCTAAAAAGTTTGTGATGGCAGTTATTAGAAGGACTGGGTCTAAGCCTTGCATTCTTAAATGAGTGGCACAGGCACAATGCCCATCAAAGAGTAACTATTAATTTCCAATTTTGTATCAATATAAGGAATATTTACCAATGAAAACATTAAATCTTCATCAATCTATAAATTCTGTACCAATGTAAAAATGACAGCTTCAATTTGTATCACTATAAAGATTTCTACCAACGTAAGATTATGGCTATGCAATGTTTTGTTTAAGAATAAATTTGATAACCTATCCCTATTTGTCTATTCCTCTAATTTCTATATTACTATATCCCTTCCTTTTCTCTCCCCCATTTTCCTTTACCCAGGAAAGAATGATAGAGAAGAAAGGAAAGGCAGAAATCCCTGAGTCTGAACTCTCTAGTTTCCTCCCTATCTAAAGCCAGAACATTTGTAAACTATCCCTCAAAATGACAACATATCTACAATTCATAAGATAACCAGAATCACCCACTCCAACCTAAGGGACTGGGATGATGATCTTCTTTTGCTTCCTTCTAGCTGAATTGGGCCAAGGAATTCTCTTCTGGGGGTCCAAAGAGAAAGAGGAAAGTTGGTTTGGTCAAAGAGGGCTAGCTGGCATCATTTGCCTTCTATCTCTGTGTGCTGATAAAGTTCATGGCTTAGCTGAAGTCCTGACAACCAATCTGAAAGGCTGGATAGGTGAACTAGCTGTTCTGGAATGTCTTGGAAGCAAGTCTTCAGAGGAAACAGCGTTGATGTAGCTGAGGTAGAATCAAGCAAGGAGCTGGGATGGAAGGTCCTAGCATCTCAGCATCCCAGAGTGTGAATCTTGTCAGGGCTGTCTTTCTCCATCTTCCATTCTGCAATATACAAATCTTATAAGCAACACGTAGCTCTATAAAGATATTCATATGGAACATGCAGAGGATCAATAAAGAAAGACATCTTTCTTTAGAGGTTAGTTTGATCACATCATCAAACTACAATATAAACTTCCATCCAAGCCATCTTAAAGGATTGTATGGAACAATAAGCCACGAACATTTTATACCCAATAAATGTTAATGACTGTATAGAGACATTTCAGTCCCAGCCAGTCCCAGAGCTGTCTCTGTTTACAGAGACATGTATATCACCGCATATATATCACCTATCTTGTTGATCTTGTTAGTCTCCTTCCTGTCCATTGTCAAGGTCTTCGGGAGGTCTTCCTTTGTCATGTCTGATTTTTATCAACTTGGAAGGAACCCATAGTTTTTCTTTTCCTGTGGAAATATAAGCAAACCTCTCCCCCAGTATAATACATTTCCTGTTTTCCATTCTGATGTTAGAACATCCTTAAAATAAATAGGCTGACTTAGTTCAACAGTTTTTTCCCATGATACAATGTCTTTCAGCACCTGTAGTGTTTTGTTCATTAGCATTTAAAATTTTAAGGTTAATAAGGCACTATGTAATCTATCTCTGGGGGGTCTTTGTTGCCCCCTTTAGTCTGTTAAGCATCTCTTTTAGAGTATGATTAGATCTCCCCACAATTTCTTGTCCTGTAGGATTATGTGATATACCTGTAACATGTTTTATATTATGTAAAAAACTGCTTCATTTTATTAGAGACATATGCTGGACCATTGTCAGTTTTAATTTGTATGGGTATTCCTATAATGGCCATAACTTCTAACATAAACTAAGGCAGATCCCCATTGAAATCCTGAATATGTGTCTATAGTATGATGCACATATTTCAGTCTACCAAACTCTATAAAATGGAACATATACATTTGTCGAACTTCATTTCTTTGGGTACCCTTAGGGCTAGTTCCTGTAGGTGATGGAGTTTGGTTATGTAATGAGCAAGTAGGACATTACCTCACATTTTCCTTGCCCTGTTGCCAAGTGATGGGGGATTCTTTCTTTAAACCTTTGCTGTTAACATGGTGATTTTAATGGAATTCTGAAGCCTCTCATACACCTCCTATCAATAGATGCTCAGTTGTTACCTAGTGCCAGAGGGCCTGGCAGACCTATATGGGATCTTATGTGTGTATTATATAGTGGATGACTCCTATTCCCAATCATTTGTTGTAGCTGAATAGACAGTAAAGTCAATTCAGAGTCATCCTGAATAAATTTGGCAGTTTCTATATGTAAAACAACTCTTTTTTCATATTGAGAGTCAGTCACTATATTAGGAGACTCTTGAAACTGTAAGTATTGCATATAGTTCAGATTTTTGAACTGATTTACAGGGACTCTCAGCCACCTTACTCACTTCTTCTGATTTAGATCCTGCCTTTCCTGATCTTTTAGCACCAGTGTAAAACTCAGGGGCTCCAGAAATTGGAGTTCCTTTTATTATACTAAGGAGAATCCAATTAGTTCTTTTTATTTGAAGTCCCTTGCTTTTAGGATATTTGTTGTTAATCTCTCCCAAGAAATTACTGGATCCTCATTGCCAATGTTCATCTTGTGTCCATAATGAGGCAATCTCTGCATTAGTAAAAGGTACCACAATTTCAGCTGGATCCATTCTGGCTAATTGTCAAAGTCTCATTTTCCCATTTAGTATGAATTCAGAGACATTTTCTATGTAGGTGTTTAATTTCTTACTCTGTTTATATGCTAAAAATACCCATTCTAAGATATCATCTTCCCTCTGCATGAGAATTCCAGTAGGGGAATGAGTAGAAGGCAAGATAACTAAGATGCAGGCCATCTTTGTATCAATACCATCTAGATGTGTATCCTGCAATTTCCTTTCTATCAGAACTAACTCCTCAGCTTCAGCTGATAATTTCTTCAGGCTATTTAAATCTTTATCACTGTGTAAAGTTTGAAATAAATTGCTTAGGTCTTAAGTAGCTAAGCCAATTGTAGGCCAAAGCCAGTTAATATCTCCCATTAGCTTCTGAAAATCATTAAGAGTCCTTAATTGGTTTCTTCTGATTTGCACCATTTGTGGCCTAACCTTTTCTATACTTATGCTAAGTCCTAGATAGTTAATAGACTCCCATCTTTGTATTTTTTGGGGTGATTTGCAATCCCCAGCAAGGTATGTTTTTTCTTACTTCATCAAGCATTTCTTCCAGGATATTTATGTCTGAATCAGCCAATAGTATATCATCTATATAATGGACTGAGGAGATTGTTTACGAATCATCTCTGATGGCTGTTGTACAAAATATTGACACAAGGTAGGGCTATTTAACATTCCTTGTGGCAGGACTTTCCAATGATGCCTTTTTATTGGACAACTTGAATTGAAGGTAGGTGCTGAGAGAGCAAACCTTTCCTCATCATGTTCATGAAAAAGCAGTCTTTTAGATCAATCACTATGATAGGCCATTCCTTAAGCAACAAGGAAGGCAATGGGATTCCAGGCTGCCAAGAACCCATTGCAAAGAATTCCTGATAATTCTATAAATGATCATATGCTGGTCTTTGTCATATGCTAACCAGATAAACGAAAGTCTGATTTCTAACAAACTTTAGTAGGTTTTCTCTAATTTTATCTTCTGTCTCTACCCGAGCATTTCCCCTAATTGATAATTTAAGTTCTCCCTTTAAGGTTTGAGCCCATGCTTCATATCTCTCCTTTTGTTGCCTCTTCTTCAGAGGATCAGTTCCTGTACCCTCTGTTCAAGGTTCTGCTTCCACATTTTCATTATATTGTAATTCTGATATTCTGCTGTCTATCTTATTCTGATTGATTAATTTTTCCTCCAAGCCTTGCTTCCAATCCTTATTATTTTCTCTCTGCTGCTCAGTCTTATCTGTGAGCTGTTGAATCCTTTGTTTCCAGTTTTTGTCTCCAACCTTCATCCTCTCCCTGTCGCTTATCATGACCTAGAATTTCCTGTGCTTTTCATTCTAATGTTTCCTGTAGGCCACGTGGCCAAGTCTTAGATTTCTCTTTCTGTTGTTCATGCTGCTCTATAAATTCCTGTATCTTCTGTCCTGGGCCTGCTTCCATCATTTTAATTTCTATGTATGTTGTAGATCTGATAGTGTAGCATCTACCTTATTTTGATTTACTAACCTTAGTAAATTATCCTCTAGACTCTGATTCTAAATTTTATTGCTATCTCTGTGCTGCTCAGTCTGATCTGTGAAATTCTGCATCTTTTGTTCTAACATCCTTTCCAGCTCCTGTCTCCAACCTTCATTTTCCTCTCTCTGTTACTTATCTTTACCTATAAATTCCTGCACCTTTAGTTCCAGTGTTTCCTCTAGGTTGTGTTGCCAAGTCTTTACGTCTATCTCTCTGTTGCTGTCTTATCTATGAACGTTTGCATCTTTTGCTCTGGTATCTTTTCTGCTCCTGTCTCCAACCTTCATGAATTTCTCCTAATCCCTTTTCTAAGGCTTGTAAATATTTATCTAGGGCACTGTCTTTTGAGAAGACAGTAAATCAAAATACTTAATATTGTAATCATGGTAATCGACAAGGTGTCTATTCCTTTAAATCCATCCCTGCTGAACCATTCAAAATATCATCCCATAAATACTCATTAGTACCTTTGTCTCCCTCTGCTGTTTGATTCAAAACACTGTAGTCCTCACAGATTCTTTTATTCCGATGGAGGGGCTAACTGTAGAAAGACCCAAGGCTTTTGTGCTTCTGAGGTTTGTCTTTTGTTTGGGTTGCAGCTGGCCACATGTGCATTGATCTCAGGCAGACTTCAGTGCAAGCAGCTGGGAGAGCAGGTCTGACTGTCCCACGCCCTGTTTCCATGTGGCGGATATGGGGAAGCAAGCCTGGGAAGGCTCCCTGGGGTATAGATGTCTAGATCAGCCCACAGGCAGTTACATCTCAGGGTCCTCCACCCCTCCCTAGACTCAGAGAACCCAACAACAGTGCTTGCCCATCTTGGGCTGGGGTGCTAACCCTGGCTGCAGCTGTCTACCTGGGGCTTGGGGAGGGAGCCTCTCAGCAGCTGTCTGTAGACCTCTCAGACCCAGTCAGCTTTCAATCCATACACTGCTGCAGCCTTAGATCACAGCCCCAGCCATTTATTCAGGAGGTGGGGTGGACTTTTACTTCAGGTTAGTTGGGTTCTAAGCCCTACATTGGGGGCCAATTTGTTGCAGTAATTTCCAATCCCAATAAGCCCATATAAAAACATACAACCCAGTTATTATATTTATAAGCTATATGCCTAGATCCATCACTAGCCTCCCTTTTTCCCCAGCTATGAGACCCTCTGCTACTTGCTGTTTTTCCTGGATGCATGGTTCTGCTCCATATTGGCTTTCAACTTTTCCTCCTTTGTCCTCTCCCTTTCCCTCTCCCTCTCCCCTTCCCCCTCTCCCTCTCCCCTTCCCCCTCTCCCTCTCCCACTCCTCCCTCTCCCCTCCCCCTTTCCTCTCCCACTCCTCCCTCTCTCCCTTTTCCTCTCCCACTCCTCCCTCTCCCTCTCTCCGTCTCCCTCCCCCTCCCCTTCCCTCTCCCCATCCCCCTCCCTCTCCCTCTTTCTCCTTTCCCTTCTAAGACCTCCAGTCCCACCTTTCCCTTCCATAGCCCAATCACAGGCTCCAGCCACCAGTTAGAATGAGGAGAAGGTTCAGTGAGATCACCTGAGTATGTGATCTACTCCTCCTTGGAGGCAGCCCCACTAGAGGAAGCAGAATTAACATCAAAATACAAACAGTTCCAGAGCCAGCCACAATGTCGGCTTACGTGGCAATTTTATGGCCATAGACATGGCTCTTCATATCTCAGATATAGAGAAAATAGAAGCTTCCATAATCCAATTACTTTGTAGGTATTTCATTTTTTTTAAAAGTGATGTCCAGGTTAACCTTGGCATTTGGTAGGCATGGGTGAAATGACCTTGGGCCCCTTGGTAGCCCCCCCCTCTCTCCTCAGTACCGAGATTATAGGAATGAGGCACCTCAGCCTGTTTATGCTGTGTTATGTATTGAACCCAGGATTTGTGCATGCTGGGAAAACTCTGGAGAACTCACTCCTCCATGAGCTGGCCAGGTCAATTGCTTTCTTTGTTTTTTAACTTGACAGAAAAAAATCCTGCATAATTGCTAAGTAATATCTAATGCTTTAGAGCATGTCTGTGATGCAGATTAGCTAAATCAAGCTAATTAGTACCTGTGTTAGCTCACATACTTATTTTGTGGTAAGAACACTCAAAAGCAGAGTTTTATATTCTTTGACTAAAATCTCCTTTTCCTCCTCTTGGGGAATGCAATCCAGGCCCTTGGGCCTGCTAAGCAATTTATCATTGAGCCACACCCAACTCAGATCTGACCTATTTTTTTTAAATATATTGTTTTATTAATGGATACCTACCATCCAGGAACTACTTTAAAATTTTCTTCCTCACAGACAGCAATGTCTTTTTTTTTTTTTAAATGAAATCTGTGTTGACTTAACTTTTGAAAAATTTATGATCTCTCTCTGTCCTGTGAGTCTAAACATAGATATGTCTGATCATTTCCTATTCAGGCATTAAAGTTGACTGTCTATGTCTGCTTCAGGTCTTTTCTTCAGCTAAGTGAAGCATTTTGGGTTCAAAAGAGGACACTGAGGTGGACTGGTGTTTGAGTATGGGGTTTATTAGAAGAGTTATTCACCACATTGGCAGATACCAACGTTGGGTGGTGGGAGTTTCTGAGCAGAATTTAGCCCCACGTGGCCAAATGGGGACCCTCCTCATGGTGTTCACAGGAAGGAGGTTGGGAGGAGATTGAAAATTTTCCTTCCTTGGCTAAAATTGGTCATTGTTATAGGTAACCTTTGAGTGGCCAGTTTGAGGGACGTCAAGTAGCCATTTTTGGAGATTCAGGGTGGGAAGTCAAGATTGGGACCCTTTAATACAGTTCTTCATGTTGTGATGCCCCTAACCATAAAATTATTTAATTGATACTTCATAATTGTAATTTTGCTACCGTTATGAATCATAATGTGAATACATATCTGATATGCAGGATGTCTTGTAAGGGTCCTTGATTTGCCAAAGAATGACACACTGGACTCAAATAGTATATAAAGGCAGAGTGTTTTATTCTGCAGAAGTCCAGCATGCTGGGGTCTCCCCACTACCAAGACAGAGAGACCAACAAGTGAGCTTACAGGCCTGATTTAAAGCACATTAAGAGATTTTGAGGTAGGTGACCTCTATGTTAATCTGTTGGGTCCACCTCTGTGCACATTACATTTCCAGGGTGTGGGGGCTGGAAATTTGGGGGGGGGGAGGTCTGGAAACCGTCACTGAGGAAGTAGCGGAGGAAGTCTGGAAACTGCTGCTGACCCATTGTCCTTGCCTCAGGCCAGGTGGTGGGGACATTCTATTACCTGGGCATGAAGGCTGGAGCCTGGGATTTTTTCTTTTCCTTAACTGCCACTTTGAAGTCTGTCATGGAATCAGCCTAGGCTTCTCAATCTGATATGCAACTTCTAGAAGGGGTGGAGTTCCCCAGGTTGAGAACTGCAGGATCTAGAGGAATGGGTCAGTTGACTTCTAGGAACCGAATTACCGTAGTTTCTGCAATTGTTGTCGTTTATCCAAAATGGGGGCCCTTTTCCCAGGGTGTGTTTTGACACACAACATGGCCATGGCTGACATTATACATCTCTCTGCTTGTTGTGAGAGGCACTGGAGGAGGGTGGTGACTTACTTCCCTTGTCTCTTGCTGAATTCAGAAGGACTCTGGTCTTTCTCATCTAAGCCATTAAAGGAGACAGAGACAGACCTTGAGTCTTCCGCCTTTCCGGGTTGCAGCAAAGAACCAAGAAGGAGTTCCAGCAGCACAGTGCTCATGATTCATCACCCAACAGGAAGGCATCTTAATGGCAGCCATTTAATTTTCTTCCCACTCCCTGTGTGGGCCTTAGTTCTACATCGCTTGACCTCAAGAGCCCATCGGAGGAATCTAATCAAGCTCTATTCTCTGGGACAAAACTTGAGCTACCAAGCTGCACAAAAGACACAAAACTAAAGGGGATTCAAAAGGACAGTGACAGATAATGCCCCCTGCTCCAGTTCCTAAGTTCCCAGCTTTCCTCCCAGGAAAACCCTTTATTCCCATGAATATTTTCTTCAGACCTCTTTGTTTTTCATACTTAGTGACCTTCTAGGCATTGCACAAAGCATATATTTTAATACACATCATAGGATGAGAGACACTTTGCTTTACAACTTGATTCCCGCACCCCAGCCCCCATAACTGAGCCAGGGTAATACCATTAAGCACCCAAGACTACTTATTATGCGTACAGTTACAGGCACCCCACCAATCCCCGAAACTACAGAAAGGTTAAGTACCCCACTATCCTAGCTAAGCCCATCTGTTTATCCATTCCCATCAGAGCTCCCAGATAGGTGCCTAACTCACTTAGACGACTACTATTAGTCGAGCTAGCTGTGGCTTAAGATGAAAAGCAGGAGGAACCGTCCATCTGAGCCTGCCGTGCACTGAACCGTGAGGGATGCTGTAATTTCTGGCACATCAACATCCTGAAGGATCTGTAAGATGGAGCAGAAATGTGTGAATCACTCCAGACCTTGCAAGTTGGGGGTTCCACCAAATGGGGGAAAGGAAGACTGTTTTTAAAACTTAGCTCAAAGGCAAAGGAAGCCATTGATGAGTAAAGGGGACAGCCATGACTGTTCTGGTGCAGTCAGACGCCAATGGGTCTCCCACTGGTCAAGACCAGTTTACACAGGGCTGAGTATGATTTGCTTACTTGGGTACCAATGCCCTCAATTAATTATTTTAAATACATCGTGCTCTGGTAGACACCTAGAATAATAACACAGTGGTCGTCTTTGAGACGGCTGTGCACACAGGAAGCTGAACAGGAACACTGACTTTCTCCTCCGATGAATTTCTGTTTCCCTGGCCCTAGCCCCCAGCCTCTGTGTAGAGGAAGCTGGCTGGAGGGTACGTAGGACTCTTAGAGTTTTTGTAACTTCCTGAGAGTATTGTCTCAAAACAGAGCATTTATCTTAAGGATAAAAAGGCAGGAAGGCACTGGAACTTTTTTTTTTTTTTTTTTTTTTGGTTTCTCGAGATAGGGTTTCTCTGTGTAGCCCTGGCAGTCATGGAACTCACTACTCACTCTGTAGACCAGGCTGGCCTCCGGCTCAGAAATCCACCTGCCTCTGTTTCCCAAGTTCTGGGATTAAAGGCGTGCGCCACCACTGCCCGGCTAACACTGGAACATGTTAACACCCACAGATATTATTTTCCCTCCCCTTGCTGCTTGCCCTCTGTGAGCCTGAGCCGATTAAATGTGAGACCTGTTTATCAGGCAAAGAGGATCCTGAAGCAGGTCTGTCTCTCTACTGTCCCCTGGTGGCTAAAAGGGAGAGGGTCTAATAATACGTGGGAGAATTAGGCTCGGACCTTCAGGCCTCTTGGGCATGCAAACTCTCTCAGACCACCATTAGCTCCTTACTGACGTCTCTGCAAATGAGGACGAGGAGAACTTGGTGTGTGCAGTGTAAGATGGATGCTTGCTGCGATCAAGAGAATTTAGCTGCACCTCTGTGCAAGAGCATGCATGAGTGTGTGTGTGTGTAGGCTGGTACCTAGGGAAGGAAGCTTGCTCCATTGCTGGGAAGTTCTCCACCCAGGAGCTCTCCTGAGCTTTCCACAGCCCTGTGTGCTAACAGGTCCCACAACCCATTTCTCCTCACACCCTGAATATTCTTTGTCCTGGGTCTTTGGCGCAGTAGAAAGAATTTATAGAATGGCTACAATGTGCTGGGTGTACAATAACTTGGAAGAATACTGGGGTGCGTGTGGTCATCAAGGGTAATTCTTTCTCTGGTTTGAACAAAATTTGGATGCTGAGAAAGCTAACAGCTAGCTTATCCTTTCTGGCTGTGAGTCTGCTGAATATCCTCTGTTTTATAGGGCCCCTGGCTCCAGCATTTTCCTGTATTGTTTTGGTTTAGAACCAATACACTCTGTGCCTTCCCTACCATTTTCCTCAAACTGCCTTCTGGGAATAAGAAGCTGTCATCTCAGCTTCTTATGTCCTCCTATAACTCTCCTTCATAAGAGTGAGGATGTTTTAAAAGTATTTATTAATTCTCATTTCACTGCCCATGTCGTCCGATGTCAGCCAGGTCTTCGGTTTTCCTCCCCAACATCCGCTCTGCTCTTCCGGTTGGGGTGATGAAGATTTCAAAGAGGAATCAGTTCGGAGGACGCACTTCACATCACTGGCTCATTCTCTGAAAACAGAACCACAGTAGCTCCGTCAGACAGATCAACACCCACACAATCATTCCACTGGGTGGAAAATGCCCGGTTGGGGTGGGTTAAACGTGCTTGGCCCAGGGAAGTAGCACCATTAGGAGGCGTGGTCTTGTTGGAGTGGGCGTGGCCTTGTTGGAAGAAGTGCGTTACTGTGCAGGCGCAGGCGGCTTTGAGGACTCCTAATGCTCAAGCTCTGCCCTGGGCAGAAGAGAGCCTTTTCTTAGCAGCCTGCAAAAGACAGTCTCTTCCTGATTGCCTTCAGATCAGGATGTAGAACTCTCAGCATCCTCTCCAGCACCAAGTTTGCCTGGAGGCTGCCGTGCTTCCTGTCATCAGGATAATGGACTGAACCTCAGAACCTGAGAGCCAGCCCCAATTAAATGCTTTGTAAGAGTTGCCTTGGTCGTGGTGTCTCTTCACAGCAACGGAAACCCTCACTAAGACACCAGTCCGTAGTGCTTGGCAGCAGACTGGGGTCTGGAAGGAAGTGACTGATCAGGTTCCAATCTGCCTGACTCATGCTACCGCCCTAGGAAAGTGCCACAGCCTCTTTTCTAATTTGTGCCTACCTCATGTTGGTTTCAAGGATCTGTTTCGATAAAACAACAGCTCATGGTAGTTGATAATCTAGACTTGGGTATTAAGTACAAGAAATACTTGAGTTCTTGTTGTTGTTGTTGTTTTTTAATGTGTATGGGTGTTTGGGCTACATGTTGATCTGTGTACCATACGCATGCAGTGCCCAAAGAGGCCAGAAGAGGGCGTCAGGTCCCCTGGGACTGGAGTTACAAATGGTTGAGAGCTGCCAGGCGGTTCTGGGAATAGGGTCCCAGTCCTCAGGAAGAGCAGCCGGTGCTCTTAACTGCTGGGCCATCTCTCCAGGTGTGAGAAATGCATCTTAATGAAAGTTGAGTTATCAATAAATTATAAACTAAGGAGAAGATATAAAGCATTTGAAAAGTGAAACATAAGGATGGCTGGAGAGATAAGATTACACTTCTTAGGCATCCTTGGAGCTACCTTTCTTTCCTTTCTTTCCTTCCTTCCTTTCTTTCCTTCCTTTCCTTCCTTCCTTCCTTCCTTTTCTTTTTCTTTCTTTTCTTTTTTCTTTTTTTTTGTTTTTGTTTTTGTTTTTTGAGACAGGGTTTCTCTGTGTAGCGCTGGCTATCCTGGAACTCACTTTGTAGACCAGGCTGACCTCAAACTCAGAAATCCTCCTGCCTCTGCCTCCCAAGTGCTGGGATTACAGGCGTGCGCCACCACCGCCCGGCTTGGCCACATTTCTTAATGACCGGTAAAATCATGGAGAGGCTCAGAATGAAATGAGCTCCCGGCAGCTGCCGGTGTGGTGTGGATGGTCTTAAGAGGAAGCTGTGTCATGAATGCTGTTTGACTCTCATCTGGGGAATGAGCAGCATCAGGACAGGTTGGCGTGTGAGAACTCAGGGTCCAGGCGGATGGTTTCTGCTGAGCAGCTTTTCAGTCCCCAGTAAATGCGGGTCTCCTTGATCTGAAGAGAGGACCCTGAGGGGCACAGGGAGAGCTGCCCCCCGAGAAGCATCCCCTGTGCCTCCTCAGGACCCCTGGGACAGGAGGACAAGTGGAAAGATGGACAAAGAGATAGATTGGGGCTGGGGGGACAGCTCAGTGGGCAGAGCACTTCCCCCGTACTCACGAAAGACCGGAGTTCAGTCCTCAGACTCCACGCAGGAAGAGCTGGATAAAGAGGAGACGGGCGGATCCCCGGGGCCCTCAGGCTAACCAAAGGGTCGAGGTCCGTGCCGGTGAGAGAGTCTGTCTGAGAAGTAAATAAATGCAGATGGCGCCTGAGAAGTAGCATCAGAGGCTTTCCGGCCTCTGCATATGCGCGCAGACTCACACAAACACACACACACACACATGCACACACATACATACACATATAAACATACACATATACACATATACATACATACACACACATGTACACACAAACACACACATACATACATACACATACACACACATGCATACACATACATACACATACACACAAATACATACACATATAAACACACATACATACACATACACATATACACACATACATACACATACACACATGCACACACATACACACACATACACACATACATACCCATATACACACAATACATACATATACACACTCATGTACACACATACATACACATACACGCGTGCACATGCACGCGTACACACACATACATATACACACATGTACACACATACACACATACACACATACATACACATATACACACATACATACACATACACACATGTACACACACATACATACACATACACACACATGTACACACAAACACACACACATACATAAACATACACATATACACACATACATGCACATACACATATACACATATACATACACATACACATATACATACACATACACACATGTACACACAAACACACATACACATATACACACACATACACAAACATACACACATACACACATACACATACACACAAACATACACACATACACATACACACACATACACACACACAAACATACACACATACACATACACACATACATAAACATACACATATACACACATACATACACATACGCACATGTACACACATACACACACAAACCAAATTATTATTATTTTTTTTGAAGGAAAAATGACATTTCCATTTGTTCAGCTTGCCGGGCCCCAAAGCAAGATTGTGGTATATTTATCAAACAGGTAATTTAAGAAATAATGAGCATTTAGCGTTGATATAAATTTACCAAGAGGGAAATGCGCACCTTAAAACCCAAACTCTTCTCCGATAAGCTTGGCAGAGCACCAGATTCAGATTTATGCGGCCTGTCCGGCCATTCCTAAGGCGACGAATGATTTCCTTTCTGCTCCCAGAGACTAGAGGAATAAACAGACTCTAACGATCTGAAAGCTGATACGGGAGCATCAAGAATGATGGAGCTGGACATAAATCCCCAGTAATTTACCATGGCTTCCGCCCTCACATCTGCCTGCCTGACGCATCCTTATATTAATGATTTAGCAAATTACATTAACGGAAAGCCAGCCAAGTTTCAATGAGAGAAGGAACTTTGGAGAACATTTCAGAGAAGCCGAGAAAGATGGGTGTCTAAAAGTTCTTGGCTGGCTTGCACGATGAGACGAAATTGCAGGGAAATGAAGGGGCAGCCTTAGGCTTAGTGCGGCAAATCTAGCAGGAGGGAGACGGAGGGGAGAGCAGGAGTGGGAGAGACGCGAGGGACTGGGATGCAGACTCATCACCTGCTGGCTCTGTGGCCTTGGACTGAACTCTTTGGTGTCTTCCTTTCCACACTTGCAAATGAGTGTTTATGAACGAAACACTTATTCATTCGGATGTGCTGGGAAGATGAAATGAGGTAATAATATTTAGAGGGTGTGCACACTAGCACTTTCTAATAAACTCTGGGTGCGACAGTTATGGTTTCTTTATTGTTCTTGTTTCTCTGTTGTTGTTCTAACAAGCCCGTTTCAAAGTTCCACGTGTGCAATGTTTCAGTAGGAGACAGTCGGGCTGGGATGGAACTGCTCAAGGAAGCATACGGCGAGGCTGCGCTCATATTGTGCACGGGCGCACTCGCACATAAGTGTATTTTATCAGGGCGGTGGATATAAGGGGAGGCAGGAAGGAGAGTTCCTATGAAGATGTTTCACAGATCTCACCACTCACAATCATTCCCAGAGGACTCAATCATGGTCATCAAATTACCCAATGAGCCACTAGCCGGTCCAAAATCGAAAGCGTTAGAATTTGGATCTAAATATCCGCCACGGGCTCATGTGTTTGAACCCTGCTAGTTGGTGATGCTGTTTGGAGAGATGGCTGAACTTTCGGGAGGTGAGATTTAGCTGGGAGAAGTAGGACTTGAGGTGGGTGTCCGACCCTGATAGCCTGGTCCTGACTCCTGTCTTTGTCTGCTTCCTGGTCCAGTGAGCAGGGAGCAAGGGGACTTACTGACCGACTGCCATGGTCACCAACCCCTCAAGCCTCCACGACTTCCCCTCCCGGATGCCCCGGTCCCTATAAACAGTGGCCAGAGCGAGCCTTTCTTACTGGACAATGTTTCTTGCCAGGCATCTGCTAATTATAAAGCCATAGAGGAAATCTAACGGTGAGCCGTGGTCACGTGGTCAGATGTTTGCCATGGGAGCGGGCATATAAGCCCTCGAGCTCTCAGTGCCACAGCATGTGGTAGAAAGTGGGGCGAGGCACACTGCTGGAGCATGAGGAGCAAGCGGCAGGCAGGGAATACTTGTGTGGAATCCGGTCTGAATGCTGGAAATAGTAGCCTAAGGCTTTGGGGACCTGTGAAGCCTAGGTAATCTAAAGGGGCTTGTGTTAGGGTTCTGTCTAAGCTCCACCCCACAGTTACCTAGCAACAACCACATATGCCCCGCCCCACAGTTACCTGGCAACATCCTGGCCTATAAAAGAGGATGCTTGGCCCCCTCCTCTCATCTCTTATCTCCCTTAACCACTTTTACATCTCTTGCCCCCTCTTGGGCTCTCCTCCCTGCCCCTCCCACGTGGTCATGGCCGGCCTCTGCTTCTCTCTCTCTCTCTTTCTCTCTCTCTCTGTCTCTGTCTCTGTCTCTCTCTCTCTCTCTCTCTGCCTTTCTCTGCCTCTACTGCCCCTTTAACTCCTATCCCATGCCCTGAATAAACTCTATTCTATACTATGCCGGTGTGTGTCTGGTCCCTCCCGGGGAAGGGATGCCTCATCATGGGCCCGCTGAGGCACCCCCTTCCCCAACCCCGCTGTATACCATATTCTCTCACCTCTTTCTCTTTTTATGATCACAACAGCTTGGAGGTGGTTTCTTGTTACCTGTGCCCTGGACTACTGGCCGGTGGACCCTGCCTGCCCTTGGGGGTTGGAGGTGAGGTGGCAGGCACAGAGTCAATGACATAGACTCCGGGAGCAGCAAGCTCATCTGAACATTGTGAACATTGTTGTAAGCTCTCCCAATGCCATCCGCCCACACCCCACTGGTCCCAAGAAAGCATCTCCTCCAAACCGCAGTTCTCGATTGGTTGGCATTGTCTGCACCAGCAACCCTTGGTCTCTTCGGCAGTTGCAGGCTCTCAGGTGGCTCCTCTGTTCCTGCTACAATTCCTGTTTCACTAAGACAGTGGCAGAGCTTACTGACTGCTCTTCCGGAGGTCCTGAGTTCAAATCCCGGCAACCACATGGTGGCTCACAATCATCTGCAATGAGATCAGATGCCCTCTTCTGGTGTGTCTGAAGACAGCGACAGTGTACTTACATAAAATAAATAAATAAATCTAAAAAAGAAAAAAAGAAAAAGAAAAGACAGTGGCTCTCAACATTTTTAAAGCCTCGAACCTTTAAATACAGTTCCTCATCTGTGGTGACCCCTCCACCGTAAAACCATTTTCATCACTACTTCATAACTGATTTTTGCTACTGTTATGGGCCATAATATAAATGTCTGTGTTTTCTGATAGTCACAAGGCAACCCTTGTGAAAACATCAATTGAGCCCCTAAAGGGGTCGCGACCCACAGGTTGAGAACCACCGCACTGAGGCTTGGTCAAGCCATACCAGAAAATGGAGTCAGTGTGGAAAGTTAACTGAAGAGAAGCTGTAATTTGCCTTGGGATAACTGATCTTCAGGGTCAAAATCTGGCGGCTTCATCATGGGAGGATCCTGGAAGAAAAAGATTCTAAGTGGGCCTGAGAATATAGTGCCTTTAAAATCTGCCGGGTCTTTTGTCTAGTGTCCATAGGCAGAGGTTAGCTCGCCAGCTGTCACCAGAAAGTTGAGAAAGGAGTCGGAGCAGCAAAGCTATGGCTTTAACTTTTACCTTCGGTGTGGGATCTTTGTGGGTTCTCCTACTCGCCTCTGGTCAGCTCAGTTTCTCCCGTCTCAATGGAGACCAACGGTCTTCCCTATCCGTTCTCTTCTGCCTCCTAGAACCTACTGCTCTGACCGTAGACCTGCCCCATTCCTCCATCCCAGCCTCTGCTGGCTCTTATATCCCCTCCTGTTCCAAAAAGTCCAAGAAGCAACGGACCCTGAAGGGCACTGGGTCCTTTAAGGGGCCGGGCACACAGAAATAATCATTCTACACAGCTGGGCAGAGAAGGGCCATAGGGGGCTAGAGTGACCACTGTCGGGCAGCACACTTACCCATGGATGGGCTAGGTAGAGCCCAGGGTATCCTCCTGTCTCCCCCAGGGCATGTTTCCTCCAAGGCTCACAAAGACATAAAAGACAGAACCTAGCCAGAGAGAGAAAGAGAGACAGAGACAGAGAGACAGAGAAACAGAGATAGAGACAGAGACAGAGACATACAGAGAGACAGAGACACAGAGAGAGACAGAGACAGAGACACAGAGAGAGACAGAGAGACAGAGATAGATACAAAGACAGAGACACAGACAGACACAGAGAGAGACAGAGACACAGAGAGAGACAGATACAGAGAGAGACACAGAGACACACAGAGGAAAGACAGAGTGAGACAGAGACGGGGACAGAGAGCTAGGTTCTGGTAGCAGCAGAGTAGGAGGAGTGGGGGCTGGGAGGGAGGTTAATGAGAGGCCTTTGCTCAGAAGCATGCAAGGAAGGCTTCTTAATGCTTGAAATGTATAATAAGCCTGCTTGAAATAATTAGTAATTAGCAATAAGCTTATGGTTTCAAAAATAACAGGTTTTGAAGTACTTGGGTCAGGTCCAGTAACGCTTTGCTGATCTGATAACTCTGGTATCAAAATGCCAATGTGATGTTCTCCTGATAACAAAAAAAAAATATGACCTTGCAAGGGAATATAATAATTAGTATGTCTTTGCATGGAAGTTATTTAGATATATTTAAATATACATGAATGATAATTTTAATTAATGATATCAAAATGTCTATCATACGGGAACATTAGCAGGCACTGGGCCGTCCCTGAGGATGGGGTGCTTTTCCATTTCCTCTCTGTGGGAAGTCAACTGATCAGCTTTCTCGAAGTCACCACTACGTTCACTCCCATTCCGCGAGATCTTCAGGTCCGGTTGCTCCATGAGCACAAAATAGCTGTCAATCCTCACAGGATGGATATTGCCTTTTGTTTTGGGCAGGAAAAAGACTTTTCTACACAACTTTACCAAATCCCTGAGCAAGTTGAGGAGTCAGATGGGCCCATCCCTATCCAAGCTGTATCATCTGACGTCTCCGGGACACATCAGGTCTTGATTCAGTCATTGAGGAAGATAACAGTAACTATTTGGGGGAGGCAGGGAGGGGGTGGAGGCGGTCGTGGGGGTGGATGTAAGACCTTGAATTCATTCACCTGAAAGTGCAGGATCTGTAGACCTAGGATCTTGCCTCCATTTTCCCTACCAATATTTAAAAATTATATTTGATATAGTGTGTGTGTGTGTGTGTGTATGTGTGTGAATACTCCTGTGTACTCTTCTATGCTGTGCCATGCACACAGGGGGATCAGAAGACAACTTTTGGGAGTCAGTTCTCTCCTTCCCCTGTGGGGGACCTGGGAATTGAACTCAGATCTTCACGCTTGGCCGCAAGCACCATTAACCTTGGAGGCAGCCTGCTGGCTCATCTTCTGTCTACTTTAACATGCAACAGCAGCAGCAGCAGCAGCAAAATTAATAAGCACAAAGAAATCAAGGGTCCAGAAAATGTGTGCATGACTACCAAGCTCTCCAGAGCGCACTATATCTCCTATTCCCTTGGCCAGGAACTGATGAGGATAAGAAAAAAAATGGACATGGCAGCCTCTTTGTGTGTGTGTGTGTGTGTGTGTGTGTGTGTGTGCCAAAGCCATTGCTGGATCAAGGAAGAAAGCAGAAGAGGTGAACAGGAACAGCCGTCTCCACAGCAGACCCAAGAGTACATAGGGTCTGCACACAGTAAATGGAATCTCTTCATGCTGGAATTCTATTGTAACAACTAGATGCTCCCCTACTGTGCAAGGAGGGTGTTTCCAGCTGTCTGAGACAAACACCACAGAACAGATGGAGCAACCCACCACTCTAAACATCCCTTCCTGGCTCTTTTGCGTGAACCCCGGGGGAGGGTAGCAAGATATCCACAATCGTTAGAAACAATGTCTTCTGACTCCTAAGTAGACACGGTGTCAGCCTCCAGCCTCCCGGCGACTGCGAGAAATAAAAATAAAAGAACCAAAGACCAGATCTTCTTGAATTTTTAAAAAAGCAGTTGATGCCTGAGTTTGCTGGTGGGATGGGAATGGACGGAACCTGGACTTAGCTGGAAGGGAGTTGGAGATTGGGGCGGGTTACACTGTCACTTGCTAGACGATGTTTAATCTCTATGTGTCTTCACAGAATAGTTTGGCATTCTATATTCTGTGGCAGAAGGGCAAGTGCTGGTTCTGGCCCTCTGTCTCAGGCAGCACTTTGGAAGATTCTAGCACAAGCTTTTATGCTTTTTCTCCGGGTTCTTTTCAGCGACTGTAACTTCTGCTCAGTGGGGGGTGAAATTAGAAGTAAATTCTTTCTGCCTTGTGCTCCGGATTCTCCCGAGTCTGAGAAGGAGTCAGATTATCATTATGACTTTGCGTCTCCCCAGGGTGGCTGAGATGGCTAGCTCCCCCCCCCCCCCCACTGAAGGAATACCTTCTGGCTCTGTGGTGTAGACCAGTGGCTGGCAGGTGCAGCCCTGCTAATGATCGTGCGCCCAGCCTGGGGAACATGCTCCCCAGCCCTGTGGGCTGGGCTTTGCTGGTGCAACGGGAGCAGATGTAAAACTGATGCTCTGAAGTGGGTAGGGGCACCTGCCCTGGCTTCCAACCTGGCTCCCAAAGCGAGTGGTTTTACCGCCCTAAAGCAAGGTGGCGCCACAGGGCCACGGGAGCCTGCTCCACGCCAGCCCAGGACTGTAATAAACTCCTATTCTAGTGTCCCCTAAGACCTTTGTCATTTGTTACAGGGTAGATTAGTACCTTTTTGTCAACAGCATCCAAGTTTGTTTTGTAGAACAAAATAGTAGACGCTTAGTCCAAACTTTTGAATGCGTAGATTTCCTTTCTGGTTTGTGTGTGTGTGTGTGTGTGTGTGAGTGCACGCGCGCACGTGTGTTTGGATTTATTTTCTACTGGGGACGGAATAGCACACTATCACCAAGCAAGCGTTCTTCCCAGCTCCACGTTTACGTTCTTTGTTTTTATTTCGAGACAAGGGTTCCCTCAGCTCCTTAGGCCTGTCTTGAACTCACGATCCTCTGCCTCAGCCATGGAGCTGATGTTCCAAGCCTAATGCTGGAGCATGAAAAGCATTCATAGCTACTGCAGAGGAGTGGCTAAGAACTCTCCAGTTGGCCCCATCGGGGATGCGCACAAGAAACAGACAGGGCGGTGGGGTCTGCAGTTCCTTAGATGATGGCTATTTAGTCAGGGCTGAGCCCTAAGCCCATCCGTCCACGGAACTCAGGGCCTCGCCTACACTGCCTACTGTGCTAGAGAACTGCAAAGAGCTTCCTTCTCACCTGGGAGGATTTGGAGTTTCCGGTGAGCCTTTGGTCTCAGGTGAAGAGCCACCTTAGCCAGAAGACAGTTCTAATTCCCCCTCCCTCTTCCTCTTTTGTCCCCACCCCCACCACACCGCCAGTAGCTCAGCTCTGTCCTCCAGTTTGGGACCTGGCCCAACTGTTGTGTTTTCTGCTTGTCACTTGCCCCATCTGACAGTGACCCTGTGACATACGTACACTGATCGGCATCGAGGCACAGGGCTAAAGCGACTGGTCAGGCACGCTGCTCCCCGGGTGAATCTGGAATAAATACAACGTTTGAAGGGTGCGACTAAAACCTTTCAGGTTAGTTTAATGCACGGCGGCATTTGCTTCTGTACTTTAAGCTGAACTGAAATCCTTTGGAAGATTAAGCTGTATTCTTCATCTTGCTTGCTACTGCGTTGACATCTTTTTTTTTTTTTTCTTTCTACAAGTATACTTTCTCCCCTTGTGACTGAAAAGCTGGGAATATCCGAAAAACAAAAAACAAACTAATAATCCCAGCACGTTAATTTTTCAGTCCTCAATGTGCTAACATTTCCTTTTACAATAAAAAAGGATTGAACCCGGCTTTCGATTCACAGAAGAGCTGTTTTAGCTGCGCCTGTTTGTTTTACTTGATGGACACCTTGCTTTGGAATTCCTCTTTATGAGGCAGTATGGATGGATGCACTTATTAACTAAACCCCAGAGTTTATTTGTATTCCTTAATCTTTGTTTTACATAATGTTTTCTTCACGTATCACCCCCAAATTTAGGACGGGCTCTTGCAGTGCAACGAAGGTGCCCCTCAAGCCATCCTCCTGCCTCAGCATCCTCCTGCCGGGATTGCAGGAGTGTATTGCCACTTCCCTGCTATTAGTGCTTTACCAATTTTTTGTTGTTGTTGTTGTTGTTGTTTTGTTTTACAGTAGAAAAGAACTCAGTTTTAAACCAGCCTTTAACCTACTATTACAGGCATGCCTAACTACCCACGATCTAATCTTTTCACATCCTAATACTCCGTAATACCTACAGCCATCGTGCCTTCCTTTGGCTGTGTCCATATTTTCAGATTTTCCTTTTGTTCCCGAGGATCTCGACACTGTTGCATTTAGTCTAGGCTCCGCCCCACAGTTACCTGGCAACAGCCCGGTGTGCCTGACTCAGTATAAAAGGGGCTCCTCGCCCCCCCTCACTGGCTCTCTTCCCCATCTCTCCCCATTCTCTTCCCCTCTCTCTCCATGTGCTCATGGCCGGCCTCCACTCCTCTACTCCCTCTCTGCCTTTCTCTGTTTCTATTACCCGCCCCCCCCCAACTCCCCTCCCCATGCCCTAAATAAGCTCTATTCTGTACTATGCCATCCTGTGTGGCTGGTACATCAGGGGGAAGGGATGCCTCAGCGTGGGCCCACTGAGGCACCCCTTCCCCTCCCCCCATACCGCGCCTCTACCTAACACATACATGGCTTCTCTCATCTTTTTATAAAACACAACAGACACTTAACGAGGTCAAGCATTCCGTAGAACGGTCTCTCGCCACCTCTCTGACATTTGCTTGTGATGAGTCTAGTTTATGGAAAGGGCGCTCAGGAGGCACCATTTTGTCCTAGCTCGTCAAAATACCCACAGTCACCGGAAGTCATCCATGCTGACATTAACTCTGGTCACCTGGCCGAGGCACTCTTCGGTCTTCCCGCTACACAGGTCATCGGTCACCGTTTCCAGTCTATGACTTATTATTAAATGGGTTTAAAAAAGAGCCAGGCCGTCCGACGGAGTGGGGACGGCAGCATCCGCTATCTTAAGATTGTCTCGGATTTCTGCAGACCTCTATCCGTGAGCTATGAACTCCTCCGCGTGTTTGTTCTCTTTGTCCCTTGTGTGAGACACAAACTCAAAAGTGCTGGAGTCCGGTAGTGTCTCTTCTACTCAAGCTAAACTAGGGCCGCTGGAGTCCCCGTCACGGATTGGTCGGGTTTCGCTGTGGAAGGCACACTGAATGTACTTCAAATTGATGGCTTTCCACCTTTCCTCGATGTGGATTGTTAGTGTGACTGTCTTGATATTCATTACGAAATGAGGGCGTTTCCTAAATGGCTGTTCCCTGACATGATGGGGGCATCTCTGAGATGGAAACCAACACCCCCCACCCCTCCACCCCCGATTCTCAGAGCAGTGTGCATAGAGCCCGGAGAACTTCGTCCAGAAACCTGAACTGATGGCCCAGGTGGTTTCTACTCGCTGAACCGCCCTGGGCTGTGTCCACTGTCTTCAGTTTTTTCAGATTTCAGAGTGGTGGTTGCTTTGGGACCTCAGTTCCTTGATAGTCTAAGAAATGTCGGTGATTTTTTTCCTGGGTTCAGAATATATTTTTGTTGTTGTTGTTGTTGTTGTTGTCATTGTTGTTGTAAGGATGGAGTGACGGCATCTAAGCCCTCAACATTACCTTTTTGGTGTTTAAACCTTTCTTTTTTTTTCTTTTTTTTATTCGATGTATTTTTTATTTTCATTTAAAATGGTTTCCCCTTTCTGGCCCCCCACTCCCTGAAAGTCACATAAGCCCTCTTCCCTCCCCCTATTCTCCCATCCACCCCTTCCCACTTCCCTGTTCTGGTTTTACCCTATACTGCTTCACTGAGTCTTTCCAGAACCAGGGGCCACTCCTCCGTTCTTCTTGTACCTCATTTGATGTGTGGATTATGTTTTGTGTATTCCAATTTTCTAGGCTAATATCCACTTATCAGTGAGTGCATACCATGATTGATCTTTTGAGACTGGGTTACCTCACTTAGTATGATGTTCTCCAGCTCCATCCATTTGTCTAAGAATTTCATGAATTCATTGTTTCTAATGGCTGAATAGTACTCCATTGTGTATATATACCACATTTTTTGCATCCATTCCTCCGTTGAGGGATAACTGGGTTCTTTCCAGCTTCTGGATATTATAAATAGGGCTGCTATGAACATAGTGGAGTACATATCCTTATTACCTGCTGGAGAATCCTCTGGGTATATGCCCAGGAGTGGTATAGCAGGATCCTCCGGAAGTGACATGCCCAGTTTTCTGAGGAACCGCCAGACTGATTTCCAGAATGGTTGCTTTCTTTAAATGAAAGTCCTGAAAGCAGAGGTTCTATCGTTGGAGATCGTGACTCGGATAGAGAGGGAAGAATGGGTTAGCTCTCTGGTAGGGTAACTGAAGATTCGTGAGATTCACGTGTTTGCCTCCTGGGGCCTACTGGTGGTGAGTTGGAACATTGGGACCCTGATCACAACTAGATCATAGGTGTAGCCTCCTCTGGAGGTCTGGAGACAGAAATACATTTAAAATCTTCCACGTCTTTGTAAAATATACAGAAAACCAAGTGGCGCCTTGCCTGCTCCTGCCCTGGTCTTAAGGCATTTAGATTAATGGAAAATAACAGCTTTTCTGAACCTCAAGGAAGTGGCTTCAAGTGTACTGGCTGGAAATTTACAAGCGAGCACAGGTAGTCGTGGGCAGGAGGCAGAGCCAGGGTCATTTGTTACAAAGCGTGTCTGTCTGCAAGCCTATCAGGGAGATGAGAAGCATGCTAACCTGATTAGAGGGTGTTCAAGCTGGCTGTGGGGCAACTGTGGAATCTCAGACTTGGAAACACCCATAGGGGGAACAGGGCCCTAATTCCTGTTAGATTTTTATCAGAAGCAGCCACTGAACAACTCAGCAGTTTGAGATTTAAATGCCAGAGATGTTCTTTCCGAAGAGAACTGAAGAAACAAACCCCAGATGGCGTTTCTTATTCAGGGCACACAAATGCCTCCCACAAACACCAGACAAAGATATAGAATAAGAATAAATATCTAGAATTCAGAAAAGCTGTTGGGGGGGGGGGGGCAACAACAAATAACCTGGATCTACTAATTGTACCAGATAGGGAAAGCTGGCAAAAACCAAGCAGGCAAATTTATTCATTAAGTAGCCATTTTCAATGCGAAACAGAGCTGGGATCCTTTTAGGAAATACTTTGAAAATAGTTCATGCTATACACATGCGCGTGCACGCACACACACACACACACACACACACACACCAATATGTATATAATGGAGACTATAGGACTTGGAAGCAGTGTTAGCTCATTCTCTGTCGTGTACCCTTCTGAATGACTGAGATATTTCAGAAAATTGGTTTTTTGCCAAAGTTGGTTCTGTCCAAGCCTTGGGTAATCAGAAAATCTTATTAAGAAGAGAATTCTATTATCGCTTAGTATTTGAGTTAATGACCTTCCTTTATCCCCTGTTCTTTGGCCTGGAGCACAGGCTGTTATATTAAAGGGTATTTTGGGTGTAACATTCAGGCCGCGAAACACGGTGGATTAATTTTTGCTTTGTCCAACTGTGAACGAGACCAGTGCTCCTGTGGTGTCATTCTATAGATGGCGGCTTTTCCCCAGGGACGTTTGTATGTTCTGGAACCAATTTTTCTGAACCACAAATCATTTTTGTAGATTGATGATAGATAACTCTAAATGTCAAATTTTCCTAGAAATCTAGCATGGAGTCTAACTACATCTCTCTCTCTTCTCCATCTCTCTCTCTCTCTCTCTCTCTCTCTCTCTCTCTCTCTCTCTCTCTGTGTGTGTGTGTGTGTGTGTGTATGTGTGTGTGCCAGTGTTTATGTGTATGTGTATGTATGTATGGGTTTTAGAGCTGTGAACAGTCACCAAGACCACGGCAACTCTTATAAGGACAACATTTACCTGGGGCTGGATTACTGGGTCGGAGATTCTGTCCATTATCATCAAGGTGGGAGCATGGCAGCATCCAGGCAGGCATGGTGCAGGAGGAGCTGAGAGTTCTACCTCTTATTCTACAGGCAGTTAGGAGAAGACCAGCTTTCAGGCAGCAAGGACAGGGTCTTAAAGTCCATGCCCACAGTGACACACCCACTCCAACAAGGCCACAACTACTCCAACAAGGCCATGCCCACTCCAACAAGGCCACACCTCCAAGTAGTGCCATTCCCTGGGCTAAGCATATTCAAACCATCACAGTAGTGTGTGTGTGTGTGTGTGTGTATGTGTGTTGCCTTGGAAAAGTTTGGAGACCTCCTCTGAACTTCATCCTTTCCAGATGAAACAGATGTCCAGATGAACACAGCACCCGCTGTGTTCGAGGAGATTGGTTTCTGAAAAACACACCATAGAACTCGGTGCATAGAAGCAGCATGCCTTAACATTCCTTGGAGGTACCCCACTTTTTTTTTGGATTTTTTTCTGAGACAGGGTTTCTCTGTGTAGCCCTGGCTGTCCTGGAACTCACTCTGTAGACCAGGCTGGCCTCGAACTCAGAAATCCGCCTGCCTCTGCCTCCCAGAGTGCTAGGATTACAGGCATGCGCCACCACTGCCCGGGCAGGAGGTACCCCCACTTAAATCTAGGTTGCAGAGGTAACACTGACTGGTCTTCCCTCAAACGAAATCCTCTGTGCAGGTGCTTTTGTCTGTGTGTGCCAGAGGCCAACTTCCTCGTCTTCCTCCGTCACTTTTTTTTTTGAGATGGATCCTTTACTGAGCTTGGAACTTGTCATTTTGACTAGCGTGCCTGCAGTGAGCCTCCTCAGTTACCTGGTCCCCACCCTTCAGCACTGGGGTTCCCAGTGTACGCTACCACTCCCGGTTTTTATCTGAGTGCCATGAATCGGAATCCAGACCCTTCTATTGCATAGCGAGTGCTCTGCCTCCTGTGCCATCTCTCCAGACCTCAGATGAAGTTTGTGATCATTCCAGAATCTTATAATTAGCAAAAGAAAAAAATAAATAAAAGCTTTCATCGCTTCTGATTCATGTTAAGGAAGGTCAGTCAGTGGAAATAATAATTCCGAGTTGATTTCTGAGGGCCTGAGATGTCCCTAGTTGTTTATTTTGGAAAGGTCAGCAGATTAAAAACAGCAGTGGTCGAGACAAGGGTTCAAGGCTTGCTGAGACATTACCCTATGTGGTAAGCCAGCACACACAGACTTTGGACAAGGGCGTGCTTAGCTGGAAGCCACTTGGGAATCTTAACTTCTTGTGTTTTAAAGTGGCTGTTGCTTTAATAACCACACGGTTGTATCTGGTGTGTTTTCACAGATTTAAATCTTTCACTCAACACTCCTTATTTCACAAGCATGGACAGACCACTGCTTCCCCTGATCCTTAATTTCTGTTCTTAAATTCAACCTCTTTAAGAACAGGCTTGTGTGTGTGTGTGTGTGTGTGTGTTTTAGAAACACAGTTGAAGAATACACTAATGCTATGAGTCTGAAGTTAATTAAAAGTGTGTTCTGTTCCTGTGCACCCTCTGAAAGTTGCACCCTTTCAGAGCAGAGACTATGTCTCATATAAATAATCATCTTTCAGCATACCTTATGCACATTAATCTTAACAATCACGTAGTGATGGAGAAACCACACAGGTATGTCAGTGTGTCCTGTTCACCAAGCAGGACTAGCCACCGTCCGTTTTCCTTGGCGAGTCCGAGTGTCAGGACCCAACCTAGCTGTTCCTTTCCCTTTATTTCAGTTGCTCAGAGATGTCGAAGGTCACCAGGCCAGAGCGTGGGTATCCAAATCACAACACATCAGGACGGATGCAGACAAACATCCTAAAATAAGGCAAGCTGGACTTGGAAATCATAACAAAAACAGGAGCAGAACCCCGCCCCCCCCCCAGGCAAAGTGAGTTTTCGCAAAATAAGAATTCTTAGCCAGATAATGAAAAACTTTATTACTTTTCATTCTGACCATGGGAATAATACATTTGTTGGAAAGAAAAATTTAACCCATGGAACTTTCTTTTTTTAAATGTCTCATAGAGAAGATTTGAATCCAGTTTCCAGAACTTGTGTCAGGGGCTCACAGCCACCTGTAACATCAGGAAATCAGACACCTATGAGCTTTAAGGACACCTAGGCACACATAGGGCTCATAGGTCAGATCTCTCTCTCTCTCTCTCTCCTTCCTTCCCTCCCTCCATCCATCTCCCTCTCCCTCTTTCTCTCTCTCACACACAACATACAATTAAAAATTAAAATAAATTCTTAAAACCTTATCATAGGGAACTAACAACCACTGGCTTTTTGCTAAACAGACCCTCCCCAAGGAATATTAGTGTAATTTTTTCCCCCACAGTGATGGAGTCAGGCTAAAACATAGGTTTTGAGGCTACCCAAGTAGCTCTCTGAGTATCTGGCTTTCTGTATTAATATTAATAATCTAAATATTCTTATGTCAATCCCACTTCACAGACATGCTGGGTCCAATGAGCATTTGCGCCATTTCTATATCTTTTCTGATGCTAATAGAATGACATAGAGGATTCATGCGCACGGCCAGCTTCCCGGAATCTGTTGTGGGTGTTTGGAATGAGGCTGTCCACTGAACTCCCGTCAGTCACAAGTTTCACCCTCATCTGCTCATCCCTACCACCACCCTGTCCAGCTGAGGGCTTCCTGAAGTCCCTGGCTGTTCTTCTCTAAGTAGCTTGCTACTGTGTGGGCAGGGATCAGTTTTCTCTGAGAAACTGAAATTAGTTTTTCAGAAAGTTCGTGTCTTCATTCTCACCCGGTTGCTTCATAGCTTGGGACCCCTGAAGGATTAGCAACTGCTCTTTTTCTTTGGTTGTATTGTTTGTTTGTTTTCCAAGAGAAAGTTTCTCTGTATAGCCCCAGCTTGCCTGGAACTCACTCTGTAAACCAGGCTGGCCTTGAATTCGTGGAGATCCAGCTGCCTCTGCCTGCTGAGTGCTGGGATTAAAGGCATGCTCCACTTCCACCTAGCCCTGCTCACTCTCTATAATCTTCACCTGTGTAGCTCTTACTCGTACTACAGAAGCATACATACACTTTCCATAAGCCCCAAATGAGTATTTTCTTAATTCTAGGGTTGAAGTGTATCTTTGCGTGTGGTAGAACTGGGGACCTCAAGCTTAGGAAGATTTGGTTCTGAGGGGCAGTCATCCTGCAGGGTTAGCTTGTGGGTTGTGCTACAGGGATCTTTTTTTGGCAGCAAATCCACTGGCTGGTTTAATTCTGAATCGCATTACTCTGATTTTGCTGCTGCAGCAGGAGGAAAAAATAATTTCTCTAAACGTCGTCAAAAATACAGAATTGCATTTTGCACCGTAGGCACCGTGGAATTCTGGAACCCAAGGAGGCTGTGGAGTGGTGTGTTTTTAACCTTGTATGATTTTAAGAAGCCTGTAAACCCGATGCATTGCTTGTGTGTGTGCATGTATGTGTGTCCATGTGCATGTATATGTGTGCTCATGTATGTCTGCCCATGTGCATGTGTGTGTCTGTGTATCCATATATATATCTATGCATGTGCATGAGTATATCATATATATCTATGTGTGTGCCCTGTTGTACTTGAAGGCCACTTTCCATTAGATTTTCAAATGAATTCATGGTAGAAATAATGGTTCAAAATTATAAGATAATCATTTTGAAAAGGAACAGACTGAATCTAGAAACGGGGGCCCAAGGTCAGTCTGCAACTACTTCGGTGACTTAGCAACCAAATTAAACATAAAGTTCTGTTCCTGACGCATCTCAACCAGACTTTATAACCCCCCAGCTCCCCACCCCCGTTCCCGAAGATCTCAGAGGTGGAAGTGAGGTCTGCCATGAGTCGGATGCATCTCTGCATGTCCCTCCTTAGCTGTAAAATAGGAATGAGAAATAGTTTCTACAGGAGTATCGAGGTGGCTCAGTGGGTAAAAGAGGCATTGCCATCAAGATGGACAATCTGTCTTGTCCACACGGAACCATGTGGTATATGGAAAGTTGTCCTCTGATCTCTACATTTGCACCTTGGTACATGGTATGTGTATGCCAACACACACACACACACACACACACACACACACGCACACTACTTAAGTAAATGTAAAATATTTTTTAATTTTATTGTTTGACTTATTCACTTTACACCCCTCTCACTGCCCAGTCCCAGTCACCCCCCTTCTTCAATCCTTCCCCGGAACTTCCTCTCCCATGGTTGGGACCCATATGAAGGCATAGCTACATGTCTGCTACATAGGAGCAGAGAGGTCTTTCTTTGGTATCCTTTATAGGGGTTTTGTAGAACTGTGGAAAGAGCACACTAAATGTTACAAAGGCAGTCATTACAGGAGCACAGTTGCACGCGATTAGCAGTTGAGCCAAACCACCGCCATCTTTGGGAGCTCAGCTGTACCTGCTTGCAAAAGGTCATCCCAGCTGGGCTTGTTGTCTGTTTACATCCTCGTAGAGTTGGGCAGGGACGGTCGTTCCTAGGAACCCTCTTGTGAGATACACCCACTCCCTACCACCTGCCGTGTGTAACTCCTCCCTAACTGCACATAGCCTTGTGACTTCGGACAGAGATTCAAGTGCGTCGGTTGGGGGAAGCCCAGAGGAAGGCGGATCCATCAATACAGCCATGGGAAAGCCATCGTTCATGCTGAGGAAAGACTTTTCTGTACGGCCTTTGGGAAGGGAGCACCCACATTTCAGTAAGTAGCCTGCCTCCGATGAGCTATCAGGAAGTCTGGTGAACTCATTGCTTCTCCAGAATGAACTTTGGTAGAATTGAGCCTTAGTTTGTTGTAAGCTTGAGGAGGTGGGGGTGGGCATAAGCAATTTTATTTTAGCAACAGTCACATAATGCATCATTTAGCTTGTCTGACACACCCGAAGGACACATCTGTAAGAACAGAGAGCGGATCAGGGTTTTCTCGGATGCTATTTGCTTGAGCTTCAGGTCCATTAATAATTGAAATAAGGATTAATTGAACACAAGCATTGTAATACCTCAATGCTCAATCAGATAACGTGGCAGGGGCAGCTAATAACTGATAAATAGGTGGCGTATACAATCCAGACACTCTGGAAGGGGGTGATTTATGTCCCATAAAGAACAGAGGAGGATGGCACAGGATTTCATCAAGCTGTCCAGATGGCGTGCCATTTCAAACTTACGGTTTTATTCCCAGAACTTTCTATTTCATGTCTGTGGACCGTTGTCATCAACTGTGTGGCTAAAACTGGAAATCCAAACTGTTTTTCTCAGTTGTGCCCATCCTTGGAACACCAGGGGTGACTCTTGGTTTAACCCAAACAAAGCACGCTGCGAGACGAATTGCTTGTTGGCTTGGCGTTGTGTTAAGAAGGGGTGTGTGTAGATTATCCACACCTGGCTTAGATTTTCTTGACTTCTGCCATGGAGTCTGGTCAGTGATCAGGTGTATGTTGTGTGAACAGAGGTGTAAAGAACTCGTATTTGAAGATGTGGTGTTTCTGAATCAAGTGGATAGCTTGGTGGTCTGGCCCCAAGAAGCAAGTGTTTTCTCTGCCATAGAGGGAGGACTCGGGAACATGAGTTAGAGGAGTCTTTCCTCTCTGGTGCTTTCCTAGTCCGCCTTTGCTGTTGCTCTGTGCTGACCCCTTAGCTTTATCAATCCTTTCTTATCAGTACAACTTGGGGACCCATTGCTTCCTTTCATGTCCCTGATCCTACTCACTGGGGCAAGCAGCCCTGTGACACTGTTTTCATAAACAGAGTGACTCAGAAAGGTTGAATGGGGTGTTGAGGGGGCCGGGGATACAGCTGTCAGCTGCAGAAACAAAGGCACGCATCACATGATGGACAGGCGGCAGGCCCAGGGTCAGGACCAGCAGCAACCAGTGGGAGAGAGATTCTGGGCCGGCCCTCCGTGAATGGCACAGCTCAGATGATAACAGTAATGTGACAGCTCCTTTAGAACAATCAGCATCTTTATATGTGAGCGTGACTTTAACTCAAAATAAGAGGAAGGATGGCAGATGTGCCCTGGACCTGGGAGCTTTGTCTGTCTCCTCTTGGTCCTCTTGTGATCCTGGCACAATGATTACATGCCCGGGCTCTGGGGCAGAGAGACAGTGGCATACACACTGGTTCTTGCAGATGCGTTCAGTTTAATAAGCTTTCTGGTTCTGTCCTCATACGGTCAAATGTGGGATCACAATATTTCATTTCACTATTATTTGCCTTACATGAGTTCATGTGTACAAAGGTTCCTTGCGTATTATGAAAAGAAAATAATATAAATATTACAAAGAACGAATAGAAGTTAGATATTATTGCTTATTGTAAAAACTATTGCAATAACTTTTTCCCATCTTCTACACTTGGGCTACATTGGTAACGGGACTGAGGAAATGAATGGTCATTTTCTAGGACTTCATAAATTTATGTTGGTTAATTTTGATCATGATACCAAAATAACTGAGAAAAACAACTGAAGGAGGAAATATTTTAATTAATTTACAGTTACAGCTCCATGGCATTTGGGCTCAAGGTAAGGCTGAAACATCTTTTCAGAAGACTGAAAAAATAGGATTGTGATGGAGAAAAAATGGCATTCTGGGTATGGAAAGGGGAGGGAGGAAAGAGGAGGCTGTGGAGGGGGAAGAGGGGAGACAAGATGCAGGGACAGGACCCACCATTCAGAGCCACATCCCTTGCTACTGCCCTCCTCCAGACAGGGACCATCCCTTAATATCCCAATTGGTACAAACTCATCAATAGGGCAACCCACTCGGTTGAGCAAGTGCCTCCATGATCCCGGTACATCTCAGCAGAACCACAATTATATTGCCTCGGCCACAGCCTACAAGGGGAGCACGTCATACTCGAACCACAGTGCCACTGATAAAAGGAAGTTTCCAGAACAGAAGCTTACACTTCCTTCCTTAAACAAGACAGAAAACCCGCCAAAAAAAACCCTGTACCTAAAACTGTGGTACCCCCAAGGACAGTCCCTGTACTCTTATCCCTGTATTCAAATGGTCCAGCAGTAATAATTTAGATGAAGGTATTCAGGGAACAGAGTGATGAGGGTCCTCTCTGTGCTAACTTCTCAGGGCAGGTGGTCCCAGAAATGGGTAGAATTAATGAAAATATTTAAGAATTCGACCTTTAAAACACCAAAGGCCACGATTTAATATCTAAATATATGTATAACCTGTTTACAACTATTTTATTGAGCAAAACCATCAAGCCATGATGATGGATTACTGCTTTAAAGTTTATACGTGGCCAGTGTCTATAGGCACATCAGCTTGTTGCGAAGAGGTAGTCTCACAGTTGGGGCAGAACTCCAAAGACACAGTTTTCTACTAGTACTTCGAAACTCCAGCTTTAAGTCTTTAGTCAGGCAGTGGTGGCGCACGCCTTTAATCCCAGCACTTGGGAGGAAGAGGCAGGTGGATTTCTGAGTTCGAGGCCAGCCTGGTCTACAGAGTGAGTTCCAGGATAGCCAGGGCTACACAGAGAAACCCTTTCTCAAAAAAAGAAAAGAAAAAAAAAGAAAAAAGAAAGAAAATCAAAGGTCCATTGAAATGCTGTAATTTTAATTTGCCACAGTATATACCACTGTTGTCCCATCCATTGCTTTTCTTTAGCGACTTATTAAGAAAATCCTTTGGAGGAAAATTTTAATCTAAGATAAAGCCAGAATTTCTATTCATAGAATAATTAATTCTGTGCTGCTTATGTCCCAGAGGATTTAAAATTGGCTTAACGATCATCACAGGAAATGGTCTCTTTGATTTTTCATGAACTTGCTTTCCGTGCCAAAAAAAAAAGAAAAAAAGAAAGGTAGTAACTCTGGGGAGCAGAGTCTGCGTAATATTGATGAACCTTCTGATCTAGGAGATGAGACCCGTGCAAGAGAGACATCTGTGAGTGACACCCATCTCTTCTTTCCTCTCATCTCCTTTGGAAACTCTTGAGTGAAACAGGAAACTATCTTACAGTAACGTGAACTGCCATTTTTCTCAGACTCAGCAATTATTTCTAGAGCTTCAGGGAGGCAGCTGTCTTCAGTATCTTGGGCAGTTTTAGAGGAAAATAGTCTCTCACTGCCCGGACAGAGATGATAGAAGTTGGAGGGGGCTGGCGGGGAGGGAGATGAATGAGTTTGGGAGTAGTGTCTTAGAGTTAAAGCACCAGGACCAAAAGTAACTTGGGGATGAAAGGGTTCATTTCACTCACAGTTCCATAGAACAGTTTATCATCAAACGTAGTGAGGGCAGGAACCGGGAGGCAGGAGCTGAGGTAGAGGCCATGGAGGGGTGCTGCTTACTGGCTTGCTCCTCATGGCTTGCTCAGCCTGCTTTCTTATAGAACCCAGGACCACCAGCCCAGGGATGGCACCACCCACAATGGACTGGACCCTCCCTTATCCATCACTAATTAAGAAAATGCACTACAGCCTGATCTTAAGGAGGCATTTTCTCAATTGAGGTTCCCTCCTCTCAGCTGACGCTAGCCTGTGTCATGCTGACACAGAACTGTCCAGCACAGACAGGAAATGCACAGGAGGTAAGGATGTATCTAAAAATGATTGGGCAGCTTGAATAGCCAGGACCTATAGTATTAAAAAAAAAAAAATCAAATATCAAAGAGCATGAATCAGCTCACATTTGTATGTATTTAAAAACAAGCACTTCAAAAATCATTCCTCATGTTTTCCCCACCATCCCCCAATCCCATTAAAAGAAAGTCTATCCAAGCTTCACAACTGGCCATCTGGGTGAACTGTAGATTGTGTTCAGCCATGGAAAAAAAATAGGGGTCTCACTCTAGCTGGGAAATAGAAATACCGGGTCTCAAGTCAGAATGGCTGGCCGTTGTGGTCATCCGTGTGAGTTTGGTGACCGTCGGGCTATTATTTTAAGATTCTGAACTGTTAAGTTTGAAGCATTTTCTGTAACAAGGTCACGGTCCTCGAAGTGTTGGTTATGTGGCAGTGCTGGAGAGAAACAGAGATGGGAATGTTTAAGACAGTGTCTAGAAACCAAGAACCTGGGGACAGAAAAGAAAGATGGCTTAATGAAATCTCAAAAGAGAAGACAGGGCCACCGCATCTCCCTAAGAGCTCAAGAACCTCTGCTTAAGGTGGGAAGTAGAGTGAGCTTACGGTGCTGTCGTGGTGTGGAGAGGCAGCAGAGAGGGCGCACATCTTCGGAGCATGCCTGGCTTTCTTCTGCGAGTGACCCACACAGACTGATGTAGCTGAAGAAAGCAAATCAGTTGAGATGGGAGGGGCACGTGAGCACGGGGGTCCAGAGTGGGAGTGGACAGGAGGAATGAACTGTCTACAGTTCATTGGAGATCATGTTGGAGAGGTCATAAAGATGGGTTCAGCAAAGGGAGCATTCCATACAATCCGCAGAGGTGTTTCCATGGTGATTGTAAATCCCATCGAGTTGAAACTGGGGATGAACCATCAAATAAGGCAGTTGGGCAGCCAAGGCTAATAAGAATGGAAGAAATGGGGGAGGAGAGCCCCTCCCCCCCGAGGGTCTGAACACCCACTGGCTTTTCAGACCAGAATGATCCTGTAAATACAGAAATAACTGTTTTCTTTAAGCTTTTTTTTAAATTGAAATTTTATTTGTTTCATGTGCATGCATAAAATTTTACTTATTTTTATGTGTGTGTGTGTATGCACATGTGTGGGGGCATGCATAATATGGCCTGCATGTGGAGGTCAGAGGCCAACTTCTAGGAGTTGATTCTCTCCTTCCATCCTGTGAGTTCCTGGGATTGATCTCAGGTCACCACACTGGGTGGCGAGTGCTTTTCTTTATGGCCCCCCTCCAGGAGAATATTGATGAGAGATTCCTCTGGAAAATGCCAGTCAAATCAAAGTGCAGATGCTGGAGGTAGATGCAGTTCAGTTATCAGATGAATAGCCTCGAGCTTCATTTTCTTTAAGATTTATCTTATTTAAAATTGTGTGTGCGTGTGTGATGTCATATTTCTATGTGTATGTCTGTGAATTTTTGTGTGGGTACATGCATGTGAGTGCAGATGCCCAAGGAAACCAGAAGAAGGATTGGATCCGCTTTTCTAGGAGGCTGTGGTTTGCCCAGTGTGAATGCTGGAAATCAAAGTTGGTGTGGTGGTGTGAATGAGAAAGGCCAACATGGGTTCACATGCTTGAGTGCTTCATCCCAGCTAGTGGAACTCTTTGAGAAGGATGAGTGGGTGTGGCCTTGTTGGAGTGGGTGTGGCCTTGTTGGTAGAGGTGTCTGTGGGATTGAGTTTTGAGGTTTGAAAAACCCATGACAGGCCCAGAGTTTTCTCTCTCTCTCCCTCTCCCTCTCTCTGCCTGTTACCTGTGGATTGGGATGTTAAAGTTCTCAGCCTGTCTGCTTTCTACCATGATGATCATAGACTAACCTTCTAAAACTGTAAGCGTGCCCTCAATGTTTTTTTAATAAGAGTTGCCTTGGTCATAGTGTCTTCTCAGAGCAATATAGGAAAAGCTAAGACACTTGGATCCTCTGCAAGAGCAGCAAAAGAACTTAACCACAGAGCCATCTTCCAGCACTTTATTTCAGATGACTTCTCAAAAATTGGCTTTTTGTTGTCGTTGTTTTTGAGTCAGGGTCTTTGTATGCTGCCCTGGCTGTCCTGGAACTTGCTACATAGACCAAGCTGGCCTCAGATTCAAAGAGATCTGTCTTCTTCTGCCTTAGAAGTGTTGAGATTAAAGGTATGTACTACACCAATCCTGGCTTTATTGCCTTTTTAAAATATTTAAATATAGTTGGCTGTGTTTTTGTTATAAGAATTATTTCTTTTTATTTTTTTTCATTAATTTATTTATTCACTCCACATCTCAATATCAGCCCTCCTCTTCCTGGTTCCCCCAGCCTCTCCCTATCCCCCCTCCCACTTTAAAATGTTTTCTCATAAAATATATTTAGATCATAGTATTTCCCCTCTCTGAACTCCCAGATCCTCCCTATCCCCCTTGTCACCTAACTTTTTATTCTTCGTCTATCTCGTGAGCACATGTACACACACACATAGACACACACACACACACACACACACACACCCCAAAACAAACCAAAAGTATAAAAGAACAAAACCAGTCCAGAAGCCCAAAACAGTAGCAAGAAATAGTTGCTGACTCTTTAGCAGCTGAGAGGGAACAAATGTAATATTGATTTTGCTTGTGCCATGGGAAATAGAAAGTCCAATATCGACGAATAAAAGCTGTTAATATCTCCTGTAACAGGAATCATGAAAAGAGGGGCTTGAATTCACACACAACAACTTTTCCTGTGATCCTAACCCCAAAACTCAGGTGGGCATGCCAGGAGGCTTGGGGTCAGGTCAATTGTCCTGAAATAAAGAAGACAGAAGCCCCAAATAAAAAGATAGTTTTTCCTTTCCGAAAGAGAAGAGGCTGACAGAAGGCTTTTCTTAGAAACTTTCCAGAGTTTCTCAGCATTAAATGAAGCATCTCCAGGTGCCTTCCACATTTCGAGTGGCCCTGACAGAGATGAAAACATCTAGTCTGCTCCTGCCAAGTCTCTTAGCCTCAGACCACCCCAGGTCCCGCAGTGGGAGTGGGAAGGGGGAGGGCCAGGAAGTGTTGGTTGCAATGGCTATTTAGTGCCTGTTAATGTCACAGTTTGGGTCAATGACCATTATCTGCTTTCTTGCTTCTATCTTAAGAGAGAGTGAGGTCATCTTTGGTGGCCACAAAATGGGGGCAGGAAGTAAAGTTAAAAAAAGCTCTTTTAAAAGTTTATCGTTTCTGGAGGCACAAAGCCAGCTGAAAACCTTTAATGTTCTTAGTTCTTACTATAGCAGAAAGGACATGGTAGACAGGAAGGACAGCCAAGTTCATCAGTAGGGAGAGAGCTGATTTAATGTCATCCAACCATCCAAACCTGACTAAAGTGTTGACAAAATTGGTAAATTTAGACAAAAGCACCTTCAAGGTATTCCAGCACTGTCAGTACGCTTAAGGTTAAATATCAATTTCACTTTTCGGTATAACTTTTAAAAGGGTTTCCCATTTATATCGATTAGTTTTCAGTTGCTACGATAAAATACCATGATACTTATCTTTAGCCTTTACGGCAATTTAAGGAATAATGTATTTTGGCCCAGGGTTCCAGAGGGTTCAGGTCCATTGTGGTGGGGACAGAATGACACGGCAGCTGCAGCAGGAATGGGCTGATTGAATTTCAGCCACACCCAGGAAGCAGAGAGGACAAAACTAGAACATGGGAGGAGGCTATAGCCCCTCAAAGGCAACCCCCTGTGGTGTCCTTTCCCCAGCATGGCTCCACCTCCCACCGGTTCCACAGTCTTCCTAAACAGCGCCACCTACTGGGCACCAAGTGTTCCTACACATGCGCCTATGGGGGACAGTCTATTCAAACCACCGGAGCCTGCTAGACGCCTCCTGGGCAGCGTTTGCCCCTGCTTAACTGCCTATCAGTCCCTTCCATCGTTGTAGCTTTTATATTAGGAAGGTTCGGGCCACGACTGAGCTTTAAAAGGATGGCAACTATAGTATCAAGTGGTAGCAAAGGAAACAGGAGTATAGGGGTGTGGTCCCGCCTTCTCTAGTTTTCTAGAATTCTCTCCAGGTCCAATATGTGCTTTTGTCCCGGGGAGAAGCAGTTTCCTCCTTTTCTTTCTTTCTTTCTTTCTTTCTTTCTTTTCTTTCTTTCTTTCTTTCTTTCTTTCTTTCTTTCTTTCTTTCTTTTCTTTTCTTTTCTTTTGTTCGTTCTTTCGTTCTTTCGTTCTTTCTTTCTTTCCTCTCTCTTTTTCTCTCCCTCTCTCTCTCTCTCTCTCTCTCTCTCTCTTTCCCCCCAGAATTAACCTAATTATTTTATGTGCATGAAAGTTTTTGCCTTTACGAATGACTGTTTTTGCCACATGCTTGCCTGGTACCAAGCATGGAGGTCAGAAGTTATTGAATCCACTGGAATTGGAGTTACAGATGACTGTGAGGCACCATGTGGGTGCCAGGAATTGAACCTCGATCCTCCGCATGGACCACTGCTGAGTATTCTCTAGCCCCAAAGACTTATTTATCTTTAAACATGTATTATCTATGTGCCTGAATATGGGTTTATGCACACAACCTCTGGTGCCCATGGAATCTAGAGGTATTACTAGGTCCTTGGAGCTGGAATTACAGGCACATGTGTGGCTTGAGGTAGGTGCTGGGAATTGAACTTGGGTCCTCTGCAAGAACTGTATATGCTCTGAAGCAATGAGCCACTCCCCAGCCTACACTGCGGCCTTCTCATCTCACAGAAGGCTGTTGGCTACCTTGTCTAATTAGACTTTTTTCTTGAGACACAATCTCACCGTGCCCTATAGTCCACCATGCCAATATAGACCAGACTGGTCTTGAACTCAGAGAGATCCACCTACCCCTGCCTCCCATATTTTGGGCCTAGCTGTAGAGGTAAAGGGTTAAACTGCTTCTGCTCCTGGCAGGTGGCACCTGTGCACCCACCCAGGAGCTATCTGGATTCATGAATGAAACACACACACACACACACACACACACACACCAGTTAATTTTAATGTGTCTTGACTAGCTTAAAGGCTGGGCAGTTCTTCTCCTTCCTGCTCCCTTCTAGTACTTTCTAAATTAACATCTTAAAATCCAGATATCATCTCTGCTTCCCCAAACACAATTGGGGAAGGGGGAAGTGTCCCATGTCCCGTGTGTCCACTTTCCCTGATTCTCACATGTCAGTGGGCCTTTAGTCAAGTCTTTCTTCTTCCTTGTCCTTAGGATCTCTCCATTTTCTTCCAATTCCTAGTTCATGCAAATCCCTAAGCTCCACCTCAGTCTATCTGCCCAGCCATTGGCTGTACTGCAGTTCTTTCTTGCCAATCAAATCCAGCTGAGGGCGGAGACTCTCAGTGTCTGGGAACAAGGCCTTTGGGAGCCGAATTGAATTATGACGGCATTAGCACCAGTGCCTAACACTGGCTGCAACACGATGACCTTTTTACAGGCCACCTCTCACTCCTTCATCTGCTCCTTGTGGCTGTGGCCTCTGAGAATTGAAGGATTTTGCTCCTCACCCCACCCCGACCCCTATATGGAAGCTCTGTTTGTAAGGCAAACAGGTTCTATGCGCGTCTGAGAGAATTCTAGACGGAGCTTCCGATGGCTGGAACTGATTTCATTGTTTGCATCCTCTATGTCTACCTGTGGATGCTGGCTCCTGGGACACCTTGGTTCCGTTGTGCAAGTCCAGGTGAGCCCTTTGGAGAGCCACATGACAACACAGACTACAGATGAATGTGCAAGAACCACCCCACAGCTATGTCATCCTAGAGAGCTAAAGAGGCGATATTTCAAAGGTCTTAAGGAAAGTTTGTTCCTGCTGCTTTGGAATAACAAAAGGATTCAAACAATCCAAATGCCATTTCAGAGGATAATCATTCAGCATTCCTGGTGCGCCAGCTGGAGATGCTATGTTCTTCCTGAGTGTGACGTGGTATTTCAACATGCAAGCCAGGAACTGGGCTGGAGGGAAGCAGAGATTGCCAGCAAAGGAATGAACGTTCGTCACTTGCAATGAGACCAGGAAGCAGAACATGGAGGGAGGCAAAAGAGATTCCACTGTGATATGTTTTCATTTTTAGATGACACCATTCCATAGACATGCATTCGTTCTACTTACTTTTTCATATGCTTGAGATTTTATTCTTAAAAATCTGAAACCATGAGATGTTGACTATCGCATGTGGATCATTTGTAAAAGTGGAGATTTAAAAATCTTTTTAAAAAACAATTACTGGGCTGGAGAGATGGCTCAGTGGTTAAGAGCACTGACTGCTCTTCTGAAGGTCCTGAGTTCAATTCCCAGCAACCACATGGTGGCTCACAACCATCTGTACAGCTACAATGTACTCGTATACAAATAAATATTATGTAAATATTATTATATATAAATAAGAAACAATTACTAATCTATTTTGTGTTGGGGGCATGCCATACAGTGCCTGTGGAGTTCAGAGGACAGCTTTAGGGAGGCGACTCTCTCCTTCCACCATATGGATCCTGGGGATAGAACTCAGGTCAGGGTGTGGCGAGCAAGTGTCTTTTCTAACTGAACCATCACACCAGTCTTACAAAACAGAGATAGCTTTTAGAACTACATACAAGAAAACACATTTCTCTCAAAGACTCTTGTGCTCTCCAATCATTAAGGAGGTAAACAACAACAGCAACAACAACAACAACAACAACACATGTGTCCTTTTTCCTTGGCTTGGCCAGAAGCTCAGAAGCAAACATGAAGTGTAGTTGTTAACTGCTGTTGCAACTTCTGGAGATCTGGAATCAACTAAGAGATAAAGCCTCTGGGCAGATGGGTGAGGCATTTCCAAGAAGGACCAACTGAGGGCAGGAGATCCTGTCCCTGTGATCAGAATTTTCCAACTGGTGCCTCAGAAATCAAGTTCAAAACAAACAAACAAACAAATGAACAAACAAACAAAACCAGGGCTGTGTTACCTGCATACCTTCTGCCTCAGGACACACCTATGCCCTGTTATGCTGACACAATCCTTTGCTAGTGTCACCTTCCAGCTTCTCTGGTTTTCAAGGTGGTCTGAAGAGCAGCATCTTTGTGGGAATCTTCCAGGACTTCAGGAAGACTCCCACTGGAGGAGTGGGTATCCTCTCCAGTGTAAGACGCCATTGTTAGACTTTCTGGTCCTTATTGGGTATGCTATCCTAGTAAATCCTCAGTCTTTCTCTGTCTCTCTGTCTCTGTCACTGTCTCTGTCTCTGTTTCTGTCTCTCTCTCTCTCTCTCTCTCTCTCTCTCTCACACACACACACACACACACACATACACACATGGGTTTCTCCTGAGAACCCTACTTAATGCAAACAGAATGCTGCTTGATTTAGGGTTCTGTTGCTGTGAAGAGACACCATGACCATAGCAACTCTTATAAAGGAAAAACATTTAACTGGGGCTGGCTTACCATTCAGAGGATTAGTCCATTATCATCATGGCAGGAAGCGCGATGGCACACAGGCAGACATGGTGCTGGAGAGGTAGCTGAGAGTTCTACGTCTGGATCCACAGATAGCAGGAACACAGAGTGAGATACTGGGCCTGGCTTGAGCATCTGAAACCTCAAAACCCACCCCCTAGTGACACACTTCCTCCCAAAAGACCACGCCCACTGCAACAAGGCCACACCTTCTAATAGTGCCACTCCTTATGAGCCTATGTGGGCTGTTTTCATTCAAACCCCCACACTGTTTATCTGGGCTTTTCCTGAATTGGATTTCTATCGCGATATGCCTACATTTTTTTGTTCTGTTTTCATGATGTGATAAGCTGTCTCGTGTTGTCAGGGGACCAATAGCTTTAAGTGAACACCTGAAGCTTGTTTTTTCTCGTTTGCTTTTCCTCTCTGTTAACATAAACCCAGCATGCTCAGAGCCAGGCAGATGCCCATCTTTCTGCCCTTTGGGAAGCATTGGCCCAGGGCAGTCATCATGTTTGTTTTGATCAAATGAATCACCAACCCAGACCCCTGATGGACCAGATTCTGAGATGTGCACATTTTAGAGGCGTCCACTTTGTCTTATTATAACCGTAACTTTGGTAAATCTTGCTGATTGCCATTTTGGATAATAACCAAAAGTTATTTTTCTGTGAGTAACATCACGGGGCCAAAGAATGTTAGCATCCAATGGTTGTGGGAATGTCTTTCTAATCCCTCTCCAAAAAGGCTTTTAGCAGCCTCTATGGCTACCCGCCATACGGGAGGGATCACCTTACCCTAGCATTATCCATGTTCTAGAAGTATTTTCCGTTGTTTGGTTTTGCTATTTAATAGATGGATAATTGTAGTTTGATGGGAGGTTAGTAATTGTGTTAGCTGCGGTTGCCTCATGTTTCTTCTGAGTTTCTGCTGTTCTCATGGTGGGCTCACTGGTTTCTGTGAATAACTCAGCATTTCCAGCCGCATCATAGATTCTTCTTACTCAGTTTAACCCAGCCCTCACTCCCCCAACCCCCGGTGCAGTTTACCTTGGAATTCACTGGGCTTCCTAATTCCTCATATTAACCTTTATGACTCATAAATATCATGAAGATTCTTTGTACTTCATTTCCTTATCTAGAAACTGGAAGTAATAATATATACAACAATATGTAACAATATGTATGCCTACCATAACACAAATGTATAAAATACCTCTGCTGGGTACAAGGGAGGTGCCTAGTTTCTTTACAATGTAATGATCATCTAGGTGAGTTCATTTCCCAGTTTAGGAAATTAATTATGAGGTATTTTAAATTAATTATGGTTTGTTGGGGGGGGTTGGTAACTGCTAGGATTAGTTAAGGTGATGTTTTATGTATTTCCCAAATGTCATGACTAGACACTTAATGTCTTGCAGGTGACACTATTGGGTTGTATCGTAGCTTGCTTTTCTGTTGCTAGGAGAAAAACCATGACCATAAACAACCTGTGGGAGGAAAGAGTTTACCTCACCTGGTAACAGCCCATCACTGATGAAATCAGGGCAGGAACTGGAGGCAGGAAGTTAAGCAGAGGCTAGGGAGGACTGCTGCTAACTAGCTTGCTCAGCCTGTTTTCTTATAACACCCAGGCCCACCAGCCCAGGGTGGTGCCACCCTCAATGGGCTGGACCCTCCCCATCAATCACTGATTAAGAAGAAGCTCTATAGGCCAGTCAGATGGTCCATGAACTGAGGTGCCCTCAGATAATTCTGGACTGTTGAGCTGACAGCTGAAGCTGTCTAGGACAGGGAATAATGGAGACTTGTGGAGGCAGAGCCTTGCGGGATGTTCTTTAGATGACTGAGATGCGTCCCTTTAAGAGGCAGCGAGGCCTGACTGTTCTCGCTACTGTTTCCTCTATTCTCTGAGAGTCTGTCACTTGCCCCTGACACTTGCCGTGGTGTCATCCATGCACTGGACACCACGAGGTGATACAGTCAGGGGCTGGCTCTTGTCAACCCTTGCTATGCTAGTTGGACTTTGGACTTCTGTGAAAACACACACATACACACACACACACACACACACACACACACACACACACAGTCTTTCTCTTTATATGTTAATTGCTTCAGAAATCTTATTGTAGTGATGTACAGCTTAATAATATGGTAGCCCATTTTGAAGCAAACGTGAACCTTGTCTAGAGAGGTAGAAGAAGGAACAGACAAGAGCATAGATTCAGCTGGGCTCTAAACCACAAGTATTCTCATCCCTGATGTTTCCAGAACATTCTGTAGCTCTAATCCCTGGCTCTCCTAATGCCTAACCACCATGTTATTTCTCTATATATGTCTCTCATATATCTGTCAAGGCCTCTAAGTTTTACAGGCTACGGTTCAGTTCCTGAGCTCCTCTAGAGAGTCCCTCAGGTCCTGTCTGCAAATGTTTTAGGAGGAAATTTTTATCCATCATGGCATGGTCACTTCTATTTTTCTTACCTAAGTCTCCCCCAAACAATAGTATGCCAATACTGGCTTGGGTAGTAACCCAAGCCAGGGTGAGAACTTAATTCTTATCTCAAATCCTGAGCCATTGCTATTATTGCTGGGGATGGGGTATGGTTATACCTAGAACAGAGTCAGGGTCTTACAATGAAGAACAACCACTCTACTTGACTCCAATTGCAAAACTTTGTCATGCACAGAACCCTCAGCCTCCTCAAAGATTCTTTCCATGATGTTATAGTTAGCATTACATTCAATGGGTTGTAGAGAAATGAGTTGTTTTATTGAATAGGGATTTCAAATAAAGTGATTGTACCATCTGAGTTTACATCTCTTTTAAACTATGTTATTGATATTATAAAGACTCTGTGTGTTATAAAGTGACTTTTCTTATGCACTTTTCCAGATCACTGGGATGTAATTTCTGAAAAGCACAACCATGTAGTATAAGAGCTACAATTCAATGTCACACCACATTCAAAGAAAAGATTGGTCTAGGGATGTTGAACAAGATGAACTTCAGTTTCTAGAGTCTTGATATGGATTGGCCTTTTCTTATTCAAGACAACAACTCCCAGAATAGTAATCTGGCTTAGTGTTTTTGAATTGCTATGAGAAATTCTTCAAAAAAGAATTTCACAAATTCTTTTTGTGTATGTGAGTACAGGGGCGTGTGTGCTATGTGGCTCCGTTGTGGAGGTCATCGGACAACTTCAAGTGACAGTTATTGGTGTCCACCTTGTCTGAGACTGGCTCTTCTGTTCTCCGCTCCTAGTTGAGATGTCTGGTCTGCAGTCTGCAGATTTATGGGAATGCTGTCTCTGCCTCCCACCTCAACCATAGGAGCTTTGGGGTTACAGGCATGTACTTTGATGCCCAGCTGCACATATGTTGTGGGGATTTGAACTCAGGTCTTCACACACATGTATAGGGAATGACTTACCCACTAAGCCATCTCACCCACCCAAAGGAAATGTTAATATAAGTAATAAATGCACCCTTAGTGTGAACACATTGAGATGAGGATGACTCAGAAGCTCTTACTTCCTGACTCAGACCACTTGGAAAAGGACATCATTTCAAAGAAATGAAGGTTTTTATTCAGGACTAGTCACTTGTTTTCGTTTTAGCCACTTTCATCCCTTCCTCCTCTAACAAATAAACAACCCCTAACAACAGTGCTATAGGGAGCCAGATAGGGTGATTAACAATGACCATAAAGGGTCTGCAGAGATGGCTCAGTGATTAAGGTCACTGACTGCTCTTCCAGAGGTCCTGAGTTCAATTCCCAGCAACCACACAGTGACTCACAATCTTCTGTACCAGGATCCAATGCCATTCGGTGTGTCTGAAGACAACTACAGTGTACTCATATACATAAAATAAATGCATCTTTAAAAAGACAAAAACTGAATCACCATCCAGGGCTGGAGAGATGACCCAGTGGTTTGGAACACTGGCGCCTGGGATCAATTCCTGGCACTTATGTATGTCACTCACAAGTATCTGTAACTCAAGTTCTAGGGGCTGTGACACCCTCTTCTGTTCTTGTGGGCACCAGGCATGCATGGAGTCCCTAGAAATACATCCAAGCCAAGCACTCATCTCCATTAAAAAATAATTATCGCCATGAGAGTCTTCGTCCCCTAAATTATACAGCAGCAGAAGTTCTTTGTTCTATTTACAACACACACACCACAAACTTGACAAAAATTTATTTCTGTAAAGAATAACTATAGATGAAAGGCTTTAAAAAGAAGAACCAAGGCCTATTGTAAGAAATTACCATTGCTCATGCAATGATTCAGTGTTAACCCACGTACCGTTCAGAACCAGAAGTGTATTTTAAAGATTAGCTTGTCATAACACAAATGGAGTGGGGCATATTAAAGCATCAAAATCCATTCCAACCGAGACTCAGGAGAAGATGGGCTGAGTAATGAAATGTGCAGAGAACGTTCTCTTCAGATGCTAATTCTCCAAGAGAAGCCCCACGAGAAGCAAACACAGATTGCTGAGAAATGACATCTGCTCTTAGCTCGAGGGGCTCCTGTTAGCTGGGGCATCGCTTCTTGTCTTTTCAGTTTATTTACCACCTGTACTGGCTGGTTTTGTGTGTCAACTTGACACAGGCTAGAGTTATCACAGAGAAAGGAGCTTCAGTTGGGGAAGTGCCTCCATGAGATCCAGCTGTGGGGCATTTTCTCAATTAGCGATCAAGTGGGGAGGGCCCCTTGTGGGTGGTACCACCTTTGGGCTGGTGCTCTTGGGTTCTATAAGAAAGCAGGATGAGCAAGTCAGGGGAAGCAAGCCAGTAAGAAACATCTCTCCATGGCCTCTGCATCAGCTCCTGCTTCCTGACCTGCTTGAGTTCCAGTCCTGACTTCCTTTTGTGATGAACAGCAATGCAGAAATGTAAGCTGAATAAACCCTTTCCTCCCCAACTTGCTTCTTGGTCATGATGTTTGTGCAGGAATAGAAACCCTGACTAAGACACCACCATTCTCAGCTTCCTATCAATCCAGTATTTAAAAAAAAAAAAAAAAAAAAAGGTAACTATATCCATCAGGTCAGTCCCAAGTAATGAAAAAAAGTCATATGCCAACGTAATTAAAATTTATGTAACTGGGACTTTCAAGGGAAAACAGAATCAGTTTATGTCTTAGAGTTTTATTACTGTGGAGAGACACCACGACCATGGCAACTCTTATAAAAGAGTTGGGACTGGTTTACAATTCAGAAGTTTAGTTCATAATCATGATGGAGGAAAACATGGCTGCACACAAGCAGACACAGTGCCAGAGAAGGAGCCCAGAGTTCTACATCCGGGTCAGCAGGCAGCAAGAAGAAAGAGATACACACTGGGCCTGGCTTGAGTATCTGAAACCTCAAAGCCCACCCCACTCAGTGACGCACTTCCTCCAACCTGGTCATGCCTTTCCAGAAAGGCCACGCCTCATAATAGGATCACTCCCTGTGAGCTTATGGGAGCCATTTTCATTCAAACCACGGTAACTTGGTCCAGGAATCTCAGAGAACACGGTACGTTATGTTAAGTATGGCTGATAGTCATTTGGGTCTTAGTTTCTTCCACGCTGGTAAGGCTTTCTATGAAAGTAAGGACGTCGCCTGCACGTTGTTTCACATTTAGCATGTACACACTTGAGAGTAAATGAGGAAGATCCCATGGGATCTTTCCAAGCATATCCAAGTACTGTGATTTCCGTGCAATGGCTTGGGTTGCATCCTCAAACCCACGGACTTACTGAGGCCAAGAGGCTAGATTCCGCTAATAGGGAGGCACAGAGTGCCAACCAGAGTTGATGGGAGCAGGCCAAGTCAGCTCTCTGCAATGTATGTGGCCCAAAAGCAGGAGAGGAGAGCGATGTGTGAGATCACCGGAAGAGGAGGGGCCTGGCCAGTGCAATTGATGTGTATCTCTCAGTGTTCCCCTGGTGCGCACGCGCAGCTGACATTTCTTTGTCACGGCTTTGCTTATGGGGACAAAAGGGATTGTGGGAGCCTCTGCGTTTCCTCATAGCCATCTCTGTCCTGTTTCCATTTTGATCAAGTCATGGACTCCCCTGCTTGTCCCCTGTTGGTTTCGTGACAGCTCATTCAGTCTACAAAGAAACCATTTTCTCTAACCTGCCTGGGGTTCGCCCCAATCAATTTGAGAGGAAAGGGTCTTAGCATGGAGTAAAGCGGGAAGACAAAGAAATAAAAGACCCCTACTGCCAGCATAGAATGGGATTTCAGATTCCATTCCCTTTGCTCAGAAAGTCTAACTCCTTCATCATCTGAAGCAAGTGAACCAGACTGTATAAGAATCCCAATAGTGCTTGCTTTTATGTATGGGGCTGCCAGGGGTGGTCTAACAGATATAGAACCACCTCTTAGATTTGAAACAGTTGTGTTAGTTTAAGGAATATCAGAGCTCCAATACAAATCAGACCATTGGAAGAGATAATATCCAGGAAGACTTGGCTATACTGTTATTCCTAAGGAAGTTCCAGGGAGTTGGCATTCTGGAGTCTGGAAACTGAAAACCCATAGGTACCTGCTTAGCACCTAGCCTGTGTTTTCAATACAGACCAGAAGTGAGCTCCAGGTTCAGTTGCATGTCTGTCGAATCCCTGCTGGGAACGGGGCTGAATTCACGATGAAGGAGGTAAGGCTTCTCACTCCTTTGGAAACCAAATGGAAAAACCTCACAGATGGCAATCCTTAACTTATTTTCGACACAGCCCCCAAGACTGTCACGTTCTATGCACACAGATGTCAAGTCGCAGGGTGAAGGCTGAACTAAATTGGCAGGGGCTGGCAGATTGCACTGAAAACCCTTCTTGAGCTGAGCAAGGCCCAATCACAGGCTTAACTCTGAGATGTGATTGGATGGCAGACTTTAACAAATGACTCACCCAGTGAGTCATCCTGCTGATCTGTGTGGTTCCCCCTCCCCCCACCCCCTGAAATCAGCAGTATGAAAATCCTCTTGCCCTATGCAAATAGAAATGGCTGGCAAACTGACTGTCTACCTAGTTTGTGTGCTAAATGGAGGCTCTGCTATACCTGGGGAGTGTGCCAGGATCCTGAAATAAAGAGACAAGAATTGACCGACTCTCAGCCGGCTTCTCCAGCTCCTTCGTCCTGCACGGCCTCCTCGCATATCAATCACAGTTTAAGATCTTCATAGGACATAGTGGTTCTGCCATTGGGTGACACCACCTGCTTTTAAAACATTCTTGACTTCCCATCTGTGTACCAAGCCAGTCAGTTCCCTAAATCTTTCCCCACCAAGCCTTCATAAATGGCAAATATTATTTGTATAAAGGCGGAATAAAAATGTCTTTGAAAGATGGGCACAGTAGCTAACTGGGAGATGCGCAGCATCAATGAATGAATTTATGGAAGCCAGATGGATCTCTGTGCTTCAAGAAACTGCCATTTGAAAAGGCATAAGAAAGTAGAGAGCTCTAGCTTGGGATTGCATGGTGTTCTCTGTTTTTTTCAGTTATCTGTCTTGAAATATTATCCCCCAAAGAAGGAAGAGCTAATGCACTTCTTTGTTTAGGACCATCTGTTAAGTTTTTCCAAAATTCAATAAAAACAGGGGCTGGAGAGACGTGATAGTTAAGAGCACTGACTGCTCTTGGAGAGGACCCGCATTTGGTTCCCAGCAACCACATGGCAGCTCACAACTGTCCCCAACTCCGATTGCAGGAGATCTGACACCCATTTCTAGCCTCTGCAGGACCTGAAAACACATGGCGCGCCTGTTTTTATTGTTATTTATTTCTTTGTTTTTTTTTTTTTAATGCTGAGTAGCCATCTCTCTGCTTTCCCAGTCATTTTTAGCACAGACATCACTCCCTACTCTTAGTATATGAACTTTGATGGTAACCAAGACCACAGTTGGTCCACAACACAGTCAGCTGTGGGATCTTGGCTAAAGCTGGAAAAGAGGAAAGATCTCATCACTGGGAATGGAAGTGGGAGAATCCTGGATTTCCATGAGGTGGGGAAATCTGTAGGCTTACGACATGACTGTTCAACAACACCAACAGAGTAAGATGAGGAACACGGCTCCTTCAGGATTGCCTGTCAACCACAAAAATAGATCCAAGTTTATTTCTGACTAGGTCAAGATGTCCAACTTGAATCTGTCAGGTTTATTACCAGATTCACTTCATAAAATCTACCATAGATGCTGAAAGCAGCCTTTAAGGGGATATTGTTTGGTAAACAATGATGGTAGGTATCTTGTCAGTTGGGATCAGTTGGAACCAGTGACTTGAATCCTTGTAAAACTGTTAAGGATTTCTGTAAAGTAGCCCATTACTTCCCCCACATGATGCTTTCTGTCCTGTTCAATTAAGAAAGAGACCCAGACAGAAACACACACACACACACACAATTACAGGGAACTAGACACATACAGGGACAGACAGACAGACAGATAGAAGAGGTAGACAGAGGTACAAACAGATTCCCAAGACAGCTTCCGGGAAGGAACGGATTCAGACTCATAGAACAGATAGATAGAAGATCAAAGACACTGGACACATGAAGTCAGTAATTCAAATTGGGACTCGCTCTTGGTTAAACAAGTCCAAGGGAAGTAATTTTATTTCTTTCCTTAATGGGAACACCGATGTATTACTGGCGACTTGGAGTCAATGACTAATACTGAAATCCCCACAGCCACACAGGAAATATTTCAGAATTGATGAGCTAGAGTGTCTGTTATAACTACTCAGTGATATCTCTGCAGGAGAAAGCCCCCTCAACAATATTTAGACTGCCATGTAGCTACATTCCAGCAAAATGATAGTCACAGATGCCTACAGTTAAATGCCACATATGATTCTCTTGTGCCCTATAACATTCTTTTTTTTAAGTATTTGAAATGAATGAGAGGGTACAAAAGTAAAAGGTTTCTTCATTAACTCACGTTCCTCAGGAAGAAGTAACAGCAAGGATCCTACCATTGCCTTCTGGAGAGAAAAGATTCCATTAAGAAACATTTAAAGCCAAAGGAACAATCTCTAAAATCAGTCTTTTTTTTTTTCAGCTATTTTTTTTTCCTGTTGTGTGTTCGCGCCTTTGTCATGGCTACTGTCTGTTCACTCGATAGGATTGACAGCAGAATGAATTTGGTTTGCATATTAAATGGACTCCCATTAAGTTTTCTATGGTGGTTGCCTCATGTTTTCTCCTGAGGGACTTTTTAAACGGTAATGAATTGATGAGACCCACAAGTGGGAGCATTGATTAATATGGCAAATGAGAAATAAAGACTCACTGTTGGAGAACACATCAAATAGAACTTATCCAGAAGTGGGGGTGGGCCGTGATTGATGGCCCGTGATCTAAGTAGCAAAGACTGCATCTAAAGAGGAAGATAAAATATGGCAGGATCTCAAAATACCACTTACTATCAACCAGATACGTTGATGTCAAATCCTTGTTGCCATCCTTGGGGACATTCTCTTCTGTTAAAGGCCCAGTGTTAGGGGTTATTTATGTCTGTATCTACCAATCCATAGGTCTACTGTTATCTATGTGATTTACCTATGGATATCTTTGGGTAGAAATGGATATACACACAAGTATCTACAGAGACACAAATAATGGTGTACAGACATCCTAGCTATACACTAATAGTTATTCTCTCTCTGCTTAGAAGCTGATGCAGAAGCCATATAAGGGGAAGTCATATGAACTTTTGCATGAATGTTCTAAAGGAAGCTTTGAGCATTGAGGTTTTTCATGAATTGGTACAGGGACAAAAATGTACACTAAATAGTTCTGATAATCCAGTGTGCTATTCTGACGTCAAACATAAATGGGGTGACTGTCACATTAGCTCTTCATTCAGTTAGTTCTTGGGATAGTGACTTAAAGATATTTAAGTAGATGTTTACATTTATTTTTTGAGTATTCCATATATGTATATAATATGTTTTAATAACATTCACCACCTCTTCTTCCATTTGCCCCCAGAACAACTTACCTTAACCTTGGTCATTGGTTAATTTTAAATTCTCCGTCTCTGTCTCTCAGTCTCTCTCTGTCCCTCTGTGTGTCTCTGTCTCTCTCTGTCTTTGTCTTTCTGTCTGTCTGTCTCTCTCTTTCTGTCTCTCTTTCTCTCTATTACTGCTACCTGTATCCACATCCCAAGTGATTAAAAACCCCATACTTACAGAGCATTGCCCTCAAACAATTATTGCCTGTAGATCACCAAATTGGTCTAAGTGGATATAACTGAACAACACTCATAAGAAATGATATACAAGTCACCTTCAGGTTCCAACCCTGATAACTTCCGTCCCTGGAGCTGTGTCCTTTAGCTGAAATCTCTCTTTACTATGTCCTCACATGGACCACAGGAAATCCAAGTGCTCAGAAGTCAGAATTAAAAAAAAAAAAAGTAAATTCCATTGATCTCCCTGCCATCCTTGGGATTTCCTGAGGCTCAAGCATTGTGCCAGCTACTCCAGTTTAATCCCCATAAAGCTAGAACACGCTTCTTTATTTTCCTTTGTTCCTGACTTGGAGAACTTGCAGTTTCGCTTTTCTTCTGATTCGATTTGTCGGGCTGCAGTGGCTGCGGTTTTCAGATGGTTAGATCTGCCTGCCAGTCTAGATTCCTCTGGAGAAAAGGACCCAAGACCAGGAAGCTGACCACGGCCATCTGTATTAAGCTATGGTGGCTCCAAGTAAAGATGGCTTGAAGCTGAAGAGGCTTACACACCCAATAAGAGGAGCCATGTCCTTCCTTAGCGGACAGAAGATCGGTTACCACACGGCACCATGGTTTAGGTCATTTCCGTCATTTTGGCACTGAAGTCCCAAAACTGCTTTGCCAAGGAAGGCTTCTTAGCAGCCTTACCCTCTCTCCTACTTAATCTCTTCACAGACCTTGTTGCTTCCCTCTATTGGAAAACTCAGAGACTCCCAAAGGCTAAAGGACACTTAAAGGTCATATACCCAGCACAAGGCACACATCTCCCTGTGGATACCTCCAACTCTCTTCCCAACTCCCGGCACCCATCAGTATTGACATGACTAACCAAGCCATGATTAAAAAAAAAAAAACTCATAGTTTCTGATTAATGCCTCTCTTCAAACCATTTCTTCACATTTAATATGCTGAAGGTTTAACCATCCTTTAAGTGAAGTTACTCTGTTCAGAAAACATACACAGGCCCTTAGACTAGTTTCTCATATCTCCTGCTGCCTTCCCTGAGCTGTACTGGATATGGAAGTCAGGGCTAAGCACAAACCGGGCAAGCACTCAGACTCGAACTACTCACCCAGCCCCACCATCTTGAGCGCATTTCATTCTTTGAGTCCAAGTCTTGCTAAGGTGTCTAGGCGGGTCTTGAACTTGCTTTGCAGCACTAGCAGGCCTAAAACTTCTGATCTGTTTGCTTCAGCCTCCTGAGCAGCTGGGAGTATAGCCTGTGCCACCATGCCTAGCCCACGGAGTTTCCCATAGTTCCCATTAGCCTCTGCATTAGAGCCTTGAGTTGGGTCATGCCTGGAAGTCAATGCTCACTGCGTTAAACAGCGCTAGACACCGAGTGATGGAGACCCAACTTTAGCCACATAAATGGAAAGAAATGAATACATTTAGCTTGAATTGCTACAAGGAGGGTGTCGTGGGTAAGCCTCAGAAACAATCAGAACCACAGTCTGCCTACCAGGCTCTCCCAGTTTCTCCTGCCCAATGTCTTTGCTACATTTGCCCACTTAAGATTCTTTTGTATATATCATGTATCTACATCTGGTAACTCTCAAAAGGGCATCATCAGCTTCCTGCCTCATGACGATTCAGATGTGAGTTCCTGCCTCAGGAACTCAAATTCCGAAATCATTACCCCTGGTGCATCTGTATCTACAGATGGGGCCTTTAAGGAAAGGGTGTGGGTTAAATGACATCTGACAGGATTAATATCTTCTTTCTAAGAAGAGACTCCAGAGAGTTACTCATTCTCTCTCTGTGAGGAGTACATAGGATAGCCCTGCGGACATGTTATGTGCAAGTGGCTGTCTCAAGTTACAGAAAGAACCATCCCAGGAAACCCAGAATGGGCACCCCCAATTTTGTCTCAACTCAGAAACCTCAGATTACTCTGCCTGGCTCAGGGCGAACCAGTTCCACACTTTTGAGAAGGAAAGGGTGAGGGGGGGATTTGTATAAGGCAGTGCCCACTAGAAACCTTGGTTATCCTCAGGGGTCTATGTTGCATATTTTTGGGCTACTTTATTGGGTTCTTTTACCTACCACCCTTTTCTACCCCAATCCCTTCCAATGTCCCAACACTGTGTAGAAAGAAAGAAGGTTGGGGGGGGGCACATAGACCTCTTTATACCACTTCCTACTGATTAGGGCTCCAGATCCTAGGGGCAAGTCCAATTTTGTCATTAGGTGTTCTCCAACCAGCAAACAGTGGGAGCAGCTGCTACCCACCTTTCTCAGGGCTTTGACACTTTTATACCCTCTCTAGAGTTCCCAAATTTCCAGCCATAAACTATCTGCAGCTGGCAGAGTCACGCTGCTGCCAGAGCACAAGACTAATCACAATCAGCTGCTGTGCACACACTCTGAAGCAACTCCTGTGTCTCACACCTGGGATTAAAACAAAAACCTATTCCCATGACATATCTGTATTTTTAAAGAAACCAAAGTTGTCACTACCGGTCTGTACTTGTCAGGTCACCCCGACATAATGAAGACACAGACTGAGTTGCTCAAATCACAGGAGTTTATTCTCCCAAAGAACTGAAGGTAGATGCATGCATTCTGCTTGCACTAGGGCCCTGATCACAGTTTGCAGTCAGCTGCTGTTACTATGTTTTCGTTCTGCCTTGATGTGTGCGCTCAGGGAGAGAGAAAAGAACAGCTTACTCCAGTCTCTTCTTAGGCATCATTTAACCTTAATTTCTCCCTCACAGGCTCCATCTACAAATACAGACTCAGAATGATTAGGCTCCAACCTAAAGTTGGGAAGACTCAATATTTGATTGCACCCAAGACAGAGTAGCAATTTTCTTTCTTTTAATTATGTTTTATGTGCACTGGTATGCAGGTGTCAGATCCCCCTGGAACTAGAGTTTCAAACAGTTGTGAGTGGCTGCTGAGAACTGAACCCAGGTCCTCTAGAGGAGTAGCCAGTGTTCTTAACAGGTAAGCCATCTCTCTTCCAGCCCGGTGGACAGAAAGTCTCTATAAAGATGGTTGTTACACTGACTAGGAGAGTGCTATATAAGAGAAAAGCAATAGAGTGAGTACTCATTGGTACCTGATGGGATGGGGTACATCTGTGGTCCCAGCTCCCTGGAGATAGCAGCGGGAAAGTCATGAGTTCAAGGCCAGCTTGAACTACATTGTGAGTTTAAGAGCTATCCTGGGCTACATAATGAAATTCTGTTTCTTTTTTTTAAAAAAAAATTAACAAGGACATGGATTGTGCAGCCAAATGTGCAGATGTGTATTTTAACAGCTAACAGAGACAAAGAGGGGCTCACATTCTTTATAAAATGAGAGAAGATTGAGAACTTCTGCTCCTCTATAGAGCTAAGCAGGGAGCCTTGCCTCAGCCCGCTGTTCTGCAGCAGCAGGCGTCTCCTGTCTTATTTAGTGCATACAAGCAAAAGTCGCTGAGACCTACATTTCAGAGAGCAAATTACGGCACTCCTAGAACAAAGAACATGGCAGAATGAGTATGTAAGAGGCAGGTGTGTTTGGGAACATTGAAACCGTGTGCTGGTATATCTAAGTCTCCTAAGTGAACCAGGCGCAAAACATAACTCCATGTAATTGACACACTAACTCTTACCATAAGGAAGTGTTGGCTAGAACACAGTTAAATGTTAGGACAGACTCTTGGTTTGATACATCTTTGATCCTGAAATGTTTGACTGAATCCTTTCCTTTTGCCAGTAATACTAGTGCTGGCTTGATTACCCATCAAACAAATTCTTAGTTCATGATACCAGAATTATAACATTTGCGTATCAAAAATTGTCTTTCTATACTCTAAGGAAGAGAGACTGTATCTCTGTTTCGTCCCAAAGTATTTCTGGATCAGGAAGCTTTGGATTAAAACAAAAACCGGGCAGATAGGACACACGTTTGAGACAAACCATGGCGTAGTGGGTAAGAGCTCCAGCTAGATCAGCACAAGACCCAGAGTTTAGACCTCAAGCAGTAGCTGAGAACAGTGGGCGTGGCCATCGGGGAGCGGTGGGCGTGACCACACATTTCTATAGCCCGCCCCCTCCCCTCCCCCCCCTTGCCTCGAGGCAACCCTGTGGGTGGAACAAGAAGTGCTGGGGTTTAATTGGCCAGTCTAGCGGAAAAACCTAGAAGCTTTGGTATCAATAAAAGACGCCATCTTAGGGGGATAGGGCAGAGTGACAGGGCCGGGTACCTGACATCCTCCTCTGGCCTCTGCACACACAAGTGTGACAACAGCTACTCTGCCCCGCGCTCACATGTGTGCATATAGCACACAGACACACAGACACACACACACAATTTTTATAAAAAGACTACAACAACCAGTCCTGACTCTTTTAAGTCATATTGAATATGTAGATATGTCAAAAATAAAAGATTTATATTAAGATTCTCACCTCAGCACATAAGAGAAAGCTACCGAAGATCCGGGGCTGAGGGGAAAATGGGTAAAAACACCGAATGTGCTTTAGTGAGTCCTCAAACTCTCTCCAGGTAAGGGATGAAATGGTCTTTGTTCTTTGACTAGAATCCTGGCCCCCAAAGCTCAGACTTGCAATCACGTTGGAAACATGTGTAGAATATAATAAAGTAAATGAATAATAGGTATTTTTTAAGACTTATGTATTTATTTCTTTATTTAATGTGTATGAGTACACTGTCGCTGTCTTCAGACACACCAGAAGAGGGCATCAGATCACACTGTGTGAGCCACCATGTGGTTGCTGGGAATTGAACTCAGGACCTTTGGGAGAGCAGTCAGTGCTCTTAACCTCTGAGCCATCTCTCCAGCCCTGAATAATAAGTAATTTGGATGTGCAGGATAAAAAATTTTTCTAAATATTATAAACTGTGGCCGTGTGCACCTGTAATTCCAAAAGGAACATACATTCAGAGCCAGCCTAGGATTCATGGTGAGTCTCTATCTTAAGAAGTTATTCCATAGCAGATGGCTTAACAGAGCAAAAACGATTTATTGAGTGTGAGTTATCCACCCGCCCTCTCCGCCGTGCTTCCAGCGTTAACATTTATCTCCTATCTGTCAAGGCTTTCTGCTCAGTCCTCACGATCCTTTGATGGAAGTGAAGGCAGTTGTAGTGGGTGTGTGGGGTGTGTGTGAGGGGAGAGGGTGTGGTCACATCTGAGGGTGTGCGTGAATAGTGGTGGGTATCAGAGCCTTAAGCTGGGTGTGAGTGTGAGTGGGTGCTTGTGTGTTTGTGAGAGTGTTTATTTGTATGTGTGAGTGTGTTTGTGTCTGTGAACATATGGGTTAGTGTATGAGTGTATATGTGAGTGTGTATGTACCTGTGAATGTGTGTGTTTGTAAGTGTGTTTATTTGTGTGTGAGTGTGTGCTTATGTCTCTGAAAGTATGTTTGAGTGTGTATTTTTGAGTGTGAGTGTGTCCATATGGATATGAGTGTGTGCATGTTAGTGAGAGTGTGTTTATTTGTGTGTGAGTGTGTGCTTGTGTCTCTGAAAGTATGTGTGAGTGTGTATTTTTGGGTGTGAGTGTGTTCATGTGGATATGAGTGTGTGCGTGTTTGTGAGAGTGTGTTTATTTGTGTGTGAGAGTGTGTGCTTGTGTCTCAGAAAGTATGTGTGAGTGTGTATTTTTGGTTGTGAGTGTTCATGTGGATATGAGTGTGTGTGTGTGTTTGTGAGAGTGTGTTTATTTGTGTGTGAGAGTGTGTATTTGTGTCTGTGAGAGTACATGTGACTGTGTATTTTTGGGTGTGAGTATGCATGTGCAATATGAGTGTTATGTGTTTGTGAGAGTGTGTTCATTTGATAGTGAGAGTGTGTTTGTGGAAGTATGTGTGTGTGTTTTTGTGTGTGATTGTGCATGTGAGTGTGTGCTACTGTGTGTATTTGTGTCTTTTTTTATATCTGTGAACATGTTTTTTTTGGGGGGCATGTGAGAGTGTGTTTGTGTGTGAGTGTGTAAGGATATATGTGAATAAGAGTGAGTAAGTATAAAGCTGTGTGTGAGGGTGTGTGTGAGTGTGTGTGTGTCTGTGTATGGGATATGAAAGTATATATAATTGTGTCTATGAAAGTATATGTGAGAGTGTGTTTGTGTGTGTGTGTATGTATTACTGAGTGTATATTTGTGTGTTTGTATCTGTGTGAATGTGTGTGTGTGTGTATGGAGTAAGAGTGAGCATCTGAATATAAAGCTCTGTGTGAGTGTGTGTATGTGTGTCAATGTGAGTGTATGTATGTCAATGTGAGTGTGTATGTGTGTGAATGGAGGAGACTGTGTGTGGATAGGAGCGTATGCGAATGTGAGTGTGTGTGTGTGAATGGAGGAGAGTTTGTGTGTGAGTAGGAGTGTGTGTGTGTGTGTGTGTGTGTGTGAATGGGAATGTGTATGATTGGGAGAGTGTGTCTGTGAATGGAAGTGTATGTGAGAGTGGGAGTGTGTGTGAGAGTGGGAGTGTGTGTGAGAGTGGGAGTGGGAGTGGGAATGTGTGTGTGTGTGTGTGTGTGTGAGAGAGAGAGAGAGAGAGAGAGAGAGAGAGAGATGAGTGTCTTTGAGCGCATGCGTATTTTTTTTAAGCACAGTTTCTTCTACTAAGTCTTCAAACTTTCTCGCCGGCTCCAGATTCTTTCCCCCATTACTCCTCTCTAGAATCCCCATCAGTCTTCAAACATCTTTTTTTTTTTTTTTTTTTTTTATTGTCTTGTTTTTCAGGACAGCATTTCTCTGTGTGGCCCTGGGTGTCCTGGAACTTGTTGTGGCCTCGAACCCAGAAATTTACCTGCCTCTGCCTCCCGAGTGCTGGGGATTAAAGGCAAGCGCCACCACTGCCTGGCACATTTCAAATACCTTTAAACATTTTCATTATGGGTACTTAGTCCACGATTCCTTTGAAAAGTCTTATTCTATCCCCCTCTTGATAACTTAATATAATTTCTCAAGTCAAGGTCCTGATACAGGGAAGTTAATTTCTCCTAAAATTCTGCGTGTTTCCGCGTGTCCTCGAGTGTCACCCGATGATGCTGAGAGGGCCTCCTCAAGGACTTGAATTGAAATGTAAATCCCCACAAAACGTGAATCGGCCTTGTAGGTCATGTTTCTGGTCGTTGTTTGAAAAACACAGGCACGTCGCCGCTCTGCGTTGGGTCACACCGAGCTCTACCATCCCATTGATGAAGCTCAGTCATTCACGGGACACTGTCCCGTGATGCTTTGTGTGCGCCACCTGCTGAGATCCTGTGTTTGTTCACTTGGGGGAGGGGCGGGACACTGAGCAGGGAGGGGCGTTGTTGACTGACAGGCAGGTTCAGAGTATCAACCTTTCAGGTGGCAAGTTTGGTTTCTCCACCTGCAAGGACCCAAGGTGCCTCGGTATCTCAGCCTTGGACACTCGGGGCCTGCTCCTCGCCTGTCTGCACCTGGCCTTCACACACCACCACTTTCAAGGCCGAGCATCTTATCTAAATACGTCACCCCAAATCTCTCTACATCACTTTTAAATCTCAAGGCTTTTATTTTCCAAGCAATAAAACATGTACATATGATTTAAAGGACAGGCTAGGTCTCTTTCCCTTTTAAATTAGCAAAGGCCTATTTAGAAACCGGTCCTCGGATAAGCCCCACATTCGTTGTGGACACAATGAAATGGATTTATCTTAAGCTCGAAACACTGATGGAAGAGAAAGGAATTAACTGTCCGTGGAGATGGGAGGGGCAGATTTTAAGCAGGCTTTGGGTAGTGACAAGGGCGTGATGGTAAAGGCTTTCAGCCCCAGCTCACCTCATTTTTAGCTCCCTCCCTAAGCTCCACCCGAGGATGAAACGGACCACGGGACGTGGGGACAACAGAGTAAGATGCATTTCTTTGCTTTACTGAGGAACAGATTGGCTGAGGCTGCACATAAATAGAGAAGTGAAATTGATTTTTAAAAAAATGGCTCTGATCGATATCAAAGATTGAAAACCGAGGAGGCTAGGCCTGTGTGGTGAGTCACCCTGCAGGGCTCTACAGTGCAGGGGTGTAAGAATGAGACACTCTGGAATGTTCTCTGAGCAGCCGCAAGCATACACACACCCTCATCTCAGGTCAGTTCATAGTATTTTATAAGACATTTTCCATCTGATGAACAGTTCATAGCTCGCTGGTTTTCCTTTTACCTCTCGAGTTTGGGTGGAATATAACCATGGCTAAGCCCAGAACTCAGTCTGAAAAGTCAGATAACTTTCCTCTGGAACACGTATGCCTTAGGGTTTCATTGCTGTAAAGAGACACCATAACCAAGGCAACTCTTACAATGGACAATATTTAATTGGGACTGGCTTACAGTTTCAGAGGTTCTGTCCATTATCATCATGGTGAGAAGCATGGCAGAGTTGTAGGCAGAGATGGTGCTGGAGGAGCCGATAGTTCACATCTTGATCAGCAGGCTGCTAGGAGGAGATGCTCATTGCACACTGGGCAGAGCCAGAGCAACCTACCCCACCATGAAACACTTCCTCCAACATGGCCACACCCACTCCAGCAAGGCCACACCCACTCCAACAAGGCCACACCCACCCCAACAAGGCCACACCCACTCTAACAAGGCCACACCTACTCTAACAAGGCCACACCTACTCTAACAAGGCCACACCCCCTAATAGTTTCACTCCCTGGGCCAAACATGTACAAACCACCACAGTGTATAAATACTTATTAAATAGTCTTCGGAATCTATACGGAAGATGAACAGTACAGCAGGATGATGGGCTGAAGGCAACAGAGTGAGGTCAGGAAGGGCAGAGGAGAAAACACCCACATCAAGACAAAAACTCAGTCTGGGAGCTGCTCTGAGCCACCCTGCCCTACCACACTCAAGTCTTGCCATCTTTCTTCTGGAATGGATCTGAAGTTTGGCTTCTTATTTTCAGACCTTAAAACCTAACATTTTTTAATCCCTCTGTTTCTAGCCAGGTTTCCTCTGTGGCTACTATTCCTATGATCAAATCCCCTGCCAGCATCAGCATCACCACCACCACCACCACCACTATTACCACTACTATCACCACCGCCACGGTAGCTGCCACCATCATCCCTGTCACCATCACCATCATCACCACTATCACCATCACCCACAAACAAAAACAATTTAGAAAAAAATAAGATATGAGAAAGATAGGACAGTATAAAAGCCAATGAAGGAAAGAGATCACCAGTTAACTATAAATGAAAATGCACATTTTGGGTAAAACAGAAAAGCCTAGAGGTCAATGAGATTAAAGACTAAAGCTCTAAGAACCAAAGAGATAAAGGATAAAAGAAATCCATGAGATAATAATATTTTAGACAAAACCCGTGTCCACACAGGATTAGGGGCTGGAACACAGGGATAAAGGTGGAATTGAGAATGTGCAGAACAGGTCTCTGTAGGCCGCTGCTCTAGGCTGAGCCACAGGCCCTTGTTAGGAGCTGGCCTTTCAGTTGCCGTGGGGCAGAGCCTTTGGATTTCCCAAAATCACCCAACAAAACCTTTTCAATACTTGTGGGCCCACGCCTATAAGGAGGCAGACTAACCTGTTTCAAAAGACGACAATGTCTGAAGGAGAAATGATCATGTCTATAAAATGGGAAGCCCCACAGAGAGGAGGCTGTGACTCCAAATTACCTTCTGAACCAAATCTCCCAAATGCCATTTCTCGGAAGACACAATTGAACATCAAACATGCAGGGATGGGGCACAGATATCAGGGCTCGGAGGACGTGCACAGTATGGGAGAAGAGAAGCTATGAGAACATCAGAGTTGTAAATCCACTTCCGACATTACACGTGTGACATGCTTGTGCCCTGTCTATTGGTTTGTTTCATGTTTGACACAGGGTTACAGCCCTCAGCCAGGTTGGTCTTGAACTCGTAATGTAGCACAGGCTGCTCTCAGAAGTGTGGTGAGCCGCCCACCTCTTCTTCCCATGAGCTGGGATTACCAGCACTCTCTCACCACACCCAACTTTGTATCTTTTTACACGAGTGTATGTGAGAGAGAGAAAGGGCTTCAGTGATAATCCCAAGAACTAGCAGTTAAAGTTGGCTTTAAGATAGTTGAGCTTGTGGGATAAAGAGACAGGATAGTCAGGCTTGGGTACCAAACCCATATATATACATACACACACACACATACACACACATACACATACACACACATACACACACACATACACATACACACACATATGCTAGCGCATACACATATACACACATACACATACACACATACACATACATACATATACATACACACACATACACATACACACATACACATACACACACATACACACAAACACATACACCTACACACATATACATACACATACACACACATACACACATACACATACACACATATACACACATACACATGCACACACATACACACACATACACATACATATACACATACACATACACCTGTGTATACACATACATACACATACACACACAGATACACATACACATACACTGCACACACACATACACACACAGATACACATACACATACACTGCACACACACATATACACACACATACACACACACATACACATACACTGCACATACACATACACATACACACACATATACATATACACACATATATATGGTTTGGGGATGTATATATACATATATTTATACACATGTGTATACACATATATGTGTATATACTCACTCAAAACACACATAAAATAAAGATTAAAAATGTCTAAAAGTAACATTTTGTAGTAGAGGTTTTTTTTTTTCATTTAGTTGCATGGTTGCACGTAAAATAATGTTCTTAGAATTGATGTTGACACATCCAATCAAGTGTGGTTTTGCACACCTGATTTTCAGTCATTTGTTATTAAAATTGATGGACCATAAATTTCTCAAATATGAGCTAGGTTTTTGCTTTATGTTAATGTCTTGAGGGAAGAAAAGGATCCCTTGACTCCTTGCTTTTTTTTTTTTTTTTTTTTTTTTTTTTTTTTTTTTTTTTTGCCTCATGTGAAAACCAAGTCATCTCAGCCGAAAGAAAGCTTTCAAATTCGATCTGAATTAGCCATTCGAATTCGGAATCCGTGGACCATGCCTTAAAGACCGTATCTTTAAACAAGAAGGGAGATTTCTATGAAGTGATGATTATAGTAAAAATCAATGACAAATTATCATGAAGCACTAAAAATAGCAACAGCTAACCTGAGCACTTGCGGACGGCTACACAAATATTAACTCATATTATCCACACGGACGCTGCGAGGCCAGCATTGTTTGTGTTTTAGGCGTGCAGGAGTGAACTTGTAGTCACGAAGGTTGAACAGTAAACCCAGGAGCATATGGGCAGAAAGTGTGTGGCACAGCTGGCGTGCTAATATACGTGGGTTGAGTCTACAGCTCTTGCTCAAATTCTAGTGCATCTCGCTACCAAATTTAAAAAAATAAAGAAAGAAAGAAAAGAAAAAACATATTGCTAAGCCTGTTCGAAAGTCCAACCAAATCACTACTGTATAAAATTTGCATGCTCTTGGAGAAGAAACCTTTAGGTCATTTTTTTTTTTTTTAAATGGAGGATTGGGGAATCATTGGAAGCCAGGTAACCTGAATTCTCCATTCAAGACGCTACTGTCTGGTGAGCAAGGCAGCAGCTGAATCAACAGGATCCTCCTGGGCGAGCAGACACTGCTCCTACACCAAGTCTCAGCTCTGTCAGGCAATGTCAGTGACCTTCAGGGGCTGTGTGTAGGTTTAGTTTTAGGGTAAGTGCTACAGCAGATGCAGATGACACAGGTCTGAAGACATTGAGATATAGACTTGGTAGTTGAAGTATGTATCATTAGTGAGGTAATATAAAGCCAAGCAAGCTTCAGTAAGGCCGTCTCGGGTCAGCATACAGGAAGCAGGAACTGAGGATTGGCCTGCTCTTGGCCTTACCTTCTAACCAGGCACTGCTTAGCTCCTAGCCAACCACTGCCATCTGAAAAGGCAAATCGATTTCCAGGTCTCCACACATCTTCTTTCCTTTTTTTTTTTCTTTAAATGAAAAGAATTAGAGATTTGCAACGGCAAGATTATAATTAACATAATAATACCTAATATTATTGTACTATAATGTGGGTTCAAATAAAACAAAACCAGTAGGTAATGTGATATAACTCATAAGGGAACAAGGCTAATAATAAGTATGATGTTTATTGGACTTCTCTTTTGTGCCAGGTCTCCTAAGTGCTTTTCTATAATTGTTTATATTCTCAAAGAGAGTTTGTTCTTAGCAAAACAGATTTCATGAGAACACGCTCTTCATTCCGCAGTGGAAATAGGAGACTGGAGAGATTGAGGCAGCCGGTGCCAAGCGAAAGAGCCCAGGCGTCAATGTCCTTTATGGTGTGACTCCGCCATCTGCAAACTCATTTTTCCAGTGTGTGAAAGCAACACAGAGAAAATGGTGTCCTCAAGACGAATCAAGAAGCTTCCCCCAAGCATCCCTTTCTCCCTTTTTTGTACCCTCAGCTTGTATTCTCCCAGACAATGATCCAAAGCGATCCCCATTCTGCCTAGTTAGCTCCATGAAAATATCCCATAGCTGGCGTTTCTAAGGTGCCCTCTAAACTAATTCATTAGAAGTTATGGCTCACATGGTAGGGCCCCCTGGGAAACACTGTCCCCACCAGGATGATATGAAGAGAGCGGGTGTTTGTGGGAGTCTCCAGGTACCCAGCTACATGTGTGAATAGTGTCATATGACAGAATAGAGGGAAATGGTCTAGACCAGTGGTTCTCAACCTTCCTAACCCTGCAAACCTTTAATACAGTTCCTTGTGTCATGGTGACCCAAAATCATAATTGTATTAATTCTTCATAATCATAGCTTTGCTACTGTTATGACTCCTAATGTAAACATCTGATACTCAGGTTATCTGTTATGTGACCCCAGTGGGGGTCATGGCCCACAGGTCAAGAATCTCTGGCATAGGCCATTGTAGCTGTTTTGACAAATAGAGAACATGGAATTCAGTGGTGCCATCTTGAAAGCAGACATAGCCTTCAAGAGGTGCTACATTTAACTGACACTTTGATTTTGGACTTACCATTCCCCACAAGTGTGACAAACAAATCTTGATGAGCTATGAACTGCCCAGTCTCCGTTATTTTGTTATAACAATACAAATGGACTGCGTATTTTAAAATGGCATCTTCTGAAGTTAGTCACTGAAAACACATAGCACACACATACACACACTCACACACACACACTCACAAACACACACTTACACACATACACACTCAAGTAAAGTCACACCCACACATCTTGTTACACAGAGATTTCAGTTCAGGAGGCCCCTAACCCTGAAGCCATCCTCTTCTGTTGCATGGCATTGTTAACTTTGTTGAATATCAAGTAACCATAAATGTGATTATTGATTATGTAAGACCCAATTTTAGTTCAATTATCTACATATTGACCCATAAGTCATCTCAATGAAGGTGTCTTTGTATTAAAGTTCTAAATCAAGAAATGTAAGAGGGCTGGAGAGATGGCTCTTTGACTGCTCTTCCAGAGGTCCTGAGTTCAAGTCCTAGCAACTACACGGTGGTTCACAACCATCTGTAATGGGATCTATTGCCCTCTGCTGGTGTGTCGAAGATAGCTACAGTATACACATACAGTATACACACACACACACACACACACACACATATATATATATATATATAGCTACAGTATATATATGTATATATATTCTATATACATACATATACACACATATATACATATATATACCTATACACACACACACACACATATATATATATATATACCTATATATACACACACATGTATATATACCTATATATATATTAGGTAAATAAATTTTAAAAAGAAATGTAAGCGATTCAAGCTCACTCTTCACATTAAGCTGTTTCTGGCTATCTCTACGTCCTCTGCGTTTCCGTATGAATTATGGCTAATCAATTCATGCCAAACATAATACCCCCATCAAGGGTCTTGACACGATTTTAATGAACCTGTAAGATTGCCACGGGAGTATTGCTATCTTGGCGATAATAAATTTTCCAAGCGCATGGACTTTGTACTTAGTTAAATCCTTAAGTCCAGGCCTGGAGAGATGGCTCTGTGGACAAAATGGCTGCTGTGCAAGTCTGCTGACCTGGACTCAGATCCCCAGCGCCTATGTAAAAGCTTGTTATGACAGCACACATCTGTTAACCCCAACGCGAGTGAGGAGCGGTCTTAGTGCATATAGGCAGATCCTGGAAACTCACTGGTCAGCCAGCCTACCTTCATGGGCAAGCTCTGGGGTCAAGATAGATATCTCAACTCAAAAAATAAAATGACAAGTGATCGAGAGGAAAAAAGCCAAACACAATCTTTATCTTTCAATATTTTTCTCATTTTCAGCATAAGAATATTTTAGTTCTCCTGTTAAACTTATTTTAATGTATTTGATTCAGTTTGTTGCTGTTGCTATAAAGGATTTTTCCAATGGTGCATTTTCAGATCACGTGCTGTTAATGTAGAGACACAGAGCTGATCGTGGTGGATGGGTCAGTAGATAAAGAGCTTGTTGCTCAGACATGAGGACCTGAGTTCAGATCTTCCACACCCAAAGCAGGATGGGGTATTGAGGGCGGGGCAGGTGGAGACAGGAGGATTCTGGGCCCTTCTAGTCAGTCAGCCTAGCTAAAAGGGTGGGTTCTAAGGTCAGTGAAAGATTTGCCTTAAATATTAACAGAGGTCAATAGAGAGAGACACCTCTGCCTCCATACACGCATACATTGATAAATTGTTGGTCCATTAGTCGTGGACGATATAGCTTCTGAGCCCATGTGTGTAACTGTCCTTTTACACAAGGTGCGGATGGGATCGCTCTTCCTCGAATTCGAGGTAAGTCATGGTTAAGGACAATGACTTTCCTCTGTGACTCCAGTCAAAGTGCAGACACAAACTGGAGGTGGAGGTATGAGCTTTTCTTCCTGGGTCGCTTATCTTGTGGGCCCAAAGAAGTCAGTGCTTTGAAGAGAAAAGTGCTTCTGATGGCCTGTTTTAGTAGGAGTCGGGAAACGGATGCACATTTAACAGTACGTGTGACATGCTGACTTACAGAAGAGGGGAGGGGAGCATAGAGTCGCACTAATAACTAGATAACTAGATAACTAGGTGTGTTCTAGATAAGTAGAACATTTGATCCTGCCTGACAAAATCCTCAGGAACTCAAACCAGGCTGTCACAACTAGGCAATCCTCAAGGCTCACGGGTTTGCTTTCGGTGTCAACTATTTAAATGATTTCGGTTAGAATAATTCCATTCCTGGAATAGCTGTGTTCTGGAAGCGGTGTTATGTTTTTCTAGGCTTTGCCTACTTTACTTGTTGGCAGTAGGTAGCTTGTTAATAATTAGTCAGCAATGTACCCCAGAATGGGGAGCGTATGGACCTCTTAGCAAATAATTCAGACTAGATTATCTTCTATTTCCATAAACTCTGGTTCTAGTCGTTTTAAAATATGGTAGTTGACAGATTTGGAGAGCTTTTCAGTGGCTTGATGCCATCCTTGTGGCAAACAAGGTTGAGTAATACTTTTTGGGGGGTAGCTTTGTATAAACAGTGACATATAAAGCCAGGTCCCATCTGTTTTGGCTTTAAATGAGAAGGTCTCTGTCTTAGTGTTTCTATTGCTGAGAAGCGACACCACAATCATGGCAACTCTTCTAAAGGACAACATTGAACTGGGGCTGGCTTATAGGCTCAGAGGTTGAGCCCATTATTATGGTATGAAACATGGCAGCATCCAGGCAGGCATGGCGCTGGTGGAGCTGAGAGTTCCTCTTCTTGTTCTGAGGGCAGCTAGGAGAAGACTGGCTTCCACATGGTTAGGAAAGAGGATCTCATTGCCTACCCGACAGTGACACACCTACTCCAACAAGGCCACACCTCCTGACAGTGCCACTCCCTGGGCCAAGCATATTCAAACCAGCACAGTAACTCATAGGCTCTGGCATATGACCATTAGACAGCACTCTTTAGAGAAACTTTAATAGATGTGGTCTTGCTAGAAGAAGTATGTCATGGGGGAAGGGTTTAGAGTTCCAAATCCTTGTACCAGTCACCATTCTCAGTGCAAATATTTTCATTCTCCCTCCCTCCATGCCTCCCTCCCTTTCTTTCTTTGTCTCTGTCTGTTCTCTCTCTCTCTCTCTCTCTCTCTCTCTCTCTCTCTCTCTCTCTCTCTCTCTCTCCTTCCTGTTTGTGGTTGGAGATCTGAGCCCTCAGCTCCCAGCTTCCAGGTGTAGCACCATGTCTGTTCCTTGATGCCACACTATCTCTGCTACCATGGACTCACTTTTATCCACTGGGATCCGTCAGCCCAAATAAACTCTTTCCTTCTATACATCGCCTTGATCCCAGTAACAGAAAAGTGGTTGATGAATACCCAAAGAGCAGTGTGTGTGTGTGTTTATCTGTCTGTCTGTGTGTATATGTCTGTGTTTGTGTGTGTGTCTGTGTTTGTGTGTGTGTCTGTGTTTGTCTGTGTGTCTGTTTGTGTGTGTGTATCTGTGTTTGTGTGTGTGTCTGTGTTTGTGTGTGTGTCTGTGTGTCTGTGTGTGTTTGTATGTTTGTGTGTGTGTCTGTGTTTGTCTCTGTGTGTGTCTTTGTCTGAGAGACAGAGAGAGAGAGAGAGACAGAGAGAGAGATAGAGAGAGAGAGAGAATATTTGGTACAAAGTGGCTAAAACAGCATCTATCTTCTTACTGGAAGGATTCTCGGTACTCAGCAGAGATGGGTAGTCCTGTTGAGCTAGTGTAAGGAGTCAGCCTCTAGCCTGCAATGCTTGCTTCGAGTGAGTAATAGGGGATGAAGTAAGTGTTTTGCCATGATCATCAATCTAAAGATTTCTCAACTATGTACCAGAAGTGAAAAATAATAAACAGTGTAGGTCTTTTTAGACTTGGGTCGCATGTAGGATTTAGTCCTAAAGAGCCTTTCCTGACGATGTCCAACTTGAAGTCAGTATATAAAGGACTGCCTAAGCATCTCACCCAGCAGTTTCATGGTAATAGAAATGTTTTAGCTGCGAGAGATGTGCAAGGTGAGGGAGAAACACATCATAGGTACAAAAAAAAAAAATTGTGAGTGATTTGGATGGGGAAACGCGATCATTTCTGCAGGCTCATCTCGCTATTCTGTTGAAAAATGGGGCATCCTAGCCTGACACACAGATGAAACCAGCCTGTTCCAGCTGTCTGAAGCTTCAGAAATGACTGCAGCTGGCTAATCTCTAATTATAGAATTCTTCGTGCTTGGGGGGTAGGGGAGCAAATGTGTGCTTTGACTTCTGTGAGCCCCAGCTTTGGGGAAAGCTGTGACTTTTAGATAAATTTTTTTTCTTCCCTCTGCATAATACACTAAACAAATTTAAATTAACTCTTGGGGCAAATATAATTAAGGAGCTGCAGATGGTTCTTTTGTTCCTTTGGTTGACCAGAATATGCCCTAACTGTGGCTTTGGATGAAGCGATTAAGTCCCGTTTCCATGGGACCCAGTCCTAAGGTATTTGGAAAGTGCGCATTAATGATTCCGAGGCTCACAGGAAGTTTATTTCTTTAGTGGCTTGTTTAGAGAGGATTTCAAATGCGGTGACTACACTTCGGCTTTTCTGTGACCCTTTCATGGGTGATCTGCCTTGCTTTTTCTTCTCTAATTATGCCTTTTACAAATTCATTTAAAGAGAAGGAAACCTGTCCAGCTTGGATCTGGGTGAATTACCAGTGCCAATATACTCATCTTCGAAGTTTGCCATAACACAAGGCCTCAAACCAAACACTGTATTTGACACAGTTGTGGTGGGCTGGGAACAGGATGACCTCCTGGTGAGGGCCATCTTCCTGGTTTGCAGATGTCCAGTTTCTTATGTCCTCTAGGGGTGGAGAGAGTGAGTTAGCTTTCTGATATCTTGTGTTTCATTCATGAGGTACATTCTAGGATCTCAGTGGGACCTAATCACCTATAAAGACTCCAAATACCCTTCCCTCTGGGGATGGGCACTTTGACAGATGAATTCTCAGGAGGAATCCAAACCCGAAGTCCCTAACAGGAAAGCCTTATGTCTGGGAGATTTTTAAAGTTGTCACTTTAAGAGAAGACTGATGACAGATATGTTTGTTTAGAGGGATCTCAGGCAGTTCAAGGTCATCCACTGGTAATGTTTTTGTGTTTGGAATTACGTGATCATGACTAATGCTGGGAATATTGCTCAAAACACTGAGCAGTTTTTAGACACTGAAGAGACAGCATGCAGTGTATCCTCTGTGCTGATCTGTAGGTCCAGGCTCAAAGTTTCCAATTTTGTTTTGAAGTATGAGGGTTATAATTACCACATAGCCAAGAATTTTATAGAACTACTCTTGAATATTTCCTAAATATTTTTTTAAGATGTTACTTAACTACTATTAAGATGTATAATATAAGTTACATTTTTAAGAATTATTTTCAAGTGTGTATATGTGTGTGTCTTTGTAAGTGTAAGTGTTGATACCCACAGAGTCCAGGAGAGGATGTCAGATTCCTGGGAGTTAGGGTAGCAGGTTTTGTGAGCCTGATGTGGGTACTGGGAGCAGGACTTGGGTCGTTTACAAAAAAAGCTAACACTCTTCACTGCCAGTTCTCTTTCCGTTATTCATTTTGATCTGTTTAACGGTTGTTGGGCGAATTTAACAATTCATTAACTCCCGAGTCACACTGCTACCCACAAATCACCAGACTATCTCAGAAGACATATATGTTCCAACTCTAGTCTCTCTCTCTGAAAAGCAGAACCTAAAGGAAGAACTAAACGTTGCAACTCTATTTAGGAAGTATTAGCCGGTGGTGGGTAGGGTGAGGAGGAAGAAGCAAATCAATTGGAATCAACAAGAGGTGATTTTGTGACACCAAACGTGTTCTGATGAAGGACAGAACAATGTCCCATCATTCAGAAGTCACACCCCCACCCAAGGAGAACGACATGGCCCTGGGTCGAGTCCACAGACTCAGAGAAGGGGGCAGATATATGTGTGTGACTCCTTCCTGGCCCATTTCCCTGATGCCGGGGTTAATCTTGAGCGCTATGTATTCAGAGGCTGAGTTCTGTGTCCCTATCCAGACCATAACCTGATATCGGGGCACTGTATTAACCAATGTAATACAGTTCCAATGTAAGATTGGACAGAACCAATGTAAGATTGTTCCCTATTAATTCCTAATTGGTCAACAAATGTCTGGGGCGTACGACTGGGTAAAAGGATAGGAAGGCAGGCCTAGATTTGAGGAGGGGAGTCTCAGAAAGAGAGAGAGAGAGAGAGCACTGGAAAAATATGACGATGGAGAGAAAGAGGGGCTGCCATTAGAGGGCATGAGCTATGAGTGTGTGGCCAGGAGAAGAGAGTATCCTGGGGACAGGCTGATGAAGCAGACAGAGCCTGGGTGAAACTCAAACAGCAAGCCATAAGGGGGATTGGTTATAGGTGAGACTAGCATAGAACTCACCTAATCTAGGCTTACAGCTTGAAAAAAAAATACCGGGTTTTTGTGCCAGCATTGGTCAATCTTCACTCTCCATGAATCTGAGCTCCCCTCACCAAACACTGCCATACAGTATTGCCAGACCCCTTGCACCATGTGAAGCCAGTTTGTCTTTCTGTGTCTGAGGCAGAGGAATGGTTGGTCACGTGATGGAGGCGAGGAATAGCAGGCAGTTTAAGCCACACATGAGGGAGACTCCTGTGAAGGCCGACGGTAATCGAATGGTCCAGGAAGGTGGTCGGCAATCCTACGACTCATTCTACTTGTTCGACAATGTCCAGTCTCATCTAAAGTTTGTAACTTTGTGATATGAAAAATCGTAGAAAGGGAAGAAGGAATGGAGATCCTAATGGGCGAGCACGTGGGTATGGAGCAGGAAAATTAGGCTGATTCGGAGACACTGTTGAAAAGAATGCTGTGGTTGTCACGGTTCACCAGGAAATGGAGCCAAGTGTGACATACCTGCACACATTCATTACAAGGTGTGGAGTCCCACAGCCATGTAAGGTGGTAAGTATAAAATTCACAGAGGAGGACAGTAGATTTTGGAATTTGTAGACTGTTTCAGGCCACAGGTCCCCAGGCAGAAAGAAATGCCGTTGCAGGCAGAGAGGGAGGAAATCTGTTAGAAAACCTTCCTACTTGTTGAAGGATTCATCTTTCTGTTGCTTTCAGTCTGATTGAAAGAAGCCTACCAAATGATGGTGGCCATAACTGCCTCCCTACGGATTCCAATGTTAGTCCAATCTCAGGTGAACTTGAGATTAATTTAATCATTAGTACCATTCAAGTACAGCCTGATATCAAAAAACCACCCATGGGCCGGTCAGGTTGACATAGAAAACCAACTCTCACAAAAGCCTATCAGTCTTATCAGAACTTTCATCATGCGATGGGAAGATATTGTGGCAGAGGAGATCTGAATCCAAACCTAGGACACCAGGAGGGTTGTTGACCTTCAACCCTGGCCAAGTTTGTTTGTATCTTTGAGCTAAAGGGATCCATGTTTATACAATGTGAAAACATTTGATGTCCAAAGACTTTCCAGGGCTAAAATTCACTACTGATGCAAGTTTGAACTCATCTACTGAAAATATGTTAAAGAGTGATGAGAGATGACTCTCTACCTACAGCTAAGGCTCAATACAAGAAACTCATTTAAGGAACTCAGAAGAAAATCCTGGCTTGTTGCAGGGAACAATGAAGACTGAAAAAATGGTTGGCCTGGGGAACGGCATGTCGGTGAATTTTTGATTACATGGGGTTTTTGCTTAAAGTGTGGGGCCTGCTGTTTGGTGTGTGTAATTCAAGATATCATTTTCGTTTCAGAAGATTAATTACACAAAGTCTGCATTTCATATTGAATGTTTGACATTTTAAATATCATATGCATTAATATAAATTCTTATATCAGAAAAATGAAGTTCTACACACACACACACACACACTACACATGAAGACTTCATGAAAACTTCAGCATCTCAGAGGATGTGGCCACTTATTATATCAGCACAATGTAATTTGCCCACGAACATATTATTAGTTATACATAGTATGTTATACAACATTTCTTTCAAACCCAAAGATTTTAGTTTTTAGAGACAGGCTGACATGTCCACGACAGGATTCAAATTTGGTGTAGAGTAGCTGTGAGCTTCTGACCCCTGCCTCTTCTTCTCAAGTGCTCAGATTGCAGGTGACTATCACTACTTCCCATTTTGGGCATGCTGGGAATGGAACCTCGGGCATGAGCACCCTGGGCAAGCATTCTGACACCTGCTATATCCACAACCCTCTAGGTTTTTTCCTTTGATTGTTTTGTTTGTTTTTAAAGAAAGCATAAAATAGGTCAGCGCTTCATCTACCTCCCCCATGGCAGTAGTGGGCTGACCCAAAAACAGAGGTGTATAGCAGGCATTTTGCTACTTTGTGGGTTCTTCTTTCTTCCACCCTTCTCCACCCCCTTTTCCACCCTTTCAACCCCCTGACATTAGATAGGAGAGAAAAGGGGGTAGAGGGAAAAGAATACTTCCTGTAGATTAGGGGCATTGAGTTCCTTGGGGTAAGTTTAATTTTTTTCCATCACGATATCTAATTTCTTCTTGTTCTTTCTTTGTGCACAACTACTTAACAAACTGCAACAACCAACCAACAACCAACAGCAACCAACCAACAACCAACAGCAACCAACCAACAACCCACCCCAACAACCAACCAACCACTCCTCACATTTATACACTCTCTGAGAAGTCTCCTGGAATTCCAAATTCACACAATCACAGAAACTATCTGCAGCTGGCAAAGTCACACCTCCACCAGAGCATGAGGCAAATCATAGTCAGCTGCTGTGGAGAATCTGAAGCAGCCCTAAATCCCACACCTAGGATTTAAATGAAAACATAATACTTCTGTGTTTTTTTTTAAAGAAGCCAAAACTCCAAAATTGTCACTACAGGTAGGGGTGGCCCCTTCAGATACAGCATAAGCCCTTCCCAGAGGGAGGCAGTTACCATATTGCAAGAACCTTCCACTAAGCTCTGTCAACTTTAGTTGTTCTTACTGTCTGCTTGGCCTCTTCTGGGGTTGCTATTTTTTCTTTTTCTTTCTCTCTCTCTCTTTCTTTCTTTCTTTCTTTCTTTCTTTCTTTCTTTCTTTCTTTCTTTCTTTCTTTCTTTCTTTCTTTCTTTCTTTCTTTCTTTCTCTCTCCCTTTCTTTCTTTCTTTCTTTTTTGAATCAGTCTCTTTTAAATATTTATTCTCTTCTATTTACTTATCACTTCATTGGTATCAGTAACTTAATGTTAATTAGTGAATAAAGGTCTTTCTGGAAATAGGCCTGTTCCTAACATCTGAATGCCTCAAGGTAAGAGTTTAAGGGTTATAAATCAAGTCAACCAACTATGAAGTCTGTTCTGTCCTCCTCCTGTGGCAAATACATTGTCACAATAAAAAAGGTCCTCTCTCTCTTTCTCTCTCTCTCTCTCTCTCTCTCTCTCTCTCTCTGTGTGTGTGTGTGTGTATGTGTGTGTATTGGTCATACATGAATGTGTTACTGCATGTCAAGTATGTATGTGCATGTAGGTGTCAGAGGTCAACCTCAAGTATCATTCCTTAGGGCTGTCCACATTTTTTTGTTGTTGTTGTTTTTGAGACAGTGTTTCTCATTACATCTGAAACTTTCCAATTAAGCTCAGCCGGCTGACCTCTGAGCTCCAAGGAATCTCTTGCTTCTCCCTACTCCGTACTGAGATAAAAAGTGCTTACCAATCCATCCAGATTTCTTAAAGATTTTTAGACACATCTTGTTCTGGGAATAAACTCAGGTCCTCGCGCTTGCTTGGCAAGTCCTTCACTCACTAAGTTCTCTTCCCTGTCCAAGAATGTCTTTTTAAGGTTTAGTTTAAATCTAAATCTGGCAAAATGTCAAAGAGGGGTTACTTGTGCACACACATGGTTGTGTTACTGATGCTTGCACAAGGAGTAGCACAAAGACTTCAATAATTTATGAAGCACTATTTATTGCAGGAAAGTTGTTTGTTTTTCTTCTAGCCAGAGGAATGATTTATGTTGCTACAATCAGTATCTTCAAATAATTGGTCGTCTCGTGTCAATAATAGCATCTTTTGTGAGTTATCCAAGCTTGGGATTTTTTTTTTTGTAATTATTAATTTTATCTTTGAAAAGTCTCATCCCCCTAGAACAATAGGAACCAGGAATCAGGATCCCTGTAATGAATTCTTACAATAATATTTTGATTTTCATTTTCAAATGATCGTGAATCTTTTGTCCCATCAAGGTAACAATTTCTGTATCATGTTCAAACAGAGTGGCAGAACCGAACTTGGTAAAAATGTTACAGGAAATATTACAAAATATTTTTTTAACCATAAAATCCTATGGCACATGCCCCTCCCCCACTGTCTTTTGAAATAGTTTTATATCCATTTGTGAATATAAAGAATTGTTCCTGTCCTTTGTGTGTTACTTCTTTTAGGTGTTCTTCTTCCCTGCAACCTGTTCTCTCTCTCTCTCTCTCTCTCTCTCTCTGTGTGTGTGTGTGTATGTAAGTCAGTTGCAGTTCCCTGCAACTGACTTACTAAACCAAGCCAGCATCCTACAATTCAGCTGCAATGTGTTCTAGAGTGGTGTGAACCACCGCAATTGTAAGGAACTCCTCAGTTGCCAGTAGCCCCTCGTTTGTGAATGCATCTAGCTCCCTTGGAGCAAAGGCAGGCAGAGTGGATTCTCAGCATTCCTGGGAAATTCTTCATTACACAACTCTTCTGCATCCCTGCTCTGAAGGGAGGACGACAAGTTAATTTGTCTGTTCTCTGACTCAAGCTTTTCTTTCAGCACTCAGGGGCAGAGTCAATGCAGAAGCCAACTATTTAGACATGATTGCTTTGCATTTCTGGAATATAAGCCAAGCCACAAAGGGGAGGGGGTGGATGCCCTAGAGACCTGGGCAGTGGTCGCCCAGGAGTGTGAGTCACACAGACAGCTGGACTTTCATCAGGATCACTGAGACCTCACTAAGATTCATTACAACCCCAGACCTTTGCTGGGTGTTGGCTTAATGCGTGTAACCGCACCACTTGGGAGTGGGAGGTAGGAGGATCAGGAATTTGAGGCCTGCCTGGGCTACATAGAGAGTCTGAGGACAGCCTAGGCATCAACCAATAATAATAAAACCTAAGTCCAGGGCTGGAGAGATGTCTCAGTGGTTAAGAGCACTGACTGCTCTTCTGAAGGTCCTGAGTTCCCAGCAACCACACGGTGGCTCACAACCACCTGTAATTGGACCTAATGCCCTGTTCTGGTGTGTCTGAAGACAGTGGCGGTGACAGTGTACTCATATATACATAAAAAAAAAATCTTTAAAAAAACAAAACAAAACAAAAAACCTAGGTCCATCACAGAGTCATCTTTTTTCAATGGTTGTCAGTTTACACTTCTCAAGCCTGGTTCTAAGCATTCTGGGATCCTGCTCAAAATTATTTATCCCGGGGCCGAGGACATGGCTTAGTAGGTAAGAGCCCTTACTATAAAGGAAAAAGATCAGAGTTCAAATCCCAAGAACTCGTGGGAAAAGGGGTGCACAGTTCCTTGTGTAGTATACCTACCTGTACCTGGAATGCTATGAGGAACAGAGAAGGTGGACCTCTGTGGTTTGCTGGGTATAAGCCACTTTCAGTGCAAGACTGTGCCTTAAGGGAATAAAATGGAGACCAGGAGCACGGCATTCAGTGTGTGCAGTCACATACCTCTGCATACAACATGTATGTGTACATCTGACAAATACATACATTTTTTAAAGCTTTTATTTTGATTGTGTTGCAGGAAACACTAAGAAAATACTAGAACCGTCATGTTCCTGTGCTCATGCCTCCAGCCCAGCGGCCTGGGAAGACAATGGCTGACCTGTTTTTATCTCATGGAGACTCTGACTCAGAGCTCCATAATCTCTCTACCCAGCTTGCTAGGTTCCCACTGGCGGTCACTACCACCTACCACACCTACCCCATGCTTCAAATCCCCCCAGTCCCCCCCCTTTGTAGAGCACCTCAGGCAAACCCATGCTTAGCCACCGTCCCTTTCTCTCTTGAACCCAGATGAGCTGCCTCGTGGAGGAAAACGCAACACAAACTTAATCCAGAAACAATGGTAACTCAATCTCTGAGCACAACAACTAGAAACCTAATCTTGTAAGCCTTATTAAAATCTGATCCCTCTGGTGGTGTATCCTTGTAGATCCGCCATGATACTGGGAAACTCTAGCAACTACATCTTACCCCTTTACTGTCCCAATTCCAAAAGGATCTAATTCTCTCTTGCTTCCTCTCTTCTTTCGTCCAACCTGGAAGTCCCACCTACTCGCCCAGTGATTGGCTCCTTTATTCATTAGGGTTCTGATTCACAAGAACAGCACCAGGCCCATCCATAACAAACTCTGTCTCTGTGTGTGTGTGTTCAAGTAAGTTCAGGTGTCACAGGAGGCACAGATGTCACAGAGATATGGATCCTTCTGGAGCTGGAGTTACAGGTGATTTTTAGCCACCTTTCATGGGTATTGGGAAATGAACTCAGGTTCTCTGAAATAAAAAAAAAATGCATCGAATTTATATATATATATATACACAATGCATATTTATATATAGAAATCTGATGCATATTTATATATTTGATCCATATCTATATCTATATCTATATCTATCTCCATTATATCACAGTCCCTGGCAGACCCACATGACCCTGCCATCTTCTGCTTCTGCTCCTTGACTTAACCCCCTCCTCTCAGGCAGACACTGTGTTGAAACACCAGTAGCTTCCCGAGGACAGGCTCTGTATGTGCCTTTCCATGTGTGTACTCTCTTCCTGACCCCAACAGCTTGCAAGACTGTGGACAATAGGTTTTGATGTAGTGATGTCAGGAAACTGAATGCTGGGACTCAGCAGTTAGGAGTTTGATGGGAAGATGGGAGTTTGGTTCTCAGAACCCATGTCTGTTAGCTCACAACTCTCTGTAACTCCAGCTCTAGGATCCAACACCTCCAGCGTAGGCACCAGCATTCACATACACATACCCGCACATACACGTGTATTAAAAATAATAAAAATAAAATCTTAAAAAACATGCATAGCTAATATTTGTGGCTTTTCTTTTCTTTTTGTTTTATTTTTAATCAGAACCTTGACGGGCCTGATATCAAAAGCTATGTTGTCAAAAGTTTGCTTTCTTTAGGGTCATTTTTTTTTTCCTTCAGAAGAAGGGTATAATTTACTAAAATGGAGCTCTGAGTGCCCCTGGCTCGCTCTCCACAAAGCCCACATTGAATTGATGTTTGCCAGTTCTCTTTGCTCCTGGCGGAGTGGCTCAGCCTGGCTGTTTGCCTAATAAGGAGATGGTTTCTGTTCCGAGCTTTCTGAGACTATGAACAGTCTTCAGCATTTTTTTTTCTTTTTTATGCCAGAGTGTAACGGCAAATTTTTAGCCCAGAGCTCTTTCTTTGGCTTCCCAGATAAAGCTAAGAATAGAACTGGAGAAGCAAGTGTCTGAAGATTCTGGTTATTACAGATTTTACATAATTACTGTGGTGTGTATGAGCTAGATAGCTCTGGCTATCTGGTGAAAATAAGCAGTCATCTTAGATACTGTAGCAAACAGCAACAAAAGAGAGAAGGCGGCCGGGCAGTGGTGGCGCATGCCTTTAATCCCACCACTTGGGAGGCAGAGGCAGGTGGATTTCTGAGTTTGAGGCCAGTCTGGTCTACAGAGTGAGTTCCAGGACAGCCAGAGCTACACAGAGAAACCCTGTCTCAAAGAGAGAGAGAGAGAGAGAGAGAGAGAGAGAGAGAGAGAGAGAGAGAGAGAGGGAGAGGGAGAGGGAGAGGGAGAGGGAGAGGGAGAGGGAGAGGGAGAGGGAGAGGGAAGGGGGAGGGGAAGGGGGAGGGGGAGGGGGGGAGGGGGAGGGGGAGAAGGAGAGGGAGAAGGAGAGGGAGAAGGAGAGGGAGAGAGAGAGGGAGAGAGAGAGGGAGAGAGAGAGGGAGAGAGAGGGAGAGGGGGCCTGGGAGACTCCTAGAGGACAAACCACAACATCTGCAGAACTGAGGTGTGTGTGGGACTGACTTCACTCCTCAGCTGCCTTGATGATATCACTGTTCCAACTGCGCCTATCAGTCCGATCATACCAGGTCCTCTTGTCTGGGAAGACAAGTGTTGACAACAAATGTATCCCCCTGCCCCCCCCCAAGAATCTTCCCATAAAAGCATTAAATGTGTACCAATGACTCAACTCCCCAAAAGACAGCACAGATCCAGAGCTGATTCTAAGACGTCACGTCATTCTAATCGGGCCTTCTCCCATCAGTAGACTTACCTTGAACTAGACCCCAAAGCTCATACATATCCTAAGTATGGCATCTTTACTTCAACGGGGCATCAAAACTCAGCCAAGAAAGAGTCACTTCCTTACCCAGAAGGGGATCAGCTCAGCCTTGTTTTATTAATTGATTGTTTTGATGGTAAATGAATCTGCTCCTTATTCTAGTCATTATAACATTTGTGTATATTGGAAACTTTTTTAAAATTTATTTTATTTTTTAAAGGACACCTGGTATAAAAGGTTTAAAATTCAAGCACTTCAGAGGTAGAAGCAGAAGAGAAATCAAGGTCATCCTTGGACACACGGTGTATTCAAAAACAAGCTGGGCTATGTGGGTGTATTATTCCTTTTCTATTGCTATGGCCTAGACAGTTTCTAGAAGAAAGAGTTTATTGGAGGCTTATCAATCTGGATAAGAGTCCATCAGTGTAGGGAATCATGGCTGCAAGTGTCAGACACAGTGCCAGGAACACGACAGAGCTCAGATCACGACGGGAGCAGCAAACGGAAAGCTGTCAGAGCTAACTCAAAATGGCGCAAATCTTTTGAAACTTCAAAGCTTGCCTCTAGTGACATACTTCCTTTAGCAAGGCCACACCTCCTAAGCCTCTGGAAGCAGCCACCTACTGGGGACCAGGTATTCAAATTCATGAACTATGGGGAAAATCCCATTTGGCTGTCATACTGAGACTCAGTCTTTTAAGAAAAACAAAAAACCAAAAAAACTAAAATCCTTTGCATTAAGACTTCACTGGCCTAGAAGGAAGAGAGCTGCAGAGTTGGGGATGAGAGCCACAGATAACATGAAAAGGAAACCAGAGGCAGTCCCTGTCGCAGCTTCCTCTGGTTCACATTGGTTGCTATAGCGTGAACCTAAATCCCCCAGCTCAGCGTTTGACCATATACCGCACAGCAGGCATGCTTGGCCAACTCACGGGAATAGCAAGGTAGGCCCTCACCTACATCACCATTCTCACCAGCATGCGGTCGGTATCAGGGACCACATTCACTCTGCACCCTGGAGAGTATGAGGGGACTCCTCCCATGAGGCTACTTCTCACAAAGTTAGAACGGAGGTAGATAAGAAATGAAAAACATCAGGGGGACCCAGACCTTGACTGGAAATGTGGGTGTTCCTCTTGCCTTCAGCCATCCACACCCCATCGTCATCCCACCAGGCCTTTGATGCTTCTCATCCTTGGTGATCTCCTCAGTTCTCCTTGACCTCAGAAGCCCCCAAGCTTCCGCTTCTGCTACCACTCTTGCTTCTCCTCTTCCTCCTTCTCTTTCTCTTCCTCCTCGTCTCCTCTCCCCCTCCTCCTCCTTATAGTAGAGAGGAGATGTCATCTTCACCCCTTGAGCTTCTCTCATAGAACTAACTCTATGAGCTGTAAAGTCATAGGTAGCCAGGCTAGACCATGAAATACAGAATACCCTCTGTGTTGCAGAAACTTGAGCTATATTTCCACGTTCCCTAGAAAACAGAAGGAAATGGTAAGGAATACCCTGGTCCATTCAAAACAGAGAAAGCAATTTCCTCCTTAGGTGTTGGAAATTTCCCAGAAGAGCCTGGAAACCCAATCTCAGGAATCAGCCAGTGTTTAACAATGTTGCAATAGCATTGATTCGAATCTCTAACAACTAGCCATCTTCACTGGTTTTAGTCTCTTTTTTTTTTTATTATTGGCAGTTTAACTTCAAAGTCTCACCTATTTAGTTTTCTTCTTTTTCTTTTTTTGTTTATCCTCCCCCCCCTCTCCGTTTCCTTTCTCCCTTCTGACTCTTCTCCACTCTCTCCTTCAGGATGCCCTCTCCTTTTCCCTCCCCTCCTCCCTTCCCTTTTCTTTTCCTCTTCTCTCCTCTCTTTCAAAAATGAGATATACAAGTTTAATTTTACATTTACCCACAAATCATAGGCTTCAAGCAGACCAAACCACTAAAATCCAGGAGATCTAGCTGACCATATCTGGGCTCACTGGATTCCAGAAAAGGTTAGTTAGCTACAATGTCAGTTACTTCCTTGTTGCTGTGACAAAATACTTCTCGGAAGCATCTTAAAGGAGGAAAGGAGGTCGAGGCTGGCTTCTGGCTTCTAAAAGATTTTCTGTCCATCATGGAAAGAAATACATGACAGTTGTTGTGGCTTTGCAACACACAGTAGCGACAGAAAGAAGTAACACACCGCAGCAACACACAGTAGCAATGGAAAGAAGTAACACACCGCATTAACACACAGTAGCAACAGAAAGAAGTAACACACCGCAGCAACACACAGTAGCAACGGAAAGAAGTAACACACCGCATTAACACACAGTAGCAACACAAAGAAGTAACACACCACAGCAACACACAGTAGCAAAGGAAAGAAGTAACACACCGCAGTAACACACAGTAGCGATGGAAAGAAGTAACACACTGCAGCAACACACAGTAGCGATGGAAAGAAGTAACACACTTCAGCAACACACAGTAGTGAAGGAAAGAAGTAACACACCGCAGCAACACACAGTAGCAACAGAAAGAAGTAACACACTGCAGCAACACACAGTAGCGATGGAAAGAAGTAACACTCAGCAGAGATGGGAAGAAGTGAGAGCTAGACCCAAATCAGTGGTGGGGGTCACGGTCAAAGGCGTGTCATAGGTGGGATGCAGCCAAGAAGCATGGGAGAGCTTTCAGGACCCGTGCATTTCGGGGAGAGAGGTGATAGCCCAAGAAGCAAAGGGTGGGACCTCAACCCGGCTAGGCTGTCCTTTGTCTATGACTCTTAGTGGTTTCAGATCCTTCAAGTGACTGCCACAAACTGGAGACTTCCTTACTGTGGTAACCACAGGGAGAGGGGAGGGAAAGCGAGGGGTACTCAAGGGGAGAGAGAGAAGGGAGTCAGGAGAGCATACCTGTCTCTGGCCACTCAAGAATAAGGTACAAATGATGAAAGGGTGCTTCTGGGTCCTCAAACTCCCTGTGCTCTGTACTTTCTTAAATTAGTTTGTTCCCTAGGCATTTAAGCTTTTGGCCTTACAGACATTGGGTCAGCAATGCTTTTTAAAAGATTTATTTAATTTTACATGTATTTGTGTTTGCCTGGATATATGTGTGTGTGCTGTGTAGATAGCTCCTTAGAAGGCCAGAAGAGGATTTCTGGTCTCTTGGAACTGGAGTTACAGACAGGTATAAGCTAAGCCATCATGTGGGGACCCAATCTAAACCAGTGCTCTTTAACAGGCGAGCCATCTCTGTAGTTCATGAACAGTATTTCTATAGGAGGTAGACTTTTAAATCACTTTTTAAACACATTGAATTTTAATTTGTGTGTGTGCATGCACGTACGCATGCATGTGTTTGTGTGTGTGTGTGTACACGCACACATGCACATATGCATGTATATGTGGTAATCAGAGGACAGCTCCTGTGCATTGGTTCCCTCCTTCTACCATGTAGGAGCCAGGGATTGAACTTGAGTCGTTAGGAGGTCAGTAAGCTCCTTCACCCATTGAGCTGTCTTCCTGGCCCCTTTCAATGATTTCTTGAGGAAAGTAAGAGTTCTGTTTGTCCTCTGAGCCAAGTCAGCCTTAGTGCCGACAAGGCCAGCAGTGACACATGAGCTAACCCCTGCATTGAGGGACTCAAGCAAAATATAGGAAGTTGGCTCTGTGCTCCAGAGCCCCAGGGAATGCTATTGTGTGCACCAGTCACAGGTGATGAACGGATTATGGCAGAAGGTCTGCAGAGAGAGGTCATCTCAAGAGGTGATATGGGCATATTTTATGTCAAAACACTCTTACTGGGGCTGGAGAGATGGCTCAGTGGTTAAGAGCACTGGCTGCTCTTCCAGAGATCCTGAGTTCAATTCCCAGCAACCATCTGTAATGGGACCCGAGATGCCCCCTTCTGGTGTGTCTGAAGACAGTAACCGTGTACTCATATATTAATTAGTAGCTGTTGTGGAATAAGACATAAGGCTTCCAGAGCTAGACATGGATTTGTTGTATTCAAAGTGTTGGCGAACGCCATTCCTGCCGTAGCTTGACCAAAGCATGCCACTTAGCTGTTTTCCCAGGACAATTGGTAGCTGCTACATTTTTCTAAGTCTTGTTATGGCAGTTTGCAGACCCTCCGGGGTAGAGGCCAAAGGAAGGAGAGAGAAAAGCAGAAGGCAGAACCAGACCGTGTTTCACTAGTGCTAACCAATAGCAACGAATTTCAGAATTTCTTTCGTAATTGGATTTTGCCCAGCTGTTCTCCAGGTGGCTTCCCATGCTTGGGCAACAAGAGGCTCTAAGCTGCACATTTTAAATCCTTTTGCTTTTTCTTCTCTGAGTTGTGGATGATGGATTGACAGATGATGGTTGGGGTGTGGAAGTTTTCCCATCAGTGTGCCCTGGTGATGAGACATTTCCAATGGAAAAACTGTAACAAGTCCATTCCTTTGTCTCCACCAATGAATGGAATTACGTATGTATGCATACCAGACAGAGAACACTGCAGAGAAAGAGGTGGACCTTCCTTCTCTAATTTATTATTTAAGAACTGAATTATTCACAACTGTCAATATTTGACAAACGACTTACAAGTTGTAATACACCTTATGGTTCCTGGCATGACAGGCTGTTGAAACGAAACTGTCAGTGACTGTTGCTTGTAGTAAGTAGCTGCTTTAATGAGGCGGAGAGACCATCGGTGGTTGGCCCAGGAAGTGGCACTATTAGAAATTGTGGCCCTGTTGGAGTAGGTGTGTCACTGTGGGTGTTGGGCTTTAAGACCCTCCTCCTAGCTGCCTGGAAGCCAGTCTTCTAGCAGCTTTCAGATGAAGATGTGGAACTCTCAGCTCTGCTGACACCATGCCTGCCTGGATGCTGCCATGTTCCTGCCTTAATGATAATGGACTGAACCTCTGAACATGTAAGCCATCCCAAATTAAATGTTGTTCCTATAAGACTTGCCTTGGTCATGGTGCCTGCTCATAGCAGTAAAACCCTAACTAAGACACCTCCCTTTAATCTAATCTAATCTGGTGTGAATTGATTGACTTCATTGGTGGGGAAATAATCTCTCATCAGAAGCTGGAGCCACACTGAGACATCTGAATAAGGAAGGGAAGTCAGGGAACACTGAACTATTTACTGTGAGAGCGAAGACACCATTTTGAAAGATGGCCTCCAGCCACATATCATGTCCCCTTGCCCCCCCCCCCCCCCAAGACACACACCGACACACCGAAGAACTACTTAGGTCAGCAACTAGCAACCCAGCAGAACTTTCCTGAAACTCCTGACCCTCAAAATCCGAATGAAATGAAGTGGTTGCTTTAGGTCATTCGAGGCAACAAGAGAATAGCGGTGGTGGCTTGGGGATTTTAAAGAGATACCGGGCTAATTGTGTGGAAATCAGGCAGGGGCACTTATGTAAGGAGTTTTCCGGTGAGGTGTGGGTAGCCTCGCCCGGTCCATTGGCAGAGAGTACACAGAAAGACTTCCAACAGAGGAGTAGGTAATGGCCGCTGTGGGAGGAGAAAGAGCTCACGAACTTCTCTTTGAAGGCGTAGGAGGAAAAGTACATTCTCTTTGCTAGGTGCGTGGAGGTGGTGCTTGACTGAGTCTAAGGACTTTTTTTTTTTTTTTTTCTGTGTAGCCCTGGCTGTTCTTGGAAGTAGATCCGTAGACCAGGCTGGCCTCAAACTCATAAAGATCAGCCTGCCTCTGCCTCCTGACTGCTAGGATTAAAGGCCACTATTGAGTTTAGGTATCTTGATTGTTCGGATTTATGTAAACCAAGGATTTGTTTTTCTTCTGGGTTATGCAGTGTGATGGTTTGACTCTGCTCAGGCCCGGGGAATGCCACTATTTGGAGGTGTGGCCTTGTTGGAGTGGGTGTGGCCTTGTTGGAGTGGGTGTGGCCGTGTGTGCCTGGGCTTTAAGAGTCTTACCCTAGCTGCCCGGAAGCCAGTCTTCTCTTAGAAGCCTGTAGAAGAAGATGTAGAACCCTCAGCTCCTCCTGCATCATGCCTGCCTGGATGCTGCCATGCTCCTGCCATGATGATAATGGACTGAATCTCTGAACCTGTAAGCCAGCCCCAATTAAATGTTGTCCTTATAAGAGTTGCCTTGGTCATGGTGTCTCTTCACAGGAGTAAAACCCTGACTAAGGCACACATTAAATTTCCATTTGTGTTAACTGGAGCTTCAGTTCTGCCTCTTTTCTGGGCGAAGGTGGTGCTGAAGGGCAGAGAAATGCTGTCTCTGCCTCCCTGGATTCTTGTCTTCTTGCTGTCCCAGAAGCCTGGCCCCCGACCCTTGAGGCTATTTCTCATCCTAAGGGATCTTTTTTTCTCACTTCTTTTCTTTCTACACAAAACCTGTAAAGAAAATAATTTCGCATGGTCTAAATTCTCATCTTTTAAGTGATTATTGCATAACTTCCCCTAATTTCTATGAGCCAGACAACATGAATTGAATTTAGTATTTAGTAAATATGACATCTCTTTGGAAGAGTTCTTTCTATCCAGGCCTTTGGAAGAGTTGATAATATTATCTTTGCTAAACCATGTAGCATCAACAAATCTGAAAGATTGGGTTTAAGAGCATGAAATACTAAGTCAAACAATTCTGTGAAATATATGCAAAATTGGCTCTGGCATTCAATAATTCAATAGCCAATTCCTCTCCTTCTGGGTGGTACAAAGGAGATTCTGGAGCATCATTTAACTTTGAGAACTGGAGGTAAGAGACAGCTGGGAAACCGCCAGGGATCCTGGGCCACAGACAAGAGCTTACTGTCAAAGCGAAGGAGGTGGAAATCTTGTGAATAGACCACGCCCAGACTCACACGTGCAGGGAAGGGGCTGCTCCTACATTTTATTCAGTGCACAGAAAGATTCTGGAGAAAGTCTAAGCACGTCATATGTGGTTCTAAAGAAGAAACTGGCAATATTTGGCTAGGCAATAGAAGACAGAATAGGTTAGTTCTGGGGTCACCCGGGCCATGGGTAGAAGTAACAGGAAGAAGACTCAATTTGCCATGTTTTTTTTTTTATTTGTTTATTTTTGTTTTTGTGGGGTTTTTGTTTTTTTCTTTTTTGTTGTTGTTGTTTGTTTTTTGTTTGTGTGTGTGTGTGTGTGTGTGTGTGTGTGTGTTTTTAAGAACTGGAAGATCCAGTAAGGCAGCTTTGTGTAATATGAATTTCTGGACATCCAAGATGTAAAGACTAGAGACAGATTGTCCTGGAAGTTTGGGGGTTAAGAGCAAGACTCAGACAGGGTAACTACAAAAGTCAACAGTTCCTCAGAACCACATCACCATCAAAGATGGTCGACTCTCTGAAAGTTAATTCAAGCACAAGGGCTGAAACTGAAATGTGTTTTGTTCTAAAACAGTCTTTAATTCCACGGGTTCCATGGTGATATCTCTCCTGTCTGACCATACCCCAATTCTACCTCCATTGCAAACATTGCTGAGGAACCAACTTAGACCTCTCCTGGTTTGACTAGGACCCACTGGGTTTGTCAGAACATCATGGGATCTGTTGGTTGTCCCTGCCAAACAAAGAAGGACTGTCTGGTAGAGGATAGCCTTGTCGCCTAAAAAATAACTTGTCTTGAGAAAAATCTTACTTAAAATGAATTTAAAGTAAGAACTAGAAATTTTTATACTAAATAGGGGAAAGAAGAGGAAGAAATGGTAAACTGAGCATTGTCTTGAAAACTGAAGCTAAATATCCTCTCATTGATTTCCTTCCACAAATACTTACTAGTTAGTTAACTTGGTAGATAGCAGTTTTAGCTCTAGGGTTACAGCTGTGAATAAGAGGCATGGGTTCTGCTGTTCAGAAACGATCACATGCCAGCCAGATGAAGGAACCCCAAATGTCAAACACCAAACAGTACAGAGTCAGTGAAGTAAATAAAGGGGGGAAGGATGGGAGGTGATTCCAGGTTTGGGGGGTTTCAGGGAAGATGTCCTTAACTCCAGAAATCATGGTTGAACATCTCAGCTAAAGAATGACATTCCCATAAGCCCTAGGGTAGGGTGTCATGACCTGTTATCACACTACAGAAGGCTCTTGTGATTAGATCGTCACCCCCAGGGTTGAATAGGCATGATCTGATAAAAGTATATTAGCATTCTTAGCTTTCATTTTAGATCTAATAGGAAGAGCAACATAATTCTTACAAATGTGAGAAAAATTATATCCTTTCCCTTAGAGGGATTACATATCTGCTTCCCCCCCCCACTCAAGATTGTGTGTGTGTGTGTGTGTGTGTGTGTGTGTAGGTCTGGCACATGCGTGCCATGGTATGTTCATGGAGGTCAAAAGGCAACCTGTAGATACTGGTTCACTCCTTTTACCTTGAAGATCTCCAGGATCTAACCTGTGTCCTGTGTTCAGTGGAAGAGTCTTAATTCACCAAACCATCTTAATGAACCCCTGAAAATATTTTAATAGCTCAAATTGATAATTTTTGCCTCACATTCAGCATCCACTGTATTATAATTATAAAAACACAGCACTTATGCAATTTATTTTATAAATCTTTTCAGGTGTCTTAGGGTTTCCATTGCTGTGAATCAAAGTCATAACCAAGGCAACTCTTTTTTGTTTGTTTGTTTGTTTTGGGTTTTTTTTGTTGTTTTTTTTGTTTTTTTCAAGACAGGATTTCTCTGTCTTGAAAATCACTCTGTAGACCAGGCTGGCCTCGAACTCAGAAATCCGCCTGCCTCTGTCTCCCAAGTTCTGGGAGACACTTGGGAGACAAAAGTCCCAAAGGCGTGTGATACCACTGCCAAGGCAACTCTTATAAAGGCAAAGATTTAATTGGGGCTGGCTTATAGTTTCAGAGGTTTAGTCCATTGTCAAAATGATGGAAAGCATGGTACCATGCAGGCAGGCATGGAAGAGCCCAGAGTTCTACATCTTGATCCAAAGGCAGCCAGGAGAAGAATGATTTCTGCAGGCAATCAGGAGGAGGGTCTCTTCTGCACTGGGTGGAGCTTGAGCACTAGGAGCCCTCAAAGCCCGCCTACACAGTGACACACTTCCTCCAGCAAGGCCACGCCTCCTAATAGTACCACCCCACACAGGCCACGCATTTCCAAACCACCCCACCAGCTATCTATCTCAGCTTGCTTTTATTTGATGTCATCCTTACTCTACGGTTCCTCGTACAACATCTCCACCCAACACTGGTTTTAAATGTTATTTAAGATATTCCCCACACCACTTCCATTGGCTTCACGAAATCCAGAATCCTCTATAAGATTGTTTAATATTTCATTTTCCCACCTGTCTGCACTGAATATGCCCTTTAAGTTAGGCGGAACAGAGAGAGATTGTGAGACAAAGCGGATAGGATATGCACACACATTAATTTAGAGATATGTGCTTTAATGGAGGTGATCAATTTCCTCCCTGTCTGTTGAGGACTCAATAGTTCAGACAATAACCACTCAGAGAAATGAGGCCCCCTTTGCCCTGGTGTCAAAGACTAGGGCAGGAAAGCAAAGGATTAGAGGATACAGATATAAGGAGAGGGATCTAATCTTTTTAGTGAAAAATTATCTCTGCAGGGAGGCAAGAGTCCTCTGTTCATACACCAGGAGGCCTGGCTATTCCCTGGAGGTGCTGGCAGGAAGCACGAAGTCACTGTGTCCAGGCCAATGGAGCCAGGCCTCTGTTGACTTCCTGGCATTGTAAAGATTCTGGCCTGATGCCCCAGCATCCCTCAGAAAGTGATTTCTCAGAATTGTCTGGTCCTCCAGGGATGTGCCAGCATTTTAAATCGAGTTACAAAGCGAATACACAAACATTGTCTGTGGAGCGGCTGGTCAAACCTGATGATTTTTCAGAGAAGTTAAGAAGCCAAGGTGTTACCCATCCGTAGTCATTTTTTCCTTCCAAACTCCACGTTGACATGTTTCTTATTATAGCAATAATGAGAACAAGGATAACATTAGCATTTATTAACTGTTTAAACAAATTTTAATTTCTCGGCTCCAAGAATGTCATTTAATTTTTGGAAGAACCCCTGAAACAGATTGTGTCTCTATCTCAGAGTGAGGAAAGCAAGTCATAGGGTCAATAAAAAAAAAAAAAAATTAGGGCTGGAGAGATGGCTCAGCGGTTCAGAGCACTGACTGCTCTTCCAAAGGTCCTGAGTTCAAATCCCAGCAACCACATGGTGACTCACAACCATCCGAAATGAGATCTGAGACCCTCTTCTGGTGTGTCTGAAGACAGCTAGAGTGTACTTAGATATAATAAATAAGTCTTCATATAATAATAAATAATAAATAAATACGGCCAGAGCAAGTGGGGCTGAGCTGAGAGAGCAGGCAGGCTAGGAGCAAGCAGAGGTCCTGAAGTCAATTCCCAGCAACCACAACCATCTGTACAGCTACCGTGTACTCATATACATAAAATAAATAAATAATCTTAAAAAAATTTAAACTACTGGCAAGTAGTTGATCTTGAACTTATAGATTCCTTTCATGTGCTCTGCCTGATTTCTTGGTTTTGACAGAGCTGAGTCAGAATGTTGGAATGACAACAATACGAATGAGAAACTATTGGCACGTGTGTGGCTGGAGAGAGGGCTCAGCGGTTAAGAATACTGACTGCTCTTCCAGAGGACCTGGGTTCGATTCCCAGGACCCACCTGGCAGCTCAGAACTGTCTGTAACTCCAGTTCCAGAGAATCCGACACACTCATAGAGACGACCACGCAGGCAAAACACTAATGCACAATGGATAAAAATAGATAGAAAATTGAAAAAAGAAAAAAGAAAAAGGGAACTCCTGGAACTAAGTATGAAATTCAGATGGCTGCTTTTAGGAAAACTGACACTTTTAGCGTGAAGGTGAACTAATCACATTCGAATCTAGTCTATCCATCCCCAGTTGTTCTGTTTATTGAATTGTATACCGTGCCTCCTGTCCATTCTATACACCCATATATCCTAAAGAACCAAGGCTTCAGGTTAACAGGGACTGCATCTGACATAGTGTTAAGTATGTGCATCACTACTTCATCAAACTAAGCCAGGTGGTGTTTTCTCCACACCCCCTGTAGGCGTGATGGTAGTTGGTCTGCTTAGCCTAAGTGTTTCATTTTACTTTAAGGAGTTTGAGAAGTCCATCCACCCACAAGTACCTTTGTCATCTCCTTCTGTTCTCCACTTAAGTCCCGTCTCAGAGTTGAAAAGATGCAATAGTTTTCTTCACTGTATTTGAATTTATAACATCTTTCCTTTCAAAAACATGTTTTGGCCAAGTTACATAAAAACCATAGAGAAGTCTGGACCCTGTCGCTGCCCTGGGAGATACTGTTGCTTCCTTACAGATCCCAGTGATAATTTTCCTTTTCTCCCTTTGAACTTTCACTGTACCGTTGTTCAGATAAGCCGAGGGCTTTCGTGATATCCATCAGTATTGTTTATTCCAAGGTGAACAGGACATCTCATTTTAAAAAGGTTCTCGAAAACCACTTACCAAAATGAATAAATAAAGTCAGATGTAAGATTTGGACAAGAATTGGATGAGTGTTTAAAAACCCAGGTGGTTTACGGCAGACTTTTATTCTAGAGTATTCTTAATGTTTAGCCACACTATACTGAACCCACTCTCTGTCTGTCTTCTGTGTGAATAGTTCTTACAAACTTTTCTGGATTCTTTCTGTTTGTGGGTTGTTGAGAACTAGTCTTTTCCTCTCTGGACATTATTGAATCTCTGGATTTATGAAGCATATGCATCAATTCATTTTTTCTTTTTTTTAATTTTTAAAAATTTATCAATTTATTTATTTATATTCTTTAATCTTTTCTTACAGCCCAGTCTTCATCCCCCTCCCTGTCAGCCACCACCCCATCCCCCTTCCCTCCCCTCCAAGAGGATGCCCCCCCCCTCCCTGGGGCCTCAAGTATCTCCAGGGTTAGGTGCATCTTCTCTCACTGAGTCCAGACCCGGCAGTCCTCTGCTGTCTCTGTGCTGGGAGCTCATATCAGCTGGTGTGTGCTGCCTGGTTGGTGGCTCAGTGTCAGAGATCTCTGGCTGCGTCCAGGTCAGGTCTTCCCATGGGGCTGCTCTCTGGTTCATCTCCCAGCATTTTCCCAGTTCATCCACAGGGGTCCGGGGCTTCTGTCCATTGGCTCGGTGCTAGTATTTGCATCTGACTCTTTCAGCTGCTTGTCGGGCCTCTCAGAGGGTTCATTACATTTTCAATGGGTCCACAGCATTTTCAGATCAACTGCTGTTTCTCAGTTGAAAGCGTTGTTCCTTCCCATCCTAGATGAATCACTGGAGGTGTTTACACAACCAAACGGCTGGTCTTTGTCCACACCGGACTACCCAGAATGGGCACCACAGCCCCTGAGCGCAGGGGCTTTTGGGAAAGTGACAGTCTTCAGCTCTGAGGACAGGGAGATATCCTGTAATTAGATTCCACATTGTCATAAACAGGCTGAAGTGCCTGCCATCTAGAACCTAGTTTCATGGGACAGCAGGATTAAGAACACATGCATAGTGTAGTTCAACACGTTAAGTGTCATAGGATCATGCATTCGTAGTTCAGAGTTCAGAGACAGGTCTTTTTCAGACAACTGTTTATTCCAGGTCAAGGGCAACATGTCAGGAAACATGGACAATGAGAACAGGGTAGGGTAAACATCCCCAAGCAAGAATAAAGCGGGGTGGGGGTGGGGGTGGGGCCGGCCGGCCCTCCCTTTCCCCAACAGAGCGGACTCCATCAAAGGGAACGTTTGTTGCGTTGTCACTCCGTCCTTTGTGAAGGTGCGGGGCTGCTGTGGGTGTAGGAATCCATCTCCCCGCCTTGCAGGGCGTCCTAAGCACCAGCTAAAGCATTCTACCCTCGTCCTGCATTGGCTCATTCACGGCTCTGTGGTGCGGCGCTGGGCACTTCCTCCAGCAGAGTAAAATAACAAGAGCGCAGACCGACCTGTGGGGATGCAGACCGCCCTTGGGAGCCTCTTTTGTTCTAGGCAATAAAAACCAACGCACAGTGAAAATAAGTCAAAACTCAGCACCCGTATCCCCCCCCCCCCCCGCCCCCTTCTCGATCCTGGCTTGCTTTTAGGAAAAGCGACAGAAGCATCTTTGCACGTTTGCATCCCCAGGGAGGGCTGGGGGCTGGGGAGGTAACAAGGCATGGGAGGCGGGCACTGCATCCACTGGGGGTGGGGGGTGGGGAGTAGGTGGAGGGTGGGGGGTGGATAGTCTGTATTGCCAGCCGAGGCTGAAGTGGCAGGATCACGCAGCTTGGACTCCCTGTAGCTCCTAGCTGGCTACCAGGGTTGTGCAGAGCAGCTCCAGGTTCTTGAGGCTGAAGCCCCAGTCGCTCGCGCGCCACCACCGCCGCGCCCGCCCCGCCCCATCGTCCCCGCAGCCTCGCGGGCTGCTGGGCTTTGTGGTTCGCCGGTGCCGCTGGGCCCCTGCTGGGGGTGTCGTCAGGAGCATGTGCAGACAGCAGCCCAAGGTAGAGCAAGCGTGCCGGGCGAGCCCTAAGACTTGCCTGGCAATGCCATGTTTGTGTGCGTGCTCTAACTCGGGGAGAGCAATTAGGGAGACGGCTCCCCGGCCGGACTTGGCTCATGTTCTCTTGTTTCTGTTTCAGCCTTCAGGATAATTCCTTCGGCGGCGCCGCTGTAACTGAGTAAGTGCTTCTTACCATTACAATCGACTCGCATTCCTGTCTCTGAAGCAACTATGGTGAAGGTATCCCCCTCCCTTTGCCACCCCACTCCACCCCCACCCCACCCCAGTCCCCAATCCCTCTTTCCAGGAGATGCATTGTCTCCTGGAACCTGAGGCTGTGAAGCTGGCGGGGCCCCACAAACCTCACACAGGTTGCAGCCAGTATTTTGGCAGCTCCAGGGGGGTGGGAGAGTGGGGTGCAGGGAGGGGGTAGTAATAAACCTAGCTTGATTGCTGCGGGAGGCTCCGGGCCCCAAAATATGCAATCTTGGAGCTCGGCTTAAAAAAAAAAAAGAAATCTATGTGACATGTCAGAAGGGAAGCTGGGTTGGTTATATTTTGCCAACATGAGTGCCAGTTTTCATGGCGTGTACGCTGTGTACATTTGCCCCAAATAGACGGATGTGAGAGAGCTGGTGTTTAATTCCAGCATATTTAAACAGGGTAAACTCATCTCCCCTTTCCGTGTGTACAGATTTTTAAGACACAGTGCGGTAAACTTTTCTAGATGCCTTTTTTTTTTTTTTTGCAATTTTTCTCGTCTGACCACAATAATGTGACTACAGAGAAACGCCTTGCCTAACAACCTACTAACAGTTCATAGTGGAGGGACGGAAATAATATTTTATTCCAGGTCAGCCCACATTTGTGTGTGTGTATGTGTGTGTTGATATATATAGTGCTTCATTTTTATTCTGGTCATCTCTTCTTTTAGCATTTTCTTAATAATAGAATTTATATATTAGAAGTGAATGTGGAGTAGTTATTGCTGGCACTGTATGTGATTTACATAGAACTGAGAACATAAACTATATGTATTCCATTTAGCCATTTTATCATAGGGAAATTAGTGTTTTACATCTGGGACCTTTGGGTAAAAGCTACTCGGTAAAAGCTTTGCAGCAGGGTGTGTGTGTATGTGTGTGTGTGTGTGCAAAGTTGTGTATCCCACTACTTAAGAGAATCATCAGAGGCCACAAGTGGCTTGGGAGCTGTTAGCTAAAGATACCTGGACAAGGAGAAGAGCATCTTTTGGCTTTCGGATCCTGCCACTGTTGCAGAGACCTGGAGAGGGAGGACTGAGGTCCCACTGTGCTTCCCGGGGCCTCTTCCCCATGCGCCTTTGCTTGTCTGTTTTGCTACTGACTTAGTATCCTGCTTGGAGGTCGTCTAAGTGGGGTCTCTTTAAAATAAAGACCGGTTGACTTTTGAAGACAAACTATGGCCTGCCCACTGGGACTCTGGTCTTGGTAGTGACATTGACTTGTCACTTTGTCTCTCTCAGAGAGAGAGAGAGAGAGAGAGAGAGGGAGAGAGAGAGAGAGAGGTGGGGAGATATCTGCGGGCCAAGGATGAGGCCTGCATTTCCTGGATAAGTGGTCAGGTAACACCTCTCTTTTCCTCTGCTGGGCTCTCTGGCATCACACGGTTTCTGGGCCTGATTCTTGGGAGCGTTGTGTTGTGTGGCTGAATTTCTAGAGTCAGCCAGTCACACGTCCAGGGGTTTCAAGATGGAGATTTTTAGTTCTAGCTTTCTTATAGTGGTGTGTGTGTGTGTGTGTGTGTGTGTGTGTGTGTGTGTGTGTTATGGGTAAATGCTGGGGAGATTCTCAGTGTCTTGTCACTGGATACTCCCCAAGGAGTTCTGGTTGCATAAGATCAGAGAAGTGACAGAGGTCCCTTTTAAAAGGCTGTGAGTAGTGTCTGGGAAGCCATCTGGCTAATGCAAGAATCTAAGGAACTTACAACGCATCCAAAGCACCACAGGTGTGACGCAGCTCAGATGAGGGGCATCCTAAACTGGTGGTTGTAAACAATGGAACATTTTCTGTCTTCTCCTCTCAATAATATGAACCTGTTCCTGGATCTGTGGGTACCCAGCAGGACCAGAGGGGGAGATCCTAAGACACAGACATCGCAGGTGTCCTGGAAGTGTTTAGGTGAGACATTAGTCTGTGCTGAGGAGGCCCTTTCCTTTTCAGTGTTCCTGAGAGGTAAAGGTCCTCTGGCTCCCGGCTCCACCCATGTCCGGTGTCCCCTCCCCAGGCCACTGAAATTCCACCAGGAGAAGCCTCCCTTTGGTTCAAGCCTCTGGTATTGATCCTTATCAAAATGGAAATTAAAAACTCTGTGCCTTGGAAGGCACATCCAAGCAGTCATTAGAGTTTCCTATGAGTTATTTTATCAGATAGTCCAATTTGAAAGGATGCTGCCTGGCCAGTTGTGATTATTTATGTGTGTGTGTGCGTGCACTTGTGTGTGTGTGCATGTGCTTGTGTATGTGTGTATGTGTGTGTGTATATGTGTGTGTATGTGTGTGTCTGTGCCAAGTGTGCACTCATACAGTGTGGGCATGAGGGAGCCTTTGGAGGTCAGAGGTTAACATCTTATGTCTCCTTTGATCTCATTCAACCTTATCTCTTAATGAACTTGGAGTTTATGATGGGTTAAGATTGACCAATAAGCTCTGGGGATCCCCCAGTCTCCCTCCATCCCCATTTCCGGGACTTTATATGGACTGATTTGAAAGTGGTAACTGAGGATTCACATTCAGGTCTTCATAAGACAATGTCCAGTTGGGCCATGTCTCTGTCTCCTCAGCTGGAGGTCTTGGAAAGAGTCAAAGGAAGAGTGGAATTAGGAATCAAGAGCAGGATCCTCCTCTTGGTTTTTCTCGGGCCTTGAAATGCCTGTGCGTATCTGGGTAAATTGAACTCACTTGCTCTATAGCTCCCCCGGCCCCCAACATCAGAGTGGCCTTAACCTTTTGTCACATCTATAGCATCTTTTCAAGATGTGCTGTTTTTAAAGTCTGCTACTAGGTCACTGTATTTAGAGTGGTGCCTCCTTTGCAAAAGTTCTGCTCAGTAGCCTCTAAGCGTTGGCTTCCAGAATGAACTGATAAACTACCACCTGGGAAAGAGATTGGATTTTGTGAAAGTTCTAGACCCCCCCCCCCCCAGGCTAAGAGACGACCCAGAATGGGTATTTGGATGGGAGTCAGGTCAGAGGTAGCTGGGGTTCTAGAAACAGTTAGATGACAACATTTTAGAAACATATTAGTTAAGCCGGCTGGGCTGCCCTGCTTAAAAGTCTACATTACAAGAAGCTGGAGAGATGGCCCAGTGGGTTAAGAGCACCGGCTGCTTTTCCAGAGGACCAGGGTTCAATTCCCAGCACCCATGTGGCCTCTCATAACTGTCTGTAACTCTAGTTCCAGGGGATCTGATACCTTCACACAGACATGCATGTAGGCAAAACACCAATGCTCATAAAGTAAAAATAAAAAAAGTTTACATTACAGGGCTGGGGGTATGGCTTAGCATGCATGATGCCCTGGGTTTGATTCCGAGCACCAAATAAAAGTGGATGGTGGTGGTGATGAATACTGATATCTCCAGCACTTGGTGGTAGAGACCAGAGGGTCAGACTGGAGTTCAAGGTCATCTTAGGCTACTCTACATAGTTTCAGATCAGGCTGGATCACAAGAGACGTTTCAAAATAACAGAACCCTACAGGCAACCTGCCCTATTACACAGTTTCACATCCTACCCTCAGAGCTGTATGGGGCTGAGGCCGGGCCTGGCTGAGATGAGCAGACTCCAGTCGATGTTGCAGGGGTACGATGTTGCAGGGGTACAATGTTTCTCCTCCATCCAGGCAAACTGGAGCCTCTCTTCCTGTTTAACCAGAGAAGATAACTTCTCACGGACATACCTTTAGCTACCATTATTCCAAGAAGTCTGGCTCTCCTGCCTCCTGAGCCTCTGGGAATATGGACTGGCAATGTCATGTGACTTTTGTCTGTGATCTTCAAGATGTGGATTAGGAACTAGTGAGGTTCCCTGGAGTAGAGTCTTGGAATCTTGGACATTAACTTGGTCTCCCTAGGGCGGTATTCCTTCCTAAGATCAGGCTGGACTGAGAAGGTGTGGATGGTCATGTGGACTGTGACCTAGGCACCGCTTTCTTTTGTTTGTGCTTGGCAGAGGGAGCAAAAGTAAAAGAGGGGGAAGAGGCACAGGTTGGGGATGTCGCAGCCAAGCCCAGACAATTGCAAGTGAAGGGCCCACTGACTTAGTCTGCTGAGGAGAGCTACCGGGGAATCACTTGCTGGAAGTGTCTTTAATATTTTCTTTTCCCTTTTCACCGTCGCCAACCATGAGAAAACCATTCTCCATCACAGTCTGGTCCCACCGGGACATGGGATTTCAGTGACATCCAAGAAGCAGCCTTTAAGTCTGCCTTGCTGGCATTTTCTATTCTGCCTAAGAACACAGGCTGTATAATGTTGGTAGAGAGGCGCCTTGTGGAGATCAGCTGGGCTGGGGTGCAGTCTGACAAGCATCAGGACACGCTACTTTATTGCGAGATTTTTGAAATTTCTTTCTGTCAGATTCCTAATTGATTACAAATATTTATGCAACATGCCATACTTCCAAATAGCCATCACCATGATGGGGTATTTTGTTTTCCTTTTGAGTTTAAGTTAGTATCTAAATAACAGGTTCTCCTGTAGTGTTCTCATATATCCTTGTCTTCCTCTACCCCACCCCCTCATCCTTCTGTGCCTGCTTTTCCTCATCTGTCCGTATCTTCTATTCTTTTCCCTCTTGTGAAACGTCTCTAGTTTCCCAACCTCTACCCTACCCGGTCCTACACAAATGCACTCATATAAAAGTCAGGATCCTCATATACAGTGTCTGCTTTTGTGAGCCTAGACTGCCTCGCCTAATATGATATTTTTCAGTTTCGAGGACCTACGAGGGAAATCAGAAAATGCATGGGCTCTCAAGCTCCCGTTCGGCACTACAGGATTGTAAGAGAACACTGTGCTCTGTCAGGGAGCCTCTTAGTCTGAGTTGATGGCCTTCCAGACATGGAGAGCAGGTTCATAGCTTTGGCATGGCAGAATCCAGTTTCAGAAGTGGGCTTATCGGTATTGTTCTTTTGTAAGGCCCTCCTGGGAGAGGACAAAAATGAGATGCTGACTGAGTAAGAGTTGATGGTCCCCAAGAAAGCAACTGAGAATTTTCTACCCCAAGCAAAGAGCAGGGTTGGGCTCTGAGGTCTGTGATTTCCACCACTGGGCCAAGGATCTTAAGTTTGTATCTCCCAAGTGGCAATTGGCCGTTGGTTAGGAGATATTTCGCCTCTACTAATTTGGTCCAGCTTTCATGGCCCACAAAGCACTTACCCCTCTGTTGGTTCTGGTGCTGAATTTCCATCTTCAGGCCATCATGCTTGGAGGAGAAAACAGTAACTCACAGAGGGGAAACATATTACCGCCCAGTCTCCAGGTAGCAGCATTGGCTGAACTCTGGGCTGGGACCGTGGGTTGAACCCTAGTTCTTAGAACTGAGGATTCTAGGTTTCTATAGTCTGTGGCTTCTTCTGTTTTACTCTTGGGAAACGGCGTTGTTCACGTTATAGAGCCTACGCCACTGAGCTGTGCGTGAATACTGACGAATGAGACTGTGAAACTTGGATGCTTAACTGCTCTTTTTCACGAGATAAATAGACTGTTAGTAGTCAAACACTTGAGCGTGCAAAGTAGTTTAGATTATTCAGTCAAAACGAGCATTTTTGTTAACTCGGCTAACTTTATTTTATTGCCAGAGGGAACAGAATATTTTGTCAGATAAAGAGGGTTCAAGCCTGTACCTGGCCTTTGTGTAATTCACTACAAAAGCCATCATTTAAAAAGAGGCTGTAAGGGAAGGGAAGCTTTCTTGAGTTAATTTTGTGGGCTAATTATACAGCATTTCCAGTGATGAATATTTAAATATGCTATTGAAGGTAACGTGAGCGCTGCTGTATTATCTTTGCACGTATGTGTTTATTTGTTTTATTTTCGCCTCCAATTTTCTCAGAACAGGATCCAGACCTTTCTAAAATCTCGTATCCTTTAGAAATGTTACTTTGAGTTTAAGTATGGCTAGCTTGAATGTCGATATGACTAACTTGAATATAGATATGTCTAACTTACTATAGCTGTGTCTAATGTCCAAATCAAGAACAGAAAGAGGTAGGAAAGGGGGCATTCACAGTTAATATCTTTAATAGGAATTTGATATTCTGTCACACACATACCTTGGTGAATTGGATATTGAAATAAAACGAACAGGTTGGCCCTTAACCCTAGAAAACATAAGACATATTGGTTCGACTTTTCGTCTTGCTGTGGCCAGACAAATGGACAACAACAACTTAGGGAAGGATTTATTTCAGCTCACGGTCTGAGGGGGCAGTCCATCATGGTGGGAACAGCGCAAGGCAGGAGTTTGAGGAGGTTGACTACATTGTATCTTGAGGAGGCTGACTACATTGTATCTAGTCTGGAAGATAAGCCCCTGGTGTGGTGCCCACAATCAGGTTGGGTCTTTCCAAATCAATTAACATAATCCAGAAACTCTTGTTACATTGACTCTCAACCATCACAAAAGGCAAATTGAGCGCCTGGGAAGCAGTCAAAGGCTTAGTAAATACTCATCTTTTTGGTTGTTTAAACTGCTCAGTTGTTTTGCCTAGGGAGCTAAGTCACTCTAAAACCGAGGATTCTTTGAGCATCCTCTGGAAGGAAGCAATGCTGTGTGCTCGGGAGCCTCCACGGTGTCTCTAGAAAATGAATTGTAGTTATTTTATAAGTATAGTTTGTGTCCACAGATGCTTCATGCCGTAAGAAACCAAAGCATCTCGGAGGCACAGGAGTGTGTGTGTGTGTGTGTGTGTGTGTGAATCTGCCTGGGAAGGTTCCCCTTCAGAGCTGGTACCTTCTGGTTTTGGCCAGTGAAGGGTGAACAGGAATGGAAGATGGGAAAATGTTCCTGGGTGGGTCTGGGTGGGGCAGGGTGAATGGCTAGGAAGAGGAACAGAGACTCCCTCCTACTTACAGAGAACAACACTCTTACTCTAGATTCCCCCAGGGAGTTGGAGGCACCAGGGATTTTTTTTTTTCAACGCAGAAGAGCCAAGCCTTTTTCCTCTGGCTAATTAGGTAGCCTTGTGAAAAGGAAGGATAATGTCCAAGGCCAGTGGTTGCTGTAGCTTGGGGAACCCGACAGAGTGCCTGGTACAGAGATATGGGATCTCTTTTGAGAGCACTCTTCTTGGTGGCTGGTATTCCCCTGCTGGGAGCACCTTTGCATTAGTGAGATCCTGCTAGCTTAGATCAGGTGTTTCTCAACCTGTGGGTCGAGACCCCTTTGGGGTTTGACTGTTTCACAGAGGTCCCCATGTCAGATATCCTGTCTATCAGATATTGGTAATTTGATTCATTACAGTAGCCAAATTACAGTTATGAAGAAGCAACAAAATGAATGTATGATTGGGGGGTCAGCACAACGCGAGGAACTGTATGAGAGGGTCGGAGCATTGGGAAGGTTGAGAACCGTTTGCTTAGGAGACCGAGCTATGGAGGTGAAAAGTTACAGGTAGTTCAGAGTTTTCAGCTCACGAGCTTTGGCGAGCATGTTGGTTCTGTATTGTTGCCCGGCTGACGTCAGGCATCGGAGCTGAGTGTTGTTCTGTTTTTCGCGTTTTATCATTTTCCCACGCCAGCCTTGACACCATTCTAGACTTTTGTGCTGCTTGTACTGCAGCAGGTGTTTGTATCTGACAAGCCGTTCTCCCTTTTGCCTCAGGTGTGACGAAGATACGGTCTCTGTACATGAAGACGAAGACGACTGCTCTGGGCTCAGGTATATCTCAACCTTGGTTCTGATCTGTGAGAAAAGTAGACCCTCTGGATCGGGCATCTGGCTTTCTGAATCCGAACATCCTCTTCCAGAGGTTCTCATCTCCTCGGGAAAGTTTCCTGCGTGTAAGCTTTGAGATCCCCGGAAGAGAGCCTTGTACTGGGACCTTCTCCGTTAAATTCGACAACGCGCCCTTCGATATTCACCAAACATGCTGAACGTCTCAGACTTTGTTATCGGGGGTTTCAGATTCCTACCTGAATGAGGAACAGACGTTTTCTGTAAAAGATGCTGTTCATTTCTTTCTCTGGAAAGAACACGAGTAGCTAGCCGCTTAGCGCTCCGCAATGTCCCAGTACAAGCCGTACACGTTACTAGAGTGGGTTCAGTTCCCAGCCCTGACTGGTCATGTCCAAAGCCTTTGGTGACATAGAAGAAAAGTTTGTTATCAGTTGGACCCCCAGCACTATTATTTCCCCCCAGTTACTAACCCACTTGTTGGATATTCTACCTGAGACGCCACTTTAGCTGTTTCGAATACATTTATTCATGCCCCTTGCTTTCTGCCCTCAGCCCATGCTCAGGACCGCCAATCCTGGCGTTGCTCCGCCCCCTCCCCTCCCCTCCCCTCAAACGCCCGGTTAGGGAAAAGTTATCACTGGACTTAAAAACTTGCCTGGGTGACTTGCCTCCTCTCCAAACAGATCCATGAGGCACACTCTCTTAGCCAGGGCATAGGATTCAGCCTAAGAGACTGGGACCCGCTCCATCATTCTGGGAGTGTTTAAGTTGGTCTGTCTGCTACCCGCGCCAGCTCTTTAACCACAGAGCTTTAGAATCCTAATCTACAAATTTGGGATCTCAGGACATAACCTGAAGGTCTCACCTTGTGAATGTGGGAGGGAAATAGGATCCCCAGGGGGATTTCAAGCGTTTTCAAGTGAAGACCAGGAAGAAAGAGTGATACGAAGAATGAAATTCTTGGGACTGTCCTCAGTTCGTCTGAGGCCCTGGGTTCAGTTCTCTGACCTTGAAACAAGGATGGTGGGACACGCCTGTAATCCTAGCTTTTGGTGGGTGCAGGAGGAAAGACAGGAAGGGAAGTACAAGGTCACCTTTGAGTAATAGTGAGTTCAAGGTGAGTCTGGGATATAAGAGATCCTGACTAAAAAATTAAAACTATCAAATCAAATCAAAACAAACAAAAAGCAACAACAACAACAACAAAACGGAAAAAACAAAACAAGAATGACATTCACATTTTTTGGTTTATTTATTTATTTATTTATTTATTGTTTTTGGATTTGTTTTTTTTTTTTTTTTTTTTTTTTTTTTGAGACAGGGTTTCTCTGTATAGCCCTGACTGTCCTGGAACTCACTTTGTAGACCAGGCTGGCCTTGAACTCAGAAATCTGCCTGCCTCTGCCTCCCAGAGTGCTGGGGTTACAGGCGTATGCCACTACCGCCCGGCTCTTTTTGGTTTTTAAGCCTATAAAATTGTTTGTATCTGGGCTCCCTTTGAAGACAGCCTGGTGAATTCCAGTAGCTCATTTCAAAACAGATTTATTCCATTTCGGGTGTATTCTAAATTGGGTCTTTTTTTTTTTTTTCTCCAGAGATGAAGACAATAAAGAGAACTACCCACAGGTGGCCGCTCGCATAGACGAGCTCGCCCCACCCTCCCACGAGGCCCAGCAGCATGTAGAACAGACCCCACCGGTGGATGGAGTGCTGAGAACAAGTATGGGCAACTTCAAGTCCCGAAAGCCCAAATCCATCCTCAGAGCCGAGAGCGGCCGGAACCACGGAGAAAGCCAGGTACAGCCTCACTCTCCAGTAGTGGGCTCGGTGCTGCAAGGGTAGCCTGTATGTGGTCTGGGATGTAGCAATACCTTCTTTGGGGATCGAGAAAGCTAATATTCTGGCATCAGTCTAAACTGGCATCTCTCCCTCTCCCTCCCTCTCTCTCACCTTCTCTCTTTCCCTCTATCCCTTCCTCTCTCTCTCTCTCTCACACACACACACATCTCCCCCCCTGCATTCTCCCTCTCTCCTCCCTTTCTTTCTGAGGTAGGGTCTTACTCTAGGCGGGATGAGAAAGCCATAGGTAGCTGTGTATTAACTGCGCAGCTAATATTCCCGCCTTTGCCTCCACACCCCTCTCCAAGGATTACAGATGCGCGGTTTGTGGGGTACTGGGGATCAAACCGAGGGCTTGGCTTCATGTAAGCTAGGCAAGCATCCTACTAACTGAGCTCCACCCCCAGCTCCAAACTAGCATTCTTGAGGAGGAGATTTCAGTCAGAACTTGGAACTTGCGCTATGTTCCTTGGAGAGGGCTTGGCATTCACGAGAGACGATGTAGCCTTCGCGCAACTTGGGGGATTCCACTTCGAGAATTTGGAGTCTTGCTTGGATCTCCTTAGGCTAAAGAGGAGCGGCTTTGTCTGACCAGTTATGTGCACGTATCTTGTCGTGTTGTGTTTGTAGCATTTAGTTTTCTGAAGTCAACTAATATTAAAATAGATGATGAATGCATCTTACCTAGTACTCTGCTAGTAAGTTTATATACATATGAATGTTTATTTATTTATTGGACAGGAGTTTCCTATGTAACTCAGGCTGGCCTTACACTTGCCAGCCTCCTGCCTCAGTCCCAGATGACAGTGATGGATGACAAATGTGTACCCACTACGCTAGTCTGATATACGTTTAAAAAATTTTTAGTTGTCTAGAAATGCAGCAAAGAAAATCTTTTAGTCAAACAGTCCCTGATAAGTTACCTTCATAGAAGATATTTAATAAACAGGACCTATCACAGTCTCTCTAGGAAGTTACATTTCCGACCCCGAGATTACCTTTGTAATGTACCAAATATAACCTTTGGGACCTACGTGGCTATTCTGTGACTTGTTAACACTTAAGCACCTAAAAAAAAAAATAATGCGGGAGACCCAAAGTGTGAAAGGTTAATTACGTATTACTGTGAAGTCCGGTCCGATTTGCAAACTAACACCAGGTGATCCTCCAGTCAGAACACCCTTGGCAAGATAGCTTATATGGCTAGCTTTTATGTGCCTTTGTGGTTTTATGGTTTTGACATTTTGACCTTTCATTTCTCAGTGACTGGTAAATACTAGTTGCTTTGTGAGGGTGAGAGATAATTATCTTAAGCTTCTACTTTCACTGTGGAGAGAGGCAGACGTGAAATGTCCCTGGTTTCCAACAAGCTTTAGACTCTAAATCCACTGCAGCATCTCTGCAGAGGAGGGTTCTGGTGAGGATGCAGATTCCAAACGGACTGGTCCTGGGGTGGGGACTTAATCACATCCCAGGGGACCACCTGTGACACTTCAGGGTGGCCAGCCACTCCTCTCAGAATGTCTTCCTTCTTGCTGTTCTCTAGTGTGGCCTCAAAGAGACGACACTGTCATCACTTATAATAAGGTGGCGATGGGGCGTGGAATTCCCCCATCCTGAAGGTGACAGGCACGAGACAAGCTGGCCTGGCCGAGCTCTCACTGTAATGCTGCACTGCAGTCCTGGTTGGAAGGTAGACCTCCCAGTAGAAGCTAAGTGGCCTGTTGTGATTCAGTGAGCTTCGTTCTCTGAGGGAACGGCGTAGGCAAAACAGATTTTCCCCAATTTTATATCCTGGTTAAAGGGAAGACCGCTTATGATTGAAAACCTACAAATATCCCCGTTGCCGTGAAAACATGGTGTGAGCGTACGGATACAGATGGGGTGGGCACGGGTATGGGGTAGAGGGGAAGAGGTATCACTTTTAAGCGTTTCTTTTAGTTCCCATAAGCACCTTGCGCCAAATTGTTAGGGGTTACCAACAGGTGAAAGTGACAGGAAATGTATGATTTAAGAAAACAGAGAAGTGGGCTGGTGGGATGGCTCAGAGGTTAAGAGCAATGACTGTTCTTCCAAAGGTACTGAGTTCAATTCCCAGCAACCACATGGAGACTCTCGATTATCTATCTGTACAGCTACTATTCATATACATAAAAAAAATAAAGCTTAAAAAAAAAAGAAAGAAAATAAAGAAGCAAATTGCTAAATCAGAGGTTCTCAACCTCTGGGTTACGACCCCCCTGGGAAATCAAATGACCCTTCACAGGGTTTGCCTACTGTTATTGGAAATCACAGTTATTTACATTATGATTCATAACAGCAAAATTACAGTTATGAAGTAGCAGCAAAAATAATTGTATGGTGGTGATGGGGGAATCACCACAACATGAGGAACTGTATTAGGAAGATTGAGAACCACTGCGTTAAAGAAGTAACCATAATGAAATCTTCCTGATTGGTCCACTGGGTCTTTAACTCTTGTTCCTTCTGGTCTTGGATTGGCTGTCGTGAAGCTATGGCGTTTTCATTACCGTTTTAAAAATCCTGCTCTGCTCCACTCCACTGATATTGTCAGGGTGTACCCTAGGTCTTGGGTTTTCTTTGACATGTCAAGGGTGTAATGTATCTTCCTCACGATGAATGTTCTTGAGGTTGTTCTTAGTCAAAGACCCAAACCAGCCCTAACGCTAAATACAATCCCAAGCCAGCTCTGGAAGACCAATAGCTGTCTCCAGGTGACAGAGACTGAAGGAGCTGTGACAGATTGACTCCCAGTCATTTTGAAATCTGAAAGGCTTGAGCATCTGTCATACCAGCAATGCAAACAGATAATAAAATAAATTTCTCTGAAATTAGAAAGTGTACCTTTGATGGATGCTAATTGAGGCTGTTCTCGAAGGAGATTGGCAGTCTAGGTTCCGATTTTTGATAAGAATGGATGGTTATAGTTCTTACACAGGAAACAGTTCTCTTAATCTACAGCCTGATCCTAGAAGACAGTTCTAAGAATATCAGTAAAACAACGTACTCACTGGGGGTCTGTATTTTTGTTAAGCTCTGTAGGCCATCTGCCTTGCTTTTAGCTAGGATATAATTGGAAAAGAATCTATTATGCAACCAGCATTTTGTCTGTGTTGTTGTGTTTGAGAAATGAAGTTTGTTTTTATCAGAATAGGCCACTTAATCCCACTGGGAAATGTGACCCCTAATGTAATGTGAGCTACAGCGTACCTCCCAGTGGCTTTGGTGACTTAGATTCAAAAGAAAAAGGCTACAGACAGGTTTGCACACTAACTGTGATCACTCCTCACACTTAGCACTGGCTGGTAACATGTAAAGCCCCACCATGACTTGGCTAAACGTAGACTGAGCCCCAGCCATTCCAAAAGGGTTTGGGTTGCAAGGTAAACGTGACATTTATGAGGTTTATCTTACAGGGCGGTAGATGGATTCTTTGGAAGAGGGCTGGATCTGAGCCTACCTTGCAGCTGTAAATTCTGCCTGTTACGGGGTTTCCCTAAAACACCTGTGAAAAACCCCACAAGCGTTGGCTTCTTAAATTTAAAAGGGTTGTTTTGGAAGCTACAGAGCACTCCCGTAGGGCTGTGGTTACAGCGGGTTCTGAGTTTTCTGTTCATAAAGTTAGAATGCACACCACTAAAGTTGCCCTTCAGTTCAATCCTAACTACAGTGCTAGTCTTAAGGTAAAGGAGGCCCCCAGAAGTTGTGGACAGCGTGGTTCCATTCCCTACTTTTCTTGCTGTCTCAATAAACTCCATATTCAGAAATAACAGGTCCCATGTGATGGGTCAGGCTCGTCGACCTCTCTTCCCTCTTGACCATAACCATATCCACGAGAAGGAAGCCACAGTAAGAGAATCTGGAGGTTGTCTTTGTGTTCGAAGGTTCCAGGTTTGTGTCCCCTTAAAATGACTTAAAGAGGGAGGAGCTTGGGCATATTTACTGATAGAAGACCGGGAACTTTGGAGAGGACGCAAGACTGCAGTCTAAGAAGCTGAAGTGTTTGAGAGGCGAATGTTTCCTCGAGCCACAGTTTCCCTTTGTGCTTCTTGTGCTGGCTGGCTTTGTGTGTCAACTTGACACAAACTGGAGTCCTCACAGAGAAAGGAGACTCCCTAGAGGGAATGCCTCCATGAGACCCAGCTGTGGGGCATTTTCTCCATTAGTGATCAAGGGGAGAGGACCCAGCCCATTGTGGGTGGTGCCATCCCTGGGCTGGTACTTCTGGGTTCTATAAAAAAAGCAAGCCAGTAAACAGCACCCCTCCATGGCCTCTGTATCAGCTCCTGCCTCCAGGTTCCTACCCTTTGTGAGTTCCAGTCCTGACTTCCTTTGGTGATGAACAGCAATGTGGAAGTGTAAGCTGAATCAACCCTTTCCTCCCCATCTTGCTTCTTGGGTATGGTGTTTTGTGCAGCAATAGAAACCCTGATGAAGACGTGTATCCTTTTCTCTCTTAGACAATGAACTATGTGGGAAAACATGACTTGGGAAAACTCATTGAGTGGCTCCTTGAAAAGCTAGGGTAACTGTTAGTAAAATGTCTTGATATAGTGAAAGTCAGAGCAGGATGTGCTCTTCCTAAAGCCTGGTCCGGCTGAAACCCAGGAACAGGTTGTCCCTGTTTAGAGTGTCTAATTCAATAAGCAAACACTCTTCCCAAGAAGGGGAACTGACTCAAGGCGTGTATCATCATCCCTTTGAGTGTTTGGTGAAAGATTAAAAGCGCTTCTGTTTTGAGCACTGTAGAAATCAGGGCATCCGTCCCCCGCAACCTCAAGTGGGAAGAAGAGATTTGGATGGTAGAAGCAACTTCCGGTGTTGGTGCCTGGAGCTCTCCAGAGGGCATTCATTTTTAGTGTCGGGAGATGGAGTCTCTTCCTCACTCCTCACCATCTGGCACCAGGCTGCACCCCATCCGTATGGCCTCCCCTCTGGTGGCTATCTTAACAGAATGCAAAAAGTAGCAGGCTCGAAGGAGAGCTTTTCTGCGGTGCTCTGGACTGCCAGCCTCTTGCTAACCCACTTCCTTGGGGTAGACCAGCTGTTTGGTCTGGCATATATAAGCATCGGGTTTCTTCCATTTGGCTGCAGTTAGGTATGCTAAGAGGCTGGCACACGATCCAGGTCTGTGTGTGAATTTTTTCGTTTTTGTCCTTCTGCAGAAAGAAAAACCCTTTAAATACTTTAAGGCAAACTAACCTATTAAATATTTACTGTATTTCTCTTTTTAGAAGATGTAGTTCTTACTGGGATTGACTCTAAATTAAGAGAAAGATAGTTTTCATGCTGTGCTGCTGTCTCCTGCCATCACAGACAACTAAGATGCCATCTTAGTTAGGGTTTGACTACAGTGAACAGACACCATGACCAAGGCAACTCTTACAAGGACAACATTTAACTGGGGCTGGCTTACAGGTTCAGAGGTTCAGTCCATTATCATCAAGGCAGAAACATGGCAGCATCTAGGCAGGCATGGTGCAGGAGGAGCTGAGAGTTCTACATCTTCATCTGAAGGCTGCTAGCAGAATGCTGGCTTCCAGGCAGCTAGGATGAAGCTCTTACAGCCCACATCCACAGTGACACACTTCCTCCAACAAGGCCACGCCCACTCCAACGAGGCCACGCCCACTCCCATAAGGTTCCCACCTACTCTAACAGGGCCACGCCTCCAAATAAAGCCACTCTCTGGGTCTAGCATATGGTTTCAGCACAGATGCTCTTTCCCGCTATGGGTCTACCTTGACTGCAGTTCTTTTTCCTCCTTCCTGAGTCAGTTGAGAACATGGACTCACTGTGGTTCTCTCTCACCTGGGTCTGGGTCATTGGCTTTATTCATGGCTTCTGTTTGATGACATATGACTTCACAGCACGGTGTAGATATTTTACTTCAATTCCTGCCATGGTATAGATTTCCCATAAGATCTTCCCGGGTCAGAAAGAAAAGTGGACCATTGATTTCTTAGTTTTCCTTCTGACAGCGCGGAGTGGCGGTTCAGGGAGCGGAGTGGATCCCTGGCGAGTTGAGGGTTCTGAAAGTGAGGTCAGCATGGTTGGCGGTTGACTTTTCTGGTATCCTACTACGGCCCCTCAGCTTCATAAGTTTATCTTTTGATTCACAGCCTCCTAAGTGATGAATAAAGCTGAGGAAATGTATTTTAGAAAAGAATCTGGGATATCTCTAAAGTGAATTTATCACTTAGGCATTTTTAATTTAATTTTATTTTTATTTTATTTTTAGCTATTTTATTGGGTTCTTAATGCCTCCACCTCCCTTCTAACCCTTGTTTCACCCTGATCCCTTAAAACACCCCAACACTAGATAAGAGAGAGAGGAGGTTAGAGGGGAAAGGGGTGCAGATCTCTCTCAGCCAACAAAACAGCCTTCCTGCTGATTAGGGGCATTGGGTTCCTTGGGGGCAAGTCCAATCTTTGGTCATCAGGACATCAAACTGCTTCTCATCTCTTTGTTTATGAATACTTGACAGACTTCAGAAACAGGAACTAGGAGCAGCAGCAGCCAAAGGCCCTCTCAGGGCTCTCCCATTTGTACCCTCTCCAGAATCCCCAGAATTAAACTCTCTGTAGCTGGCAAAGATTGCATTCCTGCTAGTGCACGAGGCAAATCATAATCACCTGCTGTGAAGCAGCCTCTCATCCCACACCAGGGATTATAGACATATTCACATAACTTGGTTTTTAAAGAAACCAAAATTCTAACTACTCACTTTTTCAGAATAGACAAGTGCATTATTCTGAAGGGCATGAGCCCTCAAGCTGTGTGTCAAAATAAGCTCTTCCTTCTTGTGGCTTCTATCCCATGTTTTGTCACAATGGTAGTATGACCTGATCAAAGAAGGAACGGATACAGGAGTGGATGAATATGGGCTCACACGCCTCCTTAGTCATTGGCTTTCTGTGTGACTTAGGGAATCAAAGCCGCTTCCTTACGTGCCTTTTCTATTTTCGTAAGATGAAGATGATTGAATTTCTCTTAAGGGTTTTTGGGGATTAGAAGGTATAATGAGAGGCAAGGCCTGGTACTTGAGCACTTATCTAATACCCAGAAAGCCCTGGGATCCATCCCTACAAGTTAAAAAATAAAACAGGTAATGATATAAATCTACACGTTCAGCAACTTTTTGGGATGGGGTACAAGTAGTTTATAGGCTGCTTTATTTCCATTTGGCTGAGTATTTATTAAACCCAAGTAAATGAATACCTTGAATTAAACTAGATGGCTAACCCAACCAACAACTTGGAGCTTTAGTGATGTAAACCCACCAAGGTGCACTCGTCCCATATGCCACACAGCCTTGGTTGATGGATGGGAGGGCCCTGTTCACTCAAGTTAGTCACTAAGCTCTGTTTAGAAAAAAAGTGAGCACTTCTGGTTGTGTGAGTCTCAGAGGAAAAGGATCTGGAGGTTACTATGCCAACTACTCAGAGTCCCAGGGCTATAGGGCTACACAGACCTTGTGTTCTCTCACAATTAATTATCCAGAGCTGGTCATGTGCTACCCTGCTAATTACAACCCAGTAATGCACTGGACCAGGAAGAAATGTTCTACACAATGCTGTGGGGGACGGCATGAGTGATGGCCAACGGCACAAATGACTTTCACATTGTTTATTCCAAAGACTGCCTAACTCACAGAACACTATAGTAATTGGCCTTCCCCCCCCCCCCCCCGTTCTTCTGGTCCTTCAGAATGCTGAAGTATTAATGATGTTAATGGCAAAGACTAGAGAAGAACACTAATCAGCTTAGTTGTCATGTTATATTATTGAAGTGGGAGCTCAGGTTCCGTGCAGCATTCCATCAGTTAAGCACTCTCTTTATTATTTCGAGGAACAAGAAAAGGAGGTCTAGTTTTAAATACTCTTCGTGGCCAAGTGAAACTTTAGAGCTCACGAATTTTGCTGTTTTATTTAGAGGGCAAAATGTAGTCTTTCTTAGTTGGGGCATGCCAACTTCCAACTAAACCTTTGGATTAGGGACAGCTGTGGGGTGTGCCACAACTTAGAAGCATTTTAGCATTTGATATAGAAAGACTTTTAATAGGATGATTTGACCACCTGTATATTTGTGTAACATGGGAGCTGGGTTCCTACTTATCAACACATGACCACCCACACCCTCCTGTGCTTAGCGGCATTGTCAAGAACAGATCATCATTCTTCTGACAAGATAGAAGATGGTTTAGTAAGTGCTGACACAGCCTGTTCTGGAGCTAGGAAGAAAAGAATGTTTATAAAGTCTGGACAGCAGAAAAATAATGAGCTGACATTTTGGGTAACTAAGAATTGCCAACCTAAACACTGTCAACTGTGGTTAGATCTGATTGGTAAGGTTATGTCTATTGCAAGCCTGTGGTTTGGGGCTCTGTGCTTTCCGGTAAGGTGTAGCTGCCAGATTAAATACAGACTGACCCACTAAGTTTAAATTTCAGATAAGTAATATTTTAAGAATAAATGTGGTCTAAATATTGTCTGTTATGTACTTAATTAAACTACTTAGCATAAACTCAGGGTTTATCTGAAACTTAAATTCCATATTTTGTTTGCTGACTCTGTGAGCCTATCAGGAGTGAGCAGTATGGTACTTGACCAAGCCACCTCTTCCTAGGATACAATTGTACCTCTGTCATTTCAGACCTGCCAGAAATTAGAATTTTCTTAGCAGAGACTGGAGAGATGACTCAGTGGTTAAGAGCATTTGCTGCTCTTGCAGAGGACCCAATGTCTGATCCCAGCACCTACATTGTGCAGTTCACAGCTACCTGGAACTCCAGCATTGGTATATTTTACTGCCCTCTGGGGGTGCTGTGCCTACATGCACATAAAATTAAACCTTCAGTTTTTGTATAGCTTTTGAGGATAAAGGTGATCTAATAAGGGAACTGTGTTAGTTAGGGTTTTATTGCTATGAGCAGACACCATGACCAAAGCAACTCTGAGAAAGACAAACATTTAATTGGGACTGGCTGACAGTTTCAGAGGGTCAGTCCATTTTCATCATGGTGGGAAGCATGGCGGCATGCAAGCAGACATGGCGCTGGAGGAGCTGAGAGTTCTGTATCTTGAGCTGAAGGTAAACAGGAGAAGTCTGACTTCCAAAGGCAGCCAGGAGGAGGCTCTCTCCACACTGAATGGATCCTGAGCATAGGAGCCTCAAAGCTCACTCCTACAGTGACACACTTCCTCCAATAATGCCACATCTCCTAACAGTGCCACTTCCCGTGGCCCAAGCTTATTCAAACCACCACAGGGGCACAATAGTTTGTGGACATCAAGACTTGTTCCAGTATTTGTTTTCTCGCTAGGGTTTAAATCACATAAATACCAGAGGAAAGATGCTGACAGTCAGGATGAGGAAGTACCCAGTAGGGTTCAAACTCTTTACCCAGAGTTCTTGGATTATCCTTCTTACAGGATCTGCCTTGCCTGGGTATCTGACTCTATCTGTCTGTCTGTCTGTCTGTCTATCTATCTATCTATCTATCTATCTATCTATCTATATCTATCTATCTATCATCTATGTATCATATCTATCTATCATCTATCTATGTATCATCTATCTATTATCTATCTCTGTGTTTATCTAGGATCTATCTGTCTATCATCTATCCATCCTTCCAGTCTTTGCTAAGAAGGCTGATTTCAATGAGCTATTTCTGTAATAAAATAATAAACAGTGAAACACTTTCTGCCACAGAACAGTAGTACCATGTTCTGTGCACTAATCCTATTGAAGATACACAACCAGCCCAATCTTGCTGCTTTGGAATCCTGTAGCTTTTTACTGAGGCTTGTGTTGTGTACATACTCCCACGTGGGGACCACTGAACTCTTTGAAGGACTGTGTCCCATAGCCACCTCTAGCACTGCTATCTAACCGATACTCCGTGATCATGATTAGACTTGGCTTTCTCATCCGACAGATCTCGAATTTGTCTGTAATGAGTGATCTTGTCACCCTCCACCCTCCCAACTTCATGGCTTCATAAACTGCAGTCACTAGAGTGTGGGGCCTGAGGCTTGCTCCCCTCACAGTGCTGAGTCACGTTGTTAGAATTGCTGGCTGGGTAACAGCATGGGGCTGGGGAAAGCTACTGTGGTGAAAGCTCACTCTGGTATCTGATTTGTGGGATGTTTGACTGTAACTAACCGGCTGGCTGTGTATCTTCAATAGGATTAGTGTACAGAACATGGTACTATTGTTCTGTGGCAGAAAGTGTGTCACTGTTTATTATGTTATTACAGAAGTAACTCATTGAAATCAGCCTTCTTAGCAAAAACTGGAAGGATGCATGGATGGATGGATGGATGGATAGATAGATAGATAGATACTAGATAGATACACACAGCGATAGATGAAAATAGATATGATATATGATACATAGATAGATGATAGATAGATATGATACATAGATAGATGATAGATAGATATGATACATAGATAGATGATAGATAGATATGATACATAGATAGATGATAGATATGATGCATAGATAGATGATAGATACATTGATGACCATTAGTTGACCTTTTGGACATGTTTTAGTTTGGAAAATCCTGGCCACCCTTAAGTATGACCCACCAGAACGGAATGGAATGTTACTGGCTGTTCTAACTCATGGCTTCACAGAGGACATGGTTCCCTCCCATCCACCTCCTCCTGTCAGTTTTCCTCTCTGGTGAAACTGGCAGCTGGCTCGGAAATACCACAGCCTAGGCACCCGAAGACCAAGGTGGCTTTCTGTGAAGAAGGAGCATTAAACTCAAGCCTGAATTAGCTGAATTCTGCGTACAAAATGGGCAAAGGCTAAAGATCTGAGGTCCTCTCCTTGTTAAGTCTTTTCCTCTACAGTTACTCATTCAGGTATGATGAATGAGACTTGCTGTGGAGTAGGCACAGCCAGTGCATTAACCTCATCCCTCTCCCTTCACTGTCTTCCAGCTCTCTGTCGTCTTGGTTTTGTTTTGCTCGTACATGTAGGAGAAAAATATGACAGGTATTCCTCTGTGTGGCTTATTTCGTTTAACATGGTTTCTTTTCTGCTTCGTCCACTTCCCCGCCATGGACATGGATTTGCTTGCTGTGTATTTACTGTTCTTCTCTTTACTGACTCGTGTGCTCATGGGCACACAGGGTCATTCCATCTCATGGCCACTATGAGTAGTGATGTAGTGACGATGGGAAGTGCCTTTCTTTTAATTTCATTTAATTCTGTTTTATCAATTACATATAGGGACTTTGATGGCCCTGATAACCTTTTCTACTCATGAAGAAAATTAAAAGACAGCAACTCTCTCCACCAAAAAATCCCCACAAAAACAAAGCAACCCCCTCTGTTGATTTCCTAAAGGTCTTACCTTTGTGCTAAACAAACGAACAAACCCCCCCAAATCAAAAAAGCCCAACATCGTGGGAAATTAGGAACCATTTCTGGTGGGAGAAGTATCTGTAGAGATAAGGATTGGTGGTTAGAGGAGTTGGTAGGCCGTGTGCTGGACAGGAATCATGGGGACTTCAGAGTTTGCTGTCCCGTCCGTCCAGCCACTACAGCTGTGTGCAGGCCTGGGTGGTGCAGTGGTTAGTGCTGATTGGTTGATTACATTGATCAGAACACACCCTTGCGTATGTGCATCATAGGTTTTGCAGGCTGGAGGCTAGCGTGGAATAAAAGAGGAGGAGGAAGAAGGAAAATAAACTCTCCCTTCATTCGAGTTGTTTGCCTGGAATGACATTATAGTGACAGAAATGTCTGAGTAGCGTTGGTGGACTCAAGGTAGACTCAGGGTTGTCAGTCACCATGAGGCCGTCTCAGGCTCATGATGGGGTTAGTCAAAAGCTCTAATCTCTGGGTGGTAGGCACAGAATTCTGACTCCAAATATCATGAAGGTCTTTGTGGACTCTGTTTTTAAAAACTGTTTTTCAAAACTCAAACCTGGTAGCTACAATAATTCTTAAGCTTTATTCTGCTTTCCAAGGATTGAACTCTCAGTATTTGGTTCAAGTTTTAGAAACGACAGAACCGGAGTGTATGACCGCATCTGTTTATGGGATGCTCTGCCTCTGAATACATTTTTCTGACTAATTACTTTCGGGGTTGGTTTACTTTAACTTCTCTTCCTGTGGTCAAGGAGGTAACTGTGATTTCTAAAGCTGCATGCATCTCTGGGCCTGCCCCATCTTAACGTTGGTTGACGGTGGCTTCCACGCCAGGTGTCTGTGGGCGGCCTTGTCTTGAGTGTCAGAAGCAATAACTCATTTGAGTCTCATAACTACCCCTGGAGGTCTGTTGGCTCTCATGGTCCCTTTTTGCTGTGGAGGAAGTGGAGGGACACAGAGAATTCATTTGCTCCAGGCCATAGCAATTGAATAAGAGGCTGAGACGGAGGCACTAGACGGTGATGTCTTTTCATCCTGGTGATTGTATTAAAAGCTGACTTGGACTGATAATTGATTTGGAGGGCACTTTAAACATACAAGAAGTTATCAATAGCCACAGTAAATTGTCTCTGCTGAGTGTGTGCATGTGTCTAGAACCTTGCGGGATAAAGTCTGCCTGGAATTAGGAGGTGGGGAATCTCCTTCCAGTTCTAGAAGATTAGGTCTAATAAATAATGCATGATTTATGTGTACAGATGTTTTGCCAGCATGTATGTCTGTTCATGACATACATGCCTGGTGCCCACAGAGGCCAGAAGAATGTGTCACATCCCTTAGAACTGGACTTAGAGTTGTGAGCCAGCATGTGGGAGCTAGGAATCGAACCCTGGTCCTCTGAAATTGCAGCCAGTGCTTTTAACCACTAAGCTATCTCTCTAGTTCCAAGGTCTAAATTTTTATGTGAAAAAGAGGTTTTTTTTTTTTTTTTCAGCTTACAGTTACAGACACGTATTGTGTAGAAGTCAAGGCAGGACTAAACAGTCACATCACATGTGCAACAAAGAGCTCAGAAACATAAATGCAAGCACATTCGCTTGCCTACCAAGATCTAATTTTTAATAGAGCCATTGTAGGTGGACGTCCTCAGACCTCCTTGTGTTTGTTGAGGAGAGACGGGGCAGGAATAGAGAGATACTCTGGTGTCATCAAAGACCCTTCATGGTATGCACATACTATGGTTTGTCACGTTTTAATATGACAGTTCTGAGGCATTATGGGGGTACTTGTCTCTTAGATACTGTCTTAGTTGAGTTTTGCTGCTATGAACAGACATCATGGCCAAAGCAACTCTTATAAGGACAACGTTTCATTGGGGCTGGCTTACAGGTTCAGAGGTTCAGTCCATGATCATCAAGGCTCGAGCATGGCAGCATCCAGGCAGGCATGGGGCTGGAGGAGCTGAGAGTTCTAGCTGAAGGCTGCTAGGAGGAGACTGGCTTCCACATGGTTAGGAGAAGGATCTTCAAGCCCACGCCCATAGAGAGAGACACTTCCAACAAGGCCACACCCACTCTGACAAGGCCACGTCTTCAAATAGTGCCACTCCCTGGACCAAGCCTATTCAAACCACCATAGGTAGTAGTGACCAGGGCAGTTCTATTTAAGTGCGGTCCAGGAGCAGAAAGTAACAAGATAAATTTCTGCGTATTTCATACTGTGGTAATTCTGTCTGTCTTTATGCTTCTGGGAGATGCTGTCTAGAGACACAGGCAGATAACAGGTTGCTCAAGTTTAAGCAGTTGTGTCGAGGATGAAGAATGAAATCTGAAGTAATTGGTGACAGGGTAGAGTGTGTGACCTTTAAGGTCTAGCTTTCTTAAAATTATGAATGTAGATGATACATTGCTCTGAGTATTAATTTACCACCAACTTGGGTCATGGTCATGGCGATGTAAGATCATGAAGCTGTCTGTCCTGCTCAGGAAGTCTTTGTCCCTTAAATGATGATGTCCCCTTGGCTTGGCATGCAGTAAATTGGGTTTTCTGTTCAGCTACTGAGCTGGGACTTCCTCCTCCTCCAAAGATAGAGATCTGCATGAAGGATAGAGGGTTACGGACATGGGGCCATATGGGCAAGTCACTCAGTGAATCCAATTTATGCAGTAGGAGTTTCTTAGTGGAAAAAAAAATAAGGAAGGAGGTTTCTAAATCTAAGGGAGTACACTGTGCATGAAGAGAGCACTGATGGTGTGCAAAGGCATCCCCTCACGTGTCACTTGTCCCATCTGGACTGTCGTACATCAAGGAGAGACGTGCACACAGCTGGACCACGACACCCAGTGAAGGCTGCACCCGTAAGGGCCGTGGATTCCATCTCTCCTAAGCCTCAGCTACCAGCTTGACAAGGCCAATTCTTATCGGAGGGAGCATCGGCTGAGGAATTGAATCCGTCGGAGTGACTTGTGGGCATTTCCGTGGAGGCAGTTTCCTTGGCTGTCGATTGATGTGGGAGGACTCAGCTTGCTGGTCCCATCCCCGGGCGGGTGGTACAGGGTTCTGTATGTGAGCACGGGCCTCAGGGAGCCAGGCAGTAGGCATCCTTCATGGTTGCATGAGTCGCAGCAAGGCAGTGGGAGGCATCCTTGACGGGTCCTGTCTCTGTTCCTACTTGAGTTCCTGATCTGATTCCCCAAGGTGATGGATTGTGACCAATGATAAACCCAAGTAAACCCCCTCCCTAGTAGCCTTTGGTCATGACGTTTATCACACAGCAACAGGAGAGTGAACTAGGTTGCCATCTGAGAGTGATTTTTTGTCCAGGATCTTTTCAGACATTTCCGAAGTCTGAGCCCTATTGTAAGAGGAGGATATATCCTCCATAGAGAGCATATCTTTCCTATTTTGGCCACCATGATTCAGATTTATTCTTAGAAAATTTCTCATAGGGAAAAAAATCAGACACACCCCACCATACATAGAAGAAGAAAAGGCCAATATTTGTTTTTTACCCTCTCTACCAGGACATGGGGCACCTTGGATTTGGTCACCTGTCCCATTCTTGGTTATAGAATATATAGCTCATAGAATGGAGTTCTGGGTTGGAGCCCATGTAGCAGCAAGTGAGATCTGAGTAGATGCAGTAATTGTAGTATAGTATAAGCACTGTACAGTGGTGAATTAGCTACTTATCAATCATGTGGTCTCATATTTAAAAAAATGGTTTAAATTCAAATACATGTATATATATATACATACATACACATATACATATACACACATATATACACACATACACATACACACATATACACACATATATACACACACATACACACACATATATACACATACACACGTACACACATATACACACACATACATACACATATATATGCACATATACACACATATATACACAAATACACATACACACACGTATATTCACACATATATACATATATACCCACATATATATATATATATACACACATATATACACATACACATACATACACACACAAACACACACACATATATGTGAGTATTTTGCCTGCATGTATGTTGATGTACTACTTACGTGTGTCTGGTGCCTGTGGAGGTCACAGCAGGGCATCAGGTCCCTTAGAACTGGAGTTACAGAGAGATGTGAGCTGCCATTTGTGTGCTGGGAACTGAACCCAGGTCATCTGGAGGAACAGCCAGCAATGCTCTGAACCATCTCTCCAGCCCCATGTTTTTATATGTTAATATCGAGATGCCTTCTATAGTAAGTGTAATATGGCTTGATAACAAGCATTTAATTAATTTTTTAAAAGAAAAGCCAATCAGTAGTTTGGACTTGTGACCAAGCCTGCTCAGTCAGTCAACAGGTTCTCCAGCACGGTAGTGAGGATTGAAAAGAAAGAAACAATTAGACAAAGCTGCAGTATGACCCCAGTCAGTTCTGAGACTGAAGGGCGGGTTTAATAATTCTCAATCCATTTTTATACCAATTTAATTACATGCAGGAATTAAGGTCAATAGTAGTACAATAAGGAATAAGCAAGACAGTAAACACAAAATTGTCAAGGCAGTAAGCAAAGTAGTCCCACATCACTGCAGTGTCAGTTGTTTCCAAGGGTGTGTAAGGATGACCAAAATACCTGAGCCTACTTCCTTGTCCAAGCCCAGAATCTTACCTGAAGCTTCCTTATTATGCCCTAATGTCAGATTCCAGCTTAGGCCCTTGTCCTTGGCCAATGTCAGACTCCTGCCAGGCAGCACGGCACCCCAATAAGGCTCTCCACAGACTTGGTACTCAGGGCTGTAGTGGAGCCCTCCAGCTGGGTCAGCGCTGAGCTGATAAATTAGGGTCATCCTGAATTCACAGCCTTGGAAGCTGGTACCTAAGTAATTTTCCCTCCCTCCCTCTCTTCCTTCCTTCCTTCCTTCCTTCCTTCCTTCCTTCCTTCCTTCCTTCCTTCCTTTCTTCCTTCCTTTTTTTTTTTTTCAAGACAGGGTTTCTCTGTGTAGCCCTGGCTGTCCTGGAACTCACTCAGTAGACCAGGCTGGCCTCAAACTCAGAAATCTGCCTGCCTCTGCCTCCCAAGTGCTGGGATTAAAGGTGTGCACCACCACCGCCCAGCCCTTCCTTCCTTTTTTTTTTTTAACACATTTTCTCTTTATTAAATCGTTTAGTTTTTTCTTATCATTTCAAGTTAAGAATCTAGACCCTTCTTTCATGACATTTGAGATTGTAACTGTGTTATGTTTCTTGTTTCTTGTTTCTGTTTAACACATTCTCTCTTTATTAAATTATTTAGTTTTTTTCTTATCATTTCAAGTTAAGAATCTAGACCCTTCCTTCATGACATTTGAGAGTGCAACTGTGTTAATTATGTTTCTTGTTTCTGTGACAAAAGGAACTTCAGGAAGTTCTAGATAGTCATGGAGTCGGGCCCACCAGGCAGCCGGCCACGTTGGATCCGCAGGCAGGGAGCAGAGAGAATGAGTGTTGTGCCTCCTTTGCCTGTTCCCTTTTATCCACCCCAGGACCCCAGCCTGTTGATGCTACTGCATGGATTCAGGGCAGTCTTCCCAGCTCAGCTACCCGCGTCTACATCATCCCCCACAGGCGGGCTTAGAGATGGTCTAAGTTGCTAGTCAGTATTAACCATGATTGGTTCTTTTTTTTTTTTTTTAAGTCAGGGACTGTTTATTAATATTTTTAAACTTTTTTAAGATTCATGTTTTTAATTTGTATTTTACAGATATAGGTGTTGAGCCTGTGTGCTTTCTGCGTGCACTGCCTGCAGAGGCTAGAAAAATTAATATTAGAGTTGCTGAGTGTTGAGAGGGCTTTAAACTACTGTATAGATAGGTTCTGGGAATCAAGCCCAGACTTCTAGAAGAGCAGTTGCTGCTCTTAATCACCAAGCGATCATCTCTCTGGACCCTGTTAATGAATTTTAACCAAAAGAAAAAAAAATGACTCTCAAAAATGTGTCCTGCTAAATTATTCATGTTAAGAATTCACCAGCAAATAGTTACTGGATATCTGATGCAGATCTTTTGGAGAACAAGTCCTGCGAGAGAGGAACCCTTGTGAAGCTTCCGTTTCCACACGTGTCTGTTGGTTGGCAGTGGCAAACCCCCAACACAGCCCATACCTACTCTAACAAGGCCAACAAGGATGTGCAAGAGCGGAAGCTTCCCTGTCGTAGAACTGCTTCTGTTATTCTTGGCACCACTGGCCTGCTGTGGTTCTGCCCCTTTAGCCATCGCCCCCCCCACCCCCCACCCCGACCTCACCCTAACAGTTCTAAGCCCTATGGAAATGAGTTTGAAGCATGGCCTATGTGTTAGAAATACTGGGCACCTTCATCGCAGCTGCGGGTGCAATGTTGAGTGCTCTGTGCGGTATGTTCTTTTTTTTCTTTCATTTTAGCTGCTGTGTTTCTGACTTAAAGCCTTCCTGGAAGAAGAGGCAGTGCAATTAATACTTAGATATTGTAGCTTTTCTTAGGCTTTCTGGCAACCCACATCAAAGGCTCCTTCTGGGCTGGAGAGATGACTTAGTAAAATGTTTCCCCGTGCAAGCATGTAGGCATGACTTTGGATATCCAGCATTCATGTAGAAAGCCAGGTATGGCAGTGGGCCTGCAATCCCAGCCCTTTGGAGGCAGAGACAGGCAGATGCTGGAGCCATGCTGGCCAGCCAGCCTTGCCTATGGGCAAATCAGTGAGAGAATCAAACTCAACAATTAAGATGGAGATAAATTGAAGAAAACACTTGATATCAACCTCTGGTCTCTACATGTGTTGTGGTTTGAATATGCTTGGCTGAGGGAGTGCCACTATTAGGAGGTGTGGCCTTATTGGAGTAGGTGTGGCCTTGTTGCAGTAGTGTGTCACTGTAAGTGTGGGCTTTGAGACCCTCATCCTAGCTGCCTGGAAGCCAGTCTTCTCCTAATTGCTTTCATATGCAGATGTAGAACTCTCAGCTCCTCCTGCACCATGCCTGCCTGGATGCTGCCATGATCCTGCCTTGATGATAGTGGACTGAACCTTTGAACCTGTAAGCCAGTCCCAATGAAATGTTGTCCTTGTGAGAGTCACCCTGGTCATGTGTCTGTTCACAGCAATGGAAGCCCAAACTTAGACAACATGCATCCTCCCACAGGCTTGGGAGCTACCTTGTTGACCCAGCACACAGCTCTTGCATAGCAGACCCTTCATTGGAACAGTTCAGTGCAACGTGTCTTCTCATCCTTGGAAGCAAAAGCTCTAAGTTCTGCTTGTGTCTGAGAAGCGCACCAGACAGCTTTGGATTGCTCTAACAAAGGGCCAGACACAAGCTTCTTTCAAAGTAAATAGAAGGCACTTCAGCTCTCAGCTTTGGACATTTACAGCCCAGGATTGGGTCACAGTGGTGGCCTTGGATTGGACGCTTCTGACTCAAGTGGGGAATTTATGCGGGGGTGTAGGGTCCCCTGATGATGTGGAGCACAGAGCAAGAACAGGCAGCATGACAGTCCTTTCCAAGGCGCGCACCTAATGTCTTAGGGTTTCATTGCTGTGAAGAGACACCATGACCACCGCAACTCTTACAAGGACAACATTTAATTGGGGCTGGTTTACAGGTTCAGAGGTTCAGTCCATTATCATCAAGGCAGGAACATGGCAGCATCTGGGCAGGCATGGTGCAGGAGGAGCTGAGAGTTCTACATCCTCATGTGCTAACAGTGGAGAGAGAGTGTATGCAATACTGTGTTGGTTTATCTTTTCTTTTCTCTTCTTTTTTTTTTTTTTTTTGACTATTTTATTGGGTTCTTACATCTCTCGCTTTTCCAACCTTTATTCCACCCTAATCCCTTCCACAGCCCACCTCCCCTCCCCCAACACGAGGTCGAAGAGAAAGAAGGTTAGAGGGAAAGGGGGCTGTCGATCTCTTTAGGCTTCTTCTTGCTGATTAGGGTTGTTAGGTTCATTGGAGCAAGTCCAGTCTTTGTAAGTCAGGAGGACATCTCCAGCTTCTCTTTTCTTTGCTTATGACCACTTGACAAACCACAACAGTAGCAGTAGCCACCTCTTCTTCAGAGCATCTCCAGGCCCTCGGAGCTCTGACATTTATTCCCTCTCCAGAGTCCCCGGAATTCCAAGCATAAACTATCTGCAGTTGGCAAAAATCATGCCCTTCCTAGAGCACGAGACAGTCAAGAGTTAAGGGCTGTGGACAAACTGAAACAACTCCATATCTCACACCAGGGATTAAAACAAAAACGTATTCACATCACATAACTGGGTTTTTAAAGAAAAAAACGAAAATCCTACTACCACCCTAGGCAGAGCTTGAGCAAAGGAGACCTCAAAGCCTGGCTCCATAGTGACACAGTTCCTCCAATAAAGCCACACCTACTTCAACAAGGCCACACCTACTCCAGTAAGGCCACACCTACTCCAAAAGGCCACACCTACTCCAACAAGGCCACACATTTAACAGTACCATTCCTTGTGGGCCAAACATTCAAAGACATGAGTCTATGGGGCCACACTCATTCAAACCACCACACCTAATTTTGGAACTTCCTGCAAAGGACCCACTTCTTACAAGACCAAAGCTACTCCCAGGACTGTCACCATGGTGACCAAGGTTTTACACATGTGTCTGTGGCAGGTGTGCTTGACAACCCATAGCCAAAGCGGCTAGAAGACTCAACTGGGAAATCAGATGCAGAAGCCACTGCGTGTGGGCTCCCGATTTGTGCTGTGTTGTAGACAGGAGACTTTTAAGAAATTTGTCCCCAAAGCCTCACATCTTGAGAACTGTTAAAGAGGAAGTATTGTTCCCTTGACATTAAGGATGGGGCATCTCAATAAAGGTGGTAAAGTCCTAAGTGCAGGTGAAGTTTGCGATTCTAGGATTACCACCGTTTTCATGTTGGTTCTCTTGAGACATAGCGCCATTTCCTGGCCAGAATCTCCCTTCTTATGATCAGGTTATGTTTAGTTTGAGAGTCCAGTACACACCCTCTCATATCTGCTGTCATTTCTTCTCATCGCACCTGTGGTCCCTGAAGTAATGCGATTTCCTAGTCTGCTGAGGTCTCCATCCAAAGAAAAAAGTGTGTGTGTGAGGGAGGGAGGGAGAGAGAGAGAGAGAGAGACAGACAGACAGACAGACATAAAGATAGACAGACACACAGAAACACACACACACAGAGACAGACACAGAGACATAGAGACACAGAGACAGAGACACAGAGACAGAGAGACACACAGATAATGACACACAGAGATGGAGAGACAGAGATTTAAAGACAGAGACATACTGAGAGACACAGAGACAGAGACACGACAAACACAGACACACATAGTGACACAGAAAGACAGAGACAGAGAGACAAAGAGAGACACTTAAAGACAGACATACAGAGACACACAGAGTGACACAGAGAGAAACAGAGGGACAAAGAGACAGACAGACAAAGAGACAGACAAAGACAGACCCATTGCTAAGCCTGGAGAGAATTGAAAGCATCCTTAAAGGGGCCTCTTGGACCGACTTGCTGGGTGATCACACTTCTCTTTAAATCCAGTGACTGGATCCCGGGAGGGTTAGGCGTGAATCTCTCTTGATCAAACAGCTTGCTTGGCAGCCCAGCGCCCAAGGCTGTGAGCCCCTGCTTGATGCCTTATTTTGTTCAACTCTTGGAGGGAGTTTAATGTTACACAAGCAAATTGAAGGCCAGCGGATTTAAACATGCTCAGAAATGTCTAACAAAATGGCTAGTTTGAATTTTACAAGACGGTCATCCATGAAACTTTTTTTTTTAAATAATGATAAGGCAAAAAAAAAACAAACAAAACAAACAAACAAAAAACACTGAAAAATACAAACACCCAAGTTCCCTCATCTAAAACCGTTCTTGAAAAGTCAGGCTAATGCAGGGATGTTACTGGAAGAGCCTGCATTTTGCCAGTGCTGATGGCTATGTCTGTTTTTTTTTTTTTTTCTCCAGTAGAACAAGCAATTCAAGGCCTTGCCTGAGGCCAGACTTTCCCAGCCTCAGTCCAGTTGCAGTGCATGAGAAGGTGTGTGTCTGGGGGGGGGGGGGGAGAGAGAGAGAGAGAGAGAGAGAGAGAGAGAGAGAGAGAGAGAGAGAGAGAGAGAGATGCTTAGTTAAAAGGTCTATTGCCACGATGCATGTGTTGCAAAGCTCTGGAGCACTCTCGAGTAGGTGCGGGGAGGTTCGATGGGACACTCAGCTCTCACGGATCGGCGTGGGAGGCTGCCGTGGAAAGCTGTCTCCTTGGCATGCAGGGCCTGGCTGTTACCCTCTGCACCTATTAGCAGCTGTGATTAATGACCAGAGACCTGCACAAGATTGGGCTCAGTAGCTTTCCAGCATGGGGTGGGGGTGGTCTGAGGGGCTCACCAGGCTTTTGACCCTTTCCTGAAGATGGATGAGCAGTTAATGGTAGCTTGAAGGGAGGGGCTCGTGAGACCCTGCCCCCCCATAAAGATTTATCATTAGGGAAAATTCGCTACTGGGGAGGGGGCTCATTAACCTCTTATCAAGTTTCTACAGATAGTTTAATGATTGCTCTGCAAAGGGGTTCATTAACTCCCCCCCCCCAGAATTTGTTATCAGTTAATGATTACTAAAAGAGGGATTCATGAAGCCCCTGGCATAGTTTAGAGTTACTATTGCTACGGTGAGACTATTGTTACAACATGACCAAAAACAGCATGGGGAGAAAAGGGTTAATTTCACTCACAGTTAGATATTACAGATTATGTCAAAGTCTGGACAGGAACTCAAGCAGGATAGGAACTTGGAGGTAGGAGCTGATGCAAAGGCCATGGAGGGGTGTTGCTTACTGGCTTGCTTCCCCTGGCTTGCTCAGCCTGCTTTCTTAAAGAACCCAGGACCACCAGTTCAGGTATGGTACCACCCACAGTGAGCTGAGCCCTTCCGAATTGGTTATTTGAAAGGAAAAAAAAAAAGTCTTACAGCTGGATCTCATGGAGGCATTTCCTTTCTGATGACTCTAGCTCATGCCAAGTTGACACGCAAAACCAATATAGTCCTATAGGCTTGTGTTTTTGAATGTTTGATTCCCTATTTGTAGATCTATTTGGGAAGGATTGGGAGGGCTGGCCTATTAGAGGAGGTGTGTCACTGGGGGTGGGCTTTGAGGTTTGAAAAGCCCACATTAGGCCCAGTGTGTCCACCCTCCCCAACTTTGTCGATCAGATGTAAGCTTTCACACCCCCACAACCCCCCCACCCCCGCTTCACATCTGCCTGCCGCCATCCTCTCTGCCATGGTGCTAATGGATTGTCTTCGTTAGGCTTTTATTGCTGTGACCAGACACCATGACCCAGGCAACTCTTATAAGGACAACATGTAATTGGAGCTGGCTTACAGGTTCAGAGGATCAGTCCATTATCATCAAGGTGGGAACATGGCAGCTGAGACTGCTACATCTTCATCTGAAGGCTGCTAGCAGATTACTGGCTTCCAGGCAGCTAGGATGAGGGTCTTATAGCTACATACCTACAGTGACACGCCTACTCCAACAAGGCTACGCCTCCTTCAACAGGGCCACACCTCCTAATAGTGCCACTCCCTGGGCCAAGTATATGTAAACCATCACATACGGATTAACACTCCAAAACTGAATGCAAGTCCTCAATTAAGTGCCTCCTTTTATAAATTCTTAGTCATGGTATATCTTCACAGCAGCAGAACGGTAACTTTTATAAGGGACGGCATTTAATTGGGGCTGGCTTACAGTTTCAGAGGTTCAGTTTGTTATCGAGGTAGGAAGCATGGCAGCCTACTAGGGTAGTGGAGAGTTCTACATCTTGATCAGAGGATGGCCAGGAGAGTGTCTTCTGCAGCCTCAAGGAGACTTGATTCTACACTGGGCGGAGCCTGAGCGCAGGAGACCTCAAAGTCCCGCCTACGCAGTGATTCACTTCCTTGAACAAGGCCACACCTCCTTCAGTAAAGCCATACTTCCTAATAGTGACCTTCCCTGAGGCCAAGCATTCAAGCACAAGAATCTATGGGGCCAAACCTATTCAAACCACCACAGAGAGTCACCTAGTGTTTGACAGAGAGAACCCTTCACGAAAGGCAAACTTTATGTTGGATCATGATTTTATTAGCATTTTTCTACCCACCGGCTCTTAGCCCCATGAACATGGACAGAACATCATGGCGGTGGGACCTTCACCGCATGGGAGCTAAAGCTAGAAGCTGGTCTGCATTTCTTAGCAGACAGGAGCACAGAAGATGCAACCAGGAAGCGGCCAGGAATAATACGCTCTCAAGACTCCCAGCGACTTATCTTTGTCAGCTAAATTCAACCCCCTGAATCGCCCATGACCGCCTCTCGGAATAGCGCCACCAGCTGGACATTAAGTGCTCAATGCAAGAGTCCAGGAGGAACACTTCACATCCGCTCTGTAATAGAGTGAGGAATGACGTCATTCCAAGCTCCTCTGTGGGCAAGAGGCGGGAAGGTGTAAGTTCCTGGAAAGAGGCAGCTAGACTGGGAGTAGTTCTTCCTCAAAATACCCAAGGGAGCTAATTCTTGCCTCCCACTCCATTTCCTCTGAGACGTTCACTGAAGGCTTTTTCTTACAATTCCCTCCCCCTCCCCCCACCGCTTCAGAGCCCCTGTGCTGTTCCATCGTTGTATGGGGCAGAGATGGAAAACAACTGTGAAAAGCACATACCGATCTTATCCTTGACTACCATCCGGCCAGCTGTTAAGAGTTGTTAAATACAGCTGCGCTCACACGGGTCACTGAAAGATGGCGGGACCAACTCTGGATCTACATTGGGGAGATGAGTATGTACTCTGTAGCTCAGTCACGTAGCACGGCATGGTCCAGTTTTCTTTTGACTTAAGCACTGAATTGATATTAGTGTCTTTCAGTGAAAACCACTTTAAATAATACAGTTTTTCTTAACAAGAAACTATATAATTTCAGTGATTTGAGGCCGGTTAAGTTACCAGCTGTATTTGTTACTAGTTTAGTAAGTGAACAAAAATGTCTACTGTCATGGGAACAGGCTTTAAAATGTGTAAATGCCAGGTGGGTATTTCAAAGTCGTTTTAAATTTACCTTTTGCATAAAAGGCCATCTTCCTAGCTTGGGTAGGGCTTCCCTTCCTCCCCTTCCTCCCCCTCCTTGACTCCTCCCCTCCTCCCTCCCACTTCCTCTCTCTCATTTCTCTCACTGCAGAGAATGGAGAAATTAAGCCCGTTCCTAGAGGTAATGTAGGTACTAAAAAGTGCCCGACTTGCAGTCAGTAAATGTGACATTCACACTGGATTTAGAAAGTAGATATGCAGCTGGCCAGTGGTGGTGCATGCCTTAGGGAGGCAAAGGCCAGACAGATCTCTGAGTTCAAGGCCAACCTGGTCTTTAAAAACAGTTATTTTAAAGATACAACCAGAGTGAGTTCCAGTACAGATAGGGCTGTATAGTGGAACCTTGTCTCAATACAAACAAACAAACAAACAAAAAAAGAAAGTAGGTAAGTACACATCCTTTATATGTCTGTCTTCCCCTAGAAATCTATCTAGTAACTAGATGAGAGCCACCGGCCATTTATACAGAAGAGGGGCATATGTGATCCTACCTCCTGGCTGTGTACAGATGAACTTTGATTTATTGTTTAAGTAATGACAGGGGAATCAGTTATTTTAAAGATACAACCAAAGAATTTGTTCTCTAACCTTTTTTTTTCTTTTCTTTTTTTTTTTCTTTTTTTTTTTTATAAAGAACCAGGTCATTTTTTCATAACGAAGCCACATTTTCAGAATCTTTCTTCCTGTTTGTGTTTATAAGTGCCTTGTTTGAGATATCATGTGTGTGAGGCCGGAGACAACCTCGGTTGTCTGTCTTTGTCTTCCTCCTTGTTTTGAGGTGGGGTCTCTTGCCGTTTGTGTACCCCAGGCTAGTAGCCCGCATGTTCCCCAGGATGTTCCTGTGTCTGCCTCCCATGTTGCCAGAGCTGCCCTAGATTAAAGACACACATCCCCATGCCTGGTTTTCTGTGGGACTTTGAGGGTTGCAAAGCCAGGTCCTCATGCTTTGGTCCATCACACCAGTGACACTAGACGTGACTCACATGAGGGGTGACATGGAGGCCTGATGAAGATGCAGGAAAAGATGTTGGGTGCCAGATTTCCATCTGACCAGATGGCAGGAAGACAGACATAGAGGAAAGAGAGCAATTGGAAGGCTGAGACCGAAGGTTTGGGTTAGCCCAGCAGAGTCCACACAGCGAGATTGTTATCTCAGAACCGCCACAACGAAGCAAAAAGGAATCTAAAATATTGTTGGCACTTCGATACTTGCACAGAAATGTGAAACAAGGGTTGTAATAGTTTTTCTGTGATAGGAGACTCTGGTGACTCTGTGGCCATTCTAGGGTATTCTAATATTTTGGAAAAATGACTTATAGGAGACTTGACCTAGATGGCTCTAACCCATTACCCTGGAAGAGGCTGGGTCTCTCTTGCCATTGATGTATTCTGCAGAGACTAATGCAACATCACCCCCACATCCCACATAATTTGACTGTGCTTATTGGTCATCTGGAATTACTGAATCACTCATGGGTTCTCATCGTAGTATCTGATTCAGTGGGTGCAGAGGGACCATTTCATTCTGAGAGGAATTTGCCATAGGCTTGTCACTGCCTAAAAGATTGTCAGAGTTCAATTGTGGGTCCTAGATCTATCTCTCTCTCTCTCTCTCTCTCTCTCTCTCTGTGTGTGTGTGTGTGTGTGTGTGTGCATTGAAGCAGAGTTAGTTGTTGTATGAATGTGTTTGTGTTATTCACTGCAGCTCAGGCCTCAGAAGGGTTTTTATATCAGTGGCGATGACATCGTGGGCACTTGGGAGTTGGGGTCTGTGTGGATGCCTGGTAAACCGACAGGCACATTTACATAGGTGGCAGTGGAGAGAGATCAGGCAGACACGGGGCTTGGAGTGCATGGAACGAATGTGCCTTAGTGTTCAGACTAGCTATAAGTTATTTCTTCAGAGAGAAAGAACATCTTTCTCTTATAGGAAACTTGGGAAATCCATATGGATCCCCAAATGTAGCAAAAATGACATCCTTACAGATACTACTATTAAGATTTTAGCTCACCAACTCCCAACCTTTTTGTGTCTATGAGTATTCATTTTTTTTCAGAAATTAAAAGTCTTGTAAGTGTTGCTATATTAAATTTATGTAGCTATTATTATGAGGTATTCTTTAATACCCTTTAAAGAGCTATTTTATTTGGGTGTGGAGGGGTGGCCCAGAGGTTAAGGGCACTTGTTGCTTTTTCAGAGGCTCTGGGCTCGGGTCCTAGGATCCACATGGTGAGTCACAACCATCTCTAATTCTTTTTTTTTTTTTTTAAGATTTATGTATTTTATGTATATTAGTACACTGTCATTCTCTTTGGACACACCAGAAGAGGGCATTGGATCCCATTACAGATGGTTGTGAGCCACCATGTGGTTGCTGGGAATTGAACTCAGGACCTCTGGAAGAGCAGTCAGTGCTCTTAATCGCTGAGCCATCTCTCCAGCCCAACCATCTGTAGTTCTAGTTCTGGGCATCCAATACCTCTTCTGAACTGTTTCTGGGTACCCCATGCACCCGGTGCACATGCATACATACATGTGGATGAAAGACTCATAAAACCCAGGGATCTCTGAAAAGCATATTTTAACGTCTTAGCACTCTGTGCCTCTGTGTACATGTATGCACTTGAGTATAGCTGCCTATGGAAGCTAGAATGGGTGTGTACCTCTGGGCCTGGAGTCACAGACAGTTGTGAGCTGCCTGCTAGTGTGGGTGCTAGGAACTGAGTTCATATCCTCTGTAAGAGTACAAATTCTTAACTGTTGAGCCATCTCTCTAGTCCTTACTATATCATTTTTAATGCCTAAAAAAAAAAAATCTTATATTTTTGGAAGTGGTATCCCTTCTTTCTCTACACTCAGATTATCAATTGAGTGGGAGAAAAAAATGCCTATTAAATTTGGTCACTGAGTTGTCTCTCTTCCTACATGGAGGTCAAGAGAGCGAGTAGTATCTGTAGTTGCCTCTTGCCCTGAACTGAGCCCAGCCCAGAGGTAGTGCCGTGGAAATGACTGCCTCAGACAGCTCATCTGTAGAATGGCTCTTTTTTTGTCTTGTAGGAGACAGAGCACGTGGTGCCCAGCCAGTCAGAGTGTCAGGGCAGAGCGGGAACACCAGCCCATGAGAGTCCTCAAAGCAGCATCTTCAGGTGCCAGGAAACGGTGCGACTTCAACCAAGGTGAGTGAGTTTGTTCAGAAGCTTCACTGCACCCTCTGGTCTGCTTCCTGGAAGGGCTGACCTGTATGTACACTTGCCACCAGCATGTGAGTCAAGGGTTCCTAACTTGGTTGGCTTTCGTCGCAGTCAGAGAAGCTACTTAAAGGGGCCTTGAAGAGAAGCCTCGTTGCATTCAAGAGAGATGCACAGGGCCTTCCTCACCTTCTGTTTGAAGATCGCAAGTCCTGAGATTCAGGGAGGGGAGGGTGGTAGGTCTGTTTGTGGAGGAGAATTTGTGTAGCCCTTTGTTTTATGACCGAGAACATTCCGTGCTCCTTTCTGATCTCTGTCAATCCTGATGTGCCACCAGTGATGGTGTTCGAATCCATACCCTGCCAGTTGCTTTTACCTGAGATCTCATTAGGTCTCGATGGGCTCAGAAAGCTGTCGCTCATGAGATCAATTGCATGGGATGACCTGAGTCTGAGAGACATTAAGTCCCCTTTGCCTGGTCTCGCACAAATAAGGAGCTGAGCTGAAGTGGGTACCTCCAGAGTGTGATCCTAGCAGGACAGATGTAGTGTCTGTGTTGACCGAAGTCTTGTCCAGTGACCTCAGTCCAGAAGCAGCCCAGGGCTGGCTTCAGCCCCACTAGACCTCCTTGGACAGAGCTCTGAATCCAGAGCCAGGATATGGGCAGAAAGCTGCCTGCAGAAGGTTGGCATGACCCTCTGACAGGAGCTTGGCACAACAGCCGTCTACGGAAAGTCTCTTCTGGAAATAAACAGAAGAAAAGAATTCAAGGGCTCGTTCTGTGAGCTGTCTTGTGGGACCCTGTGTTTGGATTACTGTTGCCCTCACTCAGGGGACGGGGAAAGCTCTGCCTCTGAGCGTGACCTTTAGAATTTTGTTTTTGAAGGCAGTGCAGTCTGAGTCATAAGAACACAGCCTGTGCCCGACGTACTAAATTTAGGAGCATAGAACCCCAACAAGGATGGTCCACTCTTTGAAGTGGAGTCATGGGCCGCCATTTGACTCTGCTGTGGTTGGAATGGGGACGTTCTCCCGCAGGTTTCCATGTTTGAACCCTTGTTACCTTTTAAGAAGTTGGGTCACTAAGGGGCGGTCTTAAGACTTTAGAGCCTGTACCCCACTTTCTGTCTTTGTGCCTTCTGACTGCAGATGTAACACGACTACCAGTCTCAAGCTCTTGGCCCCATGCCTTGCCCACCATGATGACCTTTGTCCCTTAAACAGTGACCCAAAGTAAGTCTTCCTGCTCCATGTTGCTTCTTGCAGGGCTGCACCCTCCTTCCGGTCATTGATTATATTGTTGGTTTGACCTCAGGAACTCACAGTTGGACGCCATGTTATTTCCTCACTGATGAGGAATCTGCCCCTCCTGCCTTATCCCAACAGACCTCTTTTCTTCTGAGCTTGTCTCTGTTGGGCCGCGACCAGCTCGCCCGTCCTCCCACCCCAACAGCCCAGAATAAGGTCAGCCCATTCCCATGCATATTTCAGAACAGCACGGAGCAAACAAAACCAAACAAACCAATCCCAAGGCTAAAGCGCGCATGCTTACGTATGGAACGTGAGGTGTGGTCGTTTGGGTATGGGCGCTTAGCAGAAGGGAGCTGACCGGGAAATGGTATTAGCCAGCTAAACTTCTCCAGTTCAACAAACTGAAAACCGTTTTATTGTCGTGCGTGTGGTTGGGATGCTAACTGGGAATGTTACTGTGGTCAGAAAAATGGATGAGAGTCTGTGGTGCTCATTCGCGCATGACCTGCTAAGAAAAAGTATGGACCTAGATGGTTCTATGAGGGACCGGATAGAGCAGGAGTTCTTTAACTATTTGGGGTGATGAGTTGTGCTTTAACCGGACTCTCAAAGGTGATGGTTGAAAAAAAAAAAACCATGATATACACTTATGTATATGTATATAAGACTTTGGAAAGTTCCCAGACTGTTAACTGTGAGGAAAACCAGGTGTCAGGTCACCAGTAAGCTTTCCTTATTCAGTGAGCCTGCTGCCGTCCTCAGCAGCTTCCGGTGAGCAATCAGTCCTCCAGAGATCCCTGAGAGCCGTTCCCCTAGCCTCTGTGCCGGACTTTCTCCTTTCCACAGGATCTAGCTCTCTGAGCCGATAGCATTCCGGAATATTCTGTGTGCTGTGCTGCTGTCAGCAGTCACAGGATCTGCTAAGCCACAGGTCGTGGTGAGTGATGTCTTGCCAGTTAAGACCAGTCCCTTTGGGTTTCCTAGCTAAATTAGGCTGGCAACATTCAGCTGTGGAGTCATTGATTACAACCGTGGAGATATCACCCAGGGACAGTCTCGGGGAACTTTTTAAATCCTCAAGATATTACAGGGACCATGTGATGGGGTGGCCAGGCGAGATGAGATCTCTGGGTAAACATATCTGAGTCAGGTAGCTCACATTCCTCACAGCAGACCATTGTGTCAAGCCCAGCACATGGTTAGGCTCAGGCATATGTGGATATGCATTGTCATTGTTGTCTCCTCCTCCTCTTCCTCCTCTTCCTCCTTCCTCCTCTTCCTCCTTTCTCCTCCTCCTCTTCTCCTCCCTCATTTCTCTTCTTCCTTCCTCCTCCTCTCTCCTTTCTCCTCCTCCCTCCTCCCTCCTCTTCCCTCCTTCCTCCTCTTCTTCCTTCTCTTTCTCCTTCTCCTCCCTTTCTTCTTCCTCCCTCCTCCCTTCTTCCTCCTCTTCTTCCTTCTCTTTCTCCTCCTCCCTCTCTTCTTTCTCTCTCTTCCCTTCTTTCTCCCTCCTCCCTTCTTCCTCCTCCGTCCTCCCTCCTCTTCTTCCTCCTCTTTCTTCTCCTCCTTCCTCTCTTCCTCACATTTAAAAGTCGATTTTTATTTCTTAAAAGATCAACTTTTTGGTTAGTATACAAAGATAATTAAATGGGTTTCGTCGTGACATTGTTGTTCACACATACCACTGTAATGACTTGGTCACATTTTCTTTTCTAAATGCCACCCCTGCCAAATCCCATTGTGCCTTCCTCATTGTAACAGTCCCCTGGTTTTGTGTGTATGTGTGTGTGTGTTTAAATATTGATTCTACAGCAAAAGAAGATGTGATAGTTTGTCTTCCTTCCTTCCTTCCTTCCTTCCTTCCTTCCTTCCTTCCTTCCTTCCTTCCTTCCTTCCTTCCTTCCTTCCTTCCTTCCTAGCATGTCATAGCACTCAAGGAAAAGGGGACCTCATCGGAGGAATGGTTCCCATTGGAATTGCCTATGAGCATGTCCATGGGGGCATTTTCTTGATTGCTAATTGATGTGGGAGAGGCTGGGCTACTGTGGGCTCCACTTAGGCAGGTGGACCTAGGCTGTGTAAGACAGGTAACTGAGCAAGCCAGCAGGCAGAGTGTCACCAAGGTCTCTACTTTGGTTCCTGCCTCCAGGCTCCTGCTTTGGGTGCCTGCCTTGGCTCGCCTTGATGTTGGACTACTGTAGGAATATGGAAGCTAAATAAATAAGCAAACCCTTTCCTCCCATGTTGCTTTAGGCTATGGTTTTAAGACAGTAACAAAAAGCAACAGGGCATCCTGTATCCTCTCTTGTTCTTCCTTTAAATGCCTTCTCCCCCCTAACAGTTCCCTCTTTGATGCCATATTCCTTAGATGCTATGTGTGTGTGTGTGTGTGTGTTTCTGAAGGTGGCATCATGAAATTGGAAGTGGTATTTCCTTTATCATTCATCTACTGATAGCATTTAGGCTGGTCCTATTTCTTTGCTATGAAAACAGTGCAGCAATAGTCACAGAAGTGCAGGTACATCTGTGAGTCCTTTGGGTCTATTTCCAGGAGTGGTATGACATGTTGCTTTTCTTTATGGTCTGTGAGGAACCCCTACTCTGATGTCTGTAGTGGCTGCTTTACGTCATGTATGTGAGAGATTGTCTTCCCACATCCTCCTCAACACTTGCTGTCACTTGTTTGACTTTTATAAGCATGTTGTGTGTGAGTGCACATGCTTGTGTATGCATGCATGTGTGCACGAGGGTCCTGAAGAAGGCAGAAGAAAGCAGTGGACCCTCTAGAGCTGGAATTAAAAGGCAGGTAGTTGTGAGCTCCTTCTCATAGCTGCTGATAGCCACACTTGGGTCCTCTGCAGGTGTGAACCAACACTGTTAACTGCTGAGCCAAGTCTCCAGCAGGAATCCTTTGTTTTCTTGATTGTGGTCATTCAGACTGGAGTGAGTCGCATCTCAATGTAATGTTCATTTGCATTTCATTTGCGGGCTAAGGGTTGCTGAGGATTGAATTAATCCAGCCGGCCCCAAAATTGGGAATCTGCCTGTCCAAACGCTGAAGGTCCTTGTCCCCAGTTGGTTTTTGATCAATCAAGAGCCAACAGCCAATGGCTGGGCAGGTAGACTGAGGTGGGACCTTTATATTTGCATGGGCTAGGAACTGGGAGGAAGGAAGACAGAGCATCTCCATGATTCAGGGAAGAAGGATGGTGCATAAGAACTTCAGGACAGAGAGCCAACCAGCCATGTAAGAATTTGGCTATGTGGTCACTGGCCACTTCCCCAATTGGGCCTGGAGTAGCAAGGGGCGGGGTTAGGAGTCTCAGGAGTACCAGAGGGTTGCAATTGCCAGCAGAGGAAGGTTTAGGAGGAGTTATCAGTGCCCAGTCTTTGAGCTATTCACAGCATGTCAAATTTAACGTGTGTGTGTGTGTGTGTGTGTGTGTGTGTGTGCATGTGTGTGTGTTCCATTCGAGAGTCCAGATAGCTCCTGGGCGGGTGAGTGCATGCAACCCACAGGGAGCCAAGCTGGTGTAGCTAAACTTGCTGCTACAAACGGTGTCGAACAGTTTTTCACATGATTTCTGGCCACTTATGTTCTCTTGAGAACTGCCTATTCAACTGATTTCCCCATTTCTTTCTGAAGTGATTTGTTTTTATTTAATTTAATTTTTATCTCTTCATATATTCCAGATATTAATACTTCATCATACATATAGTTCAAAATGCTTTCCTCTTATTCTGTAGGCTTTCTTCTCTCTTGGGTGTTTGTTTCCTCTGCTGGATGGAAGCTTCTTAATTTCATGTGATCCCATAATTCAATTGTAATCCCAAGTTATCAGAACATGCTCACCTGGGCTTATATTTTGAAATGTTTTCCTGGATAGTTTCAGAGTTGTAGGTCTTACATTATGGTCTTTAGTTTTGAAATTTTTGTTGTTGTTTTATATAGAATAAGAAAATAGGGTTTTGTTTTATTCCCTCACATGTGGATATCCAGTCTCTCCAGCACCACCTATGGAAGAGGCAGTATTTTCTCCAGTGTATGTTCTGATAGTGATTTTGAAAATAGGTAGCCAAAGATGGAAGGGTTTAGTTCTGCACCTTTTATTCTTGCCTTCTATGGGCTTGGGTTTGTGTATGTGTGTGTGTGTGTATGCTAAGTCCTGTTTGTTGTGATTGTTACAAGGCCTCTGCAGGGTAGTCTAATTTGCTATTAGTGTTACTAACAGCAAAAATTTCTGATGGAGACGTATGTAGACATAGATAGTAACAGGATATTGCCAGACTCTGGTCTGGCTCAGAAATGCCTGAAGAAGTTGGAATGGAATCTCCACAGGGCAAAGTGCTACTTTCTTGGGAGTGAGAGAACATTTAAGTGGCAAGTGTCAAAGACCGTTCTGTGACAAGGGCCTCTTGGGGGTCATTCATGTTCGGGGTAATTGTGAGGGGTAGTCGTTAGGGACTGCATCAGTCCTTGTAGATATGGGGAGTCCTGGAGTTGCCAGAGACCACACAGTAGATGCTTTATCTGTATCTCAGATGCTTTATACCCACAGCCTTGTGCCTGGATTTGAGGCTAAAATTTGGATATATCTTTTTTTTTTTAAATGTCAGTGTGATAAATGATCACCAACTGTGGCCCAAAATGACACTCTTAAGTCTTTTCGGTCAAGGTGTTAAAAGCATCACGTCCTGTCTGAATGCACAGAAGGCAGGGGCAGGGTCCTATGGCGGGTACAGGCAAAGACTGAGGTTAAGGACATCTTGGGTGGTTATTATGCCTGCTATTATGTTTGTCTTTCCGGGAACAATTCCTAAAACTTTTGTTACGGGGGAACTCTTTAGAAGTTTTGAAGCCATTATCTTGATGTCCTCTTCTTGTACGTCTCCCATGGCTTTCTGGAATGTTCTCTTAGCCTTAGGCTCCTCGATCCACTTGGCCTCTCTTGCCCATCTGCCCTCCCTGCCCCCATCCTACATCCCTCAGCACTGCAGTGGACCAGATACAGTGTGAGATGTGTAGTGAGGAGACACATTTGGCTCCCAGAGTGTTGTAAACCGTTATGAGTCCGTATTGAAAAATCTAGAGTTTTCAGCTTTTGGTGGAAAACTTCCAAGAGTAGGACTGCCTGGAGCATGCATACCTTCCTTCGAACCAGGATACAGTGAGCAGCCAGAGTTCCTTCCCCTCACCCTCCTTCCCTCCCAGTTTACTTACTCTGGTACTTGGCATTTGATTAAGGATGCCTACTTCGATCCTTCTCTTCCTGGCAACTGCTCATCCTGGGAGCTCCAGCTAGCTCCTAATATAGCATGTACAGGCCAGCAGTATTTTAAAGACTCTTTTCTAGTTGACGGTTCACATGTGACCCTGGACTCTTGGTGTCTCTGAATGCTTCTCGGGAGTTTGGCTACTCTGGATGCTCCTGGGTGTCTGGTATTTAACGAGATCTGTGCAACTAGAGAATTGCTTTCCCCAGAACTGGAAAGCCTATCAGTGGCTTAATGGCAACTCCTGTTTTCTAGTTCAGGACCTAGGAAGGCTGTGGCTTCCTTAGGTTCTCACTCCCGTGGGTCCCAGGGCCAAGACAAGAACTATAAATCAGTTTGGAGCATCTTCATGAATATGCATCAGTTTAACTGAGTTTTATTGCTAAAGCCTATGCCCGCCTTGCGGACCCTCAGCTATGAGAAAAAAAAAAGGGGATTTTAGGAATATCCGGGAATACTAATGAAGGTAGGGAGTTCCTTCTCAGCTCAGTAAATTTTCTTTAGAGAGTGATTAACTCACTTGTACTTAAAATACTGTATTAAAATTTATGACAGAATTAAGCCATCAGTGTCCTTAAAGACCTCCTCTGTATCAACAGGAGCTGTTTCTCAGCAGCGTTGGTGTTAATTAATTGGCTTCTTTATCTGTGGGTCCCCAGTTTTCAGGGAGCTGAGGAGCTTGAGCCAGCATAGAGGCCTTTGATGGCTTTCCCTGTTTCTCTGTTTGTTTCCTTCAGATGAAAGGAAAGGCTGAAAGCTTTGTTGCTTTATGGGGAGAGGAAGTTTTCTTGGCAGCTACTTTCCCTTGAGGGGAATAAAGCCTTTTATCTTTTGTTTTGAGACAATGTGTGTGTGTGTAGCTAGTTGTTTTTATTTTTTAAAAAAAATTAAATAGAAGTGAGCAGATTCCTAATGAGTTCCGCTTGAAGGAGAAAAGATGATTAAGAGGCGAGCGGACAGAGCTTTCTAGCAATGCAAAGGAAGCCATCCCCGTGCGCATGCGCGGACTGTTTCAGGGCAGGGGCTCTGCACATTCCCACACGCTTCTTCCTCATTAATGAGTTACTTGGGTTCTGTTTAGTGTTTTGTGAGAAGGGCAGGGATGAAGTAGAAATAGCAACTAGCTTATCTTACTGATGTCGAGACGCCCTAGTACACGCTTGGGTCGTGAGTGGGTTCTCTAGTGTGTGTTTCGAACAGCAAGCCCCTATCCCACTTCCTGCCCTATAGACACGGACCAATCTGTGAGATAAAAGAACATTTGAATTAAGAAGTTCATGGCCTTACAGGTAACCTTGCTCATACACTGAAATTCTTGGTCCTTTTTATTGTTTCTTGGTTGATTGATACAGAGTCTCATTGGCCATGAGTATGGCTCAAGATGCCCTTGAATTTGTGATCTCCCTGCTTCCATCTTTCAAGGTCTCTTCTAAAATAGAGTTGTTTCTAGCAGCTGTTAAGGCTCTTTTGGCTCTCATATTGAAAATGCTCACTGTTTTAGCTGTGTAAAAGCTTAGATATAGATGTGGGGATCACCCACGTTAGTCTGGTAATCTTTCTTCTTATATAGAACCACTGTTGTAATGTTCACTTAGGCTTTGTTGCTTCTGTTTCAATACTGATGTAAAAAGGAGTTGTGTGTGAAAGTGAATTCCTGCTGGATGGATACTTGATTCCGGTCCAGACCAGCCTCAGAGTAGACAGGACCACCAAGAATACTTCCAGAGCACAGAATACTTAAATGTATCCACGTTGTTTGTTCAATGTGAGAGAGCACTAAGTACCTGATAATTACAAGATGAGTGAGTTCACTTCTGCCTAACACGAACTGTCTGAATTCCAGAAGCGAGCATGTGAACATCCCATTCCCATAAGGAACATGCCTGATAAGCTTAAGGACCATTGATAGATGCATTTCCTGGAGAAAGAACACATCGTTCTTGATGTCTGAATGTTTTAGAAACCTTGGTGGCTTACAATGGGATAAGTTCAGGAACAAAAGAGACAGAGGCCCGTGTGAGCTGAACATCAGCTGAGGACTCGGGACAAATGGTTAAGTAAGGGCTGTCTGTGGTCAAAGCCACTAGGAAGGTAATGTCTCATCTTCTCAGTGATGCAATGGCTTCTCTTGTCAATAACGCTATCTCTTTTCAAGATGCACATTAAATACTATGTACACACTACGACAATAACACACAAAGATCCCTTTCATGCAAAAGAAGTATGTTTTTCTTCTGTCCATAACCTGTGTGGGATTAGAGTTCTGAAAGATTAAGTGTGTGTGTGTGTGTGAGTGTGTGTGTGTGTGTTTTAAAAATATGTTGGACACACATTGCTGCTGATTTGTTCTACTTAATTTTGTAGTTGCACATTTTATAGTAGACTCTGAACCACATTTACTTTTAAAGACTTAAAATGTGTGTGTGTGTGTGTGTGTGTGTGTGTGTGTATGTGTGTGTGTGTGTGTGTGAGAGAGAGAGAGAGAGAGAGACTGTTTATGTCACATATGTGTGGGTACTTGCAGAGGCCAGAAAAGGGTTATAGATCCCCTAGAACTGAAGCTACAAGACCCTGACGTGGGTTGTGGGACCCAAACTCAGGTCCTCTGCAAAAGCAGTACACACTTTTAACCAGCGAACTATCTCTTCAGCCTCTAGAATAGAATGAATGAATGAGTGAATTTATTTATTTTAGTTTTTCAAAACAGGGTTTCTCTGTATAGCCCCGGCTGTCCCTGGAACTACCTCTGCGGACCAGATTGGGCTCAAAGTCATGGGATCCCTCTGCGTCTGTTCGAGTGCTGAGACTGAAGGCTTGTGCCACCATTGCCCTGCTTAGAATGGACTTTTTGACAGTCATGGTGGTCCTTATGATCTAGTTTATTTGGGAATAAAAATATTAATCATGACTTTTATATGGGATCAGATGATGTTTAAAATCAGTCTGTGGCCAAGTCGCCTATGATTTATTTTGTGGGTAAAGTTTTTTGTTTTTGTTTTTTTGTTTTTTCTCTTCTGCTGAACAAAATTGCATTTCTGGAGAAGCCCAATAGAGAGAGTTAAGACCAGGCCCCCAGTCCTCTGCAGGTGCCAGGAGCAAAAGAAATTCCAAGGTCCTTTCACTTGGGTGGGGTTTGGAGGAGAAAGGCTGAGAGGCAGAATCAGGAGTAAGCTAAAAGCCAGAGGCTTGAAGTTAGAGAATAAGTTTGCTCACAGCCAGCCCAGTGAATAAACCTGGACCCACATCAAGGAGCCCCCTGGGAAAGTCCTTGAGCTATGAAAGGAAAGGCCTTGGCAGAGGAAGAGCCCTGAATGTTAATTCTAGCTCTGTTTCTTTCTTGGATGGATTTCTAAACCAGGGAGTGAAGAGGTCTATGGCCCAGGGTTGCTGTTGTTCAGGGTTAGATGACGGGTCACACGTAGGGCTGTGCATAGATGCCGGCTTGCAGCAGGTACTCTGGCGATCATGAGCTCATCCTCCTTCCTGCTCCACAAGACTTGATCCACCTTCTTCCCACAGTCCCTCTTTTCATGAATGCTTCTTTTCTCCCCTCCAATTAATTCCACCCTGCCCTCAGAGCCAGGTTCTTCACTCCCAACTTTCCTTGAAGGTCTCTCCTCTCTTCTTAAACATAAATTTCCACATTTAGAAAATGTTCCGTGGAGCCAGCCACCCGGTTAACCTCAAGAGTTCTTCGGTTTGTCACTTCAAACAGCACAGAAGTTGTTAAGCCCCACAGTTGAGGATAAGGCCATTACTGCAATTCCAGACACATTTGAAGCAAGCTTTAGTTAAATACTGGGCAGGTTGAAGGGCACTCTGGTCAGGTCGAAGGGCACTCTGGTCAGGTCAAGGATGGCTCTGAGTCATTTTTTGCATGGGCTTAAAAAGGCAAAACCAATGAGTCATGGTATTTCCTATCATGTCCAATCAGGGGCGAGCATTCATCCTGACGTACTTCCTGTTCATATACCTCCCGCCCGAATGCGATCAAGCACATGCGGTGTGGATTGGTTGAACAAAACTTGTTTAGGGGAATGAAAATGTGGTCGCCCACAAATAATAGTTGGCAGCATTTCAAGACGTATTTGTCCTTAGGCAAGGGGCTTCTAGGGTTCATGGATCTCTTCAGGACAGTAATTAAAACTTAAAACATAACTTCAGCTCTCACAAAGCACACTTTAATTCTTTGGAGAGAGTGGTTCTCTTTGTATTCATGAGCGGTTCACTTCGATGCTTATTGTTTCCTAGGTAGGCAAAACCTTGAAGTCTAAATGGCCCTCCATGGTCCCAAGACTCCCTCCACAGCATTGCATTATCATCATAGGGTCTGGGTTAGAGGCACTTGCCATGCTTTTGCCTCCAACCCTTGGAGAGCCCAAATCAGGGCTCTACTCTTCTGTCCATTTTCAAGCTAGACTTTAAATTCTCCTTGGATGAATAACAACTAACTCTGCATACCTTGATTTGCTAGTTGAAGCTCTGGTGATTTGCATCCTTCTTCGCTTAAGTTAAATGTGAGGTTATGATGTTTCAAAGCCATGGAGTATTCATGGCAAAGGGAGCTCTTGGCAGCCATAGTAGTGGTTAGAGAATCAATGTCAAGGAATGTGGTCCTTCCATGTGTTTTTGCTTGTCTTGCTGATCTTGTTAGTGTACAGCCAAAGATCCCCAGGGTGTCAATGTCCAAATGGTTGTTTCTTGGCAACGTTAGCATCTGTGAGGAGAAGATGAGTTGATGTGCTTTGAAGACATAGGTGGTTTGAAGAAGCACAGGTGGTCTGTAGCTGACTAGTTTTAACTGTCAAGTTGACGAAACTTGGAATCACCTATTGTATTAGTCAGTGTTCTCTGGAGTCACAGAACTTATGAAATGTTTCTCTATATTGAGGGAATTTATGGTGATGACTTACAGTCTGCAATCCAACTCATCCAGCAATGGTCAGCTGTGAATGGGAAGTCCAAGAGTCTAATAGTTGCTCAGTCCCACAAGGCTAGTTGTTTCAGCTGGTCTTCTGAAGTAGGTTCCAGTAGATTTGCTGACCAGTAAGTGCAAGCAGGCAAGAAGAACAAAACTTCCTTCTTCCAATGTTCTGATGTAGTTCTCCAGCAGACGTTGTGGCCCAGGTTAAATGTGTGTACCACCATGCCTGAATCTGGGACTTGTTTTGTCCCAGGCTGACCTTGAACTCAGAGATCTCCTTGCCTTAGTCTCCTGTGGTTAAAGAAATGTACTACCTTACTTAGGTCTAAGCTTTTCATGGCCACTATGCCTTAAGATCTCCATGCCAAGATCCAGGTCAGAAACTTGTGTCTTCCAGACTCAAGATCTGGATCACAGGTAGGCGTTCTAGTTCTGTATTGTAGTTCATTCATCAGGAATGAACTACAATCCAGTCAAGTTGACAACCAGGGAGTTGGATTACAGACTGTAAGTCATCACCATAAATTCCCTCAATATAGAAAGACATTCTATAAGTTCTGTGACTCTAGAGCACACTGACTAATACAACAGGTGATTCCAAGTTTCATCAACTTGACAGTTAAAACTAGCCATTACAACCTGCAAAGGGAGCTTCCCTAGATTAGGTTGGCACATGCGCATGTCGGTGGGGGATTGTCTTGATTGGCAGAAAGACCCATCCTGTTCATGAATGGACCCATTTCATGGACAATGCACCGTGGAAACACATAGAAAGCGAACTGAGCAGAAGCAAGAAGGCAGCATGGGTGCATTTAGGAATTGTAAGTCCAATAAACTCTCTCTCTTTTTTTTTTTTCCTACCATAGGTTGCTTTTGGGCAGAGTATTTTTATCATACTAACAGAAATGTATCTTGAAATAGAACCTGATGGTAGATTGTGAGACTGGCTTCCTAAATGGAGCTAGGGTCAAATGGTCTGGCACTGGGGCTAGAAAGGGGTCAGGCTTGGATCATGGAGTTCTGGCATCTCAGGGATGGGGGTTGACCCCTGGGGTGTCACGTCTGTCGATCCGTGCTAAGGAAATTTCATTGGTGCTTGTATTACTATAAAAGTACCAGTGACTTTTCTGTTGCTGTGCTAAGATATCACGACCAAGGCAACTTGAAGAAATCATCCATTATGGGCTTATGGTTTCAGAAGGTTTGAGTCCATGATGGCGGAGTGGAGGTAGCAGGTATCAGTCAACTGGAGCAGCTGCTGAATGTTCACATCTTGAACTGAAGAAGGAGGCAGAGAACACACTGAGACTAGGTCTTTTGAAACTTCAAAGACGGTCTCCAGTGACACAGCAAAGCCACACCTCCTAATCCTTCCCAAACAGTTCAGCAACTAGGGATTAAGTATTGGAACAGGAGTACTGCTTAAATATTAACTTTCAGAGAGAAGAGGCTGATGGATCCCAGTGAGACTACATGGCATAGAAAAGGAGATTGGCTTTGGAAAATGTGGGTGCTAGGGATGGAATGTGGTGGGTAGCCGGAGTCAGCATAGTATTGGGCGGCTTGGCTTTAGGAGAACCAGGAGCCCGGGAAAAGAAGAGAATTAAGTACTAGTTTTTTGATGACTTCAAACAGGAGTCTGGTGTGCCTTGTCAGATTTGAGGCAGACGAAGTTGCAGGGAGGCTGGGACTACGTCTCTGATTCTCCAGTCACCTCATCCTTCCCTCTCAGACTGACCCTAAGCAAGTACCATTGTTTATCATGGAGTAAGTAGGCCTATATGAACGAGACAAGAAAGGCTGAGTGAACCCTACAATCAGAGGTTGTTTATCACTCTTTATCTCTTAATATTTTGATTTAGGAGGTCTGAACTAAGTCATGTCTATCTCTGTTTGATTATTGTTGTTATTGGACACAGGGATTTTCTTTGTAGCTTTAACTATCCTAGAACTTGCTCTGTAGAACAGGTTGGCCTTGAACTCCTAGGGATCTACCTTCTTCTGCCTCCTAAGTCAAAGTTGTATGCTACCACAGCCTGCTAGCAGATATAGGCTCTAATCTCCATAACTGTAAGGTAGGAGGTGGGACCTGAGTCCTTAGTTACTGCGAGTGTATCATTGGGGATCAGCATCCTGGGCTTACCTATGACATCTTTCTCCTCTCAAGAGGAATTTATTGACCTGGACAAGTGGATATATGAATTACTAGTCAGTTGACAAGCATCTCTTGACTTCTAATGGTTCGATGTGTGAGTGTCAGTCTGTGATAATTTCTAACTCAGTGACTTTAAAGTTAAAACCTGTGCTCTTTGATCTTCATTGTTTACAAAGAACCAAGAAGAGGGTCTGGAGAAATGGCTCAGCAGTTAAGAGTGCTCACTGCCTTTGCAGAAGACCCACGTTGAGGTTCTGCCCTGGGCAGTTCACAACAGCTCCAGGGGACTTGATGCCTTCTGGCCTCTGTGGGCACCTGTATTCATGCCCACGTACCCTGAAAAAGAATATGTATAAATAGATGTACTTAAAACAAAGAATCAGTAAGAGATTGTGTTTGGTGTGTACTAAACACCATAGAGAGAAACCCTTACAAGGCACCCTTGCTGGTGCCAAGGGTGGTGGTTGTTTCTAATACAATACTGCTGGAGTTTACTGGCATCTCATCTGTGTCTACGTGTAGAGCTATTGTGTGGTGTGAAGACTGTTTTGTTCAGGGTCACCCTCTTGGGATATACCTTTTGTTTTCAAAAAGAGTTTCAGGAAACGACAGTAACACCGCCAGCCAGTAGCCATCCGGCTATACATTCCTGCGTCCCAAGTGCTGCGTCCTAATATTGAGGTTTGCTTTAGTTCATGGAATATTGTAAATCTCGTGATGAGATGTGTGGTCGTCTCTATTTAGCCCTAAGGCCTGATTTGCTGTGAAGCACTCTGAACACAGTTAGGTGCTTATTTTTTATCTTTCTGACAAGGTTCTTTGAATTACAGGTTAGCTGTCTAACTAGTCTTAGGTGCTGACTGGCTTGTTAGCCTTCTTAAGAAAGAAATTTACTTATGGAAGTGAGAGTCATTGCAGTCTGCAGGCTTTGCTGGCATGCCTCAAAGAGAGGAGAGAATGGGCGATGCACACTTGATAACTGATCAGAATTGGTAGCTCTTCAGGAGTCTGAGATAAATACTTTATTATCAAATATATTCATAATATAGATTCAAATATATACATATACACACATATAAATACATACAAACACACACCTATATGTACACACACACACACACATACACACAACATACAGCTAGGAAGAGATACACAGTTTAGAGGACTCTGGGTTAGATTCTGTCAGCCACTGGCTAGATGGCTAGACTTTTCATTGAAGCAAGACTGTTCCATTAACTAATTAAATTATGTTAAAATGTTGATATAAAATTAAAATCCTATATCCTGTGCTGGGATTGACTGCAAAGATAAATGTTGAGCAAATTCCTGTCCCGCAGAGCTTATCATCCAAGGCAACTATTAAATAATTATAAAGAAATGGAATTATGAATTGAGTGGTTTCCTATGCAACAGGTCCCCATAAAAAGAAGACATGATCAGGAGGTATGTGGTCTCTAAAGGATAAATGAGTTAATCCAGAGGCGACGTGGATTGGGAAGGAAGAACTAGGTAGGCTCAAGGACATTGTGGTGGTTTGAATATGCTTGGCCCAGGGAGTGGCCCTCTTAGGAGGTGTGGCCTTGTGGCAGTGGGTGTGGCCATGTTGGAGGAAGTGTGTCACTGTGGGCTTTAAGACCCTCCTCCTAGCTGCCAGGAAACCAGTCTTCTAGTAGCTTTTGGAACATGACTCAGAACTCTCAGCTCCTCCTCTACCATACCTGCCTGGACACTGCCATACCCCTGCTTTGATAATGGGCTGAACCTCTGAACCTGTAAGCCAGCCCCCATTAAATGTTGTCCTTTATAAGACTTGCCTTGGTCATGGTGTCTGTTTACAGCAGTAAAACCCTAAGACAGACATTGTGTCTGAAGTCATGAGCTTGGGAGGGGCTGGAGGGAGGGTCTTTTAACCACAGCACAGATGGGCGTGGCATGAGTCGAGAATGAAGGGGTGGGCCAACGCTACATCCTTCAGGCATCATAAGACGTTTTCAGAATTGTGGCGTGAGTGCCCCCTGGGGACTCCTGAACACGGTGGCATGGCGGTCCTCCTTCACCCCGCCCAGGTTGTCTAACTCATTTTAGAACCGCTGGCGAATCCTTAGTGGATTTTCCCAGAATTGGATTCTTTGAGTGCACTGAGCAGAGGATAACGAGGGGCCAGATCTTGTGTCGGGGAACGATCTGGGAAAGGAGTAGGGAAGACCAGAAGGCAACCTTTGTTATTCCAGCAAAAGATAATAAATAGTAGCTTTGCTCAAGATGGTGGTGAGGACTGTGGCGTGGAGGGGACAGATTATAACAAGTCATTCGTCACATTTTGGCTGCTGGGCAAGGGAGAGATACACAGTTTAGGGGACTCTGGGATAGTTTCTCTCAACCACTGGCTAGATGGAAGCTTTTCATTGAAGCAGGACTGTTCCATTAACTAATGAAATTAGAGTTTAAAATGTTGCTATCAAAACAAAACCATGAGCTAAAATGCAATGTTTCTATCACAAATTATCACATCCTGTGGTCTGTGGTTGTTCTGGGGCCAAGAAAAAGATCTGAACGCTTAGTTGGTTTTGTTGTTTTGAATTCCTGTACACCTCCCCAGAGAGGCCCGCCGTAGGATTGCCCTGCAGCCTGACTCTGCAAACACTTCAGGAATCCCTCAAAATGGGAATGCCAATTTTTAAAGCTGCCTTTCTGTGGGCCATCGTCAAGCTCACAAGCATAGATCCAGGGGAGAAGCCATTTCGATATCAGTACACAATTACCTTTGGTATTTCTCTATTGAAGGAATGTTCATTTTAAGCATCAGTATTTTTATTTACTGTGTTGTGGTGATTTTGGGACTGATGGTGGAGGCACACCAGTGGTGACACTTCAGTGGTGGTATTGCTCATGGTGATATTGGAGGTGTTGCTTGTGGTGGTGGTGGTGATGTTGCCGGTGGTGTTGGTAGATGTATTTCTTGTGTGATGTTGAAGGCATTGTTTGTGTGATATGATTGCTAATGGATGCTGGAGGTATTGCTTGTATAACATTAGAGGTATTGCTTGCAGTGATGTTGGAAGTGTTGCCTGTGATGATGATGGAAATGTTGCCTGTGGTGGTGATGGAGGTATTGTTATGGTCACGATGCTGGTGGTGATGGTGGAGGTATGGCTTGAGATGCTCTTAGAGATGATGGTATCTATAATGGTAATGCTGCTGATGGGGAGGGGGGTGACGATGCTAATGGCGGTGTTGGTGGCAGATATTGGCAGTGGTGCCAGCCATTGTTGCAACCAGAATGATAATATCCGTGATGAACGGGGCATCAGTATTGAGGACCACTGTTGGGTTCTGAGGAGCACAGACTACATGTCTTCTCGCTTACCTAGGCCTTGGCTTGGAACCAAAGTTGTGATGGATTGGCAGACTGTTCTGAATCGCTCATTTCTGCCTTCCAGAGAGGTGGGTTTGATGGAGACATGTAGCCCTTTGCCTGTTGCTGTGGGTGGAGGGAAGGCAGTAGAACTGAAGCGAGAATTTCAGTGTGGTGCGAACATCATGTATAAGACAGTTTCTTGGCAGGATTGACCATGGTTGGAGCAGTGTCGGAAGGGTGTGGGGGAGAAGGAATTGGACTCATCTGCATACTTGTCTCCTCAGCCACTACTGAGCTTTTCCAGCAAGACTTCTGTTTATTTTTACCGCCTTATATGACCTTTAACATTACTTATTTTATATGAGTACACTTGCTCTCCTCAGACACACCAGAGGAGGGCATCGGATCTCATCACAGATGGTTGTGAGCCACCACATGGTTGCTGGGAATTGAACTCAGGACCTCTGGAAGAGCAGTCAGTGCTCTTAACCGCTGAGCCGTCTCTCCAGCTCTGTTCTTTAACATTCTCTCGTCAGGCTGGCATGATCCTTGTCTCTGGGTGATTGGCACTTTTGGACTCTGAGGGCTTGAGCAGTTCTGCTAGTTCTGGTCTCTGTGGCTGGCTTTCTGTTTCTCCATGATCCTGCCATCCGGTGACTCATCACTTCTTGTTGACTCATTGGTTTTTGTTGTTGTTGTTGTTGATTTTTTATGTCTTCGTTCCTTTCATGAAAATACAGATCCTAGGGCTGTATTTTCAAAGACGGCTTGGCAGCTGACAGCACTGGCTGCTCTTCCAGAGGACCCAGTTTGATTCCCAGCACCCACATAATGGTTACAAGCATTTGTAACTCCAGTCCCCGAGGATCTGATGCCCTCTTCTGGCTTCTGTGGGCACCAGGCACACATATGCAGGCAAAATGTCCCTACACATAAGAATAGAGACAATCCTAAAATGGATCTATGACAGAGGACTTTTTATGAGCTCTCTTATCCCAGAACCTGATCTAGATTAAGGTAGATAAACTGATGCTTAATAAACACTTATTGAATGACTAATAAAATTATTTGCTTGCCCTTCCTCCTGTTGGATCAATGGGTATAAGAATGCTAATCTCATGTGGTACTCTTGAGGACTGAATGAAGTAATTTGATTAGGCCACCTGGCAGGACAAGCCGGACACTTGAGGGCTGGTGGAGTCTTGGATTCCTCCTGATATTTTAATTCTTTAAAACTGCTTTGTCTCTGGTAACTATAGAACAGGTTCTGGTTAGCTTCTTGTCTTTGTATGCTGCTTCTCCATTTTCTTCAAGACTGACTTGCTTTTCTCCTTTCCTCCCCTCCCCTCCCCTCCATTCTCCTCTCCTCCTCTCCCCTCCCATCCCCTCCCTTCCTTTCTTCTCTCTCCTCCCTTCCTTTTCCCTCCCCTCCCTTTCCCCTCCTCTCCTCCTTTCCTTTCCCCTCCCTTCCTTCCCCTCCCCTCTCCTCTTCTCTCCTCCTCTCCTTTCTCCTCTCCTCTCCCTTCTCCTCGCCTAACCTACCCTCTTCCTCCCCTTCCTTCCTCTTCCTTTTCCCCTCTTCCCTCCCTCCCTCCCTCCCTCCCTCCCTCCCTCCCTTCCTTCCTTCCTTCCTTCCTTCCTTCCTTCCTTCCTTCCTTCTCCAGGCCCAGGATCCTAACCTAGAGCCATCACTTGCCAGATCACTTGCCAAGCAAGGGCTCTGCCGATGACCTAAAGCCCAACTCCCATGGCTTGTCTGCCTTTTGTCTTCTGGGCTAGTTCTAAGGAAGACAGTAATAGCTACCTCATGGGACATGAAGGGCCCTTCATAAGTGATGCTTACTGTTACTGACAGCTACATAAAAACAAACAGGTAGTCTAGAGTCACATAAAACAGCCCACTGGAATCATTATGTAATTCTGGTGAGTAATGGCATATTTTATTAATAACCACATCTTGGTAAGCTGCCAGACAAGCCAACATCCATGTCGGATGGCTCCAGCTGCAGAGGTTGCGACACTCTTCTGGCCTCAGTGCACCCTGGGCTCACATGCATAGTCCCCCACACACGTGCACATGATTTAAAATAAATCTTAAAGACACCACACTCCTGCTCTCTTTGGTTTACAACAACCACAGAAGCATAGTTTGAGGACCACCGTAGATAACAGAGAACTTAGGACCAGTTCAGCGATTTGAAAAGCGGGGATGGCTCAAGCCCTGTCCTCAGGAGCCCTTTTGCTACCTTGCCATGCCTGCGGCTCATGGGACCAACAGAGGTGGTGTGGCCGAACCTGAAAGTCTTCCTCCCTCTCTACTCATTGTGGCTGTGCAGGCTTGCCCTGGTGGCTGGGAGCCCGAGCCTTCTCCTGATTCCTGTAGGAGGAAGATGGCAGCTTGGGCGCCTATGGAGGGCATCCCCAGCGCACCCCTTCCTTGGTAGTCATGTTTGACTCTTCACCCTTTTATATACCATCAAAAGCCAATTGTTGGCCGGGCAGTGGTGTGGCACGCCTGTAATCCCAGCACTTGGGAGGCAGAGGCAGGTGGATTTCTGAGTTCGAGGCCAGCCTGGTCTACAGAGTGAGTTCCAGGACAGCCAGGACTACACAGAGAAACCCTGACTCAAAAAACAAAACAAAACAAAACAAAAAGCCAGTTGTTCGCACGGTGACCCAACTTGTGGCTACAGATAAAAATCTCTGTATTATTTTGAGGAAATTAGGCCCTGGGGTCGCTCAGTGTGCCTTTCTGAATGGGATAGGACATGCTGAACTCATAGCCTCCATAGCCCTTCAGAAAGCGCTGTCTTCAGTATCTAAGTTGACTCAGTGTCTCAGCTATAAATGACTATATCTGCAAAAAATCTTTTTTTTTTTAAAAAAGTTAACTTATGAAATAAGCATCCTACCCTGTGTTGAGTAAGACAGCTGGCCTTTTAATAAGAACTATAATTTGTTTATTACGAAGTAAAATAGGAGCTCTTGCAGACACGCTCACATGGTGTCTAACATATGCCACCAGGCATAGAATTTGACAGGTCTGAATTTGGACCTGAGCAGCTACCAGGAGTAGGGTTTCTTGTTTTATTTTTGTTTTTAAACAAACAAGGGACTCAAGGAACTCAACGTCATCTGCCTTGCCTTGCTTTCTGGCCCTTTCTTGTATTCGGAGATAATGAGTGGCAAAACCCATCTTCACTAACCCAGTGACGGCTATAGAATTCGTTGTGTAAGTTCAATGACAGCACAAGACCTTTGTGAATGCACGCACATGTGTGTGTGTGTGTGTGTGTGCGCGCGTGCGCGCATGCACGTGTGTTTACGGGTGCCAGGTGCCCATGTGGAGGTCACAGGGCAACTATGGTGTGGATCTGTCTCTTCCATTTATCACAGTGATCTCTTGTTAGCCACTGCGTATGCCAGGAAGAGGAAGGTCAGAAGGCCTGCTCTGAGAGGGGGATATGTGAGCCCAAGCTGATGATTGCTTGACAAGAGCCAGTTGTGTGTAGATCTGGGTAAAGCATCCCAGTGTGCTTAGGAAACGCGGAGGGGCGTGGCTAGGGCGACTGGGGAAGAGGACTAGAGAATCAGAGGAGGGGCAGGTCAGGGAGGTTTCCAGTGCTCACATACTCTGTGCGTCCCAGACCACCGAAGGAGGCTGAATTGTTACCCTTTGGTGGGTAGGGGACCACTTGGGATTGTCAACAAGAACATGACCAGATCTATGGTTGCCAACTTCAAATGTGTGTTGTCAAAATGGTTCTTTCAAATGGACATAATTTTCCTTTATATTTTGTAGAATAGACCAGAGGGCTACCATTTGGCCAAAGGATGCTTTTGGAACTCAGCAGGACTTACATGAGGTAGGTGGAAAAATTATGGGTTATACGAACATGAGCTAGCCAGTATCAGAATAGTTTTATTTATTTATTTTATGTATTCTTTTCACAGTTCCAGCAAAAAACTTTTGATTTTTGTCCAATTAAAATGTTCAATCCTTTCACTTTTTTTTATTTTGGTAATAAAATGTTACTTCGTCAATGTTCTTCCTTGTGTTGGAGCAAATTGCTTAAAATGGTATTTTAGAGAATGCTCACCACACCTTGGCCCTTACCCAAAAACAGCTGCCTTTTTTTTTTTTTTTTTGTATACTTTCCAGCTTCGCTTTGGGATTATATAACCAGGGCTGTGATCACTAACATCAGTTGAACTTTTCCTTAATTGAATTTTCTCTGGATTTCCCTTTTCTTGTTTCCCACTCACCAGTGTTTGAAGTCTGCACCCTAGTTTTCTTCATATGCTTTGAGATACCGAGGGTGGGGTGGGATGGGGGTGGGGTAGGGGGGTGAGGGCACAGTTCCTGATGCAAATCCGCATCCCATTACACGGACAGCATTAGCTTGTTCTGGAGTTTCTTTGAAATGCTCAATTGGCTTGTCACGTCAGAAATCAGTACAATATAATCAGATCACCTGCCGTTGTGAATGCTTGACACACTGGCTTGGAATAATCAGCTGGTTTCTCTCGCCCTCATTAAGTTGGAGCAGTGGGTGGTATGTAGCGTCTCTGATTAGGATCATAGCAAAGAAAAGAAATAGAATTGATACCCAGAGGCCCAGGAGAGAGAGCAGCAGTGTCAGGCACATTGTTAACTCAGCATTTTGAAGATCTTCTGCCCCCTTGGTTCTCAGGCCCCATAAAGGGCATTTAAATATGTAAGTGATTTATCTTTCCTTACCCGATGACGATGATGTTGGTAGAATTTGGTAGAGAATATAAACCAAATGTCTGGCAAGACCAAGTTAAATGGCTAAATTCATGACAAATGTTATAAATATAACACACATGAAAATGTGTTCAGACACAGCCTTCAAGTAGCACGTGATTCATGGTGGACAAGAGTGACCAGCTTGAATCAGCATTACTGTCTACCTTTCTGCCAGAGAGAGAAAGCTGTATAGGAATTTGCAGCTGGATGAAAGGGGGCGTGGCCTTGACAATCCGGAGGCGTGGCTTTGACAATCCCTACTGGGAAGGGGGCGTGGCTTCGAAGAATGATTCTACGGCTTTTTTTGTTTTAGATTTATTTATTTATTATATTTAAGTACACTGTAGCTGTCTTCAGACACTCCAGAAAAGGGTGTCAGATCCCACCATGTGTTCGCTGGGATTTGAACTCAGGACCTTTGGAAGAGCAGTCAGTGCTCTTAACCACTGAGCCATCTCTCCATCCCGGTTCTATGGCTTTTTAAGCTTGGGGAAGAAGCGCTGTGTTTTGAGATTGGAAGTGGTGGATCTTCTAAGATGACTTGAGAAGTTGTTGAAAAGCTCTGCTTGAAAATCTACCGTTTTGCTCTCCTTTACTGTGTCGTGTCTCAGATGGTCTAGACACCATGTGCATGGGCCTTGAGCTTCTGAGTGGAGACATGGGCCACCTCCAGGCCAAGGTGGCTCCTTTGGACCCGGTGTGGAACACAGAAAACAGGTGCTCAAAGTGGCTTAGCTCCAGTCCACGGGGCAGGCTGAATGTGCAGGCCCGCGTACTCACAGGCAGTTCCAGCTGTGGTGAAAACCTGGGACCTGGAAAGAGATTCAGAGAAGCTAGAAGGGAGGGGGAGGCAGCGGAAGTGAGATCACACTTCGAGAGGCTGGAGGGTGTGGTCGCACTCACTGCTGGAAACATCCCAGAGAGTGTACACATCTAAGACGTGCATTAAACTTAACAGCACTATATTTCTTTTACAAAAAACAAAAAAACAAAATTAAAAAAAAAACCCAAAAATCCAGTAATGTTTTTCTAAGTGATGGTCCTATGGGACATGTATATGTATCTATATACACATACATATATATGAACTATTGTTTTAATGCATACAGACATGTATTCCTAGGCAGTGTATGACCAATATCACTTTTCTGCAGTCTGGAGTATCTAGCTCTTGACTTTAGGTCTCTTGATAGGATTCTGGTCTCCATCCCATCCTCTGCACATGCCTCTGGGGCTGTGAATCTGCTCTCAAACACCTGACTGTGTGTCTGACATTCACCTGAGCTATATGTCTCCCTGTCTGTAAGATACCTGGACTAGAAACCAATCTGTTTCTCACCCATCTTTATCTTCAATCCAGGCTGTTTTGCCTTGTCCATATTATTAACAGATCACTAGATCCAAAAAAAAGCACTTTAAAACTAGAATGAGGGAAGACAATGATATTTACCCTCCGTAGCTTATAAATGTTATTTCTAATTTAAATTCCCATGAAGAAACTAACAGGTTGGTAAAGAAACCCTCCTTCCCACCAAGCGATCATGCCGTGTTAGGGCTTCAGAGATTGTTAGGTGGTTCTAGCAGGAGAGCGCAGCTACAGATGTCTCATTGAGAGAAGGATAGCCCTTCTCCATAGGAGAAGGTTACCTTCTTTGAGTGAGCATAAAGCCTCAGGAGACATACACAGGTGGCAGGGAAGAGGAGGAAACAACCAGGTAGCCCTAACCAAATCTGCCAAATCAACCCTGGTGATCAACCAAGTGGCAGACGTCACAGATGTTATTCCAAACCCAAGACTGTACGTCACAGAATAGCAACTAATTTGAATCTCGGATCTGACAGACTGGAGATAGGTTTTGAATGAAGTTGACTCCACAGGCTTTTCACAGGGTGATTCTACACTGTTTTGATTTTCTCATTGCTTACAGAATTTAGTTAAGGGTCCTGTTGGGGAAAGGTTGAAGTAAGTGGTCCTAGAGTTATGCAGGGTTGAGACTTCCTCTTGACCAACCCTCTAAGGCCAGATGGGTGTCTTAGGGTTTCCATTGTTGTGAAGAGATACCGTGACCAAGGCAACTCTTACAAAGGCAAATGTTTAATGGAGGCTGGCTTGTAGACTTAGAGGTTTAGAACACTCATCATAACAGGAAGCATGGTGGCACAGACAGACATAATGCTGAAGGAATCGCTGAGAGGTCTGCATCTTGATCCGAAGGCAATAAGGAGAGACTGGAGTCCTCAGGCAGCTCAGAGGAAGCTCTCTTCTGCCATGGGTGGAGCCAGAGCATAGGAGACCTCTAAAGCCCACCTCTACATTCACACACTTCCTCCAACAAGGCCACACCTAGCAGTGCCACTCCCTATGGGCCAAGCATATTCAAACAACCACAATGGAGAAACAGAGCCATGCTATATGAATGGCGTAGATGCTTCACTGTTATTCATTGGTCTCAGGGGTGGGCACCAAGTTATAAGAGGAGGGTGGGAATGACCAGAGATCTGAAATGTCCTTTTGTTGAAAGCTGCCATCTTCTTTGTTAACTATATAGTCATTTACATAACTGTCCTCTAAAGCAGTGTCTGAGACCCCTTTGGAAGTTGACTGACCCTTTCACAGGGGTCGCCAAAGACCACCAGAAAAATCTATCTTTACATTATAATTCATAACAGTAGCAAAATTACAGTTATGAAGTAGCAATGAAAATAATTTTATGGTTGGGTCATCACAATATGAGGAACTATATTAAAGGGTTACAGTATTAGGAAGGTTGAGAAACTGGTCTAGAGGAAAACGGTCACTTGAGTTCAGGTTCTATTGAATATTTTGAAGTATCTGAGGTCTGTTTGTTTGTTTGTTTGTGGGGTTTTTTTTTTGAGACAGGGTTTCTTTGTGTATCTCTGATTACCCTGAAACTCACTCTGTAGACCGGGCTGGTCTCAAACTCAGAGATCTGCCTTTCTTTGCCTCCTGAGTACTGGGATTAAAGGCGTGGGCCACCACGCTCAGCTCAGTTTTCTTTGCTTTTTTTTTTTTAATTGGTTTTCTTATTTATTTTATTTGTTTATTTAAAGATTTATTTTATTATTTATTTGAGTACACTGTAGCTGTCTTCAGGCACTCCAAAAGAGGGCATCAATATACCATTACAGATGGTTGTGAGCCACCATGTTGTTGCTGGGAATTGAACTCAGGAGCTCTGGAAGAGCAGTCAGTGCTCTTAGCCACTGAGTCATCTCTCCAGCCCTATTTATTTATTTATTTTTAACCATTCCATTCATTTACATCTCAAATGAGATCCCATTTCCTTGTTTCCTCCCCACAAGCCTCCCCATTAGACATCCTCCCTCTCCTCCTCCCCTTTTCCTTTATGAGGGTGCTCCCCGACCCACCCACACACCCTCTCATTGATGTCAGACAAGGCCATCCTCTGCTACATATGTATCTGGAGCCATGGGTCCCTCTGTGTACACTCCCTGGTAGGTGGTCTAGTCCCTGGGAGCCCTGGGTCTGGCCAGCTGATGTTGTTCTTCCTAGGGGATTGCAATCCCCCTCATCTCCTTCACTCCTTCTGCCAGCTCCACCACTAGGGTCCCTATCAGCTCAGTTTTCTCTTACTATTACGGTATAATGCACCACCAAGACCTTAATGACTTCAAACATCCATTTATTATCTCCCAGTTATATAAAGCAGCTGGAATCTCTCTGCTCAGGATCTTACAAAAGAGACATGTAGGCATCAGCCAGGCTGAGTTTTCATCTGGAGTAGGGGCCATGGGCAAACTCCTTCAGGTTGTTGCTTTAACCCAGAGTCTTGTCACAAGACTGTCATCTCTGCCCCTTTGCTGGTTGGCAGCTGGGCAGAGTGTTCAGTTTCCAAGTCTGCTACACTCTGCTCATGTGACCGGCCTTCCCGTCAAGCCAGTTATCTCGCTTGCAATCTGCCCATGCTTTTGATTCCTCTGATGATGCCTTCTGCAACCAGCTGGAAGAGACTCTGCTTTTAAAGATTTTGCTTGATTTGGCCAGGCACACCCAAGTGATGGCTGCGGCTTTTGCCAGCTGAGTTAGAACTCAATTACCTCTTGGGAGAAAAAGCCCTTTGTAGCAGCACATAGATTAGTATGTGAATAACCAAGGTATGGAAAACCTAGGGGCCATCTTTGGGCTCCTGCCTGCCACATAATGGAATCACAGTCTTCTAAAACTAGAAAGTTCTACAAAGCCTTACCCCTGAGTCTCAGTCATGACTTGGGGGCATCTGTCCTTCCTGAACTGTTTGCTGTGACCTTGGAGCTTGGAAGGAGCTGGTTGGCTAGAAGAGGCCCAAACGTCCCCCTTCCACACTGGGAATGCTGGTTTGTAGAGGATAGGTAATTGGATGTTGGTCTCTGGAAGCGTGAGCTCCAAGGTAATTTTCCTCTTGGCTGGATCACGGCAGGATGCCACTGGACGTTTTTTTTCTGGTTTGGTTTTGAGTTGTGATAAAGTGACCTTGCTCCTCCTACCCAGGGTTCTTCTTCCTCAGCTGGAGCAGAGTCCTGTGAGCCATTTAATTTTAGCCACCCTTTGTTGTCAGTGTCAGCAGGGACCTCTTGTGGCCAGCGTTGTCATGGTGTGAGTCCTAATTCTCCTTCCCAGGTGAGTGAGGTAGACAGCCAAGGAGCAGCGCTGCTTCTAGAACTGGAAGATCCTCTCCGCCTCCCCCTTCCGCCAGAGGCCACTCTCCAGCCTGACTGCTTATTTCTAGGAGAACCAGGCTTGGAGTCCTCACCTTCAAGGGAATTCAAAGTGGGGCTGTAAGTAAAAGAAGAAGCCACGCCCAATGCCAGCAGATGCCCACATTAGCCCGGAGAAGCAGCTGACTCATCCTTGTTTGATTCCTCCTAACCAGCTGTCCCCAAGGTTCCCCTATTCTTTACTCTGGTGCTACATCTCCATTCTTTTCCTTCTTATTCCCTTTGTATTCATTCCACTTCCGGCTACTAATTCCCGCCCCCTCATACCACTTCCGGCTAATTTCTGCCCCTCCTTCCACTTCTGGCTGCCAATTCCCGCGCCCCCTCATTCCACTTCCAGCTACTAATTCCCGACGCCTCACTTTTTTTTTTTTTTTTTTTTTTTTTTTTTTTTTTTTTTTTTTTTTGCTGCTTTCTGACAAAAGGATATATGCAGAAACCACGAGGGTCATGGGCTTTCACATTTCATTTTAATGTGAATGTGTATACACACCTATGGGTCCCAAGGTCACATTTTGTCTGGAAGTTTTGACTGTTGGGACTTTCTTCCCCGCTAAGGATATAATTACGTATTTCAGCAGTATTTATTGAGAAGTGCATGTATATGCAGATCTAAGACTGTAACAGAGAGTGGAGCTGGAGCTGGATAGACAAGTGAGAACTGTCAACCCAATATCGAAGCAGTTCACAGGGATACAGACCAGTGTCCTAGAACTTAGCTGTCCCCGCAAAGATGCATCATTGCATGTCTCTTTGCATGTTTGGCAGTTACAGACCTTCTTAGGGCCAGAAAGCTCACGCTTCAGGGCAGGAAGATAGTATGTTTTCTGATTTTCTAACAAAATATTAGTATTTGGGGAAATAACCAGTGCTTTCCAAAGCGATCCATCATCCTTAATGAGACAAAACTTATTTCTATAGGATTTTCCAGCAGGAGAGTTCCTAGTTTCCATTATTCAGCAATATCTAGAAAGGGGGTTAAAGTAGTGTCTTCAGAAGTAAGAATGGGCTGGGGGATGGCAGAGAGATCGATGGTTTGCCCAGTGACACAGAATGGATCACATAAGGGATCACCGGGTTTTCTGTAGTGTAAATGAATCTGTCTGCCTGCCATCTGAGTGCAATACCTCTTGCAGCCAGAAGGGGCCTCTCTAGAGCTCGCGGGAGCTGGAGTTTTAGAAAGTTAAAAGCTTTCTGGTCTGGCGCTGAGAACTGTACCTGGGTCCTCCGCCAGCGCAGAGTGTGCTTAACCACTGAGCCATCTCTCCAGCTCACCGAGGTTAGTTTTTAGGAGGATTTTTCTTTAGACTGATAAAATATATCGCAGGAATGACCACAAGAAATAACTATATGGGCAATACTATATAGAGTCCAACAACTGAGGACGCCATCCCGTGAGAGACAAGAAATGTAGACAAAATGGTGTGGATTTATCATAGCACCCCGATTCTTAGCAACGCCCCCAGGAAGCGCACTCCACATAGGCACACGGAGGGAGAAAATGCCTTATCTAGAAAACCCCTGATTCAGAATGTAAGATTATGAAGGACTATTTCCTGATCTATAATAATTTGCTTGTCAATTTAGTGAGATAAGGACAAAAGTCTCACCATGACACCTCCAGGCTCCCCACTCCCAGGCTGATATCCTTTGGCTGAAAGGAGGAGCTCTGTTCTGTGACTGTGCGCAGCAGCGTGCCATTTCTGGTTTTTAAAAAGCACAGACAGGAAGCAGTCAGGACTCGGATACTTTGGTCAGCACTCTGGCTTCTTAGATGCGAGTAGCTGTGTCTTAGATCTGTTAGCAAGAAAGTGAGGGAAGCTTGTTAGCATCCTGTACAGAGGGAAGGTGCGGCCTGACGCAAAGCATGCTGGGTTTTATAAACATATGGTCTCTAGGGAGACTAGCTGCAGCCCAGTGTCTCTACAGGGAAAGAGAATTTGGGCTTCTCCTTAAAGCAGCCAGCAAGTCCCTTTCAGAGGGATCACCTATGACCATTAGAAAACATGGATTTATACATTATTCATGACAGCAGTAAAGTTACAGTTAGGGAGTAGCAACAAAAAATAATTTTATGATGGGGGGATAAACACAACGTGAGGAACACAACGTGTATTAAAGGGTTGCAGCATTAGGAAGGTTGAAAACCACTGTCTTAGAGACACCAACATTGGAAGACCCCACCCCTTTTTTTTTAAAAAGATTTATTTACTATATGTAAGTACACTGAAGCTGTCTTCAGACACCCCAGAAGAGGGCGTCAGATCTCATTACAGATGGTTGTGAGCCACCATGTGGCTGCTGGGATTCGAACTCAGGACCTTCGGAAGAGCGGTCAGTGCTGTTAACCACTGTGCCATCTCTTGTTTGGTGAGAATATTGAGAGTCTCTGAGTAGCCCATTGGGAGGTAGACTGTTGATCATAGTTTATACTTCCTAGAGTGAGTGGGTCCGGGTCCCAAGGGAAGGTCAAGGCTAGAGAAATCACTGCGGGTGGCAGAGTGTTGGGGCTCAAGGAAAATTACTTGTCCCTGGACTCAGTGGTATTAAGCAGACAATCAAGATACTGTTTAGGGTGGGTCAGGGTCCCAGAAGATAGGGCACAATTTCTCAAGGTCTATATAGATCTTGGGCACTTGTATTAAAGTGCTCTTGCAGGCTGGAGAGATGGCTCAGCGATTAAGAGCGCCGACTATTCTTCCGAAGGTTCTGAGTTCAAATCCCATCAACCACATGGTGGCTCTCAACCATCCGTTATGAGATCCGACGCCATCTTCTGGAGTATTAGAAGACAGCTACGGTGTACTTACATATAATAATAAATATATCTTTAAAAAAAAAAAAAAGATCAGCAAGTGCTCTTGCTCCAGACCTCCTAAATCAAAGCAAAGATGATATAATTCGGGGAATGCATATATTTTGTAAACTCCCCAGTGGGTTTTAAAAAATTCTTCAGATTCAACACTCCGAGTCCCATCCTTCCAAAACTAAACCTGATCGGTCAAGACAGTCTTTTTACTGGTCGACTCTACTGTGCGATGCACTCACGGCCTGAGAAATAGGGGATATCGTCCCAGCCTAGGAACAAGTGGATCACTGTAGTGATGTCAAATTACCAGACAGACAACTCGAAAGAGGTTGCCCATCTCATCTGTGACTGTCTCATGGTTTCAGAAGGTTCAGTCCGTTCTGGTGGAGAAGCTCTGTTCACATCATGGTGGGCAGGAAGGAGAGGGCGGGGACCTCGCATGCGCAGTTGGCTTGCTTCCCCGCCCCCTTCAGTGGGCTCCTCACAGGAGGATGCCAAATAGGACTGGGATGTCAGAAGCAGGTGGATGAATGTGTGCCAAGGGACGGTCTCCTGTGTTTATTGAGAGCGTGTGTGGGGTTGGGAGTTTATGCCCATGGTCATTGCAAATTGAGGGAATTACAGCAGTAAATAGACGTCTAGGAACTGACCCGCATCCCTAGGTTTTCAGCATGGTTCCCGTTCAATGTGTGTTTCACATCAGAGTGAGAATCTGCGTACACTTCCTGGAAACATAAAGGGACGGGAAGGTGCCATAAAACCCCTTCCTAGAAGCCAACCGTGAATGGTTCCTGCTCTCTAATTGCACGCTCACAGACGAAGGCACCTCAAAATAGTTCTCCAACCCACCCACGTGGGTGTTCTCTTTCCCAGCGCAGCGAACGTGGGACCCGGGTAATTGCAGAGACGGGGGGGGGGGGGGGGAATGAGTATTTTCTAAAACAAGATGTGTGTGCTCTACTGTGTGAAAAAAGAAAAGTTAACTTTAGGAAACCGTACCTAGGCTGTGCAGACTTCTCTTCTAGTTGGAGTCTCACAGGGCGTGCTCGAGAGGCAGGGGTAGTTATCATTCCCGAGGAAGTCATTAGCTACAGTGCCATCTCCCTCCTGATTTTAGGTCCCCTACTATGGTGACTTTGGCTGTAAGTCCGGTCATCAGCAGGCTGACCAGAGCCATTGCCTGGAGGCACCAAGGTCTTGCAGGAAATCATGTATGAGAGGAGCTGGCCTCGGGAGGGGGGTAGCTTCCAGGCTGCGCCTTCATTTTTCTGTCTTTGCGTAAAAGGCCACTAAGTCTGGTGTGACTGGCCGGTGAAATGGCTGGGTTGTCAGTCTCTCCTTCCAAAGCTTGCCATTGCTCTCCAGTGTGGACTTAGGGAAATGATGCCTTGTTATTTGTTGGCTTGTTAACTGTTTCCTTGCTGGGCTGAATGCTCCAGGAGGAAGAACTTTATGTCAGTCTCTTAGTGTTCATGCAAGTCTGGCTCTTCTTGCCTTGGGTATTCAAGCCTCGTGTAGCTAGCACGGTCTGCACAGACCCTGCCAGTGCAGGGAAGTGTCCACGGGGCTTCTTGGGTTAGCGCTACAGTGCTTCATCCTGATTGGATAGGCTAGATATCTCCCATCATTCCCTGGGCGGACATGTATGTGGTGGCGGTGGTGGCTTTTCACGGTTCAGTCTCTGCACTGTTTGTTACCCTGGGGTCCTAGGACATCGGGTGATGTATTCCATTCCATATAGACCCACCACACAGGGTGTTCATGTGAGGAGGACTCTACTGAGGAGGGCTGTGGCTCCGAGTGACAGGAAATGGGGTGGCACGTAGTGGGGACAGAAGAGCTTCTGAGATCCTTCCGTTCTACTGTCTTGTCTTTGATCCCCAGCAGTTGTCTTCCCTTCTGCGTAGAGATCTCCCTGGTTGGCTGATGTCCATCCCTTCTGTCTTGCTCATAATACCTGGTCCTCCTCCTCCTCCTCCTCCTCCTCCTCCTCCTCCTCCTCCTCCTCCTCCTCCTCCTCCTCCTCCTTCTCCTCCTCCTCCTCGTCCTTCTCCTCCTCCTCCTCGTCCTTCTCCTCCTCCTCCTCCTCGCCGTCGCTTGGTTCTCTCCAGTGTCTCAGAGAGGAGCAACCCAGCCAGGCAAGTAGATGTCCTGTGTTGCTCTAAGGAGCATGCACGGAGGAGAAGGTAGCGTAACAGCAGCCCCTGGATACTCACAGCTGTTCCCCAGATTATGGCGCCCAAGTGCACTCCCAGTTGGAGCCTCATGCGCCCCTGTGTACCGACATCCCTTGCTGCTCCTCTAACTCGGCCGTTGGTTCTCCTCCAGACCCAAGTCTTGGTACCCACATGTGCCACGTTCTGCAACTCCATCCTTGGTGGACGTGAAAGCTTGGCTTTCCTTCCATTCAACAGAAGGAGACTCCAAAGTCATTTAGAGCGAGGTTCCTGATGGGCAGGTACAGGAGTGAAGCCATGAGTCAGGAATGGTCGGTACCTCCTGTGGCTTGGCCACATGGCCAGACCTCTTCCCTGTAGCTGGTGTTTGGGGGCATGCACCCTGAACACAGAGTCCAGTCTTGAGTGATGGCCACCGACTGTTACTCCCACAAAACGCCTTCTCACCTCCCCTCAGTTCCCCTGGGAACAGCTCCCCTGGCAGGGGCCCCAACTCATTACTGATATGTCTGCCTCTTTTTACAGGTGACAAAAAAAAAAAAAAATAATCATCAAGGTTTGGAATAGCCAGGATGCTTGCCCACAGTCAGGCAGGATACAGAGCTCCGGTGGGCATGCCCTGTGGTTCTGTGGGAACCTGAAAGCCATCCTTTGCTTTGCAAATTATACAAGAACACATAGGAGTTTAAACCAGGCTACACGTACCATATTAAAAAAGAAGGGGGGGGAGAATGCATCTCTTGGCTAGAATGCTTGTCTACTGTGTGGGAAGCCCTAGGTTCTTTTCTTCCACTGCCTAAAACCAGGCCTGGTGATGCCCATAATCCCACAGCTCAGCAGGGGTAGAGTCACGGGGATCAGAAATTCAAGATTGGCCAGAGTTCTAGGCTAGCCTGGGCTATATGAGACCCTGCCACTAAAGAGAGAATTGGAAATGTCCACCTCCTTTTACACATGATTCTTTTTTAAAAACGTCAATGTAAAATACATTTAGTAGGAGAAACATGCCACCCTAAGCCCTCGTAAATATGCCTCTCAGCGTTGTTAAGTCCATACACTTTTCTGTGAATCCTTCACAACTGCGTCTTTCTTCATCACACAGAACTGAAATCCTGAACCCATGAGACAACTCTCTCCCTTCCCCGACCCGTCCTGGGGAATCAGTTCTCTGCTTCCTGGCTTTATGGGTTTTCTACTCTCTTGCGTAAGTGGAATTACACAGGATTTATCTTTCTGTGGCTGGTTCATTTCATTCTGTGGTAGCCTATCAGTGTCCCTTACTGTCCTCCCCTTGAATTCTGAGGCATGTTCTCTGTCAGGTCATCCCTGTTTTGAACAGCCATTCATCTGCCTGTGGAGCCTTGGTCTCTATCACATCTCGAAGGGGGTGCCATTGCAAAGTACCACAGACTGGGCAGCTTAGACAGCAAAAATGTCTTTTCTCACAGCTTTGAGTTTGGAAGTCAAACATCAAAGTGCCCGCTGCCTTAGTTTCTCCTGAGGCCTCCTTGCTCCTTGGCTTGTAGATGGTTGCAATGGGATCCTCATGGAGTCTTCCGTATGTGAACACCCCCATGGTCTCTGGCTCTTACCAGGTCATCAGTCCTATTGGGTTGGGTTCTGATGCCTGTGGGATCTTGTAACTTAATTCACACCCTGAAAAGCCACATCTTTAGGAATGGTCACACTGGGAATAGAGCTTCAATAGAGGAACTTTGGAGACGAAATTCAGCCAGTCACACCTCTAACCTCCTGAAATGCCAAAATGACAGATGTGGTGTGCGTGGAGCTGCCCAAGCCTTCGAGTTCAGTTCTTTCCGGTGCATACCTTACAATGGGGTCATGTGGTATGGTATTTGTATTCTTAAGATACGCAGGGCCCACCATGCACTCTCCTGCACGGGCTCCGTCATGCCACAGTTCCATGGCATTGTCTAGCTTTTTAGTGTACTTTTGTGCTTGTGAAGAGACCATTCTGATTTCCTGGTGGGGAGTTTCTCTGAGGTCATCCTTGGTGTTCATCAACTGATTGATGTCCACAACTGTTTGATTGGTGCTCACCAAATGACTGATTGGTGTCCATCAACGACTGATTGATTGGTGTTCACGAAATGACTGATTGGTGTTCACTAACAACTGATTGGTGCCCACCAACTGGTTGATTGGTGTCTACCACCAACTGATTGGCTGGTGTTCCTCAACAACTGATTGGTTGGTTTCCATCAACTGATTGATTGGTGCTCACCAACTGATTGGTTTCCTCCAAATGACTGGTGGCTAATGGCTAGATTCTTCTAGAAACTTGGTGCCTCTGCTCTGTCTGCTTCTCCTCTCAGCGTCCTTGAGCACTTAGCTGCCCGAACCATGTGCCAGCAGGGAGAAGAGGGCCGTGGATGTTGTCTACCCTCAGGCCACGCTGCCTGGTCTGAGCTTTGGCTGTTAGGAATCACCTCTGAGGGTGCACAGCGTTCATGTCAGCTCGTGAGCTTATCTGTGCCTGGTGGAGGAGGGACCTGAGTTGCCGAGGTGTCCACTGACTTCAGAATGTCTGAGAAAGTTTTAAATATCCCTCGGGGAGCATCATGTCAAAACACTGCTGTGGTGTCAGCTCAGTGGATAAAAGCAGTGGGGAGAAGTTGGTAGAGGGAGAGAGTGCTGCGATGTGATGCTGAAGGTGAGGCTGGGGTAGGAAGGCATACAGGAGTGTACACAGGGCAGTGTTGACACCTGGGAATCCATCCCATATACTGTCACCAAACCCCAGACACTAATGCGGATGTCAGCGCTTGCTGACAGGAGCCTGATGTAACTGTCTCCTGAGAGGCTCTGCCAGTGACTGACAATACAGAGGTGGATGCTCTCAGCCAACCATTGGACTGAGCACAGGGTCCCTACAATGGAGGAGCTAGAGAAAGGAACCAAGGAGCTGAAGGGGTTTGCAGCCCCATAGGAGGAACAACAATATGAACCACCCAGTACCCCCCCAGAGCTCCCAGGGATTAACTACCAACCAAAGAGTACACATGGAGGGACCCATGGCTCCAGCCACATATGTAGCAGAGGATGGCCTTGTTGTACATTAATGGGAGGAGAGGCCCTTGGTCCTGAGAAGGCTAAATGTCTTAGTATAGGGGAATGCCAGGACAGGGAAGCGGGAGCAGGTGGGTTGATGAGCCAGGGGGAGGGGGAGGGGATGGGGGTTTTCGGAGGGGAAATCAGGAAAGGGGATAGCATTTGAAATGTAAATAAAGAAAATATCTAATTAAAAAAATAAGAAAAAAAAAGCCAGAGTGTTGTGAATTAGAGGCACGGTGTGAAGGAACAGGGGTCGATGTGAGGGTATTGGACATGCATGAAGAAGGATGTGGGGGGCCAGTCAGAAGTAGGGGTGTATGTGTGAAAGAGGAGGAAGAGTGGTGGGGGGAGGTCATGTTACAAGCACATCTATACTAACATGACCCAGGGATGTGCTTGTAGAATAGGGTGTGTAAGTGGGGGTTGAGGTTGGCATGAAAATGTATATGTAGTATGAACATTTGGGGGTTAAGGTATGTTAGGGTATATGTTTGTGTGAGTGGTATTGGAAGCAAGGTGTGTGTAGGAGGGGTGTGTGTGTGTGTGTGTAGGTATGTGGGACAGGCAGGGGTGGAACTGTAGAGTGGGGTGCTCCAGCTTGTGCCTGTGTGGCATATGTGAGGGGGCAGAGAGCGTAAGAGTGCCTATGTTGGAAGGTTTGGCTAGGGAAAAGAACCAATGGCCCTGCTTCCCTTGGCTGCCCTTGCAGCAGCTGGAGGGAGGTGGGTGGAATCGCTCCTGTAACCTGCAGAGCTGTCCCGCTGTGGCCTGGAAGTGCCCAGCCCGGACTCAGGGCATGATTCATATTCACCTGCCAGGAGAATCGGTCCGCGGGCGCTGCTGCATCATAAATGCGTCACTCTGCGTGACTTGTTCTTCCTAAGAACCTGGGAGAAATTAAAAACTGCGACACGAAGGGGTAGGCGGGAGATTGGACTGTGGGCTGCGAAGGATCAATTGCTCTCCACCAAGTAGCTGAGTTAGGCTAAAGGGCCCAGGGCCCATCTCGCTAGACTCCGTTCCCCAGAGGAGGCAGCTGCAGCATCCCCCGCCCCCCACCCCCCCCCCCCCGCCCCTGCAAGAGAAGTAACTTTAGAAGGCGTGGTGTAAAGCTAGGTGAAGGAGCCCCGAAGCCCCTCCTAGGTGCCAGGCAGCCTCTGCAGCTGTAACTCCTTGTGTGCTGCGGTCTGCCGCAGTCTGCGTCTTGGAGGGACGGTGGTGGCTTTTATGAATGGTAGCCTGGGAGTGGCCTAATGTCTGGCTCCTGATGTCAGCCTGGTGAATGAACAGTTGCGCGGAGGAGCGTAAAACCTCAGCGCTTAGCGAAGCGGACACCTTCTGAGATTGGCTCTCCAGATGCAGTGCCTCTTGCTGACGAAATCCCAGGTCCCATGTGTCACAGAGAAACCTTATACGTTAGGATTTTAACGAGCCAGCAACTGAAGCTGCATGAGGACCATTGCGCAGCTGACTCGGGGACCAGCAGCTCCTTTCCCCGCAGCAGCAGCAGCAGCAGCTGCAGCAGCTAGCCCGAGACCCCGGTCCTGCCAGGCACCGGACGAAGGTGCCAGGGAGAGCTGCAGCCCCAGAGCTGTGTGTTAGGCATCCGCTTAGCCGCCTTCATGTTCTGCTTTTGTTGGCAGAATTCCTTGCTGAAGCTCCAAGCCCTCGAGTCTGGGCTGTGCTCCGCGTTCCTGACGACCCAGGAAGAAGATGGCCAGGTGCACGGCGTTAAGGACCCGGCCCCAGCTTCCGCACAGAGTGTGCCTGCAGACAGCGCGGATCCTGCAGGTAAGAGGCAGTTTGGGGATGTCCCGTGTGGTACTCGGGAGACAGCTCAGCCTCCTCCTGGGCTCCTGATAAAAAAACGATGAGACATCAAAGTCCAACTAGGAGCCGCTGAGAGGGAACGTGCGGATTTAGGATTAGCTGCAAGGCAGACTTTCTTAAATGGGAGTCAGCTGAACGCTGGTCTGGTTACAACTTCGGGTAATTTTTCTGGTTGCTCTGTAACGAGGAGGAATTAGTAGTGTGCTCTCCTGGACTGAGATGGTCTGTGCTGTCTTAAAACTTAGCATGCTTTCGAGATACTGAGGACCAGGGGAGTTTCATCTTCTCTGCCCGCTCTCGGTATAACTGATCTTAGGCTGATCGGTAAGCAGGGTTGCATGGTTCGCTCCTGGCTGCTGGCACGTTCCGATCATGTATCCTGGTTCTGGCTTCTTCTGAATTTTCCTTCCAGAAAGTCTCCAAATGGGTCTGAAATTTTTAGTTTTTCGTTTTTTCTAACTTTTCAATCCTAGGGATGGCTGATGATTGGCTGGCCAACAGAAGGCAAATTAATGCTCTCAGGAAGAACTGGAGAGGAAGGAAATAGCAGTTTACCTGAGGAGGGAGCTTAGCCTTCTCCAAACAAATCCGCCAGAGGCTTGCAGGCGGCTCCCTGGATTGGGGGCGGGGCCTCAAAGGGCTTAGGGGGAGCTAGCTCTCCAAGGGGCCAGTAATCTCCAGGGTTTGGAGGAAGAGATTGAAAATGGCAATTCAGTTCAGCAGTACGAACAGCAGTCCTTACTTAAGACACTTCTGTTTAAGAACATCTCACGTGCTCTAAGCAGGCTGAGTGGTCATCTGCAGTGTCGGAATTGTTTTAATTAACAGTGCTTATAGGAGACGCCAAGCGTAGCCATTCCTGTTCCTTCTGTTCCTGTGAGGAGGGAGGGAACTGTTTATGCATTTGGTGAGAGTAACTTACCGAAGTGAGCCGTGAAAGAATACTCGTTGCTACGAGGATCTGAGGCCTAGTGGGACATAGTAAGTGGCAAAAGACTTCCCTGCGGCCACGGGTCCTTGACAATTGGTAGCCTTCTTGGGTGGTAAGTGAGCTCCCCTCCTGTATGGGCCACTGTGTTTGGGTCAAATGTAGATAGAATACTACTGGGTCAGGGACCCAATCAGTGATTTAAGTCAGATTGTCAGGGTGGTCCCTCTTCTTCAACCTTGTGTTTTTCCCTATTTATTTATTTAACAACTGGATTGAAGCCCCCACCCCAACTACTCCCAGTCTCCCCAACACATTCCCTCTAACCATCCCCTACTTCCCTTCTCTGATAAGGGGGAGGCCCTCCCTGGGTATCACCCCACCCCGGCACCTCAGCTCACTGCAGGACTAGGCACATCCTCTCCCACTGAGGCCGGACAAGGCAGCCCAGCTAGAAGAACAGGATTCACAGGCAGGCAACAGAGTCAGGGACAGCCCCCCCCCCGCCAACTCCAACTGTTGGGGACCAGCATGAAGACCAAGCTGTACATCTGCTACATATGTGTCGGGGAGCTTAGGTCCAGCCTGTGAAGGCTCTTTGCCAATCCTGGATTTTGTCTCTTTCTAAAAAATAGAATATGCAACATATGCAGAAATCTGAAGGAAAATGTAAATTAACCTTTGAATGTCTGATGTTTGATACTTGGCCGTCTTAAGTATCCAGCAGAGATATAATATTTGCTGTATGCTGGATATAGATGCTTTTGGGGGGTTGCTTTTATGATGATTTTATTTTTTTAATATCAAGATGATTTTATGCTTTTTTAAAATTCTGGGTAGACTGGATTTTTTTTTTTTGAACGAACTTTAAAATTCTCTTGTGAGATGTAAACAAATTGTGAATTTACCGAGGGGCAAGCAAGACCTTCTGTGTTCAGTGAAAATTGGTAGGAACTAGGCAAAAGGTTCCTTTGAGACAGGGGTGGGGTGGGGGTGGGGGAAGGAGATGGGGGGGTCCTGGTTCGGATACTGGATTTTCTTTTAACTTTTAGATTTATTTTTATTATTTTATGTGCCATGCGTGCTTGTGCTTGAGAAGGTGTCAAGCCTCCATGTAGGTACTGGGAATGGACCCTGGGTCCTTTGCAACACTAACGAGTACTCTTAACCCTCGAGCCAACTCTCTAGCCTGGATACTGAATTTTTATTTTATTTTATTTTATTTATTTTTTATTGGATATTTTCTTTATTTACATTTCAAATGTTATCCCCTTTCCCGGTTTCACCCCCTCCTGGAGACCCTCTATCCCACCCCCCAACCCCCCCTCCCCCTGCTTCTATGAAGGTGTTCCTCCACCCACCCACCACTCCTGCCTCCCTGCCCTCAATCGATGCCCCTACACTGGGGCATTTAGTGAGCCTTCATAGGATCAAGGGCCTCTCCTCCCCCCATTGATACCTGACAAGTCCGTCCTCTGCTATATATGCAGTTGGAGCCATGTGTACTCCTTGGTTGGTGGCTTAGTCCCTGGAAGCTCTGGGAGAATCTTTTTAAATGCAGAAAGTATTGAGAGCTCTGCCCAGGTAACTAGACTCTGCAAAATCATGGAGAACTAACTAAGGGTTTTCATGGACCCCAGAGAGTTTCTTCATCCAGCTGAGGAATTGTCAAGTTGAATTTGTATAAAATGCTTTTTTTTCCCCTTAAAGAGTTATTATTAAATGTAAGTACACAGCTGTCTTCAGACACTCCAGAAGAGGGCATCAGATCTTGTTACAGATGGTTGTGAGCCACCATGTGGTTCCTGGGATTTGAACTCAGGACCTTTGGAAGAACAGTTGGTGCTCTTCACCACTGAGCCATCTCTGCTATAGCTGTAAAATGCTTTCATGGGGTAAGGTTTGGTTTCCTGCACTTGCAAGTCGCGCTTTCGCAGGAAGCTCATGCATTTTATATAACTCGCTGGTTACAGTTCGGAACAGCAGTTTGTTTCTGTTTTTGTTTTTGCTGGTTAGAGTGTAATAACAGCATTTGTTTACATATTTTTCCATTTCCTAACCCTTCCTACTACCTCCTTAATTCCTGGCCTCATTTATTTTGTTTTCTCCCTTTTTCTCTCTCTCCTCTTTTTCTACACATGCATATGCATACATGCATGCACCCACCTACCCATGTACTCATGCATACAACTTGCTGGATTTGTTAAGTATCTTTTGCTTGTATATTATTTCAGGGCTGACTACTTGGTATTGGATGACCAATTAGGGAGCTCCTCCCTGGGTGGAGGCTACTTCGCACCCTCAACAGTTGCCCGTAGTTCTTTGTCTAGGGGTGAACCCTGTGAGACTTCCAAACCTTCTAAGGTCAGACGGATCAGCAATTTTTAATTGGTAGGAAGTATATATGGATTTTTGGTTGTTTTTTTTTCATTTTTAAATACTTTTAAATTGTAGGTGTGTGTGTGTGTGTGTGTGTGTGTTTGTGCGTATAATACCTGTGTACGAGTACTTGTATGTACATGCACATGTATTTAAATACTGACAAAAGAGGACTGCATAAGATTATCATAAATGACCACGAGTCCATAGAAGATTATATTAAAAATTTAATAGCCCTGTAGTCCATGTTAATAGTAGATTCAATAATTGGTATACATAGGACAAAATCCACCCAGTGGCTTTTATAGAAATTCCTGGATTTGATTTGCCAGACATGACTACTAATGGTAAAATTCACAAATAGAAACTGTCAATCACTCTAAAAAGGTTTGGATCCACTTTAGAATTAATTAGTACATGACTTGAGTTCCTTAAATCTCCCAGTACAGGTTTGAACTGGCGGTCTGATAGAAGAGCGGTCGTGACTTGTCTGGCGGTTCAAACCTTGGTCTTTCAGTCAGTTCGTGGGTTGTGAAGTTGCTACTCACTCAGTGAGATGCTTGAAATGGCGTCTTGTTCTACGAAGCCAGTTTCAAACTGTACCTTCCACAAGAAATGGATTTCCCAGTGCCCCGTAGGCACAGTCTAGTCTCAACAGCATTCTAGAGAGTTCTCATCCTCCGTCATCATCGAGAAGATTGGCCCACTTGGAGGCTTTCACTCTTTACCTTAAGCGGTCTTGGGTGCCAGGAGACTTATGACACAGCATCTAGGGCTGTATCAGTCAACTAGGTCATACCAATCAATGTCAGAATCAGTCAACTTCATCTATCAACATTGAGATTCAAAAGGTAGTCATGCACCGAGGTCACAGGCAGGTCAGATGGCCTATGGACAAGGACAGGTACCTAGACACATCTTAAGAATGCAGAGGTCCCTGGAGCAAAGTTACGGGCAATTTGAGAGCATTGGAAGGTCCATGAACTACTCTTGCTTGTGGAGAACTGTCTGGTTTGGGGCGAAAATGTCTCACACATGCCTGAGAAGTCCTCGGTCCCAGATATAATCTCGCACAGGTCATCCTACCTATAGCTTACCAAGCCCATCGTCTAAGATAGGAGCTGACAGGATATGGGTCTTTGTGTCTCCTTCTGGTTGACTCTGCTCTCTGGTGTAAAAGTCTTTGGAGAAGGGGCCGTGTGGATGCAGCCCTTATGAATGGGTCAACCCCTGTCAGAAGAGTCCAGAAATCTAGCTGACTGGCTTTCTACTATTTTAGGGTGGAATGAGAAGTGAGTTAATCGTAGCCTGGAAGAGGAGGGCCCTCTCCATGGCTTGACATTGAACTCAGTGCCTTGAACTTCCTGCCTGCAGAACTGTGAGGAAGGAACTTTCCTTCTTTATAGCCCCTTAGCCGCTGGCAGTTTGTCATAGCAGCACAGACTGACTAAGACAGAAATCCATACGGTAGTCAGCTTAAGTCAATATTTTCACTCCGGTCTTAGTGAATGTCTGTCCTTGTGTCTCTGGGTAGAAAATGGCCTGAAGCTTGTCTTCATGATGGCTTTCCATTTTGAAGTGTGCACAGAGACAGTTTGGCATTTCGTATGGCTGAGCATAGCCCTTGTTCTGTCTCTCCGAGGATGACTGTAGAATGGAAGTTATGCTCAACTCTGTCCTTAAAGATAGCTGAACACCCACTGCTCCAAATATTCGTTTAGCAGTACGGAGTTCCCTTTTCTAAGATCTTGATTTATAAGTTCTCCATTTGAGTAAGACAGTGATATGATGTAGACCATCTGTTTTCTCTTAAAGATTTCCCATCAACTATAGGTCTTGTCTTAAACTCCAAAAGTGGGCACTGTCTTCTTATCCCTCCCTACTTCAAGACCCTGCACTTGACCAGAGTTGCAAATAACTTGGAAATGCTAACGTATCTCTAGATGACATGGGTACATTCCTCAGAATGCAAAATTAAAAGGTGGATGCTGAACAAACTTCCCTGAACTCTGTACCATGCCTGGGCACCATGTAATATGTTCTTGTTGTATCTACAGTTTACAATTAGATTTATAGAGCAGCAAAGAATCTCAGGTGTACTAGTAGATGGGCATTGTCATTCATATAACCTGTTCCTATATTTTATTTATTTATTTATTTATTTATTTATTTATTTATTTATTTATTTTGGTTTTTTGGATTTCATTTTTTTCAAGACAGAGTTTCTCTGTATAGCCCTGGCTGCCCTGGAACTCACTCTGTAGACCAGGCTGGCCTCGAACTCAGAGATCTGCCTGCCTCTGCCTCCCAGAGTGCTGGGATTACAGGTGTGCGCCACAACTGCCCCTCTAACCTATTCCTTTATTTATCTGAGAGCTAGTTTCAGATAGGTTATGAAGGTTTTGTTATAGAGGATGTTTGTTATTTCAACCTCAGAAGCTCACATAGTCTCCAAATACCTCTTAGATGTTTCATTATTTATGTGGCTGAGCAGAACTACAAGGCTTTTTATGTCTATATGACTGCTGAACTTTCTATATATTCTTTTTATATATAAAATAAGTATGTTTATTTTTATGTATATAAATATTTTGACTATGTATGTAAGTAAGTATGTGTGTGTGTATGTATGTATGTATGTATGTGCACCATGTGTGCATGGTGCCTGTGGAGGCCAGAAGAGGCTGTTGGATCCTCTGGAACTGGAGTCACACAAGGTTGTGAGCTGCCATGTGGGTTCTTGGAACTTAACTCAGATCTTCTGTAAGGGCTCTGTAAGCCCTTCTGTAAGGGCTCCTAACCACTGAACTGCCTCGCCAGGCCCTTTCTAGAACCTTCTGATCTTCTCAGAATGTATGACCAGCTTCTGGAAGTGAAAAATGGCAACTGCTGTGGAAAGTAGCCCGACAGTATTTGTCTTCAGTCAACATCAGCAGGACTCCATTTTGTGTTGCTTCTGTTGAGTGAGTTTGGTGATACTGGAGATGGATTAGTAGTTGAAACTCCTGCTAAACGTTTTCTATAATGCACTGAAACTGTGCCCTCCCTGACCAAAGACCCCCAGCTCCCAGTGCCAGTAACACTTAGTCCTTGAAGTGTGCTATGTAGCATTTGGTGTATAATACTAACAGAAACTAACCGTGATCTCTTTGCTGGCTTCTAATAGTTGAATGGATATTTCTATCTTATCTTAATAATCAAGTCAGGCTGGTTTCATCACAATCCCTAGATTAAAGAGGAGAAAATAACTTTGGGGGGAAATCAGTGCAACTTGTTAAAGGTGCCACAGGCAGGGGTGGGCAATGATTGGGATCAAGGGAGACCTGATGGGATGGGGACTCCTCAGGTCTTTTCCGCTAGCATTCACTCTCCAACCCGACTTAGTCCTCATACTTAACATTGTCCAGATTTTGAAATTAAGTTGATAGCTTGAGTACACTTCCTATAACTGCTTTGTTTTGAAAGCGAATGAATCTATTCTTTTCTTTTTTTTAAAGATTTGTTTATTTATTTATTTATTTATTTATTTATTTTTGTGTGTATGTAAACTGTAGCTGTCTTTGGACACACCAGAAGAGGGCATCAGATTCCATTACAGATGGTTGTGGGCCATCATGTTGTTGCTGGGAATTGAACTCAGGACCTTCGTAAGAACAGCCAGTGCTCTTAACCGCTGAGCCATCTCTCCAGCCTTGAATCTGTTCTTACACTGAAGCTCTAAGACCCAGATTTGCAGTTAATTTGTCTGCTTTAGCTCACTGTTCCCACAGTCACTTTGGCTTCTCTGGTGTTTGTGTCTTTCTAGAATGTACCATTTGATTTCTGTTGGGTTAAATTAGAATATTATTCACGAATATGGGGAAAGATAGTTTAGTTTTTACCAAATAGTATCATTCATGGGCATTGGGTCAGGGCAAACTGAACAGGGAATCCCTGCCCACCGAATTTCATAACACCATGGGAGTCCACAATTGTGTCAGTTCAAAAAAATCATTTAATGCCTTCCAAACTATGGGCATAAAACTTTCCATTTTATTTTAACAAAATAACGATGCCTTTAGGACTGTCTGCCAAGCTATCCCTGCTGATGTGTGCCATCCTATCAACATTTCTGTTAGATCCCTGTGTTCTGTAAGAACTCAAAGGCTAAAACCCATCAAGCGAATAACTCAGAGCTTGTTACATATTGAGAGCAGATGGGCAGGCTCCACTGGCTCCCACCCAACTGGCTCCCATTGCCAGTCATCTACCCCTCATGGTGCCTCCCACGGTCTGAGACCTTGACCCGAGGCTGTTTGGTATTTGACTCCAGCTGGGGCCGGAGTGATGGCTTAATGGTTAAGTGGCTGCTCTTCCACAGATCCCTGGTTCAATTCCCAGCACCTCCACGGTGACCCATGACTGACTGTAGTTCCAGTTCTAGGGGATCCCATGGGCTGTAGACTTCTTGGGCATTGTGTGCACGTGTGGCACACAGCAGGTAAGACACCCAAACCTATTTAAAAATGCAGCGCCTACAAACCAACACTTATCGTATTAGGAATGTAAATGAAGATTAATCTAGGATCTGTTTGCAAGCATTGGTACTGACATGTCTGTCAGAAAGATATTAATTCAACTTTGCCCTTTGCTACATATGCCAAGAGAGTTTGCATTCATTGAAAAACATGACCCAGTTATTTGGTTTTATTTTTAAAATGACCTTGGTATGAAATTTGGACTGTAACCCTCTTGAAAGGCTAAATATGTTATATTCAATATTCAGTTTTGTTCTGAAATAATAACTCCTTGCACATTTTCATAAGCCAGCTTGGTAACTTTGTACAGGCTGTTTAGTCTTCCATACCTGAGCTTTCTTTTCTTGAGATAGCAGAAGGGACACTAACCACTCTTAGTTTTGTTGTAAAACTGCATAGAATAAGATTTGTGAAATGCTCCACATGTCAATCCTGGTATCTGTTCAAGAAATGTTAGCTATTATTATTTTTACTTTTACTTTTATTTTAGTTTATTTTAATGTACATGTGTGTGTATGGTTGGTGTTTGTGTGTTTGCATATGGGTACACATGTGCATCTTTATGAACTTGTGGAGGTCAGAGGGCAACCTTTCAGGAGTCAATTCCCTTCTTCAGTGTTCTTCCTGAAGACTGGATTCAGGTTTTCAGACTGGGTGACAGTGCCCCTGGCCACCGCGACATCTCCACAGCCTACTTCTCATTATTGAACAGGTGGGGGCACTCTTGCCCAATTCAGAATTTATATTCCACTAGTTCCAGCTCATGATGATCCTATTGGCCTTTAGATACTGACTGTCTCATAATTTCTAATGTTTTCAGGGGGTGGGAACAGCATCCGCAGTTCATTTTGCAGATCACCGCTGGAGTCTTGTATGTGAGTGACGTGATTCTAGCTTCCGTGAGCAGAGGGCTTGTATGACGACAATAATCTATAGAGCGGATGCCTGCATAATCGCCACTATCAAAGCTGAAACTACATTTGCTGTGATAAATTATAGCCCGTGCTCTCCCTAGGAGTCCAGTTAACTTTTCTCCCATGCTTTTAGAATTGTCTTCACCGTGTTGAAAGTAGGTAGTATTACACTGACACTGTTTTTACCGAAAAAAGCTTTTTGAAATGTATAGATGGCCATGTCCTTGTCTGCAGTTGTTTCTTCGGTTTCCTTTCTGAAAGGAAGAGAAGATGACTCTTAACTGCCAGATAGTTGCATAAGCTGCTAGCCCAACCCAGAATTCCTTGCATCTGCCCCGATGCTCATGGCCGCCTTGGCCTGGTGATACTTTCGTCTATCCTGATTGACCTCTGAACCAAGCTAGTCCATCTGCTTCCCCAGGATATATCACCACGACTCTAGGCTTACCCCGGTCCTGGTCGGCCATCAGAGGAAGCCAGGGCAGGAACCTGGATCAGAAGCAGAGGCATGTGGAGGAGGAGGAGCCTAACTCACTGGTCTCTGGCTTGATTTCCCTGCATCATACACAGCTACTTCTCTTACAGAGCCCACCCGGGCCTGCCTAGGAATGGTGGGCTCAGTCCTCTGCCATCCATTAGCAATGAATAAAACGTCTCACAGATGGAATGGAGGCACCGGTCACTGTTGTCTCCTCCTCACAGGTGACTCTGGGTTCATGGCAAGTTGACCCATGCAGCCCACCGCACCGAGGCATTCGAGTTTGTTTCCATAGCCTTCCCGTTGTGTGCGCTCCGCCCTCCATGCTGCCTGTTCTGAGACCACCAGGATCAGAATGCTCAGGCTTGAAGCTTGCTAAGATCATGGGCATGCTTTGGGCCAAGGCTCGTGTCTGGCCATTGGAATGTGTCTGAAAGTTGCCTATGGGCCCAACCACAATGGCAAACCCCAGAGTGAAAAATAAAAAGTCTGTCAGACTCTGGCTTAGACAGCTGAGCAAGCCCTCTCAGGCTCTTGCAGAGATTTATTTAAAGTTTGAGTTGCTTTTTAAAAAAAATCCACATTAGGAGGATACATTTTTAAATCTGACTGAGTCACTGCAACGTAACATCTGCTTCTGCCTGGGGTTGCAGCCAGATCAGAAGTGGTCTCTTGGCCTCCACATGCTGGAGGTAATTATTTCTCGTCTTTGTGTTCCCTACTGCTGAGTGAGGGGGCTGCCAGAGACACTCAGGCTTCTAGCAGCAGAAGTGTGTCATCTTCTCCTTGGGAAACCGGTCAGAGCTACCCCGCCCCTTCCTCCTGCATCGCGGCCAGAAAGGGTCAGCCTAGCTCTATATCTTCCTACAGAACTGAAAAGCAGCTTCACATGACCGTGATGCAGAACTCTCAGAGCAAGTGTTAGGACACAGTGAGTCACTCCAAAAATGGCCCAATGATATTCTTTGGAAATAAGCACTGATGGGGAAGTCCGAAATGTGGAGGCATAATTGATTGACAGCTCTCAGGGTGTTCCCTATGGTGCTCCTAGGAGGCTCTCAGAATAATATTTATCTTCCTACTTTCATGATAGTCACTAAAATGATAGTCCTCAAGGGGAGTACCTCTTATACCTTTATATGCCCTATCCTAATGTTTCACCAAGGATTCAAGAACAAACTTTGGTTTCATTTTAGAGATTTTTTTAAAAATTGCGCTGGGGCCTCCTGCTTGCTAGTGCAACTGTATGGACCCCAACTCATCCCCAGCCCAACGCTGGGAAGTTTAAGATGAATTTAGTCTAAGGTTGATTAGCTTAATAGCTGTGGGTAGCCAGTCAGAGTAACATCGTAAACATAATCCTCCTGATTTAAACTGAAAATTTCAAAAACTTAAGTTGCAGTCACGTCTACCTAAGCACATATAGTACGAAAAATGACCTGTGTGGATATGCTAAGAGTTTGTCAGAATGCGAATTTATTTAACGTCACCCTCAGCCTCGTGAGGAAGGTTTCATTTTTTTTCTCCTTCAATCCAGGAAAAAAAAAATGAGTTTTAAAAAGTTTCATTTTTGAGGCCAGTGGGTAAAAGCACCTGCCGCCAAGCCTGACCGTATAAGTTTGACGCCTCATTATCATATTGTGGGATGAGAGATCCAACTGGGGAAAGTTCCCTTCTGGCCCTCACATGGCATATATGTATGTGAACACATATTCCAGTACACATAGGTATGCAGATGTGTGCATGGGAGTTCACGCGCATACACACACACACACGCATACATGTACACACACACACACACCGTTAAAAACTTCACTTTGGTCCATATCCCTTAGCCAGTGGAAGACCTGGTATTCACGCTACAGCTTCTGCTCTGTTGCACTTCATGTGACCGCTCCAAAGGCCGTGGGGACCTGGGAGAATGGAGCAGATCAGTGAGGAGGACCAAAGTCTCCTGCGACAGCCAGCCTTATTCAGTCTCAGACAATTTAAACTCTGAGGGTTAAGAGAGGTTGCATGAGTGAGGTGCTCATGAGTCACGTTGTACACAGTCCTAAGGACTGACCACAAGTGGCAAGAACATGTGTTTCTATAGAGACATATAAAGGACAGTTTAAGCATTTAATGGACTGACGGCGATGAGCACTCTGAAGTGAACTCACTCCTGCCCAGCTACACCTCGGAGAAACGTGGAAATACATCCCAACAACAGTCCCGTGATTTGAGGAAACCGAGGTCACTAGACACCTGTCTTGCCCTTATATTACTGTGGGCTTTCTTTTCCTAAGATTTACAATACCCATGTGACAGAGACTTTTGGAGATTATAAAGAAGACTTCCATTTATCGTGGTGTGAGCGCTCAGGCACCGTTTGGAAGTGGAGTGCTGGGTCGCTTGCCTGTGGAGCAGACTGCCACTGTGCCTTTTTGCAGCCCCGCGTATTTGATATGAGGAAACAGAAGGGAGCCAGGAAACTGGCTGAATCCCCCACACCCCAGCATGCAGTTGCCAGGCTCCTGGCTCCCAGCCCCTTCCTCTAAACCATAGCATAACATGCTTCGAGGGCCCTGGCAAGCTGCCCTTGCTGTCGGAAGAAACACAGATCGTGTCCTCGGGATCCTCGAGAAGCCACCAAGTTCTAGGTGGCCACCCGCTTCTCCCTGTGCAGTTGGTTGGCAGAGGCTACGGACTCTGCTCCCAGATGGCAGCACTGCCTTTGAGTCCTGCCTTGGCCTCTTTTGAGTAGAGCACCCAATGAGTCTGTCTACACACGCATACACACAAATGCACTTGCCAACTGATTTAATTAAGCCTGCTCGCAATTCAAGTGGTATGTTTGGACAAGAACTAAGGCTCTACGAAATTACCAGTATTATTCATCCTCTAGAGGAACAGAACTTATAGACTAGCATCTATATAATATAGTATAATAATATTACATATTTAATATATAATGCTATATATAATTCTGTATATTTCTATATACACATATATGCACACATATATACACACACATATATGTATACTATATTAAATATATATGTATATCACATGTATGCATGTGTATGTTTATATATAAACATGTATACACATATATTTTATATGTATGTATACATATAAATACATTCATATGTATATGTGTCTATATGCACTGTATATAATATACACTATTACACATAATATACAATATACTTACATTATATAATATGCATATGTGTATATTATATATTTATATATTATGTGATATGTATATATAAGCAAACATATACACATATATTCTTTATATATATGCATATATATACATGTACATATATATAAACAGGATTTATTAAGATAGCTTACAGGCTCTAGTGCAACAATGGCTGTCTACAAATTGGAAGTCTATGAATCGAATAGTTCTTTCAGTCCACAAGGCTGGATGTCTCAGCTGGTCTTCACCAAGCTCCAGAATCCTGAAGAAATAGGCTGTAATGCCAGTGAAGGAGTGGACTTGCCAGCAAGATTGAGAGCCTGCAGGCAGAGAGAGCAAGCTTCCTTCTCCCCTGTCCTTTCTATAGGCTGCCAGCGGGAGGCGTGGCCCAGATCAGAGGTGTGTCTTCCCACCTCACAGGGTCTGGATTAAAGCTGTGTATTTGCACCTCCAACGATTTAACTAAGGAAAACAAATCTGGTCTGGGTGTGGTGGCACACGCTTTTAGTCCCAGCACTTGGGAGGCAGACTAGCTTCGAGTGTCTCGGGATCTTCTGGTAGCGTGCCCACCTCTCGTCTCCCCCTTAGCACAGGGGAAGCTGACATCCGGACTAGCCCTGGTGGGAACTAAGGAGCTAAGTTAGGAGGGACAGGGGAGGAGATCAGGTCGGAGTCCGGGCTCAGAGCTGCCTACTGAGGGAGGCACTGCAGAGGGCTTTGCTTTCGCTTTGGTTTTGTTCAAAACAGAGTGTTATGTAATGTTTTGGAAAGCAGAACAGATATTCCTAACTCTCCATTGGAGTTACTATCTAGTGTCTTTGGTTTCTCTCTCTTTCTCTCTTCAGTCTCTGTCTCTCTTATCTATATCTATGTATCTACCTATGAATGTATGTATGTATGTATCTTTCTATGTATGTATGTATCTTTGTATGTATGTATGTATGCATCTTTGTATGTATGTATGCATCTTTGTATGCATGTATGTATGCATCTTTGTATGTATTTATCTTTCTATGTATGTATGTATGTATCTATGTATGTATGTATGTATCTTTCTATGCATGTATCTTTCTATGTATGTATGTATCTTTCTATGTATGTATGTATGTATGTATCTTTCTATGTATGTATGTATGTATCTTTCTATGTATGTATGCATGTATCTTTGTATGTATCTTTCTATGTATGTATCTTTCTATGTATGTATGTATGTATCTTTCTATGTATGTATGTATCTTTCTATGTATGTATGTATGTATCTTTCTATGTATGTATGTATGTATGTATGTTTGTATCCTTCTATGTATGTATGCATGTATGTATGTATGTCTCCCTCTCCTTTCTTCCTTTCTTTTTTCTCCTTTTTCTTCCATTCCTCTCGTTCTAGGATTTCATTCCATTTACTCGTGTGTATATGTGCTCACTCACATGATGTCAGGACACACGTGTGAGAATGACTTGGAGCCGGAGTTGGTTTTCTTCTCCAGTCACGTGGGTCCTCATGATTGAGGTCAGCTCATTCCGCCTTGGCCTTTGCCATCCATCCATCAATCCATCCATCCATCATCTCCACAGCCCTGGGAGTCCTACTGCCGTGTTTGGAACTTTGTGCTTTCTGCTGCGCAGGCTACGAGCAGCAGAACGAGGCCATGTCAGCGACTGACTCCTCACCCTCTCCATCCTCTCTTCCTACATCCTCCCTCTGCTCCTTTCCTGGCAAATCATTTTGTTAATCTCTCCTTTCCTCACAGTCTGTATCTTTAACCCAAACTCTCCATCAGATGAGGTCCTCGAGCTATGCCGGCCGGAACAACTCATTGTGGAGTTCTCCTACCTTTGTTGGCGACTTTGTAATATTTTCTATCCCAGCTTTGCGAGAACAAACACGACAGTGTTTTGAAAGCTCTTCCTATCTCCAGAAGGGAGACGCATGACAGAAACATGTCACTGGAGACACACGACAGAAGCATGTCATTCCCATTGATGCTATGACCTTTATTTAGAAGCGTGGCAGCCCCGGGCTCTCTGTCACCCCTAAGCCCGGATCTCTCCTCTTGTCCCCCAGACCCTGCGCCCACTCTCAAGGATGCCCAGGGTGACACCGATGGTCCAGCAGAAGACCTCCAGTCTGCAGGGACCAGCAGGCTGCTCTACCACATCACCGATGGTGACAATCCGTTGCTGTCACCGCGGTGCTCCATCTTTAGCCAAAGTCAGAGGTTCAACTTGGACCCCGAGTCTGCTCCATCTCCTCCCAGCAGCCAGCAGTTTATGATGTAAGAAAGCCCGCATCCTCATGTCATGTGGTTTCCCAAAGACCTTCATGACAGACAGTAGAACTCAGTGCTGAAATAGGGGAGACGGGCCCATGGAATACTCTGCCACACTGTGATAAAGCAAGTCTCTCCCCCTCCTTCCTCTCTGCCCCCTCCCTCCTCTCTGCCCCCTCTCCCCTCCTTCTTCCTCTCCCTTCCCCCTCCTCTCCCCTCCCCTTCCCTCTCCTCTCCCCTCCCCTTCCCCCTCTCCCCTCCCCTTCCCTTTCCCCTCCCCCTCTCCCCTCCCCTTCCCCCTCTCCCCTCCCCTCTCCCCTCCCCCCTTTTCCCCTCTCCCCTCCCCTCCCTTTCCCCCTCTCCCCTCCCCTCTCCTTCCCCCTCTCCCCTCCCCTCTCCCCTTCTCCCCTCCCCTCCCCTCTTTTCATCCCCTTCTCCTTTCCCCTCCCCTTTTTCATCCCTCCGCTTCTCCCCTCCCCCTCTTTCCATCCCTCTCCCCCCTCCCCTTTTCCCCTCCCCATCTCCTTCGTCCCCCTCCCCCTCTCCCTCTTCCTCTCCCCCCACCCTTACTCTCTCCCTCTCCCAAGTTGGCAATACTACTTCTGTACTGAGTTGGGGGGGGTCTCAGAAATGGATGCAAGAATCAAACTACATGTTGGGTGTTTGGAAAGAATGAAGCGTGTGTCTTCGCACACATCTGAAATGTCATTCTTAATCAGCTTAGCCCGCTTCCCATGCCCAGCAGTGGAGGAAACGTACATGAGCCACTTTCCCCTTCAGCTCCTTGTTATGTTCTAGAAGTGGTATCTAAAAATAGCCATCGTCCTCCCCAGAGTCAACGGGCAGCTAGAGGTAGCAGTCTCTGTCTGTACGTGCCAGATGTGACCTCCACACGGTTCGTTGAGCGGCATCTCCCTGCGTGTGTCCCATGTGACCTCTACGTTGGTCACTGTGCAGCATCCCCCTGTGTGCCAGAAGTGGGTCCCCACACGCTCTGCGTTGGTCCTGTGTCCGTGACTGGGCTTCTAGGAACTGTGTTGTGGTCCGAGTTAGCTTGCACAAATACTTTGGATGTGCAATTGAAAGGAAGACTCCCTTGGCCAAAGTTTGCTCTGTTTCCATGTCCCTAGTTTCTCTCCCACAGCTTATCCGCTGTTCTTGAGTTGATCCAGGGGTCATGGGAGGGGCGTAGTGAGTCATTACAAGTGCAAGGAAATCATGTGTCATGTTGAGACTGGAGATATTTTCTGGAGAGAGGGCCAATCCTTTTGACATATTTGAAAGGGTTTCCTTATGTCAGAATAGTTAACTCCCCATTTAACTCTTTGGCTTTGAACATGCCATCAGGTGTGGCTTGTGTAGCCTGTTGAAGGGCGTACTTCAGCAGGGCCTCCCTTCTGAGTCCCAAGTTGACCTCACTGTGCTTTGAAACATGTGTTTCCTGTGCCGATATTTTGACATTTGTATACAAAAAGTCCCCAAGGCGATTGGCCCATAATGCATGTCACAAGGTCAGAGGGTCACAAGGGATGATGAGTGGGGGCTCCTGTCACACTAGTCGCATCAGCAGCTGGCCCCTGGAATCCTCTGATTCTCTGGGTTCAAAGGTCAGGCAGCCACGCTCACCGAGGCTCTTTCTGGAACGGTTTGTCTGTCTCTAACCGTGGCAGGCCACGAAGCTCTTCCCGATGCAGTGGCGGGGATGGCAAGGAGCCCCAGACCATCACACAGCTCACCAAACACATCCAGAGCCTCAAGAGGAAGATTCGCAAGTTTGAAGAAAAGTTTGAACAAGAAAAGAAATATCGAGTAAGTACCCCAGGGTTTATCGGGAAGGCACAGACTGTGTCTGACAAGGGTGTGGATTTTTTTTTTTTCTCACAACCCCTTGGTTGTGGCTGCCCCTTTCCTTGCTGGAGGACGGCTCTATAGCCTCTGGTCACCCATCCCCCCACATCATGAGCTGAGTTTAATTAAGTTTAATGGTGAGTTTGTCTTGCTCCCACCTGTAGGCAGCTAACCTCTGTTAGACTTCCTACTTGGTATAGTTCTTACTTCCCTGGTCTTTCTAAGCATCCTATTAACACTGGGTTTTCTTTTTCTTTTTTTTTTTTCTCTCTCTCTCTCTCTTTCTTTCTTTCTTTCTTTCTTTCTTTCTTTCTTTCTTTCTTTCTTTCTTTCTTTCTTTCTTTTTTTTTGAATTTGGTTTTTTCGAGACAGGGTTTCTCTGTATAACCCTGGCTGACCTGGAACTCACTCTGTAGACCAGGCTGGCCTCGAACTCAGAGATCCACCTGCCTCTGCCTTCCAGAGTGCTGGGATTACAGGTGTGCACCACTACCCCGGTTTCTTTTTCTTTTTTAATTAATTAATTTATTGACTTTACATCCCAATACCAGACATCCAGTACCGCCTCACATAGTTCCCCCCAATTCTTCCCTTCTTCTTTGAGAAGGAGGAGCTCCTATCTGGGTATCACCCCCTTCATTACTCTCCCCACTAACCCCCTGACTCCCTAACCCCCTAACCCCCTAACCCATCAAGTCACTGCAGGACTAGGTGCATTCTCTCCTACTGAGGCCAGACAAGGTGTCTGTACTGGCTGGGTTTGTGTGTCAACTTGACACAGGCTGGAGTTATCACAGAGAAAGGAGCTTCAGTTGGGGAAGTGCCTCCATGAGATCCAGCTGTGGGGCATTTTATCAATTAGTAATCAAGCGGGGAGGTGGTGGGTGGTGCCATCCCTGGGCTGGTAGTCTTGGGTTCTATAAGATAGCAGGCTGAGCAAGCCAGGGGAAGCAAGCCAGTAAGGAACATCCCTCCATGGCCTCTGCATCAGCTCTGGCTTCCTGACCTGCTTGAGTTCTAGTCCTGACTTCCTTTAGTGATGAACTGCAATGTGGAAGTGTAAGCTGAATGAACCCTTTCCTCCCCAACTTATTTCTTGGTCATGATGTTTGTGCAGGAATAGAAGCCCTGACTAAGACAGCATCCCAGTTAGGGGAAAGGGATCCACAGATAGGCAACAGATTCAAGGGCATGCATGACAGGAGCCTAGCATAACTCCTCTGAGGAGCTCCACCCAGCTCCACCCAGCAGCCAATGGAAAGAGATGCAAAGACCCAACATTAGATGGAATCTTATGGAAGAGTTGGGGGCAAGGATTAAGGGACGAAGAGGACAGGGACTCCCACAGGAAGACCAATAGAGGCAACTAACTTGGACACTAGGTTTTCTAGATCAAAAATTTAGAAAGCTTTGTTTTTGAACTTCATATCATCTGTGTGTTGATTAAGAAAGTTGGGACCCAAAACATGCAGAAACTCGTAACTGAAAAACACAATGGCAGAGACTTTTGGGTTCTTTTGTTTGTTTGGTTTGGTTTGGTTTTTGTCATGAAGGAACTTCCGGGTGGGTGAGTGGTGACTTCTCAGGTGATGCCTTCTGAGGACACTTGCAAAAATCAAACAGAGCCATCTTTTCCCAGAAGACCCCAGTCCTCCTGCCGGGCCCGCAGGGTTGCCAGCACAGCTTCGCCGTCTCTCACACTCGAAACCACAGAGTCTTAGATAAGGGTCTGCTCCACCAAAGAAGCCTATGTTTATTTTCTCAGTGACCAAGGAGTAGAGAAAATCCGAGTTCACAGGGAATTGCATAAAGATAGTGTGGGTCTCTGGCAGACAGCCCAGGACCGCTGGTTATCAGAATAAAACAGAGCAGGGATCAATCTCTCAGACATCTTGAAATATTGAAAGGCTCACTAAACACTCAGGACAGAGGTAATTGGAAGGTCCCTGTGAGTGTGTGACAAGTTTTGGGGCAGAGTGACGAGTGGGTCGTGGTCCGCTCTTCCCTTGCTGTCCTGCATAGCTATGGCTTTGCAGAAAGAGGGTGTTTAGGGAGTGGTCTTGCGTTTTATAGGAAGGGTGTCATCGGATTGGCTTTCAAGGCTCTTTGAACAAGGATGCTGCATAGTTTGCATTCAGTGGTCAAGGCTACACTCTGTCCACGCCGCAGGGATCCCTCTGCCTAGTGTCTCCGTCTTTATCTGGCAGATAAGTAAGTCCTGACCCACTGAAGACTTCTAACTAGCTGTGATTGAGGCTTGGAGCAGTAAGTTAATGGTGAACAGGCCTGCATGGTGGTGTCGTAGGGTTCTTAGTGTCTATCTTTGGTAGCCCTAGTATTCTGGAAGGTGCTGATTTCTTTGATCTACTGGAGTTTACCAGACCTGCCTCACCACCATCCTGATGGACATAACGGAGTGACAAATGGTTCTATTTTAGAGCCCATTAACACTTGTGAGCTGGCCTTTCCTGAGTCTGACTGTTGTAGAATGTGATCCAGCACAAACCCCCAGCAGCCTCACGTCTCTGGACAAGCTCCTTCCTGTTCTGAGTCATATGGCAGTAACTGAACGGTGACACGGTTGAAAGAACCCGTGTGGCACCTACTGCAGTGTTGGCTATGAAGGGAGCAAAAGGCCCTAAGTATCACCAACCTTTTAATCCTTCTGAGCAATGCCAAGCAGGCCATGTGACAGGCTCTGTCTTGGGAGGAAAGGAGGGGCGGGACTTGTGCAGGTTAAATACGTACTGGGTCCCCACCTGTGCTGTGCACAGGGGTTTCTTTCTTTTTTTTCCTTTTTTTTTTCTTTTTAACTCAACTCTTACAGCCAGCCAAAGTTGTCTGTTATACTTAGAGACTTTCTCTTGGCATCTTTTACCCTGTCTTAGGAAGCTTTAAAGGCAAATGAAGAAACAGTCACTCCCTGCCGCCCAAACGCACATGCACACACACAGATGTGCATGCACACAGGAGGGGTATAGATGCTAGAACAGTGGGGCGGGGAGTTCATATTCACCGCTGTATTAGAATTTACCTTTCCCCCACCTTCAGTCAGCACCTTATGCATCCTAGGAAACAAGGCATCCGGTCACTCCTCTTGTCAGGGGCCAAGCTGTACTCAGAAGCTGCCTGCCACGTGTAAGACCCACTGCTTTCCTTCCCATCCATCGGACAGTGGTGTTACCAGCCTCTGTTGATTGTTTCTGAACCTTAGCTCCTGCTGGGCATCTTGGCTTTTGGGATGTCTACATAAACTTAAGTCTTTTCATCTCTGCCAAATGTAGCCCTGGATAAAAAGAGCTAGTTTATCCGATGTTCACTATGGTCTCCTCTCCTCCCCCTCTTCCCCTCCTCTCCCCCCTTCCCCTCCTCTCCTCTCCCCTCCCCTCCTCTCCTCTCTCCTCCCCTCCTCTCCTCTCTCCTCTCTTCTCTCTCTTCTCTCTCCTCTCTCTTCTCTCTCTTCTCTCTCCTCTCTCTTCTCTCTCCCTCCCTCCTTCCTTCCCCCTCCCCTCTCTTTCTCCCCTCCCCCCTTGATTTTTCAAGACAGGATTTCTCTGTGTAGCTCTGGCTGTTCTAGAACTTGCTTTGTACACCAGGCTGGCCTTGAACTCACAGGGACGCACCTGCCTCTACCTCCCGAGTGTTGGAATTAAAGGCATGCACCTCTGCCATCTGGCTCAGATGGTCTCTTTCAATAGAACATGTTAAAACTGGGCAAAGCCAGCCAGACTTTTTCTTACCCAGTGACTGAAGAAACAGGCCCAGAGAGGTGACATGAATTCTGAAAAGTCCCACAGCCAAGAATCTAGTCAGGGTAACTTAGGTCTTTCATGGCCGACCAGATGTCTCTCTAAAGTGTTTTAGGAATGATTCTTTTCTTAGTCGAAATATACCTCAATAGTATCTGCAATAGTAGGCCTGGCTGCCTCATTTTAATTACCCCTAACAAAACCTATAGTAGTGAGTTTGGGCGTCCGACCACAGACATTCCCATTCAGACACAAAGAAGCCTAAAAAGCTATTATGAATGTGTGGAAACCTCTGTGGCTTAGAAGCCATCTCCTACACAAGCTAAAGTTAACCTTGAGAACTTTATGGTTCTGCTAAGGGCAGAACCATTAAAAGAAAATTCATTTCTGCAACCGATTGTGGGCTTTCAAGTACTTTCTCATAATATTCAGCCTCCGATTCCTCCTCCATCCTGTGGGTGGTAAAAAAATGTACCATCCTGTTGGTCACTGGCTTGAGGTCCTACCGTGCTCTGTGTATTTTGTATATTCCTTTCAGAGCGTATAGGGTAGATCCAGTGAACCTTTGCTTTGATCTGCATACATATTCCCTTAGTCTGGAGAATCCTCTGAGGGTTCTGTAGTCCAAATGTGAAGCTTGGGCTGTCCGTATGACTAGACAGCTAAGCCCAAAGAATTAGGCTACACACCAAGCTTCTAAGCATAAGACTTCCTTCCAGAGACCATAAGTGGGATTACACTAAACAAAATATGTATATGTATATGATATATATGTATATGTACACACACATATATGTATATGCACACATATGTATACATACACATATATGTGTGTATATATACACATACATATTGTTTTTATAGATAAATACACTATTCCTCTCATGAGGGAAGCTTTGGGCGACCCGTGTCTCTGTCCATGGTTCTGACAGTCTAGGGCTCCATTGCAGGAGGGGCGGTGACTTTTTATTCGTTCAGTCTTCCTTTCCACCTGGCTCTTAGATGTATGTTTCCGTGTCACCCCATAACTAATAGGACCATTCCATGTCCTCATGGTGAATGCGCGTTCTTGTGTATCTGGTGATGTTCTCATGGTGAATGCTCGTTCTTGCGTATCTGGCAATGTCCTCATGGTGAATGTGCGTTCTTGCGTATCTGGTGATGTCACGTAAGCACCATTAGGCCCTTTCGTTATGTCACCTGACTGTATCCCGTGTCTGCCATTGAAGATGTCGCTGCTCCTGTCACTCATCTTCCAGGGGTGACGTGGCTCTTCACAGACTGGCTGTGGACAACGCAGGCATCTCAGCCCAGGTGCCTCTGTGTAGGAGGCCTCCCAGCCAAGTTCCTTGTATAGTCTCAGGTGGGGATATCTCACTTGAGCCTGCTTTTAAGTTAGCATGGTGGCTTTGGATAGAGGACTCTCATTATGATCTGTGGCATAGAGTGTAAGGTTTGTTGTTGTGTTTACTTCATTTATTTTAGTCCCACTCACTGCCTCCCTCTCTGACTACCCCTTCCCCTTCTCCTCTGAGAGGGTGGATCCCCCCACCCCGTATCCTCCCCACCCTGGCACATCAAGTCTCTGTAGGGCTAGGCGCGTCTTCTCCCACTGAGGCCAGATGAGGCAGCCTTAGCCAGAACAGCATATCCCACAGACAGGTGACAGCTTTTGGGATAGCCCTGCTCCAGTGATTTGCAACTCACATCTGCACATCTGCACATCTGCACATGTGCGGGAGACCTAGTCTGTGTATGCTCTTTGATTCATGGTCCAGTCTCTGAGAGCTCCAAGGACTAGGCTCAGAACCAAAAATATTCTGCCATTTTTTTTTTTTTAATGTACTGATTTCTCTTTTCTGGGGACAGTTCACTTTTGTGCTGAGAAAAAATTCAGAAGTGAATGATCTGTCAGAGTCACGTGACTCCCTCTGTGTGTGTGTGTGTGTGTGTGTGTGTGTGTGTATGTGTGTGTGAAGACACATTCAGAATTCCTTTGAAGGTTTGGTAGAAATATTCCTGCTACCACCCTCTGCTGCTAGTGAGGATAAGCTGGTAATGGTAATGTTAATGGTCTAAGTTAGTGTGCACCCAGAGCTGTCTTCAGTGTTTCTACCACAGGAACTCTGTGCAGGAGATATGTAATCCTCACATGTTTAATATGTGAGATATCAGAGCATGGAGGAGCTAAATCATCTGCCCAAGGTCAGATGTGTAAGTTCACATGCTAGCTCAGAGGGATCTTTGGTACCAATAGTGATTAGAATCAGGGCTGCTCCCTCCTAGACCAGTTATTGGACAATTATCAAGTTCTGGAGACCATGGGGGTCTGCTTTCTTGAGCTCCGAGGACACGACTGGCGGGTACTCAGTCTTCCCAATTGGTTAGTGTTTCCCAGCAGGCCCCAGTCCTGAGTTACGCACAAAGCAGGAAGCACTCATTTTTATACTGTCATTGCGTTCATCTCTGTTGGCGGGGACTATGGCCTGGCAATGGGATGGGCCTTGGATGGCTTATGAGGTCATCGAGGATGGACATTGGGATGTACCAGAATAACTAGGATGTGTGGAAATGTGCTTGAGTGCCTTGGCATGCTTTGCAAGAACGCCCATGGAGGCACGAAGGTGCAGAACAATTCCACAGTTCCACTCACTGGAACCCCGTCCCAGTGTCCAACATGGGCGTGTCTCTGAATTTCCCTGTGTGGCTCAGCTGTTTAACATTGTTGCTTTTCTTTTTTTTCTCCCTTTTGTCTCCCTTTCCTCTCTCCCTCCCTTTCCCCTTCTCCCCATCTTACCCTCTCTTCCTTCTCCCCTCCTCCTCTTTCTTCCACCCTTCCCCCCTCCTCACTCCCATCCACTTTCCCTTTCCCCTCCTCCTGTAGCCATCACACGGGGACAAGACTTCGAATCCAGAAGTTCTGAAATGGATGAACGATTTGGCCAAAGGACGCAAACAGCTCAAAGGCAAGTGTCTCTTCCCTCCGAGAGCACCAGCTGTAATAGTGTAATGTCCCGGGCAATTGCAGTCCATTCCCACCTGAGCCTTCTCGAGCTTTGCTTTCCTGCTTGGACCGCAGCTGCATTTGACGTGACCCCACACATCATTCAGGCCCCAGTTAATAAACCTCTTTATGAGAGAGACCTGGGATCTCCAGTCGGCGGCATTCTTACTTCCGTGGTCACTAGATTGTTGGAAACAAAAAACACCCTAATCCACTTTCCCAGATCCACTGCACAGGTGGGCGTGCTAAGCCAGGCAGGAAAGTCATGTTGCTCGGAGGTACAGAGCCATGCAGGCGACTTGGGTCCCTGGCTCTGGGTCCAATCCTCTTCTTCCCTCGTCCCTTTCTGGGATGGCTGTGTGTTATTGTTAAGGATAGTCATTGTAGGCTCATACAGTGATTTTCTTCCTCCCTTTGTTCTATAAGTCCATGCTTAAGATGTAGGGGAATTGGTTGAAATTTCTGGAAGTTTCATGATCAAGAACTGGAAGGGACCAGTACTTTGATGCGAGGGATACAGCACGCTTATAAGACAGGCAGCGTTTAAACTTCAAGCCAGAGCTTGGCATGGTGGCTTGTCATCTCAGTATTTAGAAAGCTGAGGCAGGAGAATTGATGGACTGGGCTATACAGTAGGTTTCAGGCAAGCATGCGGTACAGCTAGATGTCGAGTCAAACAACAGTGAAAAAAAAAAAAAAAACCCATAAAGTTAGAGCACAACGCTAAATGAAGAAAGCGAGCTCTTCTATATAATTGAAGTCAGTGTAAATGCTCTTATTCAAACAAATACAGCTTCTCCTCGCTGTGGCATTCTCTGACAGGCGATTCCCTGCTAAGTCCTAGGCAGGTTGTTTTAATTTTTAATCTCTAGGTTGCACAAAGCCACGTGGCTTGAATGGTGGGCTCTGGAGTTTGAGAACTAACATTTTCAAAATGGTGGCGAGATGCCTTAGGGTTGAAGAGTGCTTGCTCCTCTTCCAGGGGGCCCAGGTTTAGTTCTCAGAACCCTGGCTGCTAGGTGGCTCACAGCTAGACACATGCACACACACACCACACATACACACTCATACACACAGTCATACATACATACACTCACACACATACACACACACACATATACACACTCATATATACACACACACCCATACACACACTCACACACATACACACTCATATATACACACATACTCATATACACACTCATATACACATAGACTCATATATACACTCATACACATACACACACTCATACACACACTCATACACATACACTCATACACATACACTCATACACATATACTCATACACACACACTCATATACATACACACACTCATATACACACTCATACACACACACTCATAAACACACATATACACACACTCATACACACATATACACACACTCATACACACACACTCATACACACACACTCATACATACACACACACACACACAAACACACAGAGTTAAACCTTTGAGGGGAAAGAACATTAGATAAAAATTCGAAGTGTGTCAAGTGTGTGAGCCCCTCCCCATCTCTTCCAGTCCCTCAGTTTTCATATGTGATACACCAGCCCCCATATTTCCAGAGGCCTTCCTTCCTTTATACACAGTTTGTACTATATACTATATGCACGCCAACAAACTGCTCCACAGAGAATTTCAAGCACTGCAGGAGGCAACAGTAGAAGCCTGGGGGCAGGGAAGAGCAGGTCTTCCTCTAGAAGTCTGTTGCAATCTAAATCCGAATTCTTGTCTTCTGGAGTTCTCCCCAGGAGAGCCCATCTCTAGGGCTCTGTCTCTTGGCTGGTTGAGTGCTTATGGTATTGGTCATGGTTAAGGATGGTCATGTTTAGGGCTCACATTACTAGCATTGCTCATACCTAGGGAATTCCTGAGAAACAGCTCTGTTTTAATTTGGGCCTTCGCTGCTCACGGTAACTCAAGGCATTTCTCTTAGAACTAAAGCTGAAGCTGTCGGAAGAGCAAGGGAGTACTCCCAAGAGCCCTCGGAGGAACCTGTCCTGCAAGCAGCCTCCAGTCCCCAGAGAAAACGGCAAGTCGGAAGCGGTGGGTCCCGAACCAGGCTCCTCTGGCGAGGAGACTGCAGACGCTGTGATGCTGGAGATCCCTCCCCAGGATGACGTGAAGGTACCTCACCACCTCAGCATGGGGTGCCAGGGATGTGATTTCAGTCACCTGTCAGAGCACTTGACCACCAGAGTCATATCTATAGGAGACTGGAGGTGGCCTCCAGCACTTCGACCTGCTCAGTTCCCTGGTGGGTTCATGGCTGTGACCTGGGAGTGCTGCTATGTGACTCTAGGGCGTGCCACTTCCAGAGGAAGGGTGTGTTGGTGGATGATGATAGGGGTGGGAGGATACAGTCTCTGCTCCACCAAGTTAGTAAATAAACCCAAGTCTGGGGAATAAGCATATGATCAGTAAAGCTCCGAGGTAGGCCCTTTCCCCACCGGGAGAAGCGTGATAAAGTGAGGAGAGGCAGTAAGAAGTTTGGGCCCTAAGAACAGAGCTGTGGTTTTTCGGGAGCCATAGGTCGGGATCAGAGATTTCAGCTATAGATAGGAGTTTTGAAATCTGACACCGCTGGATAGTACTGTCAGTGAGGTATTAGGATACATAAGCCTGGGGCTTAGCAAAAAAAGATTATATTTTATAAAGAAAAGCAGCGCTTACCTGGGTAATCCCTTCTCATGATGCTTTCCGTCGGCTAAGGCCAGGGCAGCTTTCTTGAGGTCCCTCCCGTATCAAAGCTGAGGCTGATGTGGTTGACCTTTTGCGTCCTGTGTAAGAGCAGGCGTCACCTCATCGCCTCTTAGATACCTTCCATCACCTTCCACCCCACCCCACTGCGCTGCTCGCACAGAGAGACTGTTTCCCGTTCAGAGCATCACAGTGTGTATACATAATAGGTGTTGTGTGTGCTTGAGGGGACGGACACATGAGCGACATTCAACTCTGGAATGAAGTCCCGTGGAGAAGTGTGATCGCTTTTCCTGTTCTGCCATTCGTGATCCAGTCTTACTGAGGCAGGATCCCATGCTAGGTCTCAGAAGACCCATCTGTCCTACTTTGGTTTTTTCCCGGGTCCTGCGTACTGCATGTGACACACGGGACCACAGTCGCCACCATCTTATTTTCATCCTTTATATTTGAGAAAGAAACAGTGTGACCTGAATAATAAAGGGAGATCAGCAACGGTTTGCTCACAGGCTGGTATGTTGCTTTTTTACACATGACTAGCCTATCCCCCCCCCACCCCAACATTCTAGACTTTAAGGATGGCCAACGGATAACGTCTGTGTTCATGTGTCCATGGAGGTACATCTTGAATTTCCCATTCATTAGGATTTCCAAGGGACTTTCTTGTCCATATGTGTATGAACATCTTAGTATTAATGTCCTGATGATTGATCGAGCTACATCCTCTGACTAGGCGTCAACTCCCAAGGAGTCTCCTCAGCTCTTAATCAGTCAGTGGGTTCATCCATGGGTGACGTCAGTAGCCTTGCTCCCCTCCCAATAGAGCCACCAGCTGGGGAACAAGGACACAACACATGAGATTTTTGGAGGGGCACTTCACATCCAAACCATAATGGCTGTTGATTGACAGTTACACACTTCTGAAAGGATTCAAATGCTTGTCGTGTGAGTTCAGATAAATCAAGACAGAGAAGTCATGTCAGGACTGCTGTCCTGGACTGCCTTTCTGCTTGCTGAGGTGGGGTGTAAGAAGTGGTTTAAATAGACAAGGACTTTGGTAAGCACTGTGCAAGGAACAAAGGAGACACACGTCAGAAGACACTAAGAACAGTCTTTCTTGAATAGGGTTATGAGAAGGACCAAGACAGTTGACATTTAATCAAAGCGGGCCAGCCAAGAGAGCAGCAAAGAACATTCTAGATAGAACTCCCTAGTACTAAGGCTGTGAAGAAGTAGGAGCTTTTTGTATACACAAGAATCTCAGGGATGGGGGCTGAGATATGGGACCGCATGAGATGCAATTGCAACAACTGTGGCCAGTGGGATGACGCTGGCCCTCTTGGGCTGTGAACTGGAGTTGAGGGGTGGCCAAGAGGGAATAGAAAGCCAGTGCAAGATGATTACCGTTTCAAAGATCTCATTACTCTGTGAATAAATCACCCAAGACGGGACGGGTGGCTTGGTCAGAATAGTGACATCGGCAGAAAGACAGCATACTCAAAACATATTTTAGTTGGAACAAAAGAACACATTGAAGATTGACACCAGTGGTGGTTCTCAACCTTTCTAATGCTGTATCCCTTTAATGCAGTTCCTCATGTTGTGGTGACCCCCAACCATAACACTATTTTCATTGCTGCTTCCAAACTGTAATCTTGCTACTGTGACAAATCATACTGTAAATACCATATATGCATCTGATATATAAACTCTCAAGGGGGTTGTGACCCACAGGCTGAGAACCCGTGCCTTACAGGGAAGAAAGATGGGGTAGGATCCATGGAGACCAGTCCACTTACTGACCTACCAGAACTGTGGGGAGTGGCAGATTGGGAATAGAGATGAAAATGTTAAATGACATATGCTGGGGTGCATCAAATTTAAGAGCTTTGAGGATCTGGGTAACCAACCCTCCTAGTTTTGCACGGGGCTTTCATTGTTTGAGCACTGGAAACCCCCAGTGGTCCTGGGCAAGCAGGGTCGGTCGGTTGGCCTTCTGTGACAACGGAGTGAAATGACTCTCCAGACAAGAAGCTGAATACTTAGAAATCACCCTTGTCCAAATGGCAGAAATTCTTATTTCCAACAAAGTAGTTCTTGAGTGGCTTTATGAGTGTCAGAATAGGACTTCAAGTAGCCCTGGGAGCGTAAGAGCAGAGCTGGGTCTTTTAGGTAGGGGCCGTCTGCCGTGGGATGTGCAGGCTTTGGTAGCACATTTCAGTACTGCTCCAGAGAAGTGTAACATGGACCCTTAGGGAGTCATAGATAGGGTGGGTATCCAGAGTGAGGTCAGAGGCCACGGCAGAACTCAAGGAAACATAACATCTAGCCTGTTCCCTGCCTCTGTAACAGGCTGCCAGTTCATCCCATGAAGTCCAGTTTCTTAAAGCTTGGGTAGATAGATGACTTTCATTTGACCTTCTTGCCATTTGACACCTAAATCAAATTAAAAATGGCCATGGTGATTTATTTATTTATTTATCTGCCCCCACACTTTTCGGGAACTTCTTGTGTTGATGTTTAGTCCAAGCTCATATTGAAGTTAGTAAAGCCTTCGGCAGCAGTTCTCAACCTGGGGGTCGCGACCCCTTTGGGGTTACATATCAGGTATCCTGCATATCAGATATTTATTTACATTGACTTATGGCAGTGGCAAAATTATAGTTACGAAGTAGCAATGAAATAATTTTATGGTTGGGAGGGGTCAATACAACATGAGGACCTGTATCAAAGGGGCTTAGCATTAGGAAGGTTGAAAATCACTGCCTTACAGCACAGCCTTGTTAATTCAGATAGTGTGACTCAGCCCTTCCCCCCACCATATTTAGGGATATCTTAAAAAATATTTATTATATGTACACTGTAGCTGTCTTCAGACACTCTAGAAGAGGGCGTCAGATTTCATTACAGATGGCTGTGAGGCACCATGTGATTGCTGGGATTTGAACTCGGGACCTTCGGAAGAGCAGTCATTGCTCTTAACTGCTGAGCCATCTCTCCTGCTCAGGGATTTTTTTAAAAGAGATAATCAAAAAAATCTACTTCCTGTTTCTGCTCCTGTATATTGCTGGCTATCTACACTACAAAAATGTTATCTTTTGACTTTTTTTTTTAATTGAATCATACTCAGTAAGGTATGGTTCACTAATAGCTACCACTATCCACCTAAAATAGCCTGCGAGGGCTATCCAGGGTGGTAAGTGTCATTTTCCAGGTCAGTATGCACAGATAAACCCCAAAGGTCATCATCCTCTTCTGTTGAAGAAGCAGGAGTAAACGGAAGGTGAGGTTAAGCAACAGAGAACTCTAAGAAAACGTAACCGGGTAACATCCGATGGCAGCTTGCTTACTCTGCCATGCTAAGAATTCTTTGCTTCCCGTGCGGCTCACCTTCTTAGGCTGGGCTTTGCATCCAAATTGCAACAACGTGGCCAGCCCAGATGTTTTCTTTCTGGCGCTGCGCAGGAGGTTACTCCGGACAGAAGGCTGCGGGGGCTCAGCAGATTTACCCATGTGTTTGTTTTCCTTACCCCCGTGGAACTCTAGTCACAGCCTCTTTCTCAGGACAGCACGGGAACTTTTAAATACACCCATTCCGCCACTCATACCCACTAATGTGCTTTTGCTCAGGGAGATAGGTAAAAACCGACACTTTCCTCCTCTGCATAGGAAGGGATAGGAAACTATTATTTTCGTTTTCGGACTCAAGGCCTGTCAGTATTTCTTTGTGTCTGAGGCCCACGTGTGGGCTGGCTTTACATGCATGTTTCTATTTGGAGATTAATCAGTAGTAATCCCAGGAGTAAAATCATTAGCACAGAGAGGCCTTGCGTGTGTTGTATGTGTTTCTGTCTTCATCTAGTGTCTGGAAGATCACTTTGAAAGCAGTCTGCTCGTTTTCATTTTTATTATTTATTTATTTATTTTTGTTGCTTTTTAAAGCTTCTTTGCATTATTTTTAATTTTTTTCTTTTTAATTAAAAGGCATTTTCATTACATTATTTACCTCATTCCCAGCTCGCCCCTTGCTGTCCTTGACCTTGTCCTGCTCCCTCTAAAGCTCGTGGCCTCTCTTTCTCTTACATGTGCATGCGCACATATGCAGCACACACACACACACACACACATGCACACACAAATATATAACTACAATGTGCCAAACCCATTTAGTATTGCTTATATGCAAGTTGTTAGAGCTGACCTTTTGGCCATTTAGGGAATCATCCCTGGGAAAGACTAATTCTTCCCCCTCTCAATATTTGTTAGCTTCCTGTAGCTCTGTCCAGGGGTAGAGCCGTGTAAGATTTTCCCCGTCCACATTGGCGTATCAACTAGTGTCTCCATTGTGCAGGTCTTGTTTAGGCAGCCATAGTAGTTGAGAGGACATGGGTGCAGCTTCCTGGTCCTATATAGAAGACATAATCTTGCAGCAGATATACTGATCCCCCCCCTTTCAGATTCTCCTAGAATCTGGGGTGTGGGGAATAGACTAGGTAGAAAAATCACAGTCAAATTTCAAAAGGGACCAATGTTCTAAGTACGTTGTTTTGCTTTCTATAGAATATAAGTCCCAGTGAGGTACTAAAAAGAAAAACTATTTTAATGTTTTCTGATCTCATATCTATATTTTCCCTCTTAGAATGTATTAAAATCCTATGGAGTACATATTGGCTGTGTGTGTGTGTGTGTGTGTGTGTGTGTGTGAAAGATGTTAAGAAGATCTAAATGTTTAAAGGGTGAATTTGGTTAGAAAATTAAAGGCTCTTAAGCTTATGAACCAAAAAGCTTCTAAGGCAAATTCTCTTTCTCCTGAAAACACAAATGAGTCTTAGGTTACCATCTAGGGTGTGTATGTATATGTTCACAAAAGAAGACCAATAGCCAGGTGATGGTGGCCTTTAATGCCAGCACTCAGGAGGCAGAGGTAGGTAGATCTCTTTTGAGTTCAAGGTCATATACATACATACATATATATATATATATATGTATATATATATAGAGAGAGAGAGAAAGAGAGAGAGAGAGATTATTAAAAATTAGATTCTTTTTACCTATGAGCATCTTAATACTCAGGACAGGGATGTGGTAGATAGTGGTGCAAAGTTGAATAATGTGGTGGCCTCTCTGGCCTCAGTGAACTTGTATTTGGGTTCAGCAGGTAAGACTGAAGCTGAAAAGTTCAGGTTCAGATACAGAAGTAGAAAGGTTCGTGGAAAAGGGAGATCAGCATGGACCAGTAGGGCTTGTAGCTGCGATGGGTACGCAACATCATAGGTGTCATAGGGGAGCTATTTTCTTTTGTCTCAAGCCTCTGGGAGATCTGGAAGGCAGAGAGCTATTCTGCATTCTGTGGTAGGTACGTCCATAAAAGACAACATGGTGACTTGTTTCCTCCCATACTTTGCCCTGATGAGTATCAACCATTGGTTGAGAATGGAGAGAAGGCTGTGTGTAATGAGTATATAGTAAATTAGTGCATGGGCCAGCATGTAGATGTGGGAAGGGGATGTGGGGGAGGGCAAGGAAAAAGAGGGGCTTGGCCACTTTGGATAGTTAAGTGGCTAAGCAGACAAGAGAGACATTGAATTTTTATGTGAAACCTGACCTGCTACAGTAGTGCGTAAGGATGCGTCATGCAGCAGACAGGCACAGAACACATCAGTACACTAAGAGGTTGGGAAGTGTTTCAGTTGGAACTTTAGCGAGTCAGTTGAAATGCCCGTTTATCTTTAGAATAGCCCGGAAGGAACTCTGCCCCTTTGGAGTGTGGGCAGGAAATTGAGGATTCAAAAAGCCAAATGTTTTATCCCAAAGAACTAAAGTTTATATGAGAATGAACTCATCAGGCAGTGTGCATTCTGTGTGTGTAATAGTGGAGGTCTGTACAGAGTTCGTTTGTGAATGTAATCACCAAAGCCCAAACAACATAGTGTGATAAAGAAAAAGTGATAGGTCTTGATTGGTCACTTAGAATAAATTAGAGGCTTAACAATACTCATGTTTTGCAGACTAGTCCTCAAAGCCTTAGGGACCAGTTTCCATACTTGCCCCAATGCTTTATGGGAGTTTTTTCCTAGGAAAAAATGATGTGTGCCAGACATCATCTTTTGACCTCCTTTCTATTAATCATTGCTGCCTTAAAGAGTTATCATCTCTGAGGCTTCAAAACGACCCCTTGTTGTGTGGCCTGCTAAGATATAGCCTTAGGGAATGGACTATGGCTCTGTCCACACTGCTGTCAAGCTTTGTGTGGATCCTCAACAGGTGGTGAGTGCAGGGAGAATATGGTCTGAGGAAAAAAAACCCCTAGAACGGATTTTATGTTTTTCAGGTAACTAAGCAAGACAAGAACCTCATAAAGCCTCTTTATGACCGATGCAGAGGTATCAAGCAAATCCTGTCGACACCATCCCTCATCCCAACAATTGTAAGTAAAGATGGCGGTGCTAACTGCAAACGTTGAAGAGCGCCTCAAATGGATGTAATGTAGTGCCCTGTCACAGACCGCACCATGAATGTTAACAAGAGGCCTTCCTAGATGTGTACACTATGATCCCACCAGTCACCGAGGTCCTCCCCACCCCAGTGCTTAACAATGATGGCTACCAGAAGCTGCTGTGAGACAGAACATACCAAACTGATATAACTGGGGCCACTCTTAATATTTGACTTTTTTTTTAACCCTCCTTTTGGGCAAGGACAAGATACAATGGCTCTCACTGTGGCATTGTCTTAATTTTTAACACAGCTAGACAAGACAGAATCTCTCTGTTCACTGGTAGTTAATAAAATGGTTAATGCATGATTTGAAATATTGAAACATTGTTTTGGTTCCATCTGATCATACTATACTAGATGTAAAGAAATTTTATCTCAATAACAAATACTGAAACCGAGGTAGGCTATCTTCTTAAATTCATAGGCAGACAAAACTAGGAGAGCACCATACCTCCTGCTCCATTGATTTCAAAATAGCCACTCAAGGTATCAGTGTAAAAAGCAGCAAATATTAACAACTATGAATTTAAATCTACTTGAGTATTTTTATGATTATATATTATATACATATGCTTATATAATTACATTTATGATCCTGTTTTAAAGAATGTTAGAATGATAACATTTTGTCTAAAATATTCCCTTTGAGGAAGAAGACTAGTTTAAAGGGCAATATGCCTTTCAAGTTTGAAGAAAACTCTTTGGCTGTCATAAGTACTAGAAAGGTTAAGGAATAACTGCTGCTTCTTTGGCCTTCTAAGGGCTCTTCTGAAATTGTCACTTACACATCCTCTGTGCTGACTGTGGCCCGCTGTGGGTCTGAGTGCTGTAATTTCTGAATAAGGTGTCTGTAGGACACTTTGTCCTCATTTGTGCCACCACTGTGAACTTGGAGCTCAGAAGGGCTGGGGGAGGGGAAGACCTACTTGGTTCAACAGTATAAGCTCGGGTCTTATACCTTAAACAGTATAGGGTCCCAAACGCCTATCTTCCTTGGTCCAGTGAATATATGTAAACTTGGGAAGCAATGTAGCCCAGCGAGGACGCCTCTTTTCTCATTTACTTCCCTAAATGGAGCTGAGACGGGGCTCTTTGTAGTTACCAATCAGGTTCTTAGTAGCCGTGTTTGCTGGGTGTGTACTGGCCTTAAGGATCTTGCACGTCCTCTTGCATGCTCAAGGGACATGTAGCACTCTGTGACTATTTGGCTTTGCTCGTGACAAGCAGGAGGAAGAGGACTCTGATGAAGACTGTCCACAGGGAAGCCAACCACCTTCTTTACCAGATCCAGTGTCCCGCCTACCTGTCGGTGATCACCTCATCTACTCGGAGGCGGAGCCTGTGAGGACCCTGCTTCCAGATGAAAAGAAAGAAGGGAAGCAGCCAGCTCTCTCCATGTCCAACCTTCATGAGGCCACCATGTGAGTGAGCACCTGCGTGTGGGCTCTCAAGTCCCCTGGGCTGGGCACCTTACCTGTATGGTAAAACTCCAACATCTGTTCCGAGCCTAAAAGGTGCTCTCCAGCAGAGAACAGACCTAAAAATGTACCATCCAGTTGGCTTCTTAACTGGGAAATATAGACGGCAAAGCTGGGAAGAGCCCCAAGGAAAATCCTATGCATGTCAGAAGAATTGATGTGCAGTTTTCTGTGATCCGACTTTTCAGTTGTGTTCTGGTACTAGTAACCCTTGCAACTCTGAGCAAACTCAAAGGAGAGTTGGTCTTTGATATGTTGAACCCAAAGGAGTTTAAGATCCTTACTGGGTCAACAATGGCCAGAGCCTTTCTTTCTGTTCTTCCTTCAGTTCATACAGATGGTGGCGTAGTGTTCCAGATAGGTAACCAGGTCACCAGTTGATGATGAGTGGGTCAATGAGTGGGGCTTTATCTCCTAATGACTCCTCAGTTAAGAACTCTCTGGACTTTCACTACTATTTACTCAGTGGTTGGTAAACTTCTTGGTTATGTGGGCCTTGGGGTTTTGCCCGTGACAACCCACATGGTGAGGTCATCTTTAACATGCATTCTATAGTCTGCTTAGGGTGTATCCCACATGGAGATGTGGCAAAACCAGGGATATTATGTAATATTTAGCTTGCTGGAAGAACAGAATATATCTTTTGTTCCTTCACCCATTCTCCCCAACCTTTGGATTGTTGCTGTTAAAAAAAAAAGTCATTCCTCAACTTGGGTAAGTAGGGGCATTTCTGAAATCGATAGACTTGGCTTATAGAAAAATGTCTGTAGATAACTTCATTATTCAGTCTCTGGAAGCATGGTAGATAAATTCTACTGAAGTAGATGGCGGTGGTTCAGTTTCATTCTCAAGGGCTTTGTCCTTCTCCCCACACTCCAAGGACATAGTACTTTTTCCTCTTTGTCAACAAACACTTGTGTGTATTCCTTAGAGGCCTATTTCCATCTATCATCTTGTAATAGCCCCATAACCATCACCATTCCAGACAGCAGACGCAGTACACCACCCTTTGCCCGTGACACTGTTAATGTTAGGGAATACTAGGCTTGTGGGCCATTCCAACACTGAGGCACACATTACCAATTTACTTGGAATTTCCTCCTATAATCACTCTTCCGTGATAACGGGCCCGTGTGCTAGCCTGATATAAGGCAGGCATGATCATTAATTCAGGCCAGCACTTAATAATAGCAAATGTGTTTCACCCGATCCAGGCCCGTCCTTCTCGACCATCTCCGAGAAACTCGGGCTGACAAGAAGAGGCTACGGAAAGCCCTGCGAGAATTTGAAGAACACTTTTTTAAACAGACGGGAAGGTAAGTGTGAGGGGAGAGAGGTTCTGTCCTTTGTTTAGTGCTAACATTTACTAAAGAACCGTAGTTCCAAATAAACTCTGCTTTCGTAGGAACAGTGGTTGAGAGGTAAATCCTTGCTGAAAACTGTGCTTTCTCCAAAGCAATACCCTGATGGTAACAGTGTTAGGAAGGTTTTATGGGATATTGTTGTTAATGGCTGTTAGGTATTAACATCATCAGTCTTTACGAAAGGAAAATTTAACTCCGAAAGCGTTTTATAGATGAGTTTCACCCCACCTACTGATTATCTTCAGCTTTTAAAAAGTTGACTTTTCAGCCCTTGTTCTTAGATTCTTACTTCCACAGGGTATTCTCTGCTTATTATATGCATGTTTCCTTTAAATATCTGCTCTAAGCATCACTGCCCATTCCCTGTTTGTTTTATTCCAGCATTCAGTCAAAAAGTTCGTAGCTATTTCTCTCTCCCTTAAATATTTAGTTGGACCATCTGTCTCCCTATATTTTTCCATCCCAACTCAGCTGTTAGTATACTCATTAATTTCTAGTAATTATTTTACTGTGCTGCCAACAAAGTTCTATATATAATCAGGTAATAAATGTTAGTGTCTTTTGGAGAAGAAGCAAATTACTTAGCTGTCCTCCGTCTCTGTCCTCAGTAAGCTGCAATGCTTTGTCTCCTGGGATATGTTTGAAAGCTATGACTGTGACATGGGACATTAGTCTTAACACACCCTCCTGACCCCCAGTGTTTCTAACCTGCTATAACTGCTAGAAGATTGCAATACAATGCTTTTTTTTTTTTTTTAATTTTGAAAAGCTAGATTGTGTGTTCTCCCGCCTGAACATGGTAGATCACAACACTGCAATGTCAAAAGGTTGGACACTCTTGGAAGCATAGAACTTTCCCAAAGTGACAAGGTTTCTAAGTGGCAGAGATGAGCCGAGAGGGTCTAAGCACATACTGCCTTTCTTTCCTGCCTTGCTGGCCTTTCGTCTCAGCCCACAGGCTGCTGTGAGGAAGCAGGACTGTGCTAAAGCACCTTGAGACATCCACCTAGCATGCTTGTATCATCACCCTCGGTAGCTTTTCTGCTGTGCTGTCCATCAGCAATGGGCTCCCCAGGGGAGACACTTGTGGCTCAGCAAAGTGACAGGCTCACCAGGGGCTTTAAGCACGCGTCCGATTTGCATGAAGTTCCTCTTTAGAATTATTCAGTGCGACATTTTCAGTCAGCGAATGAATATTTGCAATGGGCTCAGGATTTTGAGTTTAGATATTGCATGAAAAATGAGTTAATTAGGTTTAAGACACATATAGAGTCTTTTCATCACTTCGAGTTTCCTGAAGAAATTTACCCTTTGATCCATTTGAACACCGAGTGTACATTAGATTCTGGGACGTTCCAGTGTGCTGAGTCTGCCTATGACATCTATCAGTATTATTTGACATGCCTTTTGGTAACAACAGTGGTTTTAGTTGTTCTGCCTGTTCTTAGTAGTGGCCATTGACTGCAAATATATAAAAATCTATGCATCAGTATATATCTGAGAAGACCATGATTATGACTTACCATGCCCTACTGCAGTCAAGGAACAGCTTATTTTATTGTACTTACACTGCCTAAAGCTATTTAAGATATCTCTGTGCTTGACCTACATGAAGCTATATGTCCTCTTGTAGTGATAACATGTCATCTGAATAAGAAGGTGCTCATTTAGTAACACTAAGCTGTATTGAATGGCAAGAAAATAGTGTTGTCTTATTTCTCTAAGACTATTTACAGCTAAAATTTAGCCCATCTATGAAACTAAAATGACTATGGGAATGGATTTTCTATACATTTAGAGACACTGTAAATATGGTCATAAGCCAAGAGCACTCTGTGTGTGTACCAAGTGAGGTCTATGCATTAGAATATGCCCAGTCTTTGAATTACTATGCAGAAAGAGAGCCATTGCAGTTTGAACTGTGGACATGTTCGTATGTATGGAGGTCAGAGGACAACTTGGGGGATCAGTTCTTTCTTCCACCTTGTGGGTCAGAAGGCCATCAGGTTTGATAGCAGTCACCTCTACTACCCTCTGTGCCATCTCACTGGCCTCAATTCAAATGATTTAGACTCGTGATTACTTCTGTCAAGGGGGGGGAAGCTCAGAAGTTCTATTAGGCACTAGCAGAAACAGGCTTGACCACAAGGAAACTTGGAAACATTTCCAGCGTACAAGGCAGCCCCTGGGAAGGTTTTGCCGCTGTGAATTTATGCGTTACTTGTATAATGGGATATCTGTAGTATTCTCAGGATGCTATTATGGAATCACTGAAGTATGAGGACAAACGGAAAGGCAATGTAAGAAGAGGCTCTAGCCTTTGCTTTATCTTCAGATCTTTTTCAACCTGCACCATCGTTCCCTGCTCAGGCATGGGGGTCTCATGTGCAAAAACACACAGCCAAAGGGTGCTGTTCCTTACAGAAATGGAGCAGAGATGGAAATAAGACCGAAGGGACGTAAAGAAGGCACCATTAAAAAGGAACCACATGGAAGCCACAGGCCCCTGTCAGTTATAAAAGGATCTTTAACAACCTGGCTAGAGTATCAACTAATATATTGTATCTTCCCTTCCTGCAGAAGCCCACAGAAGGAAGACAGGATGCCAATGGCAGACGAGTACTGTGAATACAAGCACATAAAAGCCAAACTGAGACTCCTAGAGGTTCTCATCAGCAAGCAGGATGTGGCCAAAACTATTTGAGGTTCAGCTCTGATCACTTCCCTCTCCAGATGAAGTCAAAGTTTATTTTCCTCTACTGTTCTTGCTAAGTAGTTTTGATGTACTGAAAACGGAAGCACTTTAGAGATAGTATTAGCTGTTTCGACGAAGGGAGAGCTAGTATGATTCTACCCAAGAAGGCATTTAAATAGGGAAGTAATAGGTAATAATGGGATTGGCAAAAAGCATTTAGCCTCCACGCCAAACTGAAATCCAGAGTCAAATGTAATTGTCTCAAAAAAAAAAAAAACTGTCTAATATCTTGTCAAACCTAAAATAACACATAGGCAGGCTACCTACTAGGGAAGGTTTAGTGGTGGCCCAATATTGATTTTATTGATGTATGGAAAGAGCATGGTTTAAATACATAAGTGAGACAAAGAAAAATTCTGCTCTTCATCCAGGAAGGAAAACAGCCAGAAAGAAGGTAATTTAGGCAAGACAACATCCACTACCTTGTCCTGTAAGTCTGTAGGTGTTCCGCACTCTCAAAAACAACGACTGTGTCATTGCTAATCCCTTATTTCTATATGAAAGTAGTGCATTATTTTGTCTGTTATTTGAAAAATTTACATTTCCAGTTACCAAAGTTCACTTGGATGGCATGTACTTTGTGAATTATCTTTGTCTATGACTGACAAATGTTTATATTAAAGTAAAATATTAAAATAGGTATTTTGGGTAGATGTGTCTGCAGTAATAACCTAATGTGACCATAGTACTATTGCTGATTTTCTTGTTTCCTATACTAAGATGATAAAACTATTTTTCCATTGGGAATATGCATCTTTCTTATTGTTCCAAGGTCTGTACTTTATAAAGTGAAATAACTTTCTTGTGAGCTGCATTCATTCTGCACAGGGTGAAAAGCTTGGAAATCACCAAGAGACCTTTTATTTGCTTTATCTAGTGTATCTTGCTTTTTCTCCACTCACACACTTACTGGTTTCGTTGGTTTTTTTTGTTTTTGTTTTTGTTTTTTTGGTAAAATCAAGTAACAGGTAGACATTTTTCTCATTATTAACACTGTTCATATTTGTTTTCTGTAATGTTTAAGCATGGTGTTGAAGAAACTCAGATTTTCATATTGCTTGGGCAGAACAAAAAAACAACCCAGATTCTAGACACGGACTATGTCAGAGGCGTGTTGTTCTCTCTGTATTCACCTGCTGTTTTAAACCTTTATGAATCAGAGTAATGGCCTTCATAAATTTGTTTAATTGAAGTCATCTACTTGTAACAAGACAGATACACAACTATTTGAGGTTTACAAATTACATCTTTGATAAGGGAAATGGTTTCGTGAGATGTATACAATTGCTATTAAAATGTAACTATATTCTATATGATTGTAAATATTTTATACAACATACAAATAAAATATTTTTCTATTATATTTATTATGTTGAAAGCACAGTAACTGTTTCCTGTTAGCTAATATAAATAACATAAATAACACTGTCAAACACAAGGCGGAAGTGCTGACACATCTAGGCTTTTAGGATTTAACTCATGCTGCAATTACACTCTTTCATGCGGTTTGGAGTTATCCCAATATTTATTCAGTAGATTAAAATGGATGCACATTTAAACACCATTGATAAGCCATTATTTTGTACTTTGCTAAAGCGGTCTATATAACTGTCTTGTTATGTTTGGCATAAAGGAAACATAAAAGCATTGCAGCATCTAGGCAAACCAAGTGTCAGGACAACCTGGGGACATTGTTGGAAGTGTGGACAAGGGTGGGCAAGAGGAGACACGGAAAGGCTCTGAGTGACAGAGTTTGCTTTTGGTGACAGCGGCATATGCATGCTTCAGTGGGGACATCTGATGGCGGATGTACAACAGAGGGTAATGCTCCTATGGGAAGGCAGGGTGGGGGGAGGGGACACGAAAGTGGCGTTAGCGTCCAACACTGATGTTACAGGTTTTGCAGCTGGGGTCTTTCTTTGCATTTGCAGTAGACAAACTCATGAGCTGATGACCAGTGATTTCTGCCACGGTGCCCAGGGAAAGAGGCACAGGGTCAGTGTAAATGACTTCTAAAATGACATCCTGGGCGTGGTGGTACACCAGCACCCCATCTTCTTCTGTACAGGTCAAAAACTTATTATCCTTGGAATTTAGTTGAGGAAGGCGCTGCTTACAAAATTCATCTCCTGGCGATCCCACAGGGGCAATGACAAGAATCACATAATGATAAGCAGTGTACATACAGTAGAAGTCCCCAAAGTATAAGTTAGTATTGGGGTTGAAAAGTTTTTCTGCTGCAATCTCAAACCTGTATCTTCCATACGGTGAATCCTGGGGTGGCTTCCCTGTATTGAACTCAGTGCTGCAGCTGAAGAAGATGCCTTCCAGTTTCCCACTGATGGGTGAGCCATGGCTACCACTGTTATCCTTGATGGAAGGCTGCATAGCATTACCATGGTGTTCTCTGCCAGAGAAAGGAAATAGCCACTGCTCAGTACAATCGTAATTCTCCTGATTTACAGATTCAAATGGCGCAAAAATCACTACCCACTGTTAAAGGTCTGAAAGATCGGGCTATAATCAAATCAAGGGGAAGATAATATATCTTGGAGTTTCCTGGACTGAAAAACTGAATTGCAATTAGAAGTCTCACAGGTGACGCTGGCTCCATCTGTACTTAATGGGTTTCACAAGTGACTTTTACTAAAAAGAATACTACTGAAAATACCATATGAACACTGCTAGGGAGAACTTGGTTTAAATGTGTGCTGTCTGCCCAGTGAAGGTCCCCCCCAGTCTGATGGCGCCAGAACTGAGCTGCTGCTGCAGCCACAGATCCTGACACCTCCTGTCCTCACTCCCAGAATCTCCTTCACATTCTGTGGTTTGAAGGTAGGGGCTGCTGCCACACAATGATTGGAGTCTCCTGTGCTGATCCTGAGGCACCTAGCAGCTGTGCACAAGTTCTCCTAGCATCAATGCTAGACTGGAGTCTAGGGACACTGTCTGTGGAGTCACACAGTTGCCTTGGCAGTTGATACCAGGAACATACATCATTGCAAGACAGATCACAGAGACTATACTTTTCAGTTTATGATCAAACTCAAAAGCATCCAGTCTAACTCAAACTCATTATGCCATCTGATTGCATGCCCATGAATGAAAACATGTTCTTACAGTAGATATTTCATAAAATTACAGCTAGATACACAGACTAGGGCAAAGGAAATAGAACTCCAAAGGAAAAGAATCCATAGTCTGTGAAATGTTTGAAAGACAATTCAAAATGAGGATTTCAACAAACTCATGAGAATCCAGAGTATATAAATAAATACAAGGCAATGAAGAACCATAACAGTGTATCCAAGGATATGAAAAAAAAGTCATAAAATAGAACTGTCTTAGGGTTTTACTGCTGTGAACAGACACCATGACCAAGGCAAGTCTTATAAAGGACTTGGGTCTGGCTTACAGGTTCAGAGGTTGAGTCCATCATCAAGGCAGGAACATGGCAGCATCCAGGCAGGCATGGTGCAGGAGTCAAGAGTTCTACATCTTCATCTGAAGGCTGTTAGCAGAATACAGACTCCAGGCAGCTAGGATGGGAATCTTAAAGCCCACACCCACAGTGACACACCTACTCCAACAACAGGGCCACACCTTCTAATAGTGCCATTCCCTGGGCTGAGCATATACAAACCATCACAAGAACCAATCCGAAACCTTGATGCAAAATTCTTAACCAGTGAACTAATACAATTGCAAGCTGCTAAGACATGTGAGGATAGAATTTCTGAACCTAGCATGTCTTTCAGCCAACAAAGGGACAGAATGCACAAAGAAAGCCTGTAGGATTTAGGATGTAGTTAAGCAAATATTAACGTCAGGCAATTTCAGAGTGAACAGGATTGTTTTTTTGTTTTTTAAAGAAGTAGACTTTTTTGAGATAATGTCTCACTTTGAAGCTTTAGGTAGTTTCAAATTCAGAATTTCCCAACCCATCCCAAGGGCTGGGATGACACCACACCTGGCTGAAGACAAAATTTCTATTGCCCTGGTTGTTATTACACCATGTATATCAACTATCACAACATAAAGATGGTCATTAAACACTGCTGGTCACAGAGGACTCATAGGTCAAGGATTATACCTTCACACTACAGAATACAGGCAGAAAAAAACAAAACCGTGTTAGGGCCATGACTATTACTCGGTGCCCTGACTCTTCCTTCACTGTGAAACCCTACCAGCGTGAGGCAGCAGCAGATCTAGGGCCGAGAGAAGGAGCCTTGGGGGTCTTCCTGACGTGCTCATGTGTCAGGGTGTTGGGGCTCCATCTGTCAAGGCTGGATTCTGCCCACTGCTGCTGCTGCTGGCTCGCTCTGGTCTCCCTTCTGCTCCCACGAAGGGTAAAACCACATCTTGATATCTGCAGGTTGCTGGAGTGCCTTCTTAGCAGCCCAGCTATTCTTACACTTTAGTGAATGGAGATATCATGAATTAATTTGTGATCGGAGGCTCTCTGTAGAATTTCCTAGCTCTTCTTTTTTTTTTTTTTTTTTTTTTTTTTTTTGGATGGGTGCCTACCAGCATATTTAAGAATGGAAAGTTCAAGCTAGTATTCTAATAGTATTTTAATAAGGAATTTTTTTTTATTACTATCACTAGGCTTCTTCGAGTCTGTGAGACAATGAGGTAGGCTGGGGACCTGTCACCATCATTAGGACAGCAACAGGCCCCCAATTCCATCACCTGACAACTATCTAGTGGAGCTTATTAAAGAAGTAGATTAGATGAAACAAAGCCTGTATCTTTTCCAACTTGCTTTCTTCCCACCTTAAGTATTACATTTCCCCCCATTTGCTTCAGTTTTCAGGAGTTTCTGATGTGCCTTTGCACATCATTGGAATCTTATACCATTTGGGAGTTTCTCAGCTAAACTCATATGCATATGCTATTTGTTAAATTTGGAAATATTCGTCCCCACCGTTCTGTCCTTTCTAGGTCTCTGACAACCAGGCAGAGAAAGGAGAAAGAAAAGGTAATCAGGCAGAGAAGCACCTAGCTTCACTAGTGAATGTGAATGTGAACAAGATAGGAGCGCAGGGGGCATTTTCATTGAAGGGTAGGCTGTGCTCATTTTGGAGTTCTTTTTTTAGAAGAGATGAAAATTGAAAATCAGTGCAGCCCTTAAGGATTGAATCGGAATTTATCCACAACGTTTTCAGTTATGATTTGCAAAGATTACCAGGTAATTGTAAGATTCCTTCATCAAGCATTCTGAAGATAACATTTGAAAGGGATTCTAATCAAGGAGATGTATCCTGACAAGGGTTTGCTAATTAAAATGCAAATCAAGATCCATGGACTTAAATACCCTTACTAAAGTTCACAGCATAAACAACTGAAGTATTTTTGTTATTTTTTTTAATAAAGCTGTTCAAAATGATAAGGAATTCAACCTGTGCCTTAGTAACTGTATTTGTATTTAATGCCTCAAGATACAAGTTGCATGGGTTTTACTGCTGTTATTTTTGAAATTAAAAGAAAAGTAAATTTCATTGTTGGTACACACATCTTTTATACAGGTAAACTGGAATTAAAACATGTAACATATACAATTACTTCATCTATTTTCAGGTGCTCGGATTTTAACTGTTTTGCATTTTTGGAAGCATTTATGAGAACAAATTAAGCAACTATTAACATGCCAGGAAAGGCTCTTCCCATGGAAGATTCAGAAAATCCTAGAGAAATACTGACCTCCAGTGGCCACACTTAGCAGTAACTGGCAGGAACCCAGAAACCTGAATACACATCAAAGATCGAGCCCCTGCAGTCTCTTGATAGGTTTCTTAGTGGAGGCAGTAGCAATAGTGGAAATTTTTTAGTTTCCAAATTTTATGCTTAAAAACAAAAACTGAACATACTAGCCACTCTCAATTACCAGCTGACAAGTATAATTTGACATTCAGTTTACATTAGGTGAAAGATATCCACTCAAAGTTATATAGACTCTCCGTCACTTAGCAATGGACTGAAATCCGTATTTATAAGATATTCAGGCAAAAATCAGATGTGTTTGCTGTTACCGACATACACTACAAATATGAGGCACAACAAAGTGCTTTGTTTTGTTTGGATATAACACATCCCCTGAGGCTCGTGCGTTTGAAAGCTTGGTCTCCAGCTGGTGGCTGTTTGAATAAGGGTGAGACCCTTGGCCTGTGGTACCTTGCTGGGGGAAGGAGTCCTTGGGGTGGGCCCTTAGGGTTTAGCCTAGCAAGTCAGGCCACAGTCTCCCAAGCTGTCTGGTGCCCTCAGCCTCACTGAGCTGCCTGCTATCATCGGGTCTTCCTGGACAGACTCTGTCTGCCCCAAAAGTAGTAGCAAGGCAAAAAATGGTTCCTCCCACAGGCTGCTTCTCATGACCTCAGTGGTAAAAAATGACCGAGGTCTATGTCTTCTACAACATATATGCCAAACACACTTCTTCCACTATGATTCCTTGAATTTCTACAGCTCGGAGCTCATTTGGAAACATGACTTTGATTTAAGAGAAATGAGAAAAGTATGCAAAAATTTTAAAAAAGAAAACCATCAAAATTTCCTGATTCTTTTCATACATAGTTATGCCAACTCAAAACTCCTTTCTAACTCTGAAGGGATTAGGGTTCTAATATATTTTGATTGTTTTTGTCTTGAGGGTCCCTTGTCAGCACCCTCAACTGAGCTAGAATTACAGTGACCCTGCTGCCTCATCCTCTCAAAAGCTTGAACCACGCCATGCAGACTAAGGTTTCAAAACAAAGCAGATTATGTGGATCCAGTGTGTGCCATTTTCAAAGCCTTCGTCTCCCGGGGCTGGAGAGATGGCTCAGCAGATTAGAGCACTTGCTGCGATTCCACAGAAGCCCAGTTTGGATTCCCAGCTCACGTGTTGACTCACGCCCATCTGTAACTCCAGTTCCAGGCGACCCAACACCCTCTATGGCGTCTGCAAGAATGTGCTTGTACAGACATATATGGAATCAAGATACCTACACACATAGATACTGGTGATTCTTACCTAACATAGTCAAAATACTCTTTGTGCTGGTTCCGATAGAAAACGGAGAACTTAAGCATGCGTCCTGCAATCACGTCAGCCTTCTCCAGCAGCTGTGTTAGATGAACTTTGGAGTAATCTGAAAATTTTAAAAGTGTTATATTAAACAATATAGTACTGGAAGTGTCAGCCACATACTTGATGAATTAGGAATTATTAAACTACATCTTTAGGGAATTCAACTTTGTAAAATAGAAACTTATAAAAAAAATCCATCTTCTTTCTTTGGTTTGTTTCTATTTCTACAGAAATATTTTTGTTATGGTTCATGTTTTTTTTTCTTAAAGTATTTGTGTGCTTTTTTAATTTTTATTTCTATTTTTAATTTTTTTTTTACTCTTTCACATTTTAAAGACCCTGAAGCAACAGTGTTCATCAGGGTTTCCTCAGCTAGCAGCACTCCTTAGCACTGGTACCCAATCATACGACAGAATGAGTCAAGGCCCCTCCAGCTCTGAAGGACTGCATAGCTAGACACCAGAGCTCGTAACTGCCTGAGGTTGAGGAGATCAGCACAGCCATTTTACTGGTGCAGAAGTTGCAACTGGCCAAAGTGCAAGATTCCCACAGCTGTCAACCACAAGACTAGGCCTCTGGACCCTACTTGATGGTCTCCAGCTGCAGTACAGCCTCAGCGAGCTTAGATAGTTTTGATTAGCCTTTGGTTTTTAAAATTGAGAATTGTTGTCAAACTTCTACATCCAAAAAAAAAAAAAAATAAGGAAAGCATTTGATCTGTATGGATTAGTCAAAGGCCAACCTGGTTAAACTGATTCATGAAACTTTATTTTAGAGCACGCATGTACCCAACAAATGCACAATTAGATAGCCAGGCTAAAAGACAACACTTATATGATTCTCTTTGAAGAACTCATAGTCTAAGGGAAGAGAAATATAAACAAGAACAACTTTTTTTTATAATGATGTTGGATTGTTAGAGACTTGAAATGGGGCTGGAGAGATGGCTCAGAGGTTAAAAGCACTGCCTGCTCTTCCAGAAGTCCTGAGTTCAATTCCCAGCAACCACATGGTGGCTCACAACCATCTGTAATGGGATCTGATGCCCTCTTCTGGGATGTCTGAAGACAGCGATGTACTCACATTAAATAAATAAATAATAAATAAAGAAATAGTAGAGATTTGAAATGGATTAGCCCATGAGAGCATAGTCTATTTCCAATACTCTGTATAGTGCCTAAGTCACAGTATCAAAGACAATTATTCAAACAGCTTTCTCGAAATTCAGACCCAAGGGATTGATAAAACTTAAATGAAGTGGTCCTTAGTTGGTTGATAAGCCTGAGCAGCAAGTTCCCCTTCACTTTTAACTATGAAAATAAGAAAAGTAATGTATAGAGAAATCATGTAGAGCAGTTAAAGCCGGCAGTCACCATTTACCTCCTAACTCCCCACAGAGTTATGAGATGTGGGAAAAGTGAGAAAGTAATACAGAGATCACTCTGGAAAGATGGTTTTCCTTCTATTTATTTCCAGAAGTAAAAATAATGCACCATATGACAGCTTCCGAATCAGTGTGTGTGTGTGTGTGTGTGTGTGTGTCTGTCTGTGTCTGTGTTAGAACTGCCAAGCATTTTCTTTAAGATAAAGAAGTCATAGTATCTCAGATCTTCCTTTAATATAAAACAGGTTCTGGCTGATAAATTATATAGCTCCCTTGAGTCAAAAAATACCAGGATACTATTTGTATATTTACCCAGAAAAAAATGAATAGTCTAGGTGGGGTTCCATTTACCAGCATGCTTGAGACCAGACATGTTTCAGATTTTGAAAATGGAGAGTTGGGAATATTTGCAAATACTTTGATAATTTTACAATCTCATTCCAAAAATCAAAATTGCTCCAAAGTTCAAAATATTCTAGGCACTTTTATCAGAGCTCCAAAACTTTCTAATTTCACGGGCTGAAGAGATGGTAGAGTAGTTAAGAACACTTGCTCCTCTTTCAGAGAAACCGGTTCAATTCCCAGCACCCGACTGGTGCTCCCGTCCAGTTACAGGGGACTCGATAACATTTTCTGCCTCCACCCTCACCGCCCAACACCAAGTATACACACTGAAGCTCAAATATCTATTCAGGCATATTTATAAGTTTCAGACTTCAGAGCATTCCAATTTAATTTCTGGGCTGTGGATATACAACCAATAATATAATATGCAAAGACAGTGTGTGTGTATGTCTGACTTAAATTAAACTTCCCTTGTTGCGTGCTATAAAAATAAATAAAAAGAGATTCAGGAAAGGAGTAAAGGTGAGGTAGATTCCAGAGAGGAAAAGTAATTCCAACCTGGTACAGCAAACACAGGAAAGCTGTCTCCAGGGGAGAGCCCTTCTGCTTCCTGTTAATTCAATGCAGACATCTTTAGCTATTTCATTGCTGATTAGTGAACTATCATAATTATGCTCAATCTATCCTAAAATATCTATTTACATTTTAACATCTCTGGTATTGTCTAATCAGCTTTTAATTGGCATTTTTTTCTTAATGACACATTAAAACGGTGGATCTCATAATCCACAAAATAAAGAGAAATATAAAAAAGATGGCACTTGCAAGAATTTTTTTTTACCTTGTTCTCAAACACTGAAACCTTTAGCAGTCAAAGGTGTTAAAAATTCTTATCAGCTTCTTCAAGGAGTAAACAGAGGCATTAAGATGAAACCAAAGTGAGACAGGATTTCAGCCATAGAACATGCCCTTAGAGTTTTATACTGGGTTTGATACAATAGATATCAGGATAAGTAGTGGGCACTTGTGAGTAGGCAGCTAAAAGAACGCAGGTGTGAGGCCTCAGGAGAAAGGGTTAGGGGCTCATCTGAACATTCCCACAGATGAGGAAGTTGCTAAGCAACCAGGAAACAGACCAGCTTATTTTCTATTTTCTAGATTTTTTTTTTCTACAAGCTCTTTCACGTTCAAACACCCCCTCTCTCTATTTTTTTTTCCTGAGTATATCCGGTTACATGTATGTGCCCACTGTGGAGGTCAGAGGTCACCTCAAGTGCCACCCACCTTATTTTTGAGACAGGGTCTTTCAGTGACCTAGTGTTTTCCTAGAGGCTAGGCTGCTTGGCTACCAAGCCCCTGGGAACTGCCTGTCCTTGCCCTTCCAGAGCTGGGGTTAAACGCATAGGGCAGCACTGGCTTTTTAAAATGGCTTCTGGGATCCAAGTCAGGTGTCAAGGCAAATGGTTTAGTAACTGAGCTATCTCCCAGCCTTCTCTGCCTTAAAATATATATAGGGAAAAGTCACTCAGGTAAAGAGGAAGCAGCAAAGTCCCATCCAGATCTACATAAGGACCCAGTGACACAGGGCTCAAGGACACCAGTAAAAATGTCCTATGACTGGGTAAACATGAGCAGGGGGAAGGGCAGTCAGCATCCTACCAGAGGACAGGCTCTCCTGGGCAGGTTTCTTCTGACCATATGACTACTTAGGAAGTTTAATGAAGCAAAGGTATGCAAACAAGACAAGAGTCTGGGGAGAGCTTTTGCAAGCCCTTCTGGCACTTAAGGTGAAAACAGCAGAAACAGGTTTGGTGGGTCGTTACAGAAGTTGTCTGCAACCTAAATGCTGTTTCTGGTTTGCTCCTGTCAATATCTATGACAACGAACACCCTCTCTACAGTATGAGGCTGCAAGAATGTTGAGTTGATTCAGAAATTACATCAGGTTTTATCTGTAGAACTTTCACGTTGAAGAGAGGATCTCAGTTCCTTCCAACCAATATGAACTTTTTTGTACCTATCAGGCAAGGTAGCCAACAGCACCACTTCTCCAATGCAATACTCACTCACCTTGTAGGTACAGAGTCCATGCTGATGACTGCCCTGCCAAGAACATTAATTGATACAATCCACAGCCCCCTTACCTGCTGTACAGAATTCTATAATCTCACTCCATTCAGACACGACATAATCCCCATCAACTTGTTTGGAGGCAGTCTGCACCGCTACTGTATACTCAGTCCTCGGGCTCAAAAACCAGTGTCCACGAACAGTCATTGGCAAGGGAACAGCTTTGGCCACCAATTTTGTTGGAACATCCTGGGAATTAAAAAGGAGGAAGGAAAGAGGTGGGAACAAATAAAGGGAGAAACAAGTAGGGCAGGGAGAGATAGAGATGGAAGGAATTAAAGCAGGACTTTCATCAACTACAAACAACAGGGAGGAACCTCAACTCCTGGTTCAGAGCAGGGCTCCTGTTTAAGAACAGCCAACAATTATCATATTTAAACTTTATTCTCTGTATGCAGAAATTAGGCCAGGAAGACCAAGAGACAGGCTTAGCATCCTACAGTTCAAAAACAGAAAAGACTTGTATTCCAGGTGTCATTATTTATAACATAGTTTTCCTCTGTGCCTACTATCCTCCTCAAAGCAGATTTCAAAAAAAGATATAAAAGAACCAGATTTATTGATTTAATATCTATTAAGTGAAAATATATTTGCTTGATTTTTATGGGCTTGATAATTTTACTAGAGAGGTTCATTACTAAATATTTTATATGTAAAGGAGAGAATGCTTTCAAAGTAAATATTAAAAGAGACAAATCAATTTCACATAAAGATTAGGGAACTTTCCTGCAAGTATTGTGTCTATGTGTCTGGGAAAAGGTTAGGTCTTTCTCAAGCAACGATTAATAAGTCAACCTGCAGGCTGAACACACACTACATTTCCAAAGTTACGGAATGGATGAAGTAGAGTCAAGCCTTCAAGTCTTTGTCCTTTGATGGTAAACATATCCAAGATGCTTCAGGAAGGCAAATGCCAGCAAAGAGCATACCCAGGATGAGAACTGAAAATTTTGATAATGACTGACGCTCGTGTTCTTTCTTTCACATCTGTCTGCAGTATGTAAACTCACTTATATTGAGTTTGTGTAAGCGTCCATATAATAAAAGGCAACGATTTGGGGAAACTAAGATGCATAGAATTTTCCCAGGTTAAAATTGAGTAGCACTATCTTTCCTGAAGACTGGCTTTTTGTCTCTTCTCATCATCAGTAAAAGCAATGAAGCAGAGGAGAAACACTGGGGCCAGGTAATGGTTCTTGCTAACTGCACATCTGGAGGAAGAGCTTCACGTCTCACAAAGGACGAATGACAGCAGAGACAGCAGGGAAATTTATCACTCATGAAGCTTAGTAAATAAAACAATTTTTTGACTCTTTAGGGCATATTTTCAGGCCTAAAGTATTTAAACAATTCCACACAAGTTTCTAAGCCAATCAGTTTGACTCAGGGAAGGATGTATGGGCTTCAGTAGAAAACTATAGAGAGTTTAAGGTACATTCTTCTCCTGCTTCTATGGAAGGATCTTTCACAGCTTGGCAACAATCTAGCTATTTTTCTCTACACAGAATAACTGAATTGTGAGTTGGGGACAGCCTTCCTTTCTGCTACAAACTCCACTGCCCTCTCTAAGCCAGTTTCAACTTCATTTGCATAGCTTTTAATATAAATGACTCAGAATGGATTATCTCTTGAACTATCCTTATAGCACAGGATCAATTTCCTCTAAGGAGTTTACTGTTTTTATCTCTGCATATAGCCATGATTTACCCTTTTACGTGGCATTTCATTTTCCTCAAGAATTCATTATGTGGATAATGTTTTAAATCACACAGAATTCTGGTTTTTCTTCATGGAAATTATTCTTTCTTTTAAAATGTCTTCCAGATGAAATGGCTTAAGTCTGCCCGGGTTTACCTTGTGTTTAAACTTGTTGGAGTTCTTGTTCTCTTTCTTGTTGAGGTCAATGAAGTAGTGTGTGATGCGGTCCTTCGACTTGGAGTCCATATCCCATGAGATCTTGAAGGAGTCACATGTGATGTTATTTATTTTGATGTTATGTGGGACAGGTAGCTCTTCCATCTCTGCTATGCCACTGTCTTGTGATTTGTTACCTGCCAGAAAATAATGCATAGAAAATTAGTTGCTGATGAATGGATTTTCCCAATTTTCAAAAATCTTTAATGGTATGTGTGTGTGTGTGTGTGTGTGTATACACACACACACACATATATACCAAATATATATATTTCTGAACTCAATTATCTAATACTAAATCTAAGATTCTGTTTTGCTCATAGAGTCATTCAAATGCTAATAAAAGATATTTATGAAGCCATATCACCAGTTTAAGAAGAAACAGATGGTTTCAATCCTATGATCGCTATATTTCCATTTCCCAATTTCTGATTTATAGAAACACATTGCTGATCCATCTTGCCTATAAAACATCAGCTGCCTGGTTAGGTTCTCTCTGAAAAGACTCAAAGGACCATTTTTCCTATTTGGCCAGTCAACGCTGATCCTAAGTAACAAGGTGTTTAGACCCAGATGGTGATAAAGAAGCGGTCCAGTCAAAGGAAGATGCTTCTGTAACGTGAGAGGTAGCACTGGGCGGTGACAGAGACTTGCTCCTCCTATTTCCATTTGGGAACATCATATAGAACAACAGTGCACAAAGGCATTACTATGTTCAACTAACACTAATGTCTACTCGTTTACTCTGCCAAGGGTGTCTGTGGTAATCATTTCTCTATGATGCCTTGATGAATTCAATTTTGAGAGCTGAAGTAATAAACAAGACTAAAGACAAAAGCTGCGTGCCATGCTGACTGAACTCATTAAAACTGTGAAGAATCATCTCTACACGTTCACTGGAGAAATCATTACCACCTTCCTAACAGCACAACAGAATAGCTCAAGGACCAAAAGAGAAAACAGGTGTATCTGCCATTTCAGCTTTGGCAATTTATCTTATGCAGCTAAATGTGATGAATAATTGATACATATCTCATGAAAAACATTTTTTGTTGTTAAAATGTGAGAAAAACCGAATTAAAACGTGGAGATGTGTGATTAAATGCTATTTTTCCCCTAAGGACATTACAAAGCTTTTATTATGTCAAAAATCTGTAGTTTAAAGCTATTCCTCTGAGCCCCAGTTCTAGAATGACCAACTGCCTTTGTGCAGCTGTCTTACTTGCTTAGGATACGTTAAGAATTAGGCTAACTTTCTTCCTCCTCATACATCACGGAGCATCATGGAGCACTTTCTGAGATTCTGAGCTAAGTGACAGAAAAAGATTTTGCCTGGAAAAACAGACAGAACGAGAGTGGGCAAACACCCCCATCATGCAGTAACCACCCAATCACTCCCAGTTCTGTCAAGTGTGCATCCACAGTCAGCTTTCCCTCCTCAGTAAGACAGGCCTTTGAGAGTAATTCTGGGGGCTGGAGTGATGGTCCCTTCATTAAGTGTGCACACCACTCTTGCAGAGAACCCAGCATGCACTTCTGCACTTCACAACCATCTATATTCCAATTCCAGGGGATTTGCTCCCAGCCTCTGTGAGCACCAAGCATGCGTGCAAGCAATACATTATATGCACACAAAAAATAGTAAGTCTAGCCATAATATTTTAATGTTAGACGATTCTAACATGCATAGGGCTACTGTGCTAATTAGAAATACTGAACACTGAGCAAATACATGGTTTCATACATTTTATCGATCCAAACATGAATCCTACTTTAAAAAATCACAAGCAGTTCCTAACAACAGCATTTATTGACGTGCAGGATAAAAACATTGGCAGATTATGCCTAGGAATATTTACATATGACTTACTTGCTGAGCTTAAAGTGCCTTATATATTTGTACACGGATGCCCAAATTAAGCACAGACCATTTATTTAATATAAGAGGGAACCCACTCATATTATCATCCCATCCTTAGCTACACCCATGCCCCACTCCCTCAGTACTAGACAGTCACTACTCTGCCTTGTGTCTTTGCAGATGATCTCTTCTGCACAACACGGTCCTCCATTATCACCTTCTTTCAAGCAACATAATACTTCCCAGGTTCATCTATATTACTTTATATTTACTTTATTTTCCCTGCTGCATGGGGCTCTGTGGTATAGATGGACCCCCTTTCATTTATGTCTCGAGCAGCCAATGGTAAAAAAGCTGCTTCACCTTTGTACCTTTCACAGATGCTGATGCTATGCACAGTTGTGTATGAGTCTTGGTGTGCACACACATTGGATTCTCTTGTGTGTATCCCCAGAGGTGGGAGGGATTAGAAGATCAGATACTAACCCTCACTTATTAAGGAACCAGAAGACTAGTTTACCAAAGAAGCTACACCACTTTACAGCTTCTCCAGCAGTGCATGTGGACTCTTACCACAGCCTTTCCAGCCTGTCATTTTTCCTACAGTTAGCCTTTGCATCTTGGTGGAGTTAGACTACATACGGTATGTATACCTTTGGAACGGTACAACAACAAAGGGCCGTCTTAAACCAGAAAGACGCTCTAGCAGCCTTGACCTGCTGGCCCCTTGCTTTTATACTTTATCCTCTCACACTATGAGCACTACATTCCTACAAAATACCCAGCTTCAGGAACTGTGTTAGAGCAGCAGGAGTGGATTAAGACAATCTGTTGCTACCATTGTTCATTTCCTTACTCAACTTGCCTTCCATGCAGCCAGCAGAAGGCTCTGCACTTCTTTCAAAAGGGCATGCATCCAACTAACTACTTAATCAAGTGTTTTCTTATGTTCTTCTATCAACAAGCTATTCCTAGCCCATGTTCTACGTTTCTGTGGAAGAACTGACATCAATCACTTCTCAGAGCGCTATGGTTCAGAGATTCACAGACAAAGAATAAAACCTAAGTTGTCGTTGTGATTAGCTCTGTTAAATGTGCCTGTTTCTAGGGCCTCTGAATAGCTAGGAGAGCCAGAAACCCATGCATGTGACCAATAATATCTACATTCATGTATTAACACATGACAGCATCAGTGTGTATACTCATACGCCAGCCAGTTCTAATCCAAAAGCACACAGCAACACTCCTCCTTAGAACCTCTATCATAATCTCAACAGCCAGAAAATGGTTTTACTTATTCATAATGTGTTTATTTGTTCAACATACAAGGAACTTCTGAACTGCAGTTCATCTCATTAAAGGAAGCAAATGTACTGCTACTTCAACACTGGTAATAGTTTTATCTTTAGTCAAAGCTAAATAGTCAAAAATAGTACTTTGCAGATCTGAACCAAGCTAACTCAAAATAGTTTCCCAATAAACAATGCTAATAAAATCATGTACATGCTTAAGTGTGGCGCTACATTAAATCAGTATGTCGTGCTAAGGAGCAGTGCTGACCTTGTACTTCAGCTTTTCTGGATGCTTTGATATTTAAAACTGCACTAACAATCAAGTATATTTCCTTAAAAAAATATTAAACATAGTTTTTCTTTGCTTTTTGTTGAAGACACAATATAGTTTCAAAGAACAATACTCAGGGAAAGTCCTACTTCTATGCTCCTGTTTAAAGCTAGCCCCTGGGGACAGCTGGTATCATATTTGAAATGAACTGTTCAAACCTGCTCATGGAGACCAGAAATACTGCATGGAAAATTCTACTAATAATTGACAGGAAGAAGGCAAGGGATAAGTAACACACAGGAAAGATCCAGATATCAAGGCAACTCAACTTTCAGATCTTTCTATTCCCTTCCTATTCCCAAGTACTTTCTCCTCTCATAGTAGAAATGGGCTACGTCCCATAACATTGCAGATTTACTTAAAATAAGACTAGGTCTGTCTTGATAAAGTATTTAATAAATAAGGACTCATTACTAACATTTTGCTGGTGAATACTAGTGTATTTAAAAGTAAGTCTATTTAATTAAATGACATGTTTGCAATGGGATTTAGTCAGTCCATGTCTTTCTGTCTGTCTGTCTCTTTCTCTGTTTCTCTCTGTCCCTCTCTCTCTCTTCCTGACATCCCTGGTGAGGAGAGCATCTGTCCATGCTGCAGGTCCACCCCATTAGGCATTAACCAATCACATTATCAATCTGTGTTCTGCAGTTATTTGTTTAGTTTTTAACAAAACTAAGCAAATGTGCTGCACATATTTTATTTTCCTAATACAGCATTTATCTAACCAATGGTCTTTAAAGTATTTGAAGTATGCAAGGATGTTTCAAGTTTTAAAAGTGCCTTGAAATTTAAGTGGCTATTTGCCCCATCAACAACTTGGACATTTGTTTTCATTTTTAATTAGCATTTTTTACTGGTTTTAGAAAAATGGGCTCTGAATATTGTATTAATGAGGCTTAGTTTTTCTCTTTTCAATTTTTGCCTTTATCTTTACTTTCCCTTCTGACCTACTATTTTTGTAATCTAACAGCCTGGTCTCAGGATGAACACTGAATTCATATTTGCTTCTGCTGTCTCACTCTTGCGTTCTTTAACTATTTACAGATGATTTTTCCTTGACCAGTACTTTAAGCATACCCTGTATGTTCTGATCAATGGTCTTTTCCTGTATTTTCAGAGACATTCTATAATTTTTTTTCTTCCTCTTACACCCATGCATGACTAACAGAAGTTGCTGTTTTCCCCCAAAGGTGAGAGCATATCTTTCAATCTTAATTTCTGGTTCTTTTGACTGCATATGACTGCATGTGTTGTGTGCGATGCCTTAGTTGGCACCGTCTATTTCTATGAGTGTTGCTCGAGGGCTCATTCTCTGCTAGGGAGGCATGGAAGTGCGAGGCTGGATACAGACAAGTTGGCTGGCGGTTCTGAATTCTAAGTCACACTGTTGGTACACTTCCTTACTTGTATGCACTACATATATCCTGTACCAAAAGTGCCATCTTAAATCCTTTATTGGTATCAGGCTATTCTCTAATGGCAGCATCCCTGAACCACCGTCCATCAGGAGCTGCTGCTTTTAAAAGTGGATGTTTGGGTTATTTGCTTTAGGAGGCCCTGTATGATTCTCTATTAGTCATGAGTTATGTCATAACATTTAACATTGTCCTTTGTCCTTCTAGCTTGAAGTAGTATCGAACTGACAGGAATGCAACACCTACTTTCCTATTTCTTATCTTTCTGTGCATTTTTCTGCTATATATCTTTAGACTTCTAAATGACTATTTTAAGGATCTCTCTACCACATTCTCAGAGCTGAAAGTGAGTTGTAAGTTCCTAGGTGAACTGAGCATGCTCTGCACTGTGGGACTCACAGTTATCTTACTTCTCCACAAATCTGTCACAGACTGTGTGTGTGTTGTTTTGCATCTACCTGCCGTTTGTGTTACACCTTTGCTTGTTTTCTTTAAATTTCTTTTAATATTTAGGGAATGTTATTTTTTTTTACTCATGGTTATCCCTGTGTTTGTTCTCAAAATACACTTAATTTCTTTTTTTCCTAGGCCATTTGTTAAGTCTTCCCACTAATCATCAAGGAGCTTGATTTGCATTCTTCATTTCCTATTTTCAGTTATATAATGCCTACCTTGTCAGAATATACATACATACTACATACACACTACATACACACACCTATCTATCTATCTATCTATCTATCTATCTATCTATCTATCTATCTCTTCTTTTGAATTCTTCTTTTACCTTAAAGAAAAATAAGCGGGCAGCAGCCAAAGAGGACATGTCGTTCTGTAAGGGACATGCATGAGTTCTAGCACTGTGGGGGAAAGCAGCTGAGAAGCAGGACCGGGCGGAGGTTAAGGGGGCACATGCTCAGACCTCACAAACAAGGCAAAGGACAATGTGGCCTTCAAATTTGCATTTTCAGTTGGATATTTGTTGTGATACTTCTAATCAGTCATTACAGATTACATAGTTCCATTATGCTAATGTCTAAGCTGTTTTCCTGTGCCAAACGCTGAATCTCACTTGTAGAAGGGCACAACTATTAACTACAGATTGGTTAAATGGCAAGATGGTTAAATGCGTGCCTATAGGTCAGGCAGTCTTAGAGATGTGACCTTGAGCAAGTATCTTCCAATCCTCTAGGCTGTTTCTTCATTGGCCAGCCAGAATAGAAAGAGGTAACAACCCACATATGAAAAACTAAGTTCTTGGCCTGAATTAGACAATCAAGGTTAGCTCACACTCACATAAAAGCAAATGATTAATACTACTCTCCTTCTAATTAATATATAACTGTTAACACATGGTAAACTGCCAATACCTTTAGTAGTCGTTAATGATTTATTTTTTGGAAGTTCTTTTTGTTGACATTTGTTAGTGTTCATATATATCTAAGTACGTTTTTAGTAAATCCATGTTAAAAGAGACTTCTGTTTTTAGTTTTGATGTAATATCTATGCATGAATTAAAACTTAGTTCCATGTATCTCTCTCAAACACACTTCACCCTTTGTTCTCTGCTACGGGAATCCCACATCTCAGAGCGCGGTCTTTAAGGTTCGCTTTCAGCTCAGAGTTTGTGTTGCTGCTTGCTAACACACAAGAAGGAAGGCTTGAGCCTTATTTGCATATATGTCACATTTTATTGTTCTTTTCTATACACCTAACATTCAAGCCATTCTTCAAAAAAGCAGTTTTCTTTCCATCTAGGCTTCCAAAGCCTCTAATTAACTGTACTTCTAACAATAGTTTTATACCCAAATAAGTAATATGTTTTTGAGGAGCATGCATACAGTAGTTATGATTCAAACAACATTTAATCCCCATTTTAATTCTCAAAACCATAAATCATAAACCCTAGCACTGGGTCATAGTCACCATTCCTGCTGGGTTAGGATTCACAGTGGAGGACATGGAAAGCCAGTGGTCACAGTCTTAGTAAACAGTTCAACAGGGAATACCGTGACACCTGAATTTCAGTAAAATCTTTTTTCTCCTTCCTGTGATGGTAACCTATGGGGTCAAAGTAGGAGAGCATGACTCTCTTCAAACTCAGATGCCCTAGAACCAGCACTGGAAAGAAGTTGAGTGTATTTAGTATGTTCTGCTCCTTGGTTTTAGGATGTCAAGCTTTTATGACCCACTGTCCCTGCAAACCCTGTTAACCCTGCAGGGCCGACTATCCTTCATATACAACACTGGATTTTCCAGTCCATAGGAGTATCATAAATTTCTGGTTTCAAGAAAACATGAAATAGTACAAAATTATTACTTCATATTCCTATTCACAAACTCATTACTAATAGCAGTATCTGCTGTCAGAGTCTAAGTTACATTATCTAATGAGTTTTAAAACAGATTTGGATCAATGTCCCTAAAGTCAAACTGAGGAACAGTAAACATGCAACAAGCAAAAATGCATGTGCATGTACCCACTCACATATATATGAAATCATATATATATATATATATATATATATATATATATAAAGACTTCTCTACCACCTCCCTTGAAGTGAGATAACTAAAAATATATGTATAGATGGGCCAAAGGAATAAAATGTTTGTAACCTTTCCTTATAAAAGCAAAACCACAAATGACAGAAGATCATATTGTTAAGTATATTTTTAAGATGATGTGATCTCCTTTCAACTGGTGTCATAGCTCAAAAGTATTAAAAACCATTCCAGTGTGTACAACTGGAAAGCCTCTGACAGATGCTAACATGAAACAGGAACAGTTTTTCTAAAGTTCAGCAGATATTTGTTATAAAACAGATCATTTGATATGATTATAAAAAAACCAGCTGGTGATTCTAGCTAAGGCTCTCCCACTATGTAGGCAAACTAAGGTGCCAATAAGGCCCCAGTTAACCACTATAGATAATAGTAAATATAGCATCATATAGCGTCAGACCAGAACTTAAGTGATAGAAAATCTTATAAGCACTTACACTAGCAAGACATATTTCTAAATCCTTAACATATATTATCTTTTCTTTTTTTAAATATGTGTGTGTGTGTGTGTGTGTGTGTGTGTGTGTGTAAGCATATAACACGTGATCATGTGCCTATCGAGGCCAGAAGAGGGCATTAAATCTCCTAGAATTGTTTTATGTGTAGTCATGAGCTACCTTTTGTGGGTGTTGAGAAAAGAACCAGGTCCTTGGTAAGAACAGCAAGGGCTCCTAACTAATAAGCCATCTATCCAGCTGTGTTTTCAATTCTTAGGGAAGTTTATGACAAGTATCAGTATCATCTCGATCCTAACAAATGAGGGGACAGGGTACATCCAAAGATGTCTCATAATGTGCTCAATGCCTAACAACTGGTATAAAAGCCATGATTTCAAACCAACTGCTGGAGCATTTCAAGTGTGGGCTTATAACCATCAAACCACCTCCAGCTGTCTGCCTTACCTGCTCTAGAACTGATTGCATTCTGGAAAAAAAAATCCTATACCAATCACTCTCCTTAATCTATAGACTAGAAATGGTTTGCATGAGAATGTAAAGTCACTTCTAGTTCTGATATATGAATCATTAGGATTACCATATTTTGTCAAGCTTAGTTTTCTCGAACTTAAAAAAATTGTCTGTATGTATTTCTATGCATACATGTGGTGCCCACGTGGGCCAGGATAAAGTAGTGGACCCCTGGAATTGGGGTTTTAATGATTGTGAGCTGAGCCACGTGGGTGCTGGTAACTGAACCTGGGTCTCCTGGAAGAGCAGCCAGTGCTCATAACTACTGAGTCTTCTCTCCAGCCCCTGAGTTTTCTTGAACTTTTAATGTTTATTTGTTGGATGTATTTTCTACTACCTCATGATTAAATATCCTTGTATTCAGGATTCTTTTGTCATTATTTCCTTGGAAAAGTTCAGTTCATTGAGTATCAACCAGACAGTCTCTCACTGGAATGTTGTGTAGCCTTAGCCAAATTGTTTCATATACTCTGAAACGTAGATTGCCCATTATGACCAGAAGTTGATGTCAAGTGTCTTCCTTACCATGTCCCACCTTACACACTGATGCAGGAACTCTCGCTTGAACCCAGAGCCTGCTGACTGGGCTAGTCTTATTCCAGGGATCCTCTGCCTCTGCCTCCTGAGGCTGACATTACAGGCTGACCTCTGCATCTACCTGGTATTTATGTGTCTTCCTCTGAGATTCACAATGACATCGGGTATTGGGGACCCAAACTCTAGTCCTCATCCTTGTGCTGTAAAGGTGCTTTTCCCACCCGCCATCCCCTCAGCCCTTCCTGCTGTTCTTGACTGTTCTTTAACACCGCTCATATGCCCTGCTTGCCTGAAAATTACCAGGACTCCAGAAAGTGTGTCTCTCAGCTCCTCTGGCATCGACAGTACCTAAAACAGACAGGCCAGAGCCTTCTACTGTACCCAACTCTCCCATATTGTGTTGGTTTTAGAATCAGAGATTGAGATCCGGTATCTCTGTTACCTTTAAGCCTATGATTTGAGATTACTTAGATTATTTGTGTTCAAATGATTTGCCTTAAAATTGAAGAGAAGTATTTTCCCTACACCAGGACAGGTAAACTGACCAGGAAGCCAATGAAGCTTACATTTTAAGAGATCCTGACTTGTATTTCTTATATTCAAAATATTATGCTGTTTTTCTCAAGGCACTCAATATTGCAATAACTTGACACACCATAAAACCTGGATCCATTGATACCTATAACAATACCACAAATATGCAATTCCAACACAGTAAGTGACCAGCTAGTTAACCAACAGTCCTTAGCCAAGGGACTTGTATGACACAGACTACTGGTATCTACACAAATGAGATTAATTTCAAGGAGACATAAGTTAATGCTAGAACTTTTTTGTATTGTTATTGTTGTTATTATTATTATTGTTGTTGTTATTAATAATAATAATAATTTATTTTTTTGGTTTATCAACTGTAACTTAACAATGACTGAACAGAATGTAAGTTTTCTCTTAGTTGAAAGTTGACATTGGCAACATACCTGGGTTCCTGGGTAGAGAGGACTAAATGTTTTAAAAGAACTAATTTTCAAATGAGACAGGCATGGTGCAATGCTATTATATTTATCTAGGGAAACCTGACTTACATTCTCTCCTTTTTACTTTCTCATTATGAATTCTTATGGGTGTATTTAAGAATATTTTTAATTAAATAATTTTAAAAGATAATTTAGTGTATACTCCATTTTGGGTATTTGTTTTCCATATTTACCCTTCTCTTATGAGATAATTATATATAAAGTGTTTTAAAATGCAGTATACAATAGCAGTATACTAACCACAGAGACCAGAAGGCACAGAAACACCTGAGACCCTCCAAGGGAAGGTGCTTCTTCAAGTAAAAACCACACTGTCTGCTACAGAGAAAATGAAGATGGACATCTTTATGCCCTAGAAAAAAATTAAACTTGCACCTTAAAATATTTAAGTGCTGTTATTGACAAATTACTTCGGTATTTTTATATTTTTCCAATTTTCTCTGTGCAAGCTTGTAAACAAGACAATCTACTGCACTCTGATGTGTTTTCCCTTAAAAATGAGGCTGTGCTCAGAGAGCTGTCATGAAGTTGATAAGCTCAGTGCATCTACCTTCCCCAACAGGAACAGATGGTTCATTTCCCGTATCATTTCAAATTCCCTTCATACTTGATAGCTAAAAGGTGTCTCGGTTTCAAAACAAATACAGGCGATAATGTGTTTTTGTAGAAGGCACTACAGTGTATTATTGCCTGACAACTACAGGCAAATGTAGTTCTTGCTAAGTAAATCTGTACATTACTTTCCTATTCGCTGTGACCAAACACCTAACATGCAACTCGGAGAGGAAGGACGAGGATTTATTTTTGGCTCACTGTTTGAGGACACACAGTCTAACATGCTGGGAGAGGCAGAGCAGTGGGAGCATGAGGCACTGTGCCCACCCACAGTCCGAAAGCAGCTGGTGCTGGTGCTGGTGCTGGTGCTGGTGCTGGTGCTGGTGCTCAACAGGCTTTCTCTTTCCTCCCTCCCATTCAGTCCCAGGTTCTGGACCCTTGCACGAGAGACCCGCATTTAGCACTAGCCTCCACTTACTCAATTAAACCTCTCTGAAGAAGTCCTCACAGACAGTCCAGAAATCTGTCTTCTAAGTGACTCTAAATGCAGGCCAGCTGACAGTTGAGATTAACCATCACAAGTCGACCCCTTGTCAATATAATATCCAAACATGTAACTTTAAAACTGTAATAGTAGGGGATGGAGAGATGGCTCAGCAGTTTAGAGCACGGACTGCTCTTCCAAAGGTCCTGAGTTCAAATCCCAGCAACCACATGGTGGCTTACAACCACTCATAACAAGATCTGACACACTCTTCTGGTGTGTATGAAGATAGTGACAGTGTACTTACATATAATAAATAAATAAATCTTTAAAAAACTGTAATAGTACATATATACATTTTTGAAGCTAGTCTTACTCTCATTGGTAAAGTTCAGATTCTTCTCTGGGTCTTCAGAGATAATGACATTCTTTCCTTCTAGATATAGGGAAGATAGTTCAGGAATGAGTCTTATAACCTACTTTGGAAGAATGTCGGAATTTTTCATGCTGGCTGAAGTGGGTTACTTCAGATGTAAAGCATCAAACCATTTATGCTGACAGAAGGTTGTGACTTACAGTCAACAGACATGTATATTTGTTGGTTATTCATCAGTACAAGAGGATTGGAGATGAGATTATGAGACACTTGGTCCATGCTTTCAAAATGTGTATCACAGTCTAGAAATATGCATATGTGTCTATATGCAAAATTTAAACCCTTACTGCTACACACTTTTTTCCAGATAAGCTGTTTCCCTTTATAACCGAATTTTCCAGGACATTTGCCTTTTTCCTTAACTCTTACTGACTCTTAAGCTCAGTCAAATTTAGTTTCAGTCTCTAGAACTCCAGCAAATATCCTCTTGTCAGATGGCAGCCACAGCTCCTCCTCGGTCCCCTGACTGTCCTCTGACGGGGCTTAGGACACGCTCCTTCCTGCACACTTGCACTGGAGAAAACATCTGAAGTTTCTTCAGGCAGCATGAAAAATTCCGACATTCTTCCAAAGTAGGTTATAAGACTCATTCCTGAACTATCTTCCCTATATCTAGAAGGAAAGAATGTCATTATCTCTGAAGACCCAGAGAAGAATCTGAACAACCAAATGTCACTGTGGGTCACCTGCTACTCCCCTTGTCCTCTACAGTGATTTATTTCTTCATCACACTGAGTATAAAGTACACATAGCTTTCTCTGTTTTCTTATGCTGTCATTTCTAAAAGCCCTTTGTCATACTAACTATTTACTCGGTAAACGTGTATGCTTTTCTCTTGGTAGCCTCCTTGGTCACATGGGCCTCAGGGCATTGATTGTTTTAGAATTAGGTAAGTGATACATGAGATTCCCCCCCCCCCCCCAGTACCTACTCCTTCCCATGCTTAAGAACTTTGTCACACTGAAACTTAGTGTGTTTCAGGGGTCTTCTAAAGACTCTGTCCTGATGAATGCTACACTTCCGAGTGAACCACAAACCTTCACACCTGATAGACATGCAGTGTGATAGCCATTCGCTACATTTCATGTTGTTCTTCAAAGACACCTCAAATCTAACAGCATCTGAAACACAGCATTTAATTGTTTTTCTCCAAATTACTCCCAAACCCAGTATTCTGTCCTATAGCAAATAGCTCTAATATCTACTGAGCTAAACCATCCCTAAAATTTGTACTTCAACAACTAATGCCTGTTAATAATCTTTGATTATTTTTCTAGAATCTCATTTTTTTCCTACATGAAGGCTATGTTCTTACAATGCTTTATTCCAGTGCTCTTTAAAAATATCCATTTCTTCTCATGCTTCAGTCGGTTTTCTAACATAAAAACAATCATCCGTCAATTTATTTATTCACAGGTATATAGGATCTCACTGTGTAGCTTGGGCTGGCCTAGAACCTGCCAGTGAGCCCACAATGGCCTTAACTTCAGGATCCTCTTACCTAAACCTTATGAGTCTTGAGATTAAAAGTGTACAAAACCATACTTAGCTAGATTCAAAACTATCTTTTAAAAAAAACTTTATTTTTGTATGAATGCATCTGCTCAGCAAGGTCAGAAGAGAGGGTAATATCCCCTGTAGCTGAAGTTACATGTAGTTAAGACATGCGCAATGTGGGTGTTGGGAACTGAACTATGGTCCTCTGAAGAAGCAGCAAGCACTCTTAACCTCTGAGTCATCACTCCATCCCCACCCCCAATGATCTTTTAAATAAGAGTTTTCTATAAATATTCTCAAACTTTTAAAAATGACACTGGACTATTAAACGAAATGCAAAAAATATTAGTTAAAAAAATTAAGAAGAATGGTAAGAAATAAGGCTGGGGGGTAAGAGGCAGGGGCCAAATCCCATAGAGTTTTTTTTTTTTTTTTAATACTAGAGAACAAGTGACTGGTATTAGGCATTAGTAACTAGCTGGCATTCCATTTCATTGTCATTTTGCATTTCTGCCAAATTCTTCACAAGCAATGAGAGAGAATACAATTTTAGGGAAAAATAACTGTTCCATCATTACTATATTTTATAAGTTTATGTTTTGGATATATGACCTTACAGTACATCTGCATTTTAAAGTACAATGAAAATAAGATACAAATGATCTGTATAAACAGCATGGATATACATGTAGAAAGACATATACTATTGCGACTAAAATATCTCATGATAATGAGTCTTAAGAGGTCTTTTCATGTCAGAAAATTAAGACCAGAAAAGTATTAAAGCACAGGCAAAGAAGTCTGGACAAATGTCTATAGACTGTGGCAGAGAGGTCTGAGGAAAGGCTCACCAGCTGATCCAGATGAAACTCCTACCAAGTGCTTGTGAAGCTGCAAAGTGTGTGCACAGAGGTGAAGGACACATCGACATCCCACACAAGGCACGTTCTGCTGCTGGAAGCTGCTGCACTGCACTGTATCTGATTATTTATTTATCATTATTCCAAGTTCAAGTCTTATTGCTGTAAATTGTGTCATTAGAATTTCATGAGCAAAGCTTTTAGCAAAGCAAGTGGTTTAAATATTAGTTTCCAAAATCAATAGTTTCTGCTCAATTGAACTACCTTTTGGGGGGGGGGCGGTGGTAATTACTAAAAATAACTTTGAAAGGTCTATTAAAGTTTTAAAGTTTTAAAGTTTAAGTCCCAGAAAAGGCAAGTTGCACCAGAAGACAATGTATAACAATAGATCCAAATGCCCAATCATGACATACAAAATGTTATGCAAAAAGATGCTTGTTAAATAAAGTAAAAGGTTTATTTTAAAATCATTTGTAAGAACAAAATCTAAGTGTAAAAAGACAGTAGACTAAACAAATACCCAACTGAACCCTCAAATTGAGAGCTTGAGGTCCAAAGGATATATTGAAGGGAGCCAGAGATATCCCAGCAACCACACAGCAGTTCACAGCTGTCTGTAAATTCAGTTCCAGGGGCATCTGATGCCTTCACACAGACACACATGCAAGCAAAACACCAATGCGCATTTAAAAACAAAGAAATATATGTTCAAATAGGAACTCAGAAAATAGCTTTGGCAAATATCTTAGTTTCCCTTTAGCTTCCAGTAGCATTATTTTTCTGCGAATCTAAGGTCAAACATTTCAATTGTTTTAAGAATTGATATTTGCTTCAGCAGACTATATTGCTAAGAGACAAAAAAAAAAAAAAAGAAAGAAAAGAAAAAGAAAAAGAAAAGAAAAATTCTAGTGTCTTCCATAGTAAACACGAAAAACTTACCATTTAAAAGTAGAGAAATCTCTGTGTTACAAGGGCTTAGATCATTGTTTCCATGTTGACCATTCCATAGCAATACCTTTTCTAAAAGGAACTATACCAAAAGTTTTTAGATTACAAATCAACCAACCAACTAAATACCAGCTTCCTCTCCTGTCACTTCCATGCTGAATTATCAACATTGACTATTTCCAGATTGTTTTGTTTTTTTTGGGGGGGGGTTAAGTACACAGATACTTCAAATTATTACTAAGTTTATTCTTTCAGATTTCCTTCACTTAACCATTCCAATCTTATTTACTTGCATCAAAAGATATCCAACCCCCAATCTAGCACATTAATCATCATCTTTTATTTCATATACCATCCTGTCAGTATAATCACAAAACACAGATGTTTACCTCAAATGTTGACTAACTATAGCACTCTTTTGGAGGGAATACAAATCCCCCTGGCTCTGGTACTTTCTCTGGACAATGGACCATGGGTTAATATAGTTTCCCAGCCTAAGAAACCATTTGGTCATGCTTCTCAGACCGTTGCTTCTCCAGGTGTAGACCCTGGATTACTAAAAGGACTCACAGGCAAGCCTGGAATTGCTATGTCCAAACTTAGAGATCCATCAGTCTGTGCTTCTTGAGTGCTGGGACTAGGGACATGTCATATCACAGGGGACTTGACCCTACTGCTGATTTCAAATACATTGACAACCTACTCTTTAAAAATGGGATATAAGTGTGAGTTCACTGGTCACTGGATGCCAGAGTAGTTCCTAAAACCCAAGTATGCACAGACTCTTCTTCCCAAAGGTTTGAGTGTAGTTTGTCCCCTAAGGGTTCATGTGTTGGGAGTGCAGCAGTACTCAGTGAAGTTGGAACCAATCAGATTGCTAGGTGGCTAAGTTCACTTGCCATCAAGGCTGAGGACCTGAAGTTCTATCTTCTGGATCCATATGACAAAAGGAGGGAACCAATTCTCATAAGCTGTCCTCTGACCTTCACACAAACACCTACATATGCTTACACTCACAAAAACAAATATATAAACAAATGTAAAAGGCATGATGGGACTTCTTAAGAGGTGGGACTTAGTGAGAGGTCATTTAGGTCACAAGGGTCACTTCTCCAGGAGAGATTAAAGGACTTCTAGGCCCTGGTTAGTTCTTATAAGAGGGTTGTTATAAAGACCTCCCTGGTTTCTTCATGACTTCTTATCTTGCCATGTGACAGTCCCCCAACCCAGTCTCCTTTCAAGATGCCGTGTGCCATGAGGTAAGAAAGCCAGGGGAACATGTACCAGATTCAGCATCATACTATCTAAGGTTTCAGTCATGCAATCTGCGATATAAATAAACCTGGTTTCTTTACAAATTCCTCTGGTTCTGGTACTTTCTCTGGACAATGGACCATGGGTTAACACAGTTCCCCAGCCTAAAAAACCATTTGATCAGGTTTCTCAGAGCGCTGATTCTCTGGGTATAGACCCTAGATTGCTAAGAGTAGTTCATCTGGAAACTTGTTAGAAAAACCAAATTACTGGGCTCCACCCCAGCCCTAATCAATCACAAACTCAGAAAATGGGGCCTAAGAGCTGTGTTCAGGTAGGCCCTCCAGGGGATACATTTTGAGACTCTCACTGACAAGAGATTTAAACTTTTTTAGTACAGGGATGATTAAAGGATTACCAAACATCATTTAGCTTTGTGATTATTTTAAGCTATTTTAAAAACTGGGACACAAATAGCAAATAGCAAATTGGACTGCAGTACCTGATTTGGAGTAAAGATCAAAAATTAAAACTTTGCCTATTACACACCAACTGAAAAAAACGGGGTTCTGTCCCTGTTGTTTATATTCAAGTATGTACAAATACACACTGGATTTCTGAAATCCTTTGGGTATTTGCATGCAGCATTTAGTTCTTTTCAGTCTAGGTTCATGCGTCTCTATTTGGTCCTTCCTCTCAGCAGAAAAATTCAACATGCTAAGAGAGCTGAATGAGTTTTGTGTCCTCTGTTGCTTTGAACAAAATCTCAAACATTTGATTTTTACCAATAAAGACTTGGGAGCCAGATGCTAGGGGGAAAGCCTGCTAGCTCCAAGAGGCAGAGAAGGCACCCAGCTGACTTCCCTCCTCAGCCGACATCCCAAAAGGAAGCTTTCCTTTTTCATGCTTCTCAAACTGAACGTCCCTCCCTTCTACTTCCTGTCTGTCTGTCTGTCTGTCTCTATCCATCCTCCTGGCCTCCTATTACTCTCTCTATTTTTTCCCTATGTTCACTCCCTGTCAATTGGTTGCTTGCTCCACCTCTTGACCTATGGGATGACTTGACTTAATCATGTTTACAAGAAACAGAAGACTCTTGAATAAAATGTGTGTGCTAGGACTGAGCTACACTACAACTAGGAATAGTTTGGGTTTTCTGTTATTTTTCCCCCCAGTAAATAACACAATCTCGGGGTTTACAGTGTGATCAGATAGCCTTCAGTCTCCTACAATTGTACTAAAAATGAAGCCTGGAGTAGCTATCTTTTAAAATACCTATATGAAGCATGGGCAATTATAAAAATTAAGATGTATTCTAGATAGAAAACAAAAACAACTCAAGAACCATTTACCAAGTTTACATGGTTATATTGAGACCAACTTAGTTTAAAATGTCAAAAATTGTTGTTACTTAGCATAGCTAATTTTTCAGCTATCATTGGCCACACTGGCAGCTATCTTTAAAAATGAGACAGATCTGCTATAAAAGCTTTCAGAAATTGTTACTAAAACTAAGTATAGTTAATTTTTTTTGGTCAGGATTTACACTATAGTGATGAAAATTGACAAATTGTCCTTGGATTTTATATGAAAATATTTTGCAAAACAATTATATGATCTCTGACCATTCCAGAACTTTGCAGCGAAATAGGGGCTGAAGTTATTATAAATAAGATAATTAAAATGTGTTAAAAATTAAGTCATCATATCACATAAGAAAAGAGATACCCATGGATTTTTTAAAAAAAATATTAAATTTACATTTCTAGTATTTCAAACTATATGCTAAGTAAATAAGCTCTTATTTAAAAAGTTAAACAATATTGATACATGTCTTCAAGTGCAGAGAATACAGAAGGCATTCAATAGAGTCCTGGCAAACTCAAATGCTGAGTTTAGCTAACATCTTTATGGATTTAGTAATGAGAATGGGGATTATGTGGCAGGGTTCCACGTGTGGTTTTGAAACATTTAAAATGGTAAAGCCACACATGATGGAGAAAGAATTAATGTCAAAGGCAATTATTAATGCCCCATCAATAAGATACTAAGAAATGTTGCGACAAAATATTAGGAGGAGAAGATGAAGTTAAAAACATTGGGAAAGGCAGCTCTTGTAAATCTGCCATCAGATTTCATAAAGAAGTAATTGTCATTGATAAGGCTTAGACATTATGGTATTTGAAAAGTGTTGGATAATCACATATAAACTGTTCTTCTATATTGTAGATGATTTCCCCACAAGCTAACTATAATATTATAGACAAAATATCAAAAATCATTAGCTCAGCACTGTGAAACAAAATGTAAATATTTCAGAGGGAATAAAAATCTTATCAACTAAAATTTTTATAACTATCTTTCAAATGTAAATAACTTTGAAAAACAATTTTATCTAAATCTTTTAGAAAGCTGAAAAGACTCAATCTGAAAATATGTCCACAATATTTCCAGGTTTATAAAATAGAAGTAATTTTTCAGTAATAAACTGCATATTAAAGCTGAGATTCAACATTCATGCAATATGAAATTTTAAGAAAGAAAAGCATTAAAGAATGAGCATTTATAATATGATCAGTAAGTATGTGATTTTCATAAAATGTATTACATGCAGAATGAAAGCTAAACGGACACACTGTCACCTCCCTCCAGATGAAACACTCCACCCTTTATAATTCAAGTGTGGGAGACTTTTACTATTTCTCAGTGAGTCTGGATTAGCAAACTTGGAGAATATACAGTGAAAGAAAAGCTAATCAGTTTGCCATTCCTTTTTATCTGAGTCAGAATTTCAGACCTATAATACAGTGAAAAATAAAGTTCTCTACCAATTAGAAAGTTTGAGAGTAGCTATCTACTAACAAGATAAACTTATACTTAGAACTTAACGATTAGGTTATGCATGGTTAATATATATGTATATATAGTATATATGTATATATAGTATATATGCAGTATATTGTATATATGTACATATAATATGTAATATACATTTACAGTATACATATACAATGTACAATATGTATTATATATTACATATACACATATGTATATTACGCATTACAAGTTACTTGTTAACCAGCTCTAAGAAGCTTTTAGTGTACTCTCCTATCCCAGGCACACTTCCTTCCCCCAGCAACACCACACCCAGTGTACCCTGAGAGCATGAGTTCACACACACACATGCGTCCAGCCTGCTCGCATCCCTATCAGAAATGCCTGTCTTCTACTTCTCCTCCTGTGATATATTACTTTTAACATCCAGAAAAACGTTGCTTCCCAAACTGACAACAGAGTTAACACGCTTTCTCCACTTTATTCGACTTACTTTGAATGCAGGATCCAAGTAAATATGTACTCTAGGAGCCTTCCTTCTACCTCTGCCTATTCTGAATATAAACTCTTAAGGTTGGACCACATATGCAAATAAATAACAAAAAATAGCATGTAGAAGAACAGTAGGACTCTCTTAGGTTTTATCTTTATTTTATGTGTAAGTACATGTGCGCCGTGTCTGCAGGGGCAGGGGAAGGTTTTGGATTCCCTGAAACTGGAGTTAAAGGGTTGTGAGCCACCATGTCAGTGCTGAGACAAACCTGGGTCCCCGAGAAGCGCCTGTAATGCTGAGCCGCCATCTCTCTTGCCTCAAAGCAGGACTCATATTAATTACTTAAGATCAGTGTTGGTAAATTAATCCCCAGAGAACAAAATGGCACTGTCCTCTAGTATTACTTAGACCACCCACTAAGGATGGTCTGTGACCTGTCAATCTCTGAGCCACTCATTTAGAAACTTAAAAGAATATTAGTTGATTTTTGTGTGGTGACACCTTTGTCATTTTTGTTTTCATTTTCATTGTTAGTAACTTGCATTTATCAGGTAATGGCAGGTAGGAAATTTGTTCAGTCTTTTACTATACACGGTTAAAAGACTATAGACAACAAAATGATAAGACGTTGACTCTTTTTGAGACTAGATCTCATGTAGCTCAGGCTGACCTTGAATTCCTGATCTTCTTGCCTCTACTTCCCAAGTTTTACAATGACTCCACAATGAATACATGTTTCATCATGCCTGGCTCAACTCCTCTTTAGTAGTATGGTTTAGAATAAAGAATATGATATATATGTAAAAATCGTATATATTATTTATTAGTACAAATCAACATGTATTCAGGGACTTGAAAGCATATTAGTATTAGAATTAGTACAAGTTCACTTGGATATGTCTGCATATAGAAACCTTCCTTCCTTAAATTCAGACTCCAGGACCTACAAGGTCATCCATCTTAGAGTAACCCTATACAAGACTAACAACTGCATTATTTAAGTTCCTATGGGTCTCTGTATAATGTATATAATCTCAAAACCTTGGTAATATGCAAAAGCAAATCAGTCTACAATTTTCTTTCACAAACTTTAACGTTATCTTGTCAAGTGGGGTTAGTTCACAACCAGTCTTATAGTAGGTGTTAGTGCATACTTTAAATGGTCACAAAGTAACTATTTTAAAGGGCTTGTGGGTTTGTAGATTATGCAGTTTCTGTGACAGCCAGTTACCTCTTCTCTAAGAACACTCTAGCCATAGATAATATGTAATTAATAGAAAAATTAAATTTATAAACATAAATTTATTATATTTATATGAAACAGGCATGTCTGTGTTCCAGTATGGTTTTACATATATCAACAGGTGGCAGGCTTGGGGATCTGGCTCAATGACCATGATAACTAACTTGTGGTTTACATCATAGACATAAAATACTGCCATCAGGAACTGGTCACATAATAAATGTGCAAGATTATCTTGGTTCTTGTTGGTCTTAGTCAGTAACTTTTAAAGTTTTAAAGGCTGAGAAATTCATCAACTTTCGACTCCTGGAAGACAAGTTTTCATCAAAACCAAAGGTGTGCCTCATCTTTAATGGCAGATGACTAGTGAATGAAGCTATAATTCTGTGATATTAATAGGCAGCAAGCCCCTGTGTGCTGTAGAAAACAAAACAAAACAAAAAGATGTATTCATAGAAGTTGCCTCTACCACTGTAGCCAATATTGTGTATACAGGAACTCCCCAGAGCAGCTTAGTAAATGGACCACAACCACAGTTCAAATGTTCATAAAACAGCAAACTAGCTACAGATGCAGTTGAGATGCTCTTTGTTCCATCATAGCTATGATGTGACTTTGAACTACCAGACTCTTGTTAACATCTTTTAACAAACCTGGATTGCAGACTTAGTTCATCTTTGGGATTCAACTTTGGCCTTCCCCAGACTGTGTTCACTTTTTTCGTCGGGGAGAGAAATACAACAAAGCTCTTCAAAGACCACTCTAAAACTGATGGCAAATCCAAACTTCTTTCTTCCACAGAAGTTCTGGTCTCCCTAGTGACCTGGGTGTTTCCCATGACTAATTGTTCTCTCTGTTCTAGAACTCCTCTTCAGGGAACACAACTGAAGAACACATGCTATGCTTCCAAGCGCTTTCCTAAAGTTGAATTTAAACTGCCTTAGCTCAAATGCTTTTTTGTCTTTATAGTAATCCACCTAAAATGCCTCCCAAGATTCCAACACTATCTTTACATAGATGAGCAAAAGTACCTCTATTTCACGATCTTCTTTAAAGCAGCAAAGAGTTGTTTGTTGCTATCAACTAATAATTCTAAAACATCTCTCACTAGAGTATAGGTATTCTACATGTCTGATGGAAACTTTCCAAACATTAATTTTCTTCTCAAAGATATGTATATAAAACACTCCTTTTCAGTAAGACAATTCAGTTAAAAAGTCTGAACTATAGAGTAAAACAAACGAAGAAAAGGATGGCCCTAGAGGGAACATGCATTCCCTTACGGCATTCCCTCTGAAACAGTGGCACAGCAGTGCACAGTACTATTCCAGCCACACAGTGGCTAGGAAGCAGAGGGGCTCTTCTTGATGAGCATGTAGAACTGAGACCCAACATCTGAAGTTTAAAAAAATGAAGCTTATCAAGATGTCATGAAACATTTACTTTGCCTCATTTTTCCTCACTGATAATTGATTTCCAGCTTTGCAGACTTAGAGTTTGAGTTATTCCTGATCATATTCCACACTGCCTGGAATGCTGTCCTGAGGTCTGTACTTGTGCATCCTTCTGCCCTGCCAATACCCTGCATTCTGACACCAGGGAGCAGAGCATGCTAAAGCTCTCTGCACATTTAAACCCAGATGTTCCTGCTTTGCCATATACTTCTGCTTCCAGTCTTTGCAAATGCTGACATTTTTTCCTTAAATGTTTATGTATAAACATATTCTACTCCATGAGCTATTACAGTAATTACAGTCTAACAGTAACAAACTATTTTAAATAGTTAAAATATTAGGTATATATTTTAGCACAGTAATAAGATAACTGAAGAGATTAATAAAGAATTAAGAGATTCTTAGGAAGACATTTAAGATACATTGAAAATAAACCCAAGAAAGAGATATATTCAACAAGGCGAAACTTGAATTTTGAAACTTTTCCTGAGGGCAGAGAAGTCAATGTAGAAACTAGAGTGTTGTGCTTGCAGCAAGTGAATCAAATGCTGGGATTGCTGCAGCTGATTTATAAATAAAAAGCGAGCAGGGAGAAGACTCACTTGAGTGAGAGGAAAAGCAAGGTGGGTCAAAGGAGCAGGGAATATTAGTGAAGACAAAACCAAGTGGCCGGCATGTGTCAACACAATGCTCTGCCCAGAGTGAGGCTCTAAGGGGCCTGCCTGGGCAGCCAGTCAAGTGCCAGTTACTGCTTGGGCCACACACATTCTGCCACTGGAGGGAGTCTGTTCACAGTGCCTTTGATGTGACTTTCCCTCTAAAACTTCTTGGTCTTCTATGGAAATGAGATAGAGCTCCTACCAAGAGTTAGAATCGGTTTGACACAGCTGATGGCTTTCTTGTTCCTGTGCTTCTTTTAGCTTTTATTCATTTCATTTGGGTTCTTTGCTCCCTAATGAAAACGTGCATCCCCCTCACAGTGATATCTGAGGCAAAGAAATGAATACAGAGCCATATGACACGGAGCAGGGCAGCTGTTAGGAAAGGGTATGAAGGAGAATATTGTCAAGCCAGGGTAGAGGGGAGCTGAGGCAGACACTGGTTTAAAGAGCGCTCAGGTCAGAAGGCACAGGGAAAGCAGGAGCAGATGTGAACTGGAAGCCGAGAACAGCTTCTAGAACTAGGAGTGACAACAGGGTTACTGTTGGGATACTGCCAAGCAAAGGGTCTCAATACCACCACTGAGATTTTTTTCAATTTGCCCTTAAAATTCAGAATTTATGGTTGTCAATAATTTCTCATGAAATGTTTTCCTAAGCAGCACACAACTAAATTGTTACAGGGTTGCAAGTATTGGCCACATACACACACACACACACACACACACACACACACACACACACACAGAGAGAGAGAGAGAAAGAGAGAGAGACAGAGACAGAGACAGAGACAGAGAGACAGAGTTAAAAAGTACTCGGTTCAGCTCAAGAGAGTACATGGAAGATAATATCCCACTCCCAATAATTTTTCTCTATTTTACAACAAGAATTGTGGTATATGCTACATAATACTTCATTTTACATTTCAAAATCCTATATGACATTACTATGCCTGTTTTGCATGGGAATGCCTCTGGCTAAGACAGGTTAAGTAACTTGCCCGTGGTTACAGGGCTAACAAGGGCCAACCATCTAACCTGGCCATGTGATCTCAAATGGTATTCCTGCTATTCCATGCTGCACGTCAGTGGGACTGAGTCATGATTACTTCACATTCTTGCAATGAAGGCATTCAAGGGACGCATTCCAAGTGCTCTTCGCAGGTGTTTGCTTTAGAAATGTTACTACAGGCCACCTAATTCGGACCGAGCCATTACACACTTGGGTTATTATGCTCCCAGAGTTAAACTGTGTTCAGTTCATATGTCAAAAGCATAAAAGGAGGTTTCAGCTCCTGTAATTTAAGTAAACAGGTTGCTTAAAAAGATCTATGTTTTGAATATATAAACAAGAAAAATTTCCCTTCTCTTTCTCCACCAAATGATGATTACAAAGAAACTGTAGTTTTCTTAAGTTATATTCACTTGCTAAGTAGCATCATAAGCCTCATACCTAGAGGTGTTGACACCATATCTAGACAGTCATAAAATGACCTACTCAGAGGGATAATGACTGTTAACGAGAGAAAGTGGAGGGATGTGTGTGTTAATACTATTAAAAACTAGTCTTTTCTACTTCTCTATAACAATATTGTTAGCTTGAAGAAACACATAGAGATCTATCTACCTTCTCTATCTATCTATTGGTCTGTCCGTCTGTACGGCTATCTATCTATCTATGGCAACATGTGAATAAACCCTTTTCAGAAAGGAAGAGAAGTCCGTGCCCACATGCACACACACACACACACACACACACACACGTGTGTGTGTGTGTGTGTGTGTGTGTGTGTGTGTGTGTGTGTGTGTGTAATAAAAACATGAGAACCAGAATTGATATAGAACTGTATAGGGGCAGTGAGATTTTTTTTTCTTTTTTCTTTCTTGTCACAGGTCAGCAGGTGCCTCATGCTATTGTGGGAAGAAACAAATTAAAACTGGATTCCCATTATTACTGATATTTTCAGATGAAAGACACGATTTTTTCCCTCCCATTAAAAAAAACATTATGAAACTACATGTTACATTCAATATAAGTACGCCAGAGCACCCTAGAGCTAGGAAAAGAAGTACTTGGCTGGTTAGAACAGGGATTAACAGTGCCCCCATAGCTACTGTACATATTCCAACAGTTTCCTATCATGAATCCTCATTTTGAACTATAGTGACTAGCACATGGGCAGGAACCATGTACCAGCAACAAAGCAGACATCCCTAGGAAAGACTACTCACAAGGATATACGCATGTGCACTTACAGGAATCCTCTTGCTTTATTAAAAATCGAATGCATGGCTATCTGAATTCAGATATTCTCCCAAGATTACTAAATATTTTGAAAAAACTAAAAAATAAAAGGAAATTCTGTGAGATGATGCTAGTAACATAAACTACCATTTAGAGGAAAAATCAGCTACAGACAAAGCATAAAAGAGGAGAGCCGATGAAATGAGAGACAGTTATGTTTTACTAGGAACCATAGCTTGTGACTCATGAAACATGCAGAGCATGATACAATTCAAAACCTCTGCAAGTAGAAAGGAACGGACATCAATGATCACCCCATACTTTGCCCTGGACTACTTTATTTCGTTTCCAAGGAATTTATGTTTCCTTTGTCAGTGACCAAATTAGCAGGAGTAAAATGGAAGGGTAAAAAGTAAGCCACAAAGAAAAGTACATACTCCCATATTCATAAAATAAAACTATAGCTTTGTAGACCTAACACACACACACACACACACACACACACACACACACATATGTTCAGCTACGTCTGCTGCTGGAATCTTTCCTTTCTGCTCTGTATTTCCATTTGAGGGGCTGTGGGAAGGAAAGCGAGTGGAGTCCTGGGAGCAGACACCATGCATCTGGAAATATCTCAATATGAAATCGAACTAAGGAAAGTCGTAATACACATTGAATGCAGCATACTACAAACCGGTCTATAAAAAAACCTGTGCCTGTTCCCTCTAAATGACTGTCATGAAGCCAACATACTGATTAGAAATTGCCATCTATTGGAACAGGGTCACAAGGGGAGGGTGGGACGTAGGCATGTGACAGTCTGTCCATGGAATGTCTCCATTTTCTTTCACATTTTTCAAGACATGGCTCTTTGTAACTCCTTGGTTTAAACTACTTTACAAAATGAAGCCTGACTAGTCTAGAGTACTATAAATAATTATTGTTAGAGCTATCGCTTGATCCCAACATCCCCCTCAATTAAATGTTACATAATTTGCTCCTTTTGCAGGATTCATAATGGCAATTGAAACAACTAAAAATGGATCCAAAGAGCTACTACTCCAGAACAGAATATAGTAAAAGCAGAACTAACTCCCACACCATGCATTAGTACTCTGAACTTCATTAAACAAACATTTCCCCGACCCCTGTGATAAACACAGAGAATGCAATCCTAAAAACTGAAATTATTAAGGTCTGAGGAACAGCATTAGGTTATCTAGATCCACTTACTATTTGAACGAGCATTTGATAAACCACTGAATCAAATACAAATCAAATCTACTTTGGTTAGAATCTTGGTTTTCTCCGAAACCAAATCTGAGAAAATAAAAATAGCTGCGGTTTACAAAGATAATCTACCGACAAAGGAAATAAGCAGCCTTTACAAGAATACTTAATCAGGCTACACCTCTTTTATAAGTTAAGGTTTGTTGTGTTCAAGGGAATTTTCATTTCGAGATTATTAAAAATAAATTCATACTAACAATTAAAAATTATTAGTAAGCAGGACTTTAGTGCTCAGTCGACTTAAATGTTCAAGCTAGCAACGCCTAAACCAGTTTTTACCACTTCAATGCCTTTAAACAAACAAGATCTATGAGTTCCTATTGTTTCCTATGAGTTATGCTGCTAAATTTTATGACCTTACCGTGCACCAATTAATATCTCTCATAACTTTTCTTTAAAATGCTTTATAACCATTACTCACATACAGTTAAACATTTTCACTGATAACCAAGTGTTTCCATGTCAACCGGTTTTCCCATATTATATGCAGAATTTAACAATTATTTGGCCAATCAGCAATCAGACGACTTCTTTACAAATGAAGTTTTATTCCAAATCACCGAAACAACACTTATCCTCCAACACACCGTTCTGTGCCCAACACTTACCCTCCAGCTAGCCCAACACACCATTCTGTGCCCAACACTGATCCTCTAACTAGCCCAACACACAGCGCTGTGCCCACACTGCAGAGTACTAGCTGGCACTTCAACACTAGGACCCTGTGATCAATCATTTCCTTTTTTTCGTAGACTGCCAACTTTAACAATAGAGTACTGACACATCAACACACAATGCTGTGTGCTGCACACACACCGAATCGCAGCAGACTTAGGCCAATTCCTGTTCGGATTTTTGACAGCCTCACAATCGCTCCCTGCCCAGGGCCAAGAGCCTAGTGCCTGTCCTTGGTGCTGAAACGCAGCTTTTCTGCCCCCGACTAAAATACTATAAGGCTCACCCCAGTTAGGCACTTCTGGGGTTCAGAGGTTTGCAAGGGAAAGGTTAAGTTTCTGGCCCAGCCTATCTAGCCTTCGTGGTGGCGGCTAAGTCTCCGGCCGGGAGATCCCGGACCTGTCTGCTGCAAAAGAGGCAGCACCGGGCCGCGGACCCGAGAGGCGCCCTCTCCACAGCGGAACATTCTCCCGCGGATCCGAACGGTTCCTTCTTCCCAGCGGAGCCCTCTCCGCGGACCCATCGGATCCCTCTCCCCCGGTAGCCTTCTCCCGCGGACCCGAGCGGCGCCCTCTCCCACAGACCAGAGAGGCGCCCTCTTCCCCTAGCAGCCTTCTCCCGCGGACCCGAGAGGCGCCCTCTCCCATGGACCGGACCCCTCCGCCCGCGTCCTTTTGTCTCCCGCCGGTGCCTCCGTGCCTCACCATCACGGTCGCACAGCTGGATGGCCTCCAGGCTGAGGTTCTTGATCTCCTCGCACGGGCTGCTGGGGCTGCTGAGGGCATGGTCCAGGCGCGGCACCTCCATCTTCGCGACCCCGCGTCGAAGCCAGGCGCCAGCGGCCGGCGGGGCGAAGGGCGGGAAAGGCCTGAGACGGCTGAGGACGAGGGCAGCCTCCGGTCCGGAGTCGCGGCCGAGGCGGCGGCGGCGGCGGCGGCAGAAGCTCCTCCGAGTGCGCAACTCGTAGACTGAACGCCGGCCGGCGCGAGCGCGGGAGGAGCGCGCTCTCGGCTGAAGGGAGGGCCGCGCACGCTCACGGGGCAGGCGCTGGCGGTGGACGCGCCTACCTGCCTGTACACGGGCTCCGCCCCTTTCCTACTGCGCGCAGACCCCGCCCCCTGCCTGCCGCGCGCACGCGCGGGTTGGGGGGGGGGGGGACAGGGTGTCCGTGGACGCGCCTACCTGCCTGCACACGGGCCCCGCCCCCTTTTTTTTTTTTTTTACCGCGCGCGGAGCCCGCCCCCTGCCTGCCGCGTGGACGCGCACCGTCGCGCACGCGCCCTCCGCTCTCCCCACGCGCCCAGCCAGTGGCGCGCCCAAGCTCCGACACGCCTCCGTCGCGTTCCCTCGCTCTGCGGCGCGCACCCGCAACCCACCTGCGGGCGCCTAGACCGTACCTCGGCTCCTGGCGCGCGCACGCGCATGCGCGCCCCGCCGCCTCCCTTGCGCATCCCGAACCCCGCCTGCCGCGCGCACGCGCCCTCGGCTCTCCCGGGCGTTGCAGCCCGCGCGCCTTCTCACGCTGGATGCGACCGAGGATGGAGCGCGCGAGGAGCGCGGGCTGTGGCAAGCTGCTCGGCGCGGCGCGCTCGCCCGGTGATGGAGATGGCTGCTAGGCTCTTTTTACAATGCCAGGTAGAGCCGGGCTGCTACACCGGGGCTGCGGCGAGGCGAGCACGCGCTGGTTGCTTGTTGACCACACATTGGGAAACTGAGGCCCGAGCCGCGTAGGGTTCCCTTTCCCGGCTCTGCGAGCCCAGCCGACGTTCCTCACGGGGCCCCGCAGTGAGGAATGAGCCGCCACCTGAGGACTGCACCGAGCAGGGGAGCGCGAACTCAGGTCGGTGCTGCGGGACAGGTGAGGCAGCAAGGAAGCTGGCGGCTGGCTGCTGAGGAGGCGGCTTCCGGGTGACAGCCACTTGTCAGCTCGCCTTCTCACCCACTCAGCTAACAAACAAGTCTTCAGTGCTCTCCCTGGGCCGGGCATTGTTCTGACTGAAAATGCAGGCTGAAGCACATCACCTGTTCTTTGTTACCTTAGAAAATGAAAGGGGGACCAGCGGTCTTCCAGTGATGGCATATTTGCACGCCCCATTGCTTTCCAGTACCTAAGATATTTCAGTGCACTCTGATGGTGCAGAGGTTTTAAAAATAAAGCCGATATAGATGACAGCCTGTTGGCCTCTGTTCTCATTTGCTGATTCGGAATGTTATTTTGTTTTTCTTGATATCACGGGATCAAAATGAGGTCCCTCTCCCCCTTGTATTATTTATGATTATTGGTAATAATTTATGTTCCTTGTTTACTGATTTTTCAATTTCAAACATTGATATTCACCAATAAAAACAATTTGCATATAGATTGCTATATGCTACCTCTTCTAGTCACGTCCATTTAGCCATAAACAACTAAATCTAATTGACTAAAGACTCATGAAATGGAAGGATCCACTTTAGATAAAATAAGCCCGTGAGAAAATATGGCACAAGTGAAGGTTGATAAAAATCTGTGTAAGGTAATTTTGTAACATTAAATAAAATGTCCTCGTTATGAACTTCCTTCGCTATGATTAATGAGATGGATCTTTGTTTTGAGCTGTAAAAACCATTCCAGTATTAAGGTAGGAGATACCCTAAGGAGAGAGTAAATTACTATTTGTGAAGAGAAAGGACAAGACAGTAGATATTGGTGAATTTCTTATGTTCAAAAGCCTAGATCAGTAGAAATGGATATTGACAGCCAAAGCACAGTGGGTTTATCTTTCTGAGAATTCTCAGATTTATAAATCACAAGAGGAACTACAAACTACAAAAATAGCTTACCCACAATTGAAAAAATACAATGCGCATACATTAGAACTTTAACTCATACAAATATTGTGCAAATATTACAAGTATATCAGGACAATATACCAGGTGCCAAGAATATATATTCCAGTTGGGGACCACATTCAGTCAACTGTGAGCAGGACATCCTAGGCAATGAGAATGCATTAATTACTTTCCATTACTGTTACCAAATTGCTAACATATCTGAGAAGAGGAAAGGTTTATTTTGGTTCAGTTTTGGTACAGTTAGCCTATCCTAATGGGGAAACCATGTTCACTAATGGCAGATGAGAACTAATGGCATGTATGGTAGAAGGACGCAGCCAAGGATACTACAGCTCCAAGGACTTGTCCCAATGACCCACTTCTCCACCTAGGTCTCCATTTTCAAGTTCTCCACAGTCTCCCCAATAGCATCAACTAGACTGAGAACCCGAGGCAAAGATTTAAGATTCAAACCATAACAGGGAAGGCCTCCAATAGAATGGCCATGAACCATCATATTAAGAGCAAAGTGCCTTTAGCAAACACTATGATGTTTATTTTCCGGGCTAGATATATCCAAACTCCCAAAGACATGCTACTCATCAGTCAGAAAAAGCCACTAGGCTGAACTAAGATCAAATCAACAAAAACAACAAATACACAGGCATAAATCATAGTCACCATCTTAAAGCAAACTACTAGAAACAACCAGAAGAAAGGAGTGTCATTATAGACTCAAGAGGAAGTAGAAGTCTTCATTCTATTCTATAATCTTTGGCATGAGCCTCAAGTTTATGGAACCTCTTTTTTTTTAAACATTATTTTATTTACTTAATCACTTTATATCCTAATATCAGCCACCCTTTCTTCAATGTCCCCCCCTCGGCAATTCCTCTCCTCACTCCTCCCCTTCTGCAAGAAGGGGAGCCCCCCTTCCAGGGTATCACCAGCCCTCCCTGCATATCAGACACTGTAGGACTAGGTGCATCCTCTCTCACTGAAGCCAGACATGGCAGCCCAGTTAGGGGAGCAGGATCCACAGGCAGACAACAGATTCAGGGACAGCTGCTGCTCCAGTTGTTGGGGGACCCAGATGAAGACCATGATGCACGTATATAGGAGGGTGTTAGAGGAGGGCAGTGGGAGGGTGAGGCTAGGTCCAAGCTCACACTTTGGTGGGTCAGTCTCTGGGAGTCCCCAAGGGTCCAGGTTAGTTGACTCTTTTGGTTTTGCTGTGGAGTCCCTGTCCTCTTTGGGTCCCTCGATCTTTCCCCCGGCTCTTCCACAAGCCCCCCCCCCCCAAGCTCCATCTAAATGTTGGGCTTTGGGTCTCTGCATCTGTTTCAGTCAGTTGTTGGGTGGAGCCTTTCAAAGTAGTTACGCTAGACTCCTGTCTACAAGCATAACAGAGTATCTATCATTAATAGTGTCAGGGCTTGGTTCTTGCTCATGGGATGGGTTTCAGTTTAGGCCAGCCATTGGTTGGCCGTTTCCTCTATCTCTGCTCCATCTTTGTCCCTGCAGTTTGTAGGCAGGACACATTTTAGATAGAAGGTTTTGTGGACAACTTGCTGTCTTTAACTCTGGGAGTTCTTCCTGGCTACAGGAAGTGACCACTTCAAGATCCCTTTCCCCTACTGCTTGGAGTTTCAACTAGAGTCACCCCCATAGACACCCTGGGGCCTCCCCAGTCCCAGGTCTCTGGCATGTCCTAGAGATGCCACCCACTGCCAGTTTCCAATTTCTGTCCTCTCTCCCTTGCTCTTCCTACACCTGACACACCCCTATCCTGATCGCCTCCCTGTCCCTTCTCTTACTCTGTTTCCTCCCTCCCTCCATCTCTAGTATCTGTTTTATTTCCAATTCTGAGAAAGATTTATCCATCCTCCCTTGAGCCCTTCTTGTTATTTGGGTTCTTTTGGTCTGTGGATTGGTAGCATGGTTATCTTGTACTTATGGTTAATATCCATTTAATAGTGAGTACATACCATGCATGTCCTTTTGGGTCTGGGTTACCTCACTCAGGATGATATTTTCTAGTTCCACCCATTTGCCTGCAAAACTCATGATGTCCTTGTTTTTAATATCTGAGTAATATTCCATTGTGTACACGAACCACATTTTCTTTATCCATTCTTCAGTTGAGGGGCATCTGGGTTGTTTCCCGTTTCTGGCTATTACAAAAGCAGCTGCTATGAACATAGTTGAGCGAGTGTCCTCATGGGATGGTTCAGCATCTTTTGGGTACATTCCCAGGAGTTGTGTACCTGGGTCTTGAGGTACAACTATTCCCAATTTTCTGAGAAACTGCCAAATTGGTTTCCAGAGTGGTTATACAAGTTTTTATTCCCACCAGCAAAAAAAAAAGTGTTCCCCTTGTTCCACATTCTCACCAGCACATGCTGTCCCTTGAGTTTTTGTTCTTAACCATTCTGATAGGTGTGAGGTGGAATCTCAGAGTTGTTTTGATTTGCATTTCCCTGATAACTAAGTACATAAAACATTTCTCTAAATGTTTCTGAGCCATTAGCGATTCCTCTGTTGAGATTTCTGTTTAGCTCTGTACCTCATTTTTTAAAATTGTGTTATTTAGGTTACTGGTGTCTAAATTCTTGAGTTCTTTATATTTTTTGGATATTAGCCATCTGTTTGATGTAGAGTTGGCAAAGATCATTTCCCAATCTGTAGGCTGTTGTTTTGTCCTTTGCCTTACAGAAGCTTTTCAGTTTCCTGAGGTCCTATTTATTAATTGTTGATCTTAGTATCTGAGACATTGGTGTTCTTTCTGTTCAGGAAGTTGTCTCCTGTACCAAAGAGTTCCAGGCTCTTCCCCACTTTCTCTTCTATTAGATTTAGTGTATGTGGTTTTACATTGAGATCTTTGATCCACTTGGACTTGAGTTTTGTGCGGGGTGATAAATATGGATCTATTTTCCTGTTAGACCACCACTATTTGTTAAAGAAACTTTCCTTTTCCATTGTATTATTTTGGCAACTTTGTCAAAAATCGTGTGGGCTTATTTCTTTGTTAAAAAAAATAGAATGTGGGCTTATTTCTGGGTTTTTGATTCTATTCCATTGATAAATCTGACTGTTTCTATACCAATACCATGCAATTTTTTAATGCTGTTGCTCTGTAGTACAGATGAAGTCAGGGATGGTGATACCACTAGAAGTTCTTTTATTGCACAGGATTGTTTTAGCTATCCTTGGTTTTTGTTTTTCTGTATAAAGATGAGAATTGCTCATTCAAGGTCTGTAAAGAATTGTGTTGGAATTTTGATGGGAATTGCATTGAATCAGTAGATTGCTATTCGTAAGATGTTAATTACACCCATCCATGAGAAGGGATCTTTCTACCTTCTGATATCTTCCTCAGTTTCTTTCTTCAGAGACTTGAAGTTCTTGTCATACAGATATTTCACTTGCTTGGTTAGAGTTATACCAAGATATTTTACATTCTTTGTGGCTATTGTGAAGGGTATTTTTCTCACTAGCTTCTTTCTTAGTCCACTTATCATTTGTATAAAGGAGATCTACTGATTTCTTTGAGATACTTTGCTGAAGGTGTTTTTCAGCTGTAGCTCTCTGGTAGAATTTTTGAGGTCAGTTATATTTACTATCACATCATCTGTGAATAGCAATAGTTTGACTTCTTCCTTTCCAATTTGTATCCCTTGATCTCCTTTAGTTGTCTTATTGCACTAGCTAGAGCTTCAAGTACTATATTGAAGACATAGGGAGAAAGTGGACAGCCTTGTCTTGTCCCTGATTTTAGTGGCATTGCTTTAAGTTTTTCTGCATTTAGTTTGATGTTGGCTATTGGCTTGTTGTACTTAATGTACTCTGTATCCATGAGCTCTCCAAGACTTTTGACATGAAGGTGTGTTGGCTTTTGTCAAAGGCTTTTTACGCATCTAATGAGAGCACTATGTGGGGGTTTTTCTTTCAGTTTCTTTATATGGTAGATTATGTTGATGGGTTTTTGTAATGAACCACCCCTGCATCCCTGGGATGATGCTTATTGATCATGGTGGATGATTTCTTTGATATGTTCTTGGATTTGGTTTGCAAATCTTTTATTGAGTATTTTTACATAAATGCTCATAAGAGAAATTAGTCAGAAATGATCTTTCTTTATTGAGTATTTATATAGTTTAGGTGTCAGGGTGACTATGGCCTCATGGGCTGAATTTGGCAATATTCCTTCTGTTTCTATTTTGTGGGATACTTTAAGGAATATTGGTATTATCTCTTCTTTGAATGTCTGGTAGAATTCTGCTCTAAAACCTTCTGGCTCTGGTTTTTTTTTTGGGGGGGGGACTTTTAATGACTGCTTCTATTTCCCTAGGGGTTATAGGACTACTTAGTTTATCTGATCTTGATTTAACTTTGGTAAGTGGTATCTGTCTAGAAAAATCATCCATTTCATTTAGATTTTCTAGTTTTGTGGAATACAGACTTTTAAAGTAAGACCTAATGATTCTTTGAATTTCCTCTGTATCTGTTGTTATGTCTCCCTTTACAGTTCTAATTTTGTTAATTTGGGTGCTGTTTCTCTGCCTTTTAGATAGTTTGATTAAGGGTTTGTCTATCTTGTTGATTTTATCAAAGAACCATCTCTTGGTTTCATTGATTCTTTGTATTGTCCTCTGGCTTTCTAATTGATTAATTTCAGCCCTGATTTTGATTATTTCCTAACATCTACTACTGTTGGGTGTGTCTACTACTTTTTTATTTTCTAGAGTTTCTGAATTGGAAACTTATAGTTTCTTTGGAAAGTTAGTTGTGTCAAGTGATGTTTTGCTGGGGCACACGGGTGAAGGGATGCCTTGCTAAAGCAGACATGTGAAAGACTGTTTTCCTGCAGCAGACAGAGGTGAAAGGATGTTTGGATATATATAGCAGACACGTGAAAGGACACTTGATGAAGGAGTATAAATATGACCCCGCAGAGAGTGGGAGATGAGCACTGAGTGTTGGTTTGGTTTGCTCTGCTTCACTATTCTTCACTAACCAGATGCATGTATTGGTTCAGCTTACATAGCATTGTTGAGCTCAACTTGTGATAACTCCAACATTGAGAGAAATTTGCCCAAGAACTACTAATGAAGTTCCTATGGCAGCTTGCTGCTTCCCCAGCCTCGCCTCAGGCCCGTTGGTGTGTCTAGCAGTTTCTTCAGCATTGAACTACAGCTGCTGGTTTGTGTGTGGTTCTGCCTGCCTAGAGAGAGGGTCTGCAGCTGCTGAGTCATATTTGATGTTTACTATGGGACTGACTGAGCTTCTGCCAAAGAAGATGGAGCTAGCTCCCAAAGAGCTATTGTTGAACAGGTTCACTTCCCCAGTTTCCTAATAACTTTTCTCTTCCACTATCTCTGCTGGGTGGGCTAGAGGAGAGGTTGAACCCTTATTAAAAGTAGGTTGCAAAAAAAATTATGCCTACAGCTTTCAGGTGTACGTTGAAATAGCTGATATGAGAACTTTCTAATTTCCTTATGGAGGCACTAAGTGCTATGAAGTTTCATCTTAGAACTCTCATCCCATAAGTTTGGGTGTCTTGAGCCTTTATTTTCAATGAATTCTAGAAAGTCTTTAGTTTCTTTATTTCTTTCCTGACCCAGTGATTATTTAGTAGAGAAATGTTTAATTCTCATAAGTATGTAGGCTTTCTGTTGTTGACAAAGTCCAGTCTTAATTCATGGTGGTCTGATAAGATCAAAGTGTTATTTCAGGTTTTTTATTTTGTATTGTTTTTGTTTTGTATTGTTTTTTGTTTTGTTTTTGTTTTGTTTTTGTATCTGTTGAGGCTTGCTTTGTGACTGAGTATATGTTCAGTTTTGGAGAAGGTTCCATGAGGTGCTGAAAGAAGGTACAAGCTTTTGTGTTTGGGAAAATGTTCTATAGATATCTGTTAGGTCCATTTGACCTTTATTAGTTTCATTATTGTTCTGTTTAGTTCCTGTCTCGTTGACATGTCAATTGGTGAGAATAGGATGTTGAAGTCTCCCACTATAAATATGTGGGATTCAATGTGTGATTTAAGCTTTAGTAATGTTTCTTTTATGAGTGCAGGTGCCTTTGCATTTGGCAAAGATGTTGAGAATTAAGCTGTCATCTTGGTGGATTCTTCCTTTGGTGAGTATGAAGTGTCTTTCTGTATCTCTTTTGATTACTTTTGGTTGAAAGTCTATTTTATTAGATATTAGAATGGCTATTCCAGGTTGTTTCTTGGTTCCAAAAAGTTTTTGCTTAGAAAACCCTTCCCATCCCTTTACTCTGAGGTCATATCTATTTTTGTCACTGACGTGTGTTTATTGTATGCAGCAGAATGATGGATGATGTTTATGTATCCACTCTGTTAACCTGTGTCATTTTTACTGGGGAATTGAGACCACTGGTGTTGAGAGATATTAATGACCAGTGATTGCTAGTTCCTGTTATTTTGATGTTAGTGGTGGACCTCTCTCTCTCTCTCTCTCTCTCTCTCTCTCTCTCTCTCTCTCTCTCTCTCTCTGTGTGTGTGTGTGTGTGCGCGCGCTGCGTGTGTCTGTCTGTCTGTGATGTTCTTATTTTGGATTTGCTGGTTGGAATGATCTATTTCTTGTGTTTTCATGTGTTTAGTTACCCTCTTTGTGTTAGAGTTTTCCATTTGGTATCCTCTGTAGGGCTGGGTTAAATGAAAAATACTGTCTAGTTTTGGTTTTGCCATAGAATATCTTGTTTTCTCTGTCTATGGTGATTGAAATTTTTGCTGGGTATAGAAGTCTAGGTTGGCATCTGTGATCTCTTAACTATAAGATATCTTCCCAGGCCCTTCTGGCTTTTAAAGTCTCTGTTGAGAAGTCTTGTGTAGACTAATAGGTTTGCCTTTATGTTAGTTGGCCTTTATCATTTGTGTCTTTTAATATTCTTTTATCGTTCTGTACATTTAGTATTTTTGTTATTATGTGGCAGGAGGATTTTCTTTTCTGGTCTACTCTATTTGGTGTTCTATATGCTTCTTGTATGTTTATAGACATTTATTTTTTTAGGTTAGGGAAATTTTTCAACTACAATTTTGTTGAAGTTATTTTCTGGGCCTTTGAGTTGGGAGTCTTCTTCTATTCCTGTTATTCTTATGTTTGGTCTTTTCACAGTATCTCAAATGTCCTGGCTGATTTGTGTTAGAAACTTTCCAACTTTAGCATTTTCTTTGACCAATGTGTCAGTTTCTTCTACAGTATTGTCAATGCCTGAGAGTCTCTCTTCCATCTCTTATATTCTGTTGGTAATGGTTGCATCTGTTGTCCCTGTTCTCTTCCATAGGTTTTCCATCTCCAGGATGCCCCTCAGTTTGTGTTTTTTATTGCTTCTATTTCCATTTTCAGGTCGTGAATGGTTTTATTCAACCATTTAACTGTTTGATTGTATTTTGTTGTATTTCTTTAAAGGATTCATTCATTTTCTCTTTAAAGGCCTCTATCATTTTCATAAGTGAGATTTAAGGCTATTGTCTCTGGGAATACAGGTAGAGCTTGCTGTGTCTGGTGGTAGCAGGTTTCCAGCGATGCAGGTATAACTGGTAGACCCTGATGGCTTCAGGCTGCTAGTTGTCCTGGGTTGGGGGCAGGCCTCCAGGGATGCAAGTTGAGCTGGTGGTTCCTGATGGTTGCAAGCCTGTGTGTCCTGGACAGCAGCAGGCCTCCAAGGATATATGTGGGCATTGTAGCCCTGGAAAGGGGTGAGAAGGGGCAGGGTGGAACTCAATGCTGTTGGTTTGCCCAGAAGTGCCCTCAAGCAGTGGATTGGGGGTAGGGGGTCTCACTTGGTAGTCACTGATGGCTCTGTGTCTGGGGTTGTGGTTAGAGGTGTGGAACCTGAAGATGGAGCACAAAAGGGTTAAGGTAGACCTCAAGGTTGCTGGCCTACTGGGGACACAGCAGGTAGGAGTTTGGGGCTTGGGGAACTCCCCTGGTTGGCCCTGGCAGTTAGCAGCAGGACTCCAGGGATTCAGGTGGAGGAGCTGAGGCAGGGATATGGAGGACAGAGGGGGCGGAGCCTCTTTTTTATGTTTCCAGGTGTCATTTAAAATAAGACATATCACTTACCTGTTGAGCTGTTTGCTGCCACGGTGAAAACCCGTACCTTTTGAGCTGGTCTGTGTGATTACATCCACTTCTTCCAGCATCTTTCTTGTTTTATTTTTACTTACCATTCCCTTATAAAGACAACCACATTATGACTTGTAAGTTTGTATACATCAAGAATTGAATCAAATTTGAGAAACCCCTCAACCATATCCTAACCAGCACCTTACCTAATATTAGAGCCCTTGACAAGAAGCTATGTTCATATACAGATAAAGTCCTGGTATACTCATCTAGACTATATTTATTTTGGACACAAACCTGCCTCTAACAGGGACCTTAATTTCTCCTTTTAAAAAAATATTTATTTATTTATTTATTTATTTATTTATTTATTTATTTATATTTATGCACATGGGTGCTTTTGTCTGCATGCACATCTGCATGCTGGAAGGGAGCATTTGTATTCATCAGACTATGGTTATAGATAGTTGTAAGTAGTGTGTGTGTGCTCGGAATTGAACTCAGGACCTCTGGAAGAGCAGCCAGTATTCTTAACCACTGAGCCATCTCTCCAGCCCCAATTTTTCCTTCTTTAATATTTGTTATGTGACAAAACTTTTTGAGGGGAGATGCAACACACTCTCATGTCTACATACTCAGAGAGTCCTCAACAGACAAAAGTATGGATTCCAGCAAAGTCCAACTTGGAGAACCAGTGAGTTTTATTGGGGTTACTTATAACAATAAGTATGGTTGAGGGTTATTTACAGGAGTATGACTGTGCAGTTCCTTACAGGAACAGAAATGACTCCAAGACAGTTACATCACCAAGGTCCACCCCAGTATGAATGGCAGCTCACAGAAGATGGGAACCTGGACTGCATAGCACAGCCTATAGGCAATACGTTAGAGTGTCTTTTCCAAGTGGCTAGTCCAAACCTCTTCTAGGCAGCTTGGCTGGTTTCTGCATCTTCCATGCAGCTGGTCTGAGTCTTCTTGTAGGTTTTTATCCTCTGAGAGTCTTCTTTGTGGCTCAATTTCCTTTGGTCTGAGGGAGACTCGTCACTTATTGCTTACTCTGGCAGGGAGGGCCTAGCATTTAAATGTTTGCCTTCTTTCTGGTGTAAGGAGCTTTCTGTAGGATGAAGTGTTTCACTCTCAGAGGAAAGTGTTATATAACAGAATTACATAGTAATAATTCTTCTCTTGTTATGTATATTAAAACCTATGGCTAAACAGTTCCACTTCCTTTGAAACTTTCTTCACCTGAGCTTAGTGAGAAGACAGAAGTTGCCGATAGTCATTCTTTTGAGTTCCTCTATCACTATCAGCAAGCACCTTTGAAAGTTGAAAAATTGATAAATCCATATATGAACTCATTAAGTTTAGAATTTAGTAAAATATAAAGGAAAACACAATAGTCTATTATGATCTATCTTTGCTCCATATCAGACATTTTGTGATGCAACACAAGATTAAATTTTCTGTCAGGTGTAGTTAGCTGCCCAGACAACCTGACCTTGTAAGTACAGAAGACTTTATACTTCCTTCCAACAATTTTTTTAATTTCCCTCGTGGTGTATGTCTTCGGCACATATTGTTAGAGTCCTCCAAGTGCTATACTCTGTACAATGTGCTGAATCATTGTTAGAGTCCTCCAAGTGCTATACTCTGTATAATGTGCTGAATCACTAGACTGAACTGTACTCTGTACAATGTGCTGAATCACTAGACTGAACTGTACTCTGTACAATGTGCTGAATCACTAGACTGAACTGTACTCTGTACAATGTGCTGAATCACTAGACTGAACTGTACTCTGTACAATGTGCTGAATCATTAGATTGAACTGTACTCTGTACAATGTGCTGAATCATTAGACTGAACTGTACTCTGTACAATGTGCTGAATCACTAGACTGAACTGTACTCTGTACAATGTGCTGAATCACTAGACTGAACTGTACTCTGTACAATGTGCTGAATCATTAGACTGAACTGTACTCTGTACAATGTGCTGAATCACTAGACTGAACTGTACTCTGTACAATGTGCTGAATCACTAGACTGAACTGTACTCTGTACAATGTGCTGAATCACTAGACTGAACTGTACTCTGTACAATGTGCTGAATCATTAGATTGAACTGTACTCTGTACAATGTGCTGAATCATTAGACTGAACTGTACTCTGTACAATGTGCTGAATCATTAGACTGAACTGCAGAACTTTGTGCTTGTTCACTGTCCTCCAGATTGTCCAAGATCTTTATCAAGGCCAAAGGAAAGCAGGCAACAGAATCCTTGGGAAGGATTCTAAACCCGTCTTTTCTGATCTACACCAGGCACATCCTAGTTCTCCATGCCTTGGTAAAAACAAAAAACAAAAATGAAAAGAAAACCTAAACCATAGAAACAATCACAAAACACATAATAACTCAAGGCAGTGGTTTTTGACGATTCTTCTTATAATTGCTGTAACTTCTCTTAATTTTCTTCTCTTTATTATGAACAGTAGGACAAAAGAAAAAACAGGATTGATAGGAAGTTGAAAGCAACTGAAATATTTTAAATTAATTTGCTGTGACTCAAATCATGCCTGAACTTACGAAGATCAAATGAGAATTGCGTATGACAGGATTGCATGAACTATAAATACAAAGTTAGACTACTATTTGTGGACACTTAGAATCTCCTTTTTTAAAAACAGAATCATTTTTGTAGTACAGACATCTTGAACTAGTTCAGTAATCATTTTAAAACACCAAGAACATCTGTATTTTGGATTAAATTTATGATTATAGAACTGAAGCTTTTAAGACAAGATCATGGCTCAGCATATGAAAATCAATTAATGTACTTTATTGACATAAATAAAAATCGCATGATCAATAGATACAAGAAAAATATTTATCAATATTCAACATCCTCTCTCATGTTTAAAAAAAGGCCTTCAAAATATTAGTTATACAAGGAATATACCTTGACAAAATACGGGCCAGATATTACAAATGCACGTGTAATATCAAACCAGTGAAAAGCTTTTTAGGTCTAAGTCAGTACTAAGAGAGACATGTTCATTTATATCATTTTTATTTAACTATACAGTAGTACTGAAGGTCTTTGCCAAAAGAACTAGGTGGAAGCAAAGACAGTTGAAGGGGAAAGGAAGAAGCCAAGTTGTTTATTCACAGATAACTAAATCTTAAATATATGAAAACACTCTCCAAATGCCTCGAAAAAATCAGAATAAATTCAGTAAAGTTGCAAGATAAAAAGTTAACATATAAAAGTTAGTTGTGTTTGTATATACTGCTGGAGAATTATCTAACATAGAAAACAAGTAAGCAATCTCACTTTTTGTAGCATCCAAAGAATAAAGATGGGTCTGGGAAGGTGACTAAGCCATTGAGAGCTCCTTTGCTCCCGCAGAGGGTCAGAGTTCATTCTTTAGCACTATGTACCTGGCAGCTCAGAACCAATTCCAGGAATCCATTATCTTTTATGGCCCATACAGGTACTTAAAAGTTGGTCACATACCCTCTCATATATACATATACACATAATTAAATATAAAGTAAATTATAAAAACTAAAGTAGTTAAGGGATAAAACTAACCAATGATGTGGAAGATCCCTAAAATAAAACCTGCCAAACATTTAGTAAATAACTTTTGAAGTGGCAAATAAATGGAAATTATCCATTTACTTCTCATCTGAAAAAGTAATATAAAAATGTCCCCGGTAACCAATATAATGTGTACAGATTCAATGTAATTTCTAACAAATCTTTAGTGACATTTTCCACAAGAACACAAAAACATCCCCTTTAATGTCATGAAGCTATAAAACGTTTAAAGAGCTAAAGTAAGTTTGAGTAAAAAGTACAACACTGGAGACTCCACACATTCTGTTTTTAACCTATATTTTAAAGCTTTTGTGCTCAAAACATTGGATTGCTAGCATAAAAACAGACATGTTGACCAATGGAACCAAATAGAAGACTAAGAACCTCACATGTGCAGTCAGTTTTCTGTAGAACTATATACATTAGAATATACACTGGAGACAGAAAGGGATCAGAAAAACTGGATTTCCCTTATATAAAAATAATGAAATTAGACCTTCTCCTATATGCAAGAATTAGTTCAAAATGGATGAAAGACTTAAATATAATGCCTGAAACCCTAAAACAATAAGAAAACATGGAGTAAGCATTTAACATGAATCTAAAAATGAATTTTTGGAATTTACACCAAATATATAGGCATCAAAACCAAAAATAGACCACAGAGAGTGTAATAAAAAAACAAAAAACAAAAAACAAAAAAACAAAAAAAAGTATGGTTATAAGCATTATACTAAACATATAAGAATCTCAATAGCAAAATGCAAGTAATCCAATGGAACAATGGACAAAGGATCTAAATAGTCATTTTTTTCCTAAGAAGAAATACAAAATGCCTACATGGGGATATAAGAAAATATCTTAAATATGGTCAATGGCAATAATCGTAGAAGCAAAACTCCACAATAATAACTAATACAGTCATCAAAAAGTCAAAGGAGAACAAGTGTTGGAAAGGAAAACTTGAACAAAGGAAAACTTGAGGAAATGTAAGTCAGTACGAACACTATGGGAAAACCAATATGGAGTTGTCTCAAGATCATAGTAGAGGTACCATATTACCCAACAATTCCACCACTGGACAGTTACCTAAGAGTAAGAGTACTTTATAGTTATATCTGCACTCCTATGATTGTTTACTACAACATTCAAGGCTGAGGTATTGGGAGAGCTTGGATATCCATTGACTGGTGAATATGTAATAGAATATTTATTTAACCTTTATAAAGATGAGCCTATCATTTTGTGTCAACATGGATGGGTATTGAGGACACTGCATCGCTAAACAGAGTAAGCCAGGAACAGTACAATGAATACTGTGTGATTTCACTTGTATGTGAAATCTAAAACAAAGCAAAATGAAAATACTGAAGTTAGGAATAGAGTGGTAGTGGTTATTTGTGAATGGCAGAGGGAAGAAGGATCTGTTGGTCAAAGAGCTCAAATCTTAGCTGTGAGATGGTTGAGTATTGAGGACTGATATATAGATTGATGTCTATAGATAACAAAAATGTGTGCCAAAGCTGAAGTGACATGATGATTATCTTAAGATTGTGCTGATCATTTATACAAATGTATATATACTAACATACATCAAAACAATATTCTATATATATATGAATTTTTATTTGTCAATCATAGCTCAATAGAGGCAGAAAGCTTTTTAATTTAGAAATGAAAATAATTATCCTGAGGGCTGGGAATAAAGGTTGAAGAGTGAGCTTTTTGCTCTCATAATTAACTCAGTGGGTCTTGTAAAGCTTGCTCCTGTCCCCCCCCCCAAGCCCCCATCTGTGCTCCCATCTGATATTTGTCATTATCTTGCATTTCCCAACTCCAGCTTCTTCAGTCTCTCCCTTCCCCTGACTCTACTAATGTCTCTGCCCACCATCGTGTCTCCTTAATTAGAAAAATACCTTTACTTGAACAAATCACTATTCAGTTTGTTAATGTTTATTCCAATATGACAAGAAACTCATCACAAACTGGGAAATACTGTAAAAGTTATTCACCACCTCTGTTTCCTACTAACCCTCATAAAATGGATCGCCAAGCTATAGACTTCTGATTCTTAGTCTTCAAAAGTCATTTCAATTTGGTAAGGATTTTCAAATCACTAAAATATCAAGGTCCCCTTTTATCTGCAGCCTCTTTGATATTTCAGCATTTTCTTTCTGCCAAATCTCTGTAGTGCTGACCTCTCCTAGGTCTCTCTCTCTGCTTAGGAACTTAATGCTTCTCAACTCTGCCTTCTACCCTGTCCTCTTGAGGGCAGATATTCTTTAAAGCTCAACCTTTGGCATCTTGTTCCTTCCTGTTTAAAGCTATTTCCTTGGAGAATTCACATAGTCTCATGAATTTTAATCTCTTCTCCAGGCTTAATCCCCCCACCTTTGTTATCAAATTCCCATGGCTGGTCCTCAAGTCTAAACAAACCTGTTTTTAGTTGTCTAATGAACATGTTTATCATTCTTGTCACCATTTCTAATTTATCAATGTGTCCTCTAATTGGTTCACTTTTCTGAGTTTCTCCATGACAGACATTGGCTTCATCCTTTTTATGTCTCCTGTTTAATCTGAATCACTACTAAGACCAGTGTGTGAGAACAGTTAATCACTACTTGCTCCATAAATTACAATGCTGCCGTTTTCTAGGATTAATGTGAAAATATCATTAGACAGGCATAAAACTGCAAAGTAGCGCTGTAAGGTTAATATGTTTCATTGGATGAACAGAATAGAGGGAGAACTAGAGAGACTGGGAGATAATTACAGTGAAGGCAAAAATTTGAGGTATTACAGATTAGAAATTATTATAATTAGGGTTGGAAAAAGGAATAATTGGTATGATAGTGATGTTACAGTCAAAAATATTAAAATTGTCAGTATTTTCTATGATAAAGTTTATTTATTTTATAATACTTAAATTTATATACTCTATATAATAATCCCATATGGAGCAACAACTGTATATTTTCCCGATGTTTAAAACACAGTAGCTGTTTTCCAATGCTATATTGTGGAGAACTCTTGATGCCACTTCAATGATATTGGCACGAATAGGTACTCTGGGCTAGGACAAGGAAGTAGGCTCAGGCAAGACATTGACATTAGACTAGGACAAGGCCCAAGATGAATACAGCTGAGGAGTGTCTTCTTTGTAGCTTGTCTTACTAAGTCCCTGAATACAGTAATCATGTTTGTTTATGCCTAGTTTAGTCCTTAACTTCTCTGTTTATGCCTTGTTTGTTCCTTGACTACTTTGTCGTTGACCTAGAACTGACCTTATTCTTTGCAGGGACCTAGAAGAGTATAAAAGCAGACTGGGGAAAAAAACTGCTTTAGCACTTGCTGGGGACATGTTATAGTGTTATCTAATTGTGTTTCCTTTAATTCTCACTCCCTCCTTGAGACCCTGTTGAATGACTGAGCTGGCTTGGTCAATATAGCAGTAGATTATTAAAAGCTAAAGCAAAATCTCTAGATGCTGCTATTCTAAGCTTACAAATAAAGTTAAGCAAAAATGGCCCATAGGTCAGGCTGCCTTGAACCATCCTCTGATGTCACTAGTCAAAATTTAAAGAAATTTGCGTTGACAGAAGGAAATCTTGATATGAATGGAGTGGAGGGAAGTCTTCCTTGTGGATGAAAGTACTAAGTGTTTATCTCTTCTCCTCAGTGGTCCTGCCCTTTCTATTCATCATCTGCTGCAGAACGGCATCAAATTCAAGGATGTGGACATGATGAGGAGGTAGGTGAGTACACAGTCATCATAAGTCATAATGTCGCCATCTTTGCTGCAAGTTCTTTTTCTTGCCTTCACACACATATTTTTATAGGTTATGCTTTTCCATAGGCTAAACATGAAGTAATTTTGTTTCAGGGGATAAAAGATGGTAAAATGTGGTCTTGATTTGACCTCACTCTGTAACAGAGGCTATGTACTAAGTGCTGAGATTATAGGCGCATTACACCCAACATCCTTTTGTCCTTTACTGACAAATAAGACTTTTGTTATAGTCTCCTCTACAATAGTTCAAAATTCTTCTTCTGAAACACTGTTTTTGTGTCTCTTTAAATATAGCACAGAGATGGCCTGACAACATTTTATCTTAGCAGAATTAGAGCAGCCGTTCTCATAATGATCAGCACATCTTAGTTTTCCAGAGTTTTTTACTTCTGCTAAGCTAAAACAAATGCCTATAGAAACCTAAATGCCTTCCTATTCTTATAAACATTCTGCAGATCCCTCATTGACTGTCCTGTTGCATCTGTGCATTATATGCCTTATCTGCTATAGACTCATTACTGGAAGAATGACTAATTTAGCAGTCACATGTGGCCTAGGAGACTTCTCTGTGATATTTATATATATTGAACTACTGAACAGCACTCAGAGTTCATTTTCTAGACCCTATCTGCACAAGACCTCCTCCAAGGGCCATAATGAGGAAATTTTAGGTAGGTAGACTCTACACATGATATACACACATGTGTACACATGGAGAGAGGGAGAAATAAATGCATATTTATTTCAAAACTGTTAGGGTTTTGTGTGTGTGTGTGTGTGTGTGTGTGTGTGTGAGAGAGAGAGAGAGAGAGAGAGAGAGAGAGAGAGAGAGAGAGAGAGAGAGAGAATACAAAGATATTTCTTATCAAGAGTTTTTCCTACTGCAAGTTATCGTTTTTATAGTGGTGATAAGTGGGCCGACACTTAGAATGCACTTGTATCAAAGATACTTAGCAAGGGGAGATGTCAGTAGCTATTCACAGGAGAACCTTAAGATGATGGAAATAGTGAAGGACACGTAGGTGATTATCAGCTTTTACTAGTCAAGATACTCTATTTTGGGAACATGTAAGTGAGATGTTAATGTTCTAGTCCATTTTCATGAATATCATGTAACATTCAAAATGGTGTCGAATTTTCATTGGATTTCCGATTTCTTTTACTACCAATATAAAGTTTATCTATAATAGCTAAGACAAGCTTGCATATGGGTCTTTCTAGTACTGGGGAAACTATGTTACCTCTTGAAGTAGTGTGGTCTACCTAAAGAGCAAGATAATTGCTTTTTTACATTGAGTCAGCCTTTTTGGACTTCTTTTGGAGGCATTTAAATATTCTTCCTAAGTCTCTGTCTCTTTGTTTCCTTCCTTCTCTCCCTCCTTTGTTATCCCCCTCCCTCCCCTCTCTGTGTTTCAGAACATCTCTTCTGATTCTTTTCTGAAGACACAATCTTTGCAAAGACAGCAGCCTGTCTCAAGACTGTGTCCTTGCTGCTTGCTCTCTGAATGAGTTCTAAAGTCTCCTGTTAAGGACACAATGTCTAAGTCTAAAGACGATGGTCTGCCACCTGAAGAGCAGCTTGCAGCCATCTGACCGGTTGATTACCAATGCTTTATCAATTACTTACCAGCTTTTTTTCACATTCAAAAATTCTCCTTACTGTTTGTCAGTGGGTGACTGTTCACATTCATAGTTGATCAAACATGGCTTTAGCATTCCACATAACAGCTGCCTTGAAGTCTTATGTTCTAAGCTGAAAGAAAAAAGCCAGCTGGTCTCATTTTTATAAATCACAGGCGGTATTAAAACTAATTGTGCCCAGCATATAAAAAGGACATAACTGTTACAGTTTAAACATTTTATGCAATGTCTTGGCTATTTTGTGATATCTAAGATTTTTAGATCAGGACATGTCAAGAAGCCTGGGATTAAGAGTTTCTTTTTAGGATAAATGTCATTTACCCACAAAGTATGATTGGCTTCCCACATTTCGTGGGACAGATTCTGAGCTAATCTTCCGTGCTGTGGAGGTGTTGAGAGTCCAGTAAATGCAAGGAAGGAGTTTCATTTTAGACATTTGTGGAGCAGATCTCACGGACCTCTAAGGATTTAGCTAATGCTACGGTTGTGATAGAGAGAACTCTCTCATCATATGACAGTCCTCTTCTAATACAGCTGCACAGTGAGTTTAATTTTCCTTCACAAAAGTGTTGTGCAGCTTAGCTAGTGATCGATCTGCCTCACAAAACTGAGTTCTTAGAAGGCGTACTTGTTCTCTAAGACGGCAGAACTGGCTGACTGATCCAAGTTCAGCTTAGTGTAGCTCAGTGCCTCTCAACCTTCCTAACGCTGCCACCCTTTAATATAGTTCCCATGTTGTGGTGACCCCTCAACCATGAAATTATTTTCATTCCTACTTCATAACTGTAATTTTAGCTACTTTTGTGAGTCATCATATAGATTTATGCTTTCTGATTGTCTTAGGAGAGCCCCATGAAAGGGTCTTTTGACACCTGAGAGGGTCATAATGCACAGGTTAAAAACCACTGGTCTGTCTGCTTGCAAAGCTGTGCTCCAGAGCAGACTGAGCACAGTTAGTTCACTCTTGCTAAGCACCGCAGTGCTAATTCTGTTGTCCTGGTTTCTATTATATATTATTTTTCCCCTTTATAAATCAATGAGTGTCTACAGATGGTTTTCTTTCCTTTGACTTTTTTGTGTTTGTTAGTAGCCACCTACAAGTGTAGAGGCAGGAAAAGAGAACAAAGCTATAGGAATGGGTTCTCATTGGTCTGCCATAAACTCTCAGGAGTCTCTTTATCCTGGCTCTCTCTTAAAGGTGTCTTTAACCACGTGAACCCAAACAAGTGTTGTTAAAGATCTGAGTCAGTGTGTGTCGGTCAGTCGGGACTGTCTGGTGTCCTGTGAACAGAACGAACATCTCACTCACTGTGTTTGTGTGATAGGTTTTCAGGCTCTGGTGAAAACGCTCTGGGGCTTTGTCCAGCATAGCATGTGGTGATGGCTTTGCTTCTCGCCGTCACATGCTGTAGTTAGTGGCACAAATGGCACTTACCAGTCTCACGTTATGGGTGAGCAGATGTTTCTGTATGGGCCAAAACCTGGGTCTGATTTTTTTTTCTTCCCTGACACTTCAGGTAGATAATTTGAATGTGTTACATTTGTTTCAAGGCTTCTGTTTTTTTGTATTTGTTTTTTTCCCCCTCACTCATGTGTCTTTGTAACAACAATGGCTTCTAAATGGAGGGAGAAGAGAAACTTATTGAAAACTTTATGTATCCAAGTTTTAAAGTGATTTAAAGTTTACTCTAGAGTTCTACTCTGGAGACTGCACAAACCACTGGAAACCGCGTCTTCCCCTCCCGCTCCTCTTACCCTCTCTCAGGGCTGGTGAGTTTAGGGAGATAGTCCGCCACACCATGGCTTTGGCTTACACACTAGAACCAGCCAGTGTTCTAGTTTGATTTACAAACTTGAGCAAATGCTTTTAGCTCTTTAGTGCTAACACACTGGTAAAAACAACTTTATTCTGAGAATGAATGTACCTGTGAGGGGGATATTACCTTCATGGAGATAACCCACTGCTCAGACTTCCGTACATACTAAAAAGATTGGGTATTTTTGTTTCTTTCTTTGTTTGTTTTGTTTTAAAGAAAGACATTGGCAGCTTTCTGGGAGACTATCATCTGAAGGAAAATGTATAAAGCATGGCATCATGACTTTAATTCACTTAAAAAAAAATTCCTCTGCTACTGGTTTATTTAAGATGGTAGTTGGCCTTGGCATTCTTTGTATTCAACATATCATGTATGTTGAGGGCATTGATTAAGAAAATTATAAATAAGTTGGATGAAAGAAATAGAAGAACATCAAAGATTCCCCCAAGCTGTTTGTGGATAGTGATGTTTCATATTTTCACAGAAACAGTAGAACTTACAGTAAGACACAAAGTAGCAAATGCTGTGGTAGAGGAAGTAACCATTGTTATGTGGGATACAAAAATGACAGCTTAGTATCAGGAGGGGCAATCTATGAATAAACATTCATCCAGGCACCAAAAGGGCAGAGATCTCCTGTCTGCACACTGCATGTGGACCACACGTGGACGAGTCAGAGGTCTGTAAAGCAGCAGTTCTCAACCTGTGGGTCAGGGGTCACAGATTAGATATCCTGCATATGAGATAAGTTACAGTAGGTTTCACAGTGGCAGCAAGATTACAATTATGAAGTAGCAATGAAATAATCCTGTGGTTGAGGGGGTCACAGCATTAGGGAGGTTGAGAAGCACTTGCTGTAAAGTAATATGCAAGCCGTGCCCTGTGTGCCCCAAGCTGCCTTGTTCCTGCAGAAGTAAATTGTTCTTTTAATAGAAGGTGTGAGTTCTGTATATGCAGTGGCCTTTTTAAAACAACAAAGAATATGAGACAAAGTACACTGACAATGTGCCATTTTATGTAAGGGAAGACTTTTGTGTGTCTTATAAAATGCCTTCATAATATATTCTTTCTCAGATTAATTCTTCTTTGTTCTGCTATTTTGTCTAACTATAAAACCCACTGAAGCTGGTCTAATGATGCTGTTATTTGAAAAATATGTGCTTCCGAATATTGTTTTAATTCTGGTTGATTTCTAATGCACAACTATCGTATAATTACTGTATTTTTTCTTTACCTGCATGCACCTATAAAAACATTTTTATATTAACTTTTCTACTTTTAGGTTTTATATTAATAGGTTTTTTTTGTTGAGATGTACATGCATTTGTCGATGAGATTTCCAATTACTTTTTCTATATAAGCTCTGTGCTTACAAAATATAGAACAGTTTATGTATCTTTTTAGTACACTATGAAACTGTGGCATTATTTTCCAAATAACTCACCTGTCCTTCCAAAAATAGTCATTATTCTGGGCTTTGCTAGGTGTGTGCTACCAACTTGTCACTTATGTCCTACCTCTCGCTCTAGAGTGATGGTATGGGTTCTTTAAAGACAGAAATGTCAGTAAATATTCATAATAGGGTGATGTTTTTTTTTATTGTTAAAAAACACCTGAACATGGGTTATTTTTTCCAGGACAAGGGATTGGATCCAGGGGTTCATAGGTGCTAGGCCTGTATTCAACCACTGATCTGTGTCCCCAGATCGGTTGTAAACTTTTTTAAGACAGGATTTTACTACGATACCCATAGTGACCTTAAGTTTACTCTGTAGGCCAGGCGGTCCTTGAACTTGTGATTTTTCTGTCTCAACCTACAAACTCTCTCTCTCTCTCTCTCTTTCTCTCTCTCTCCCCCTCTCTCTCCTTATATATGTAAATATGCACATATACTCATACATACATATATATTTCTAGTAGCATAAGTATCTCATATATATATATAAGAAAAAAGACAAAATGTGTATATATGTGCATTTATCTATTTTTATTCAATAGGAAAGAATATGAATATAGTTTTACAACCAACTATTACAGCTAAAGAAGAAGAAGAAGAAGAAGAAGAAGAAGAAGAAGAAGAAGAAGAAGAAGAAGAAGAAGAAGGAAAGAAAGTACATTTTCATTGCCCATTCCATCACCTGTTGCTTGACATCTAGGCTATCTGCTTTTATTTTCCTTGTGAGAGGAGTACCAGTACACATGGCCACTCCAGTGCCTCTGGAGTGTGGCATGGGGTCCAAGGAGACAAATGCAGGGCAGAGAAATCAGCTAAAATGGAACATGCAAACCCCATGGAAACAATATGCTGTGGGTTAATTTAAGATTTGAAAATTTAAATGCTAACAGAGGAGGGTAGATTGTCTTGCTTCCAAGGAAAGAAAAACACCAAGACCTAGCCATTTTCAATCCTTCAAATACTCTGTGCTTCCTTAACTTATGACTTGGTCATCTTGCCACCCCCCTCCCGGCCACAGTAACTGTGACATGAAACGGAATTGGGGAGTGGCTCCAAGATTGAAAAGGCCTAAGCTTCCTGCATTCCCAGTACCATAAGTATTGGGGGTTTATGAAACATGTTTACTTCTATTTGAAACAGAATGAGTTTCCATTTTTATGTATAATACAAGGGTACCTATGTTCACACTCTCTGAGTAGTGAAAAGAAATCTCATGTGACCTACAGTCAGCCTAACTTAACAGCCTCAACTCTACATGGACCAAAAAAACAAAAAAACAAAACAAAAAAAAATCATCGCTCCTATAAACTGATGCTGACCCTATGTCAGCATAAATTTATTGCAAAAGTACAGAATTAATGAGAATTAAAATACTCTTAAAAATAGCAAATTAGAAACTTTAAACTCAGTAATTTCCTTGATGATATTTACTTAATTACAATTTTATAGTACCTGTTGAAGAAGTGATGAGCCATCTATCTTTAGAACAATTAATTTAGGCTATTTGCATGTGTAATGGGTAACTAAGAAAAAGAAAACTTGCCGACGGGTAATTATGCCTGTGTTATTTTCTCCGATGTGGAATGGGAAAGTATCTTGATCGTATAATGACTTATACTCGGGAGAATCACTGGATGAGGACTTTGCAAGCATTAGTGGCATTAGTAAGCTGCCTCTACACGGTCCTGCTTTTGCAGCATTTACAAGCTTTTGTGTGACAGATACTTCATACAGACCGATTTAACAACTAGCCCTCGTCTAAAAACATCTTGAAAATTGGTCACCAGAGCTTTTAGTGCATTCAGTGCGTGATTCTATGACTTAGTTGCGTTTTCCCAATGATGATAAATGAAGTAGATTAATTGCGCCCGTGGCTCCAATCCTTCATACCTCATATACACATGTACGCCTGCGCCATGCTGCCTTGTCAAGTCCTTCTGCTGATTTTCTGGGTCCATCCAAGAAACTTGCTTTAACCAGGGAGATGTTTGTAGTTATGATACAAATGAAAGGTTGAAACAATTCATAGTTTTACTCTTTCTCTTGAAAGATGCTGGTACCCTGCATTAAATATAGTTAATTGTGAACATATGTATTCTGTATATGAACCAGCATTCCTTCATAGACTGAGAGGGTGCAGGAGGGCATCATCTCAGACACGGAGGTCTGCAGTCAAGTTTTCCCTTGTGTGTCATGTCTATGATTGCTTATACATGGCGTTTGCTTCTTAGCGCTATGGCCTGCAGCCATCTAAGGTGATCTTAGAGGACTGTCTGACTCTTGACAATCCAAACGTCAACATTTCAGGAGTTTTTCAAGCTGATTGCTAAACACAGTGGTTCCTAGAAACTACATAGCATGCAACTAAACGATATGCAATTAAGATTATACATATACTGTGTCATCTTTTAATTGATTGTTTTCTGTGTTGTTGAGGTGGCTTACATCTGTTTTATCTGTCCTGAGGAGGTACTGTATAACAGAGAGCAGCTACCCATCTCCTCCAAGCTCTGTACAGTGATGTTTCGTAGTTAGTTTAAAATAGCCATGGAAGGAAATTGGCTGGCTAATGCTATAAAACAGAGCACCCCGCCCCATTCTGGGGCCAGTTGTTAGGCCCTCACCAGCATATTACTGAAGAGCTGACAGACCATAGCTTTCCCCTACTGCAAAACCTGAGCCCTAGCTCTGTGCTAGTTACAGGACAGCAGAAACGCATTCCAAACATGACTTCCCAGAATTTGACTTTCCAGAATTTGGTGTTATTGGAGAGCTACACTGATGTCTAAGGTGGTTCAAGAGTCCTGAAAAAATAAATAGACCATTTTATTATGTCATATCCAGAGAGATACTGTTTCTCTTAGACAAATTAATCACTGGACATTCTGTTTTTGACTTCCTTAAGCTTCTGCCATTCCTACTTATAGAAATTTAAATCTTCGCCAGCTCTTCATAAAAGTCACTTTAGGGCTGAGGAGTTGGCTTGGTTAGTGAGTACCTTGATTGTGAGTACCTGAGTTGAATCCTCAGGAGCCACAAAAACAAAAACAAAACAAAACAAAAACTGTTTTGTGATCCTGGAGAAGAGCTAGCTGAGACTGGAGGGTTCTTGGAGCTTGGACCCAGACAGAAGAACCCCAGCAAGTTCCATATTCACTGAGAGACCATGCATGAAGGGGTAACATGGATTCGGGTATAACAGGACACTCTTCTGCATACGCTAATACAATCACACACGTGCACATACACATATCCACATCCACATACACACATATACACACATATACACACACATAAATCCCACACATACACACAATACACACACACATACATACACTATACACACACATCACACACACAGTATACACACATATACACACATATACCCCACATATACAACACATCACACACACAATACACACACATACATACACTACACACACATCACACACAAGTACACACATATATACACAACACATACACACAACATATATACACACACGCACATATATATACACACATACATACATATGCACATACACACACATACCACAGAAATACACTAAAAAATAAAACATTGAGGCAAGAATGTAACAGAATATTATTCCTCAAATTCTAACTATGTACATATTGCATGAACTATTATAGTCAAAAACCACACCAATATGATATAAGAGAAAAAATCATTTAACTGTGCTACATACAGATGAATTGTTCATTGACCTACTTGTATCAGTATGAAAGATAGCTAGAGATATCCTGTGAAAGCAGGTGCCCACTGGCCATATGTAGACAAAGTCTTTAGGATGTTCTTCTTGGGATTAAAAAAAGCCACTGGGGCACTTTTGGCTTATTAAACAGTATAGTAATAATACCTTCAAATGTGAATAAAGAATTGTGAATACTCACTTAATAGTTATGATCCCAGTGGAGATGGCCCTAATTTTTAAAATTTCCCAATTATTTAATGACTCAGAAGTAATTATGAGTGAGATTTCTTTGATCTGAGCTTTGAAGCAAGAAAAATAAATCATGTAAAGCAAAGAAAACTTTGGTGGCATTTTACAAAACACTAACCAAAAGTAACAGTGCTTTTATCCTAGACTTGTTAAGGAACTTATAGGCTAGCTCTTTAATCTGTTTATAGTCTCTTCCTCTTTGCAGATTATAATTAGTATGTACTAGATGTCTATAGTATTTTTTTTTTTTTTTTTGGTTTTTTCGAGACAGGGTTTCTCTGTGTAGTCCTGGCTGTCCTGGAACTCACTTTGTAGACCAGGCTGGCCTCGAACTCAGAAATCCGCCTGCCTCTGCCTCCCAAGTGCTGGGATTACAGGCGTGCGCCACCACCGCCCGGCAATGTCTATAGTATTTTAGTTGACGATGAGAGTCTCTGTGTGTGTATGTGCAGTCTGCATAAATGCACCCTACAGACAAAATTATCACTTTGCCCATTGAATTCTGTTACTTGTGAATCTGCCTTGTTGTTATTCCAATTATATTAATGTAATGCAAGCTGACAAAATTTAGATATGAAAACACTAGGCCAATTCATTATCATTACTGGTTTATGATGACAATACCAGGCTCTCTGTCCGTCTGTCCATCTGTCTGTCTGTCTGTGTGTATCTACATATGTATGTGTATAGGGTGTGTGTGTGTGTTGTGTGTAGGGAAGAGATTGACATCAGGATATCTTCCTCAGTTGCTTCTCTACCTCATTTTTGAGACAGGTTGTCTTGCTGAACGCAGAGCTTGCTACTTTGTCTGGACTGGCTGGCCAGCAGGCTCCATCTGTCTTCAATGTCTAGTCTTAGGGTTACAGATATGTAACACGATGCCTGACTTTCATTTGGAGACTACAGATCTAAATCTAGGTCCTTGTACTCCACATAGTTACCTGTGGCGCCATTTCCACAGCCCAATGTTAGGGTTCTTCACTGTGACACAAACTCAAGTTTTGTGCTAAAGTGCAGAATTTCTTCAGAAGAGGAAAAACACAGATAAGAAAGAACTCATTTAGCCAGTTTGGACCTGGCTTTGTAAATACAGCCCAAATGACACACGTGGGTAATGTGGAGAGGAGTTAGCTGTGTCATTGATAGTGAATCTCTTTTCTTGTGCCAGACATTTAGTGGACAGAAATTTAAATTACTTAATTTGTTTCACCTATTGGATTCTCTTATTTTTTTCTTATCCTCTATCAAGTAGTCATTTGAGTGAAAGAGGAAAACATCTTTTATAAATGAGCACGTTACAAGAATGTCAGGGGAAAATAACCTAAAAAGCCAGGATTGTCTGTCAGCTCTGTGCTGTTAGAATGAGTTTCTCTTAGACAATCAAACAGATTTCTTGAAAGCCAAAATGTTGTTTCTTGAAATTCAGTCCTTTATGTACATATTCATGTGTGAATTCTGGGGATGTGTTAGGTTTTATGCCCTAAGAGCTTTGCTTTGCCTTGTAAACCATTGACTAAAAGCACAGGATCAGTGTCATAATTAGGATTTCTGTTGCTGTGGCAAAACACCACAATGAAAAGCAACATGTAGGGGGAAAAGTTTATTTCTTCTCAGCACTCTTGGGTCATATTCTATCACAGAGGAACGTCAGGGGAGGAACTCAAGGCAGGAACCTGGAGGCAGCAATGAAGCCATGGAGGAATGCTGCTTACTGGCTTTCCCCTCATAGTTTGCTCAGCCTGCTTTCATATGTAACTCAGGGTTATCTGCATGAGGTTGCCACTACCCACAGTGTGCTAGGTCTTCCCATCAATCCTCAATCACGAAAATGTTCTACAGGCTTTGTTATACGACCAATCTTATAAAGGCATTTTCTCAATTGAGAGTTTCTTCCCACATGACTCTTGCTTGTCTAGGGTTGATAAACAAACAAACAAACAAAACAGCACAGACCATAAGAGATAGCCAACACCTAGACTGACACCTAGTTGAGAAGCTATTTTAATCATTTAAAGTCACTCTGCACAAAACCCATCTACAAATGGATCAAAGACCTCAACAGAAACATGAAACTCTGAAACTTCCAGAAGAAAAGGTAGGAAGTTGTCACAACATACAAGTATAGGCAAAGTTTTACCAATAGGACTCTGGTCACTCAGGAAAGAAGGTTAATAGTTAACAAATGGAATCTCATGAAACGGAAAAGTTTCCACAGAGCAAAGAAAACATTCCACTGAAGAGACAGCCTACGAAATGAGAGGAAACCTTTGTCGTCTGTACACATGACAGAGGATTAATCTCTAGAAAATACCAAGAGCTCAAAAAACAAAACAAACAATCTAATAAAAAATGGGCTATAGATATGAACAGAGAATCCTCAAAATAAGGTGCAAAGTGTAGCTGCCAGCAGCTACTGCGAACTGGGTCCCTGGAGGAGAAGCTGGGGATAGATGAAGGGCAGAAAGAATGGAGGTCAGGACAACCCAACTGCTGATCGAGGCCCAAGTTTAATGGAGGTCTGGCAATTTAAGAGGTTGGGCGAGCCCCTTCCCCCAGACTCTGGGGTGAGTTCTGGGGAAGTGATCTGGTGGTTCCTCTGCTCAGGCAGCTGGGCGGGTCACCTGCTAAATTTAGGAATTCAAAAGTCAGTCAGCTCAGCAGACTTCAGTGCTCCACCCCAGGCTATCTCCAGGTGCTGGCTAGCCTGGCTCCCTGGTGAAAAACAGAAAGCTGCACACCTTTAATCCCAGCTCTTGGGAGGCAGAGGCAGGTGGATTTCTGAGTTTGAGACCAGCCTGGTCTACAGAGTGAGTTCCAGGTCAGCCAGGACTACACAGAGAAACCCTGTCTCAAAAAAACCAGCCGGGGGAGGACACAGCAAAGAACTAGTAACCACTTACAAGTCTTCAATATCCTTAGTCTTGAGATTCTATCAAAATGGTTGTCAGGTCAAATAGCAAATGTTGTTAAGAAGAGGGTGAAAGGGAACCTATATTCTTAATTGATGGGAGTGGAGACTGATGGAGTTGCTTTGGAAATCAGTGTGAATGTTTTTCAAAAAGCTGCAAACAGAGCAGCCAGGTAAAGCATCTTCCTTTAAGACACCATATCTGACTAGAGATATTTGTTTATCCATGTTCATTACCACCTCACTCTATTCAGCGTAGCTGGGTCCTAAGGCTGATGGGGATAACGTGATACATATACACAATGGGGTTTCATTCAGCTGTAAAGAAAAATTAAATCCTGGCATGTGCAGGTAAGTGAATGTTACCGTTAAAACATTATAGTGATTGGAGTTGATGAAACAGAAAAATAAATACCACATGTTCTCCCTCATACATTGTTCCTAGCTTTGAATCTCTAATACATGTTCAATTTGGAGTTCCTCTAGAAGCCAGGAAAGTAGGAAGACGCCATGTGGAGTGAGATGCCCTAAGAGACAGGTAGGTCATAGGAAAGTAGAGAGGAGAAATACTGGGGGCAGATAGGTTCCAGAAGAGAGGGGTGTTTAAAGGGAAATACCCAGCATGGCTAGAAAATCTGTTCCTAGAAGCTTTTATCAAACAGAACCTCCAGTGTTGGGTGTGGGGTACCTCCTTGTGAGTTATGGATCAAAGGACACCAAAAGCCCCCCAACAACACAGACTCTTACTCTTGTTGACTAGCAGAACTGACTGATAAGACCATGTAGCTGAGGACGTCACAGATCTCCATTGGACATTACAGAGGGACTGATCTGGAAGATTCTTGGCTGGTTCACTTTCTCAGTGTCAGAGGTGCTATCCAGGCTGCTGAAGGAGAAAGGAATCAATGGTCTTGCCCAGCTGTGAACCCCAGGAACGATGATGACATTAACCTGATAGATGTGAGGTGCCCATGTCTGCCACAGTGGAATGACAGTTAGGGGACTTGCCAGTCACTCCCTAAATAGGCCTACTCTATAGAAAGAACCCATCCTTGTCACTCCAAACCCAGTCAGGAGCCCCATGGTGGAGGCCGCAAACAAAGACTCAGAGGACAAAGGCACTTGCTGAATAAGCCTGGAACCCAGAGCCCTAGAACCTACCTACATAAAGGTGGAAGGAGAGGACCAACTCCACAGAGCAGCCCCTGACTTCCACGCTGTGCTGTGGCATGAGTGCTTCCATACACAGGTGTGACCCAAACACCCATACATTTTTAAAAACAAGTTATAGGAGAAGAACCAGTTATAGAGCATCTTTGATTTCTTACATGTATAATTTTGAAAAAAAAAATATGGTAACAAATAACTACCCCAAAAAGTCTATTACTATAGAGCCATGTCTTGTTTCACACAGAGTAACTAGCAAAACAAAATGATTTAAGAATCATGAAGTTATCGTCATCTTGACCGTGCAGTATTAAATGAGATAAAATATTATTTTTAAATTGCTAAGCTTAAATTTACATTTTAGCGCTTGAAAAATTTACAAGCACAATGCAATCTTTGGACTACTGAATAAACTTAACCTGACAAACGGCCCTGGGCTGTGCTCATCTAACCTTGATTCAGTCACTGAGCACAGAAACCTATGGCTGGTAATAGGAACTCAATCTAGAGAAATTAATTTTACTTTATTATAAGAGCTTTAAGCCCCAACGGAGAAAGCTAAATGAGTATTTACATCTAACTAATAAGAGGAAACTGGGCACAAGCCAAGCTGCCCGAGGCTTACCTGTAGTCAGTTTTAAGGATTCCTTCTGCAACTTCTCAGTCCTATTGAGAATTTCAAGTTTTATGTTATAATCTATGAAAGAAAGGAAGAAAAACCAACTGCTAAATGCATACTTAGAAATTTCCCATAGTTATTTGTCAAGGCAACTTAGTGTGTGCATCCTGATAAGAGGCCATTTCTGCTGAGTCAACAGTAGTCATACTATATAGCCTAGAGATATATAGATATGTAGCCTAGAGATAGCTCAGTTAAGTTACTAAACTCTACTGAATTTTAAAATGATTTACCTTAAATTGCAATTGATATTAAAAATAAGTATTTCCATTATTTGTCAAGGGCATGAAACATGACAGGCACCCCAATATGTTCTTTACATCTTTAAATTTATTCCTCATAAGATTGACAGAGTACTCATGACCCATTTTTTTCTCTTCACTTGAGAGAGAAGTACCTGGGACAGACACGATAAGCCATTTGCCTTGGAATATGTTGCTTCTGAATCACACAGCCATGAATCTAATCAAATCTTTGACATTCAGCTGCATGCTCGTCTACAAGGTCTACCACTTCCTGTTGTGATTGGAATTCTCTGATAGTTTGGTTTGATGAAGAAGAAATGCACAAAAAGAAAAATATCCATCAAGTACATCTTTGACCTGTAGACAGAAAGTTAGAAGCATGTTCACAATCTGAGTTGAAGCAGTTGCAAAATGCTAAAGAAGAACTGCAGAAGGTATAGAAGTGAGGTGGTGGACTTTGGGGGTTCCTTGTTACTCTTTGAGGTAACCCCTTTCCTCGATATGTTGACTAAGAAAAATAAAGAACAGAAAAAAAAATATCTCTTAAGGTTTGCTTTTTACATTTTATGTGTATGAGTGTTTGTCTATGTGTGTGTGTGTGTGTGTGTGTGTGTGTGTGTGTGTATTCCTTGTCCCTCAGAAGCCAGACAAGGGCATTAAATCTCTTGGAACTGGCATTTACAGATGGTTGTAAGCTGCCATACGGGTGCTAGGAACTGAACCCAGGTCCTCTGTAAGAGCAACATGTCCTCTTAGCCACCGAGTTACCTCTTAAGCCTCTCTGAGGTGTTTTTCTTTTCAGAATTGTTGCATGATATGATGCATATAAAGTTCTTAGCACTATCTATGACATTATCACATGGCAAAATGTATCATGGGGTTATGGGATAGTGGCACTCACTTTCTGTGTAATTTGAATCCCATCATTAAACCCCATATGAAAATGTATCAGGTGTACACCAAAAGTACCTCACAAATACATAAGGCAATTTTGCAATCAAATTAACAATCAAAATTCACCACCAACACAGACATACATACTTAGAATGGAAACAACTAATATATCCATCAATTTATGAGTGGAAAAATAAAAATGTAATATATATTATGTATGAATATATCAGAATATTACACATCAACATAAAGCACAAAGCATTGGCACACACTACAGTATTATTGAAGCATCAATACTTACAGTGAGTAAAGGAAGCCAGTTATAAAAGGCCATGTATTTTATAGTACCATTTATTTTCATTGTTCAGAATGGGACATTCCATAGAATGAAACATAGACTCATAGACTAATAATTTCTTAGAGCTTGTAGATATGGAGGTACTACAGAATAGTCGTTACTGCTTATAACTATGGATTTTTTTAAAAGGGAACATAAATCATCTAAACTTAGATTGGGTAATAGATAATTGTATTAATATATAACAACACTTTATTATAATATATAGTATGTAATATATAATATGTAATAAACATAGCATATAGTATATAATATAAAAATGATATATAATAATATAATATGTAACATAATATATAACATATAACATATAATATGTTATATATGGGTAATTGTATGCTTTGTAACCTATACTTCTACAAATCTTTTATAAAAGGCCACCACACAAGGAACCTGACCAAACAAACAAACAAACAAACAAACCGGAAAAAAAAAAAACCCAATGAATTCCTTAATAAAACAAAACCCAACTGAAACAGATGTGAGCAGCTGTTTGTTATTTGTGACTTCATTGCCCAGAGAAATCCTTCAAGTCATTTCAAAAGTCGGAGAGTTGAGTTTAGTATTAAGATAGATCTTAAAAAATCATGTGGGTGTATGTCGTGTGAAGCTGTCACCTGCAGTAGACCTTCTACAAGGGGCTAGAGAAGCAGCGGTCTTGGGCGCTCACCTGAGATGCCAGCCCCTCCCTCCTTCCTGTCCCACCCTCTCGGTTCTCTGTAATTCTGCTCGTGGTTACTGGTGGTGCCAAAGTAGAAAGTGGAAAGCTAGCTGAAAGGGCAAGTCATCATTTGTTCTGGGGTGCAGCCTTTCCGGGGTGTAGCTGTTAAGAGGAGAGTCATGCTCCTGTGGGATGCCCTCATCCTTGTTCCCGTGAGTAGGCGCAACAAGCTCATCGGTGCCCCACGGGAGACTTGAGTGGATTCTGTATCCTGTCTGCCATTGGTGCCCTGTCTGGGTGAATCATTCATGATTCCCAAGGAGAAGTTAACGGTGTCACTATTTTATAATTGATGTAGATATGTGTCATGTTCTCACAGAGGCCATTAACTCGCTTACTTAGTTTACCTAAAAATAATTATATCAACGTCTTTAGGAGATCTTATTCTCAAATGAGTGGAATGGAATGCAAACATCATCAAATGAGTTAAAGAAAAAAAAAATAGTCCTAATTTAAAACTTGAATTGTTTAGACCCGTATAAACTCATGATTATTTTTACTTAAAAAAAAGATTAGGTCTTAGTTTTACTCGCTAAAAATTCCTGGAAGCAATTTCAGCAGAGTAAAAATCATCCATGACCAAGCTTTTAAAATGCCTTTTTGGATTAAAAGTAACCAGAGATTCTCAGAGAATTGTCGGTGCCATCTCCTGGGAGGAAATGCATAGGATTAACCTGCAACAGTTTAAGATGCTAGGGAGGAAGGTGTTCAAAGACGCCGTGTCCTTTTCAAGAAGACTCAAGGTACCACAGTGTCAGACTCAGTCTAGGCCAAAGAAGGGTCTGTGTGCGTCAATAAAACAATAATGCCAACAGACTGAAGCAAACTCATTAAGACTTAGGAGTCCAACAAAAAAAAAAAATTGAGAGAGCTTAGAAAGAGGACCATGTGGTTAAGGCTTCCTCCTGGTCTTTCAGAAGACCCAAGTTTGAGTCCTGTACATCCTATTTCTCACAACTGCCTTTAATTCTAGATCCAGGAGGAATCTACATCTCCAGTCTACAAGGGCATCTGCATCCACTTGCACATACTCACTTACAGATGCACACAGCATTTAAGATAAAAAAAAAAAAAGTCTTTTAAAAACTAATTTTGGGGGGAGCAAGATGACTCAGTGGGTAGAGGTATGTGATCATTTGTATATTCGAGGCCCAGGGGGTGACACTATTAGAAAGTGTGGCCCTGTTGGAGTAGATGTGTCACTGTGGGCGTGGGCTTTAAGACCCTCATCCTAGCTGCCTGGAAATCAGTATTCTGCTAGCAGCCTTCAGATGAAGATGTAGAACTCTCAGCTCCTCCTGCACCATGCCTGCCTGGACACTGCCATGCTCCCACCTTGATGATACTGTACTGACCCTCTGAACCTGTAAGCCAGCCCTAATTAAATATTCTCTTTAGAAGAATTGCCTTGGTCATGATGTCTGTTCACAGCAATAAAACCCTAACTAAGACAAGTTGCTTGTTACAAAACCTGATGACTGGAGTCCAACTATCTCAATCTGTATAAAACTTTAAGGAGGTAACAAACTCCCAGAGGTGTCCTCTGATCTTCATTAGCAAGCTGTGGCAGGTGTGTTCTCATGCACACACACAATACATACATACATACATATGTACATACATACATACATACACACATACATACATACATACATACACACATACATATGTATGTACAAAATGCAAAGTTTATTGGTCACCTTTCAAGACTACTAGGCACCAGATCATTATTCTGAGAACTAGCAAACAAGAGGAATAAAAATAAAATATTAATTTTACCCTGGTATAGTCTGTGGAATCAAAGCATCAAAAGTTCTTAGAAGAATTCCACCTGAAAAACTTAAAGGACATATGCAAGAAACTGGTCACAACATCTAATGAGAGAATTCACTTTGACTGTGAGAAGAACTAAGAGGAAGCTGTCTAGAGAAAGCCACACCGGAGAGATGCGATTGATGGTGTCTAAACCCATGGAAGCATTTCAAGTAACAAGACATAACCTGATAGGCTGTTATTTAAAGTATATGGTATTGCCTGCAATACATTCATGCTAACAAACTCTGAGCTTAGGAATGAATTGTTGTTTTTCTGGAAATACCAAGAAGAGGAACATACGTAGGATACAATGAGCCATGTTCAGAAATGAAAATTCCATTGTGCTCATTTCTTTAGCAAGCGAATGGCAGGTAATTAAGAAGAAGGGAAAATGAGATTTCTGTTGCTGAGATAATCTGGTATACTGTCAACTCAACTGAAGAATAATTTTTGTTTAAAAAAGAACACTCATGGTATGCACTCACTGATAAGCAGGTATTAGCCTAGAAGCTTGGAATACCCAAGACATAATCCACATATCAAATGATGTCCAAGAAGAAGGAAGGAGTGGCCCCTGGTTCTGGAAAGGCTCAGTGCAGCAGTGTAGGGGAATACCAAGACAGGGAAGTGGGAAGGGGTGGATGGGAGAACAGGGGGAGGGAAGAGAGCTTATGGGACTTTTGTGGAGGGGGATCAAGGAAAGGGGAAATCATTTGAAATGTAAATAAAGAATATATCGAATAAAAAAAAAAAGAAATCCACAGGAAAATCATATGGTCCACAAACAATTCCTTCCTGAAATGCTTCCTGTCCTGACATAGGGTATGTCTGGGCACCGAGAGGCTGTTAGTCTACAGGATGTTCTATGTTATGTTGATGCTTGGTTGAGATATTAGGTTGGTCAGATCTATGGTTCTTTCTTCTTAAAGATGTTTAGACAGCATGTGCAAAAATGGCAGACAGCATGTGCAAAAATGACTAGAGCGAATGCAAAACAACAGTTATTGGTCAAAAGTTCATGATCGCACAAAAATTAGTTGTGAATTTATATCAGAAAAATGTGCTTTAACAAAAGGAGGGTTTTCAGTGCAACAACAATGAAAAAAACCTGTTATTTTTAAAAAAAAAAATCAATGAAAAATATACCATTAGGTGGCTATAACAAATACAGGTGCCAGTTTCAAATTTACTCAAATTACACAATAGGAAGTAGACAGAGTATGGTAGATTTTGTATTTTAAAGATAGCCACACCTACATCTTACTTTCCATGTGACCCTTTAATGGAGATTTTTGAAAACTGCCCAAGGATTTATTTTTTTTTCCCTGTGTGAACTGCTTGAATCTTGTTTGACCCTCTGACTAGTTTTGATTAACAGAATGTAACACAGAGGATGCCATCACAATTAGGGTGTTGACCATGGTGAGAGCCTCCATTTTCTGCTATTACATGCTAGAGTCTGGTAAAGGGACCCAGCTTCCTTGCTACAGAGACCACATGGAGAAGGATGCCTGTCAGCCTGTGTTGCTCAGCCATCCCAGCCCAAGGTGCCAGACCTTCTAGACATTTGGACCCAACTGTATCACAGCTAAGTGTTGAGCCCAGAAGTCCATGGACCTGTCACCTGAATATAGCCACACAAGTGACCACAACTAATGACACATGGAGAAGAAAGGCCACTCAGCTAGGGTTGATGAACTCCTTAGCAAATAATGCCACTTCAGTTTGTGACTCAGCAGTGATAGCAGCATACATAAAGACCCAACCCTCAAATGTCATCCTGGCCCCTGAAGTCGTTACACTTAAGCTCGTTTAAAAAATAGAGCAAAACAAAACAAAAAAACAAAACCAATCTAGTTTGTGTGCTAGAATGTGTTTGTGTGCTTGGGGGCTGGAGATGGCTCAGCGGTTAAGAGTACCAACTGCTCTTCTAGAGGTCCTGAGTTCAAGTGCCGGCAACCACTCGGAGGCTCACAACCATCCATAAAGAGATGCGACGCCCTCTTCTGGTGTGTCTGAAGGCAGCTAGTGGGGCCGAACAGAGCGAGCAGAGGTCCTGAATTCAAATTCCTTGCAACCACATGATGGCTCACAACCATCAGCACAACTACCGTGGACTCATATACATAAAGTAAATCAATAGATCTTTTAAAGAAAAGAACGATGTGCTTGCTTCATTTCCAATTCCATGCATTATGTGCAAATTGAAGGAAAACCCATAAGCCCTGGCCAAAGTCAATCCACAGAAACTTAGGGTTGGGTGTGACTGGGTGAGGCTGAATCATCAGTAGGTAAACTCCAGATCTCTACTTGAGAATCAACAATGCTGCTGTAAATTGCCTTCTTGTGTTGAAATTCTGAAATAGTAGGAAAGCACCCTCGTTAGTTTCTCCCTTGAACTTTTATAGAGGTAGAGGTAATGATCTTAAATCATATGAAAAAAGGTAGAGAAATGACCAAGAATAAAAGTTACGGCTCCATGGATTTGGAGAGTGCTGACAAAGCAGGACTTGCTGTCTTACCCTTGTTGTCCCAGCTACATGCTGCACAAGCCTGTGTCCTCCAACATAGTGGCTTCATCACACTACCAGCACCTCTGCCACCCTTTCAGGAGGAAGGGCCAAGTGAAAAGCAATGACCTGAAGGGAGAGGGATGGGATGGGGAGGGGAGAAGAAGGAGAGGGAGAGGAAGGAGAGGATGAGGGAGGAGAGAGGGAGGGGGAGGGGTTAGGCAAGAGCTCCTGGTAAAGACCATGAGCAGCAAGGGAAGATGAAGAATGTAGCAGTGACATGATGACACATGGTTTGTAAAACAAGTTTCATCAAGAACTTTATCTGTACTATGTAATTTAGGTTTTTTACAACATTGAGTAATGATGTTTTCTTGATATTCTATGGATGAGGTAATAGATAGCTGAAAGACTACAACTTGACTATTATTATTTTCTATTAGGTTATTTACTGAATGCTCACTTTGTGTCGGAACTATTCAGCACATCTGAGAGGTGAAAATACCATCACAGAGCAACCATGGTATCTCTATATATTACGTCCAGTCTGGTAGGAGCCTTAGTTATTCAAAACATGAAAGTTCGAATTTAATATAGTATCATCAAAACAGAAGATGTCAGATTATTCGAGCCATAGACCTTTTGACAAACATTTGTTAAATTGCCATGCCTGAATCTGTTTTATGAATAGATTTTGTCCAAATATGATTTCACATCAAGAAATTGAGAAGTATTTTAAGGCCAGTTTTGTAAAGTTAATACATTGAATCGGTTTTAACGTAAAGATAACAACTTTCTTCCTTTGAGGGCGTAAGTGCCCCTTCTCTTCAGTGACCCAATTATTGTGTCAGACTTCTATGCTCTGTAAGTTTTAATCAAGAATTGGTTAACAAGGTCACTTGGGGGTGGGAGTAGAACAGACTTTTCTACACAAGTTTAATGAGTTCTACAAGAATTCCACCATCTTGGAAAATGTCACTCAGACTGTCAGCCAGGGATGATTAAAGTCTGGCCTCTAGTCCCAGGCCCTACTTCCCTGAGACTTCTCAGGGTAAATGATAGCTTTATTTATCACCAGATATCAGAATGATCAGAGCCCCTGATCATTCAAAACCTGCAGTTATCTGCTTCTTTCTACTTCTGAGAAAGCACACTGACCATCCAACAGTACTGCTGCCCTAAGGAATAAAGCCTATACCACCATCTTTTCAATTTATAAGTGGCTTCAAATTGCTAATTCATTAACGCTTCCAAGAGCCCACAGCCAAGGTTGATACGAATAAACAGAAAATTAAGGTACAGAGAATTGAGTTGAGTGTTCTGGATGTGCTGAGTCCAACAGGAAAAAGAGCTGTGAAGATCCTTTCTTCAGTATAGATGCTACAAGAACTTGTGAATGAATGGAGAATTGTTTACCTTTCCTGGAAGTGTGGACCATTTTCACCTTATGTGCTAATTAACTTATTTAATAGTTTGTTTCTCCACCTTTGCTTTTTTAATCTGGAAATCTTCACACTTAAGTTTTCCTTTATAAATTTTTATTGTTGCCCAGAGCTTGACATTTGGATGTTTCATAATAATTCTTTTGTTTCATGTTACTTTGATGAATATTTTCTGTCCAATAATATTTTGGCATGAATTGGAGCACACTGTCTCTTCGATATGTCTAGTAAGATTGTCTATATATTCTGCTCTACAACTGTCAGATGTGTTAGTTACTGATTTTTCTTATCCACTTCCATTGTGGCTAGAAAATATACTTTGTGTGACTTTAGTGACTATACCATGTGCACTTGAAAGTTATGTGCATTTTGTAGTTAGGGATATAGTTTACTCTCATACATTATTATTAATTTTGCCTAGGTTCTTGTCATCTTCCTCAAGCCCTCAGCTTGCCTCTTGTGATGGTTTGAAAATACTTGTCCCAGGGAGTGTCATTGTTTGGAGGTGTGAGCTTGTTGGAGTGGGCATGGCCTTGTTGGAGTGGGTGTGGTTTTGTTGGAGTAGGTGTGTCCTTGTTGGAATAGGTGTGTCAATGTGGGTGTGGGCTTTAAGACCCTCATCCTAGATGCCTGGAAACCAGTCTTCTCCTAGCAGCCTTCAGATGAAGAGGCCTGCCTGGATGCTGCTATGTTCCTACCTTGATAATGAACTGAACCTCTGAACCTATAAGTCAGCCCCAATTAAATGTTTTCCTTTATAAGAGTTGCCTTGGTCATGGTGTCTCTTCACAGCAGTAAAACCCTAATTAAGACACCCTTGGTATTCTCTATTGTTTCTGTAGAACTGTGATTAGAACGCTGGTTTCCAAGGTTTATAGACCCTCTCACCCAGATGCCACCAATATTTTCTGGGTTTCTCCTTTCTGAAATAATGTCCTATCCCACTCACACTTGTACTTACAATTGCTGTGGTTTTGTTTTTGTTTTTGTTTTTTCCTTGCTTTGACGGCCATTTTTTTTTTTTTACATGTGAGAAACCATGAATTTTTCTCTTAAAGTTTTATTCCAGAAAGCTTTTGTCCTTAAGCTTCCAGATGGTTCCCACATCTTGGTGTATCTATCTCTTTTATTTTTCTGGTGGGCAGAAGGAACAAAAGCTTCTAGGAGAATGACTTAGGCATCAAAGTTTGCTTGACAGTTGCTCATTGTTAACCCTGGAGGTCCTAAATTCCAATAATGGAAGAAGAAGAAGAGGAGGAGGAGGAAGAAGAAGAGGAGGAGGAAAGAAGGGGAGATGGAGGAAAAGGAGAGGAAGAGGAAGAGAGAAGGTGGACAGTGTTTTCAGCTTTCAACCTTGGCTTGTTCTTCAAGTCTGAGAAAAAAAAATTATAGGATTCCAAAATGAAAATTAGCCTGTTCATCCTTCTGTAAAGATGAAGTCTGACCAAACAGTAGTCACAGTTCATCATTAGCTTATTAGATTTTTATGTATGGCTATCTTCTGTAGCTTATGACATTAATAATCTAGTTGGCCATCTCTAGAGGATGCTATTCTAGAATTCAGTGAATAACTTAGTTAAACACTGCCATCACTCTACACAGTTTTTCAAATAATGGCCCACTATTTATATTATGAAAGAAAGTATACAAAATGAAAGGTAAAAATCAGAATTATATTGATTTAATATTTTAAAGTGTGATGTAAATGGTATAATAAAACCAAAAAGTCAATGCCCTGATAGTTGCAGTGAACAGAGTAGCAAGTTAAAACATAGATTCACTGAAAATAATATACATTCGTATCTGTATTTAATTCATAGAACAAAATTTAAATGTTTATGCCATTGAGATTAAACACGTGTCTTTTATGGTCTGTTTTTGTAATCAAAGTAATCATGGACAAATTCAAAACTATTGAACTTTCTGTCTAATGTGCTCACTAAGTTTATCTTCTAAGCTGTAGAGCAGGAGAGCAGTATTTCCTAGGCATAGGTGCTGCACACAGCTCCGTCCAAGGGAAAAACAAGACTATCTAATGATCTGGTTAATAATTATGTAAGAGCTGTCCTATATAATCTGATACTACATAAGAACAATTAAGGATGTGTAGCATTTGCCCAGTGTAGTAAAAACACAAAACAAACAAAAAATAGTCACTTGAGTTTTCTTTTGTCTCAACTCATTTTTGTTCTCATTTCCACAAGCTAGTAATCACAGGAGTGAATATTAATAAAGCAACCCTTACCTTTTAAACAAACACTGTCATGCATTTTCCCTCCTAAGAATTATATAGCACAAATGTCTCTCAGATTTGTTCCAGCAATGAAAAAAATATAGTTTTTTTTTCTACAAGTGAAATGGAGAAATTAATTTTTATCAATATTTTATTTATTATTATATGTAAGTACACTGTAGCTGTCTTCAGAAGAGGGCGTCAGATCTCATTACAGATGGTTGTGAGCCACCATGTGGTTGCTGGGATCTGAACTTAGGACCTTCAGAAGAGCAATCAGTGCTCTTAACTGCTGAGCTATCTCTCCAACCCAAAGCAATTCATTTTTTATAGACGCAATCCTTTGGGCCAAAATAAAAATGAAATCTTTTTTTTTTAGCAATATTCTCTGAACCTAAGACGCTAAAGGAGCAACTTCTCTGACTTTGACTGCCAAGTTAATGTAAGAAGGAATGCAACTGTTTTCCCTGAAGAGCTTTGAAATAAAGGCTTTTAGGAAATTTGATATGTAGGGATACTGAACACAGTGTGGCTGTTCTCCATACATTCAACAAACAACCAATGAGAAAGTATGTGAAGCTACAATTCTATGGCCTCAATAGAATTCGCAAAATCCTAGCTCAAGTTATGGCCACCCTCACTGTTATCCCTTCCCATCACTATACTCTAGAGATAATAAACGTATATAGAGAAGATTATAGAGAAAATCGGGTTCATGCTGGTCCAGGCTTCTAAGTTCTCAAAGCACTATGACAGCAACACCCACCTGCCTTTTAAACAATCAGTAATGGCCTGAAACCTCCATAACCCTGAACCAGAGTTAACTTTTCCTTTCTATAAATTGACTATGTTGGATATTTATCTCACTGATGAGTACTATTCTGGTTTGTGAAACTACTTTATCAGAACTTCCGTTATGTCTGCCATCATTAGACCTCTTACTTGGATAACTGCGGATGCAAGCAAGACTTGATACCCCACTGACTAAAATGAAGTTAAACAAAATGTATTCTTGAGTCAACCATCTTATCCTGTAACTGGCTGTGTAAAGTAACCATTTGACACCTCTCAGGACTAGCAAGTCACAGATGAAATCAAATGTTTCATACTCCACCTTCTCCTTTATATTTACCTGTTGCTACATCTTCAAGTCAAAATGTATTTGGGAGCTGAACTCTGAGCACTGTCAAAATAAAATATCATCATCCATTTCATGGTGCACGGAAGAGGTAGACGCCGGGAGGAGTAGTAGGAAATCTTCACTTCGCATCTCCTTGGAAGGAGAGACCCCACAGTTCAGTAGGTGATTGTGAAGGAAGGTGATCATCTGAGAATTAGCTTTCCCATTTTCCATGTGAAAAGGGACAGATAGGGAACATGGAGCAATACCGGACAGCCTGTGAGGACGGTGGCTCTGAGTACTGAAGTGGATGGTGGCTCTGAGTACCGAAGTGTTGTATTTGATGCCCCATCTTACTTTGATAAGTACTCTTTATCAATGTCATTCTACATAAAGACCACTGAGGCTCAAGGTTAAAACCATCAACCTTAACTCATTTTACACATCCAAACAGAAACTCGGAAGCACTCACACACTCATCCTCAAATTTCTTCTTAATACGGTTTTAAACTCCCCTAAGGTGTCACTCAGAAGGTCACCAGTGTGTTTTGTAATTTAGAAATGAGTGCAGAAACCTTCTGGGTCTCCAAGTGCTAATGCCCTCTCCTGGACAGTTTTGCTTACTAACCAGCCACCTCCTCTCCATCCACTCATTTCCTGGTCTCTGTTCTCCCCCCCCACACACACACACACCACCACACTGTCCTCTTTCCTGTGCAATGTTCTAGGCTTTATGTGTTTTTCCTATGAAGGTTAAACATAACCACCTTACTGGGACAGATTCGTTCCCGTTGAGAAAGCCCCCACTGTAACATGATATTTATTATAGAAGTCTGATCTGATTGATACAAGTGGTTCTAAGCATCGAAGCATTCTATTTCATGATCTCAGTGGGAGATGCTATAGCGTGTGTTCACATGAGATGTGGACAGCCTTTCTTCCTCTCTTCTCCCTCTTTGTTTCCTTCTTTTCTTTCTATTAAAATGTGGGTGGCTCTTGTTCCCTTCAGTCCTCTGCTTGGCACAGTCGGTGCTATTAATGTGTCGAGAGACACAGATGCCGTTTCCTGGTATTCAGGGGCAACTGAGCCTACACGGTCTTTCTCCTTCTCCCGCTTCTCTTCTACCAAATCGATGGTTCATGGTTGCTTTTCTGTCGTTTTGCTCCCATTTATTTCCTTGCCTCTCGCTTTTAGTTCATTAGGCAAACACAGAGCAGATGATAAATAGCCACTGGGAAAATAACACGTTAGAAAAAAGTACAACAGAGTGTTCACAGAAATGGATGTCTTGGAGCCATTGTGTTCAGAGGCGAACGATTTAAGGGTCCTTTGTGCTCTGGAGAAAGCACCTGTTGCACGGAGAGCCTCAGGAAAACACCATCCCCACCTGATATAGAGATGTTAACAGCAAGCAGAAATAAACGATGCAGTGTACGCTTGGCCAGAATCCCGTTGTCTTCCTACGCACTTCTGTAATGCCCCATATGTGCTTCTCAGAGTGGCACTGGGTACACGGTCCCTTTGCCTGTGGCGTCCTCTTTGAAATAAGAGACTTCTAGCTTCATTTGCCTGTCATGTGGTTTGTAATGTTCAGTGCCCATTTGATGTACCAAATTATGTTTAGTGAATCTGTTTTGTTTTTTTTTTTAAATCAAGCTAGTCAATGTATTTCCTTAAACACTGGAAAAGCTGCATTAGGACTCCCCCTCCCTCCCGCTCACACACCAAGATGTTCCACTTAATAATATGTTTCTCCCAGTTAAACTGAGTTGTGCATGGGATTCTTGGGGGAGCAGAGACACTTGAAACAAGGCCGCTAAGAACAGAAATAGCTCATTTCTGGATTTCACGGCAGAAACGATTAAAGACACATCCTTTCACTTCAGGAGACAGAAACGCTAAGTCAGGAACACAAAAGGCTAAAGCATGTGACAACAGGCAGTTGCCTTTCTTGGTAAGTGAATCAAGGCGTGGTAAAGGGGACTGTGTTGGATATGAGATGACTAGTGACCACAGATCAAGGCCAAGTATCAGGGACCCAGGCAAACCTTCTCAAGTAGGATAGGGCCACCTAGCTTTCTGGAATCATACTTGATTGGTTGTTTGGTTGTTTTGTTTTGTTTTGTTTTGTTTTTCAAGATCCATTTTAGTACCCCTGACCATGATTCTTTTTTAAAATAATCTATTTTGAAATAATTTTAGATTTACAGAAGTGATATTAAGGGACTGGAGAGATGGCTTAGCAGTTAAGAGCACTGACTGCTCTTCCAAAGGTCGTGAGTTCAAATCCAAGCAACTACATGATAGCTTATAACCATCCACAATGAGATCTTCTGGGGTGTCTGAAGATAGCTACAGTGTACTTACATATAATAAATAAAAAATATTTTAAAAAAGAAGTGATATTAATCTAATACAAAATATCCTGTGGTCTCTTCCCCAAACATTCCCCAGCGATATCTTATGCAGCCATGGTATACATGTGAAAATGGAAATTCATGCTGAGCCATTATTATTCACTGGCACATAGAATTATTTCAAACTTCTCCAGTTTTTTTTCTTTCCACTAAAATGGAAAGAAACATTTCTATTCTAAAGTTTAGTCTAGTAATTTGTGGGCCTTTACAGTTCACCCTTGGTACAGTGCTGTGCAGAGTCCTTATTGAAAACCAGACTTAAGTGCAGTGCTGTGCAGAGTCCTTAGCGCAAACTGGAGTGTGTTCAGTTGTTTCCTGATTTGCCCTGCCTGTGTCCCAGCATTATCTCCATGCATGGAGCCAGTTTAAATTTTCAAAGGTGAAGCCTCCAGTCCACGGCCCATCTCTAACAGCTCCCCAGCCCCACACCCCGGGGCTCACTGTTTCCTGGTTCTCTGTGCCATGGTCCTGAAGACCCGTTGCCTCTGATCAGTGATCAGATGAGCATTTTACATGAACATGACCAATTGGAAAGTTCAGCTTTCACCACCCACCCCACCCACCCCTGCCTCACAGAAGTCAGGCCCTTAGAGAGAACATAGAAACGGCCCTTGTCAGCCCATCAGCCCTGTTAACGTTGTGTTTAATTTGCACTGGAACATAAGCAGAGTGGAAATGTTAATAAGTTCTCAGGGTTTGGGATTAAGAAAAAAAAATTCCTGTTTCTTCCAATGCTTACCTCCTGAAATTGTCACAATCCATTGGCCAAAAGGATCATTCTGAAAAATGATGATCTGTAGCTGATTCATCAGCTAAATTCTGTTTTCAGTCTCATCAGAGAATACTGGAATCCCACAAATAAAGGCCAGATGCATGGGATACTCCACAGAGGTAGGTCTCAATTACTCTTTCCCTAGTTCTTTGAGATATGAGAAATAACATGACTTAAAAACTTGAAAAACCATCCCCCCTAGGACTAGAAACACAAGGATGTCTATACTACTAAACAGATCCAACACCCAGATTTTAGTGAAAAATATTTTGGGTATTAAAATAAGCCTCAAATGCCTTGTATTCCAAAGAGTCCACATAATAGTTTAGAAACTCGATGCTCCTTGGGATCTGGTTTTCTAAAACCTTTTTGTTTTCTCCATTCCTTTGTGGATAAAACCTGGGTTCCCTCCATTTAATCCCAGCATCCTTTGCAGCGTCCTTCTCCTGCCTTAGCCTCTGCTTTTCAAATCATTCTTTCCTCCGTCGTTCCGAACCCATGACTTTTCCCACGGAAACTGCTTGCTAGGCATTTTCCTGCTGCCCCTTCCATTCTGTTTCCCCGCACCTCCGCTTGCTTGAAAGAAGTGCCTGGGCTAACAGGGTGTGTAACCATAGGGACCGCCGCCATGCTACCTGCATACCAAAACCACAAGTATGGAAAACACATCAGCCTGATCCCTTCGCCTGCGTCCCCACACAGGGTGGGCGATTGATAGCCCGGGACTTAATTGGAACATAAAGAAAATACTCTGCCCTCTTATTTGTGAGAGCACACTTGTCAGAGTCACAGAAAGTAGAGGAGAGGCGTGGAGGCTAGGCGGGGAAGGAAGGAAAATATTTCTCACCCACTCCTCTTCAGGCAAAATGTTCTCATGCTGGTTACCATAGTGTGGGGCAACCTAAAACAGAGTTTTAACGTTAAAACTCTGCCGCACGCTCTTCAATAGTTGGAAGATAAAGTAAGAGCTCCGTGGTGTGCCTTCCAAGATCCTCAGACCTGCACTGAGACCCTCTTGAATCCTCATTCTCCCACATACCTTTTACCCTGCCCTGCAGAGTGTCTCGCAGCCATCTGGACGCTGTTGGTCCTTAGGTGTACCAATTCTGTACACGGTACACCTAAATGGTGGAGGATGTTCGTATGGGGTCGTTCCCATTTTGACTTTTAAATTTTATTCATTCTTTCCATCTTAACACTTATACACTTCTTCATGTGCTAGAGTTTGGGGGTTCAGGGTCTGAAGCATTTTAAGTACTGCTGGTTTCTAAATTGTAGGAGTCAGGCTGGAGATCCGCGAGAGTTATTAGACCACAGACGGAGATGGTGGAGAAGGCGGTGATTGCTCGCAGAGGGAAACAGCGCGCTGCTAAAGGTGTTTGAACATGCTGAGGAAGTGAGGGTCACTCCAGTTGGGATGGAGAATACAGATTTCCATGAAGGAATCAGTCCCTGAGCCACCAAGCTGGTGACTGCTTAAAAACGAGTATTAATCCAACTTCAGTGCTGACTCATAGGCTTCCTCCTTCACCTTAGACCAGCTATGTAGTTTTCAGTGACCGGAAACATCAAGGGTTTGGAGGTATGCAGACTGTGGCTGTGGTGTACTCTGAAGTACACATTAAAATTAAAAAAAAAAAAAACTGGATTCTGAATAATGTAAAAAAAAAATTAATTATAAAAGCAGCCTGGCAGAATGGCTCAGTAGATAAAAGTTGATGTTGCCAAACCTGATTGAGCCCAGTCCCAGAGAACACATGGTGGACAGAGAGAACTGACTCCTATAACATGTCTTCAAAGAGTCACATGCATGCCATGGGATGTGCATGCCTCCCTGCACACAGGCATGCAAACATACACAAACACACACACACACACACACACACAAATTAATTAAATAAAATCAAGTGAATGAGGAGTGACTTATTTTATTGATGATTAGGTTCAGTGAATCTAACCCAGTTTACACCCCTACCTAAACTTGCCTGTGCAGATAAAGTCTTTTTATGCTGTTATGCTTCAGAAATGTCTTTCAGCCAAATTAATCTGAATTTTTAGTATCATTGGAAAATGAGGAAAACGAACTTTCGTCAAAGATCTAGAATCTGGGTCAGAGGAGATGGCTTAGCTGGTAAAGTGTATTTGTTGTACACACATGAGGACCCCAACAACCATGCAAAGGCAGTATGTGATAGTGTGCTCCAGCACTCTAAGTACTAGGGAGGGAGAGATGCCCAGATTCCTAGAACAACCTGGCCAGTCAGTGAGTTCCAGGTCCAGGGAGAGACTGTGACTCCAAGCAGAGGAGGGGGGTGAAAAGGTGAGTGGTTTACCCCTGGCATTGGCCTCTGACCTCCACAAGCTTACAGGGAGACTCACAGCCGCCAACGTCATACACAGGAATGCAGACACAGAAAAGTTCCATGATCGCGTGCACACACCAAAGAATAATTGTTCTCTGTGCTGACAAGCCAAGTCAAATTGATCAGTCACTTCCTAGAAACTTGCAATCCCATTTGAAATGGATTTTGACATTAGTTTCCTACTCAAATCATGTTTTGGATGTTTATTTATGAAGTCACTTTTTCTCCTATGCCTTTAACAGTGCATTAAGCACAGTATGACACCGTTCCTGCTCTGACAGGACTTAGGTTCTAAGCAAGGCGGGTGTTACATCATTGAGTCTTTAGACTTCTGCAGAGACGTCAGAGGAGAAAGGTCCTTAAGTCCCTGTGACCCTGTCAGCCCCGGGCTAGATTAACCTTAGTTTGCAAAGTTATAGAATTGTTAAACTGAGGTTAAAATTTTTTCTTCATTCTATGCAAAATATCACATGCAGTCAATATTTCTCTCAGTTTCCACAAGTTATTTTACTTACAAAGGACTGAGCACCAGGACCCCAATGAAAGAGTTAGGAGAGGGACTGAAGGAGCGGAAGGAGTTTGCACCCCATAGAAAGAACTACAATAGCAACTAGCCTGAACCCCCAGGGCTCCTAGGGAGTAAACCACCAACCAAAGAGTACACATGGAGGGGCCCATGGCTCCAGTCGCACGTGTAGCAGATTACCTTATCTGTCATTAATGGGAGGAGAAGCCCTTGGCCCTGTGGAGGCTTGATACCCCAGTGTAGGGAAATGCTAGGGCGGTGAGGTGGAAGTGGGTGGGTGAGCACCCTCATAGAGGCAGGGGGAAGAGGAATGGGATAGGGGGTTTGCAGAGGAGAAACAGGGAAGGGGGTAACATTTGAAACATAAATAAATAAAATAACCAATCAAAAGATTAACTACGAAGGCTATGATGATATTCAGGGCGGCCATGTCTCTACTTCCCTGTACAGGTTTTGCACATTGGAGGAGCTGCAGAGTTCAATGTGTTGGGAAACAGACCCCACAATGTCTCCCTCTTCTGAAACCCAAGGATGACGCTTCTGATGGTAACAGGAAGCGCTCTTGGGAATGGCTTCTCCGAGCTCCTGTCATGGGGCAACAACAGAATGGACCACAAATCACCCATGCTTGTGCGTCAAACCCTTTCCTCGGGCCATTCTTCCTCCAGGAAGAGTATTATCTCTTATTTTCAGAATGAATAGATGAAAATAATTGACAGCAAAGAACTTCCCTGAGGCAGAGGATCATAGAGCAACCCTGTAACCCTGAAGTATGTGGAAAATAGCATTCCTGAGTGCCAGTCATCCACCAAACGGTGGAACTCAGTTTAGCATTTAAATGGCTCGAAATAAATAATCCACCAGTGCAAGAAGAAACACTATGGAAACTTACTCCAGTCAAGTGGGAAAAGTGGCTCAACCAAAACTCAGATGTGTGCTGCGCGGAGTTCAGTGGACAGTGCTTCCCCAATCTCAGAGCAGAGAAACGTGTTCTTGAGCTGACCCATGAGGGGAAAAGACTTGTGGGGAAATCAGAGGTACAAGGAGACCCAAAGACCAGAAACAGAGCCTGGGCCTTGTGTGTCCTTCAGAAATAAAGGGGAGCAGGAAGCACATAGTTCCCAGCAGCCGAAGGGAACGGAGATTTCATGAAACAACTTGTTGAGAGCATTTGCATTCAGCAGGGTGGTAATTCTGCGGCCATAATTACACTTCACGTTTCAGGCACTTATACAAACCACTGAAGTGTCTCTCTCTATTTTATGGAAACCCATTGTGAGCCCGATGCCCCATAATTCCCCTTTTCCTCCACTTCTCTGCTTGTAACACATTGCTTCCTGTAGAGAAGGGACCATTGAATTTTCAAATAGCACACTAAAAAAATTACACATTTCAACTGAAAACATGTTTTTTTAACCAACTGTCAAAAAATCCATTATTAGGAAATCAATCCCACACCTGATTTCTTGCAACAGATTAGAGAGACTTAGCAAGTGGCTTCCAGGGAGTGGGCATGTGCAAGTGTTTTCTTATTTTTAGACTGGGCCTTCCTCCTCTCCTCATGGATCTTTATTGTGCCACCTTTTGTCCTCCCTGAACATAGGCTGCATCTAGCTTAGACCGGCTCTTCACATATCTCTGCATTCATGTGTTCCCAGAAAATAATTTGGTTTTATCTCGTTCGCATAAAGCATGGCACTTTGGTTACCCAACACCAAATGGTAGCACTCGCATAAGCAACGCTACCTGGAACCAGAGGGTTGTATTTATACATTTATATGGTGTGTGTGTATGTGTGGTATATGTGGTGTGATGTGTGTATGTGTGTGTGATGTGTGTGTGGTGTGTGTGATGTGTATATGTGGTTTGTGTGTGGTATGTGTGATGCGTGTCTGTGTGGTATGTGTGATATATGTGGTGTGATGTGTGTGTGTAATGTGTATGTGTAATGTGTAATGTGTGTGTGATATGTGTGGTATGTGAGTGTGTGTTTGTGATGTGTGTGTGGTATGTAGTGTGTGTGATATGTATGTGGTATGTGTGTGGTATGCATGTGTATGTAGTGTGTGTGTGTGTGTGTGTGTGTGTGTGTGTGTGTGTGTAAAATAATAATAAAGAATAAGAGGCCGTGTTGTGGATAGCGCTGGGGCTGCTTGTATTTTGATGCTAATTTGGGGGAAGGGGGAAGAAGAGAGGACAAAGATGGGACAGAAGGTGGAAGGGAGGTGGGGAGAAGCATGTGGCCTGGAGAAACCGCAAGTTATAAGGAGTCTCATAGATGGGACGAGGGCAGTGTAGTGGTAAATCTGCCCAATCTAGGCGAGCAGCTTGTATTCATATCAGTTGAGTTGTGTTGTCTTTGCCCGGGCTTATTTGTGTTGGAGATTTACCTATAGAATTCGGGAGGATTAAAGGGCAGGCATTGGAAGGGTTGGAGGAGGGAAACGGGGTTGGGAAATGATGTAATTGTATTTTAAATGAAAACATCAGAGGTATCATGTTCCTAAGCTTTGAAAGGAGGTTTGCGCCTTCCCAATGATTAATGGTGTCCATCACCCTTCATGCATATTTATGTGCTGTCCATACTACTACACACCCATCACAAAGTGAGTCATTTAAAAAAAACTGACCCTTCACCCCCAAATTAGGAACATCAAGTTTTGACACCGTAGAGTCCCTGGAGTTTACACACATTACTTGTCAGATGCTTAATGTCATGTTCAAGAAAGAAAGGCTTTGACAGTTCCTCAGGAGGGCATATCTAGACCTACAGCATGACCCAACCATACTTTCTAAGTAGTTTTCTTTAGAGATAAGGGGATTATTCATGTAAGCCAATCTAAAAATGTGGCCCGTGGTGTCATGTTTTACACAGCCGTTTTTTAAAAAGAAAGGACTGTACTGACAAAACTCAAGTCAATGGTTTTGGGGACATATGGATGTCACAGACAAGACAAGGGTATGGTCACCAGAAACAGCACAAAAGGAATCACCCACATTACCCGCTACTTATAAAGTGAAGATAGTAGAAAACTACATCCTGTGAGACCCTCGTGTTGTGAGTGCACACTGAGGCGCTGCACATAAAAGTACCTACCAGCTAGCGCCGCACAAAACAGATGTTCGTCTCATAGATATGTAGATATTTCTTTCCATAGTTGGTCAGCCATTTTAGATAATGGAAAGGGTTTCAAGGAATGGGTTGGGCTGAGTTAAAAATAGAATGTTACCTGAATCTAGTCACAGCATTGGGGATTATGTGGGGTTTAAAATTTCATCTCACCAGAAAGACCTTGTAGAGCTCACTACATTCTCACCCTTGGCATTGCCGTTGAGATGTGCTGCCCTGGGCTTATTTTTAACATCCATCTTGTCTCATGGGCTTGCTTTTTTTGAGTTTCCTTTATCACAAATTCTTCTCGAGAGTAATCCATTGAGACTTGCGCACGCTCTTGGAATGGTTCCTTTTCCCTAGGGCAATTTGTTTTTTCCAGTGTATTCACTATGTGCTGACAGGTTATATATACTGAAGCGACTACAGGTGTCAAGAACTGAGAAAAGGAGTTCTCTCTCATATGTTGGAAACTTCTAATGAATCAGATATATATATCTACCTCATCTGATCGAGTGTAGAGCCAGATAAGCAAAAATCAGAAAACGGAAAACAAAAAAAAAAAAAAAGTGCTTAGTTTAAGCAAAAATCAGAAAACAGGAAAAAAAGTGCTTAGTTTGGGATTTTCTGCTGGGAACCAAGACCATGATCAAGACCAGTCTTATAAGAACAACATTTATTTGGGGCTGGCTTACAGGTTCAGAGGTTCAGTCCATTATCATCAAGATGGGAGCATGGCAGCATCCAGGCAGGCATGGTGCAGGAGGAGCTGAGAGTTCTACATCTTCACCTGAAGGCTGCTAGTGGAAGACTGACTTCCGGGCAGCTAGGATGAAAGTCTTAAGCCCATACCCACAGTGACACGCCCACTGCAACAAGGCCACACCTCTAAATAGTGCCACTCCGTGGGTCAAGCATATGCAAAACCATCACATGCACTATACCCCACTGGGTAGCTTTACCAATGGGAAAAGGGTTCTGAATCCCTCAAGAGACTTGAGACCCTATGGAGTGGGGAGGCCTGGCAGGGTGAGGAATAAGAGGGTGGAGCTATCCTTTTAGAGACAGGGGTGGGGTGGGGGTGGAGTGAGGAACTGTCAGAGGGCAGATAGGAGAGGGATAACAACTGGACTGTAAAAAGAAAGATTAAAGATAATAATAATAAAAATAAAAAATACAAGTTAAACAAAGTATTGTTTATGTGAATAGCATTGATAACCCTAACGAGCAAACCAAGCCACTCTTTGAAGGACAAGTCACATGTTCTCTCTCATCTAGGGATTCTGGATTGTATGTAGGTCATCTGCACGCACAGGGCATGAAATGAAGGCAATATTTAAGGAAGAAAGAGTCTGATGGGATGAGGATCAAAATGGAAGGCGAGGCTCAACACGTGCTGAGGACTTGCAGGAAAAATAATTTAAAGGAAAGAAAATATGTATTTCTTCTTTTAGATGAAAAAATAATAACCCTTTTAATACTTAAACTCAGTCTGGCTACAAGGACGGATTAAAAGACACTGCCTTCTTTTCCTGCCAGCTCTGTGATCCTGTCTCATACAAATATATTTGCCCCAGGACTGCAGGAGCATTCTGGAGGGACTGCGCTCAGACAGGCGTCTAGTCCCAGTACTAGTGCTGTGGCCAACTGGAACTCTCAGTTCCCAGATCTATAAAATTAAGAGAGTGACTACATTCTTAATGGCTACTTTGATTTTTTTTTTTTTTAATTCTCAATTATAGAGACAAACCCAGGCCTGGTGAGTATTAGGCAAGCACTGTACCACCAAGCAGTCTGCTCTGCCTTTCCCCCAAATTTTTCTTTGAGAGAGAGAGAGAGAGATGAAGTCTTTCTAAGTTGTCAGGCAGTCCTCAAAGTTACAATCCTCCTGCCTCACTGTCCTGAATAGCTGAGATTACAAGTATGTGCTACTATACTTTTTTTTTTGAAATTTTTTTTATAATATATGTTGAATGAAAATTCCTTGCATCTTCCTCCCTACCCACCCATCTTCAAGTTCTCTTTCCAGGAAAACACACACACACACACACACACACACACACACCAAACACATACACACAAACAGTAAAACCTCACAAAAATGAAAATCAAAATAATCAAAGGACCAATAAGACAAAAACAAACAAGCAACAACAACAACAACAACAACAACAACAACAAACAAAACAGGAAAGCAAACCAAAAAAAAAAAAACTCCACAAAAATACCACTGAGTTTGTTCTGTGGTGAGCCAACTACTCCTGGGTATGGGGCCTGCCTTGGAGGGTGGTTGATATACCTGGTGACACACCATTGGAGAAAACTGACTTTTCCCTTTACCAGAGGGTATCAACTGCAGTTTATCTTCTCAGTTAGGGGTGGTACCACTTTCTCTTTTCAGTGCTGTGACCTTGTCTGGTTTGAACCTGCGAAGGTCTTGCACGTGCCACTACAAGATGGTGAGTTCGTCTGTGCATCAGCCTTATTTGTCTGGAACATACTGTTTGCATAGAGTCATTCGTCACCTCTGGCTTTTACAGTCTTTCTGCCTCTTCTCCTACATAGATCCTTGAGCCTCGATGGGGTGGGGTTGATGAAGACCTCCTATTTAGGACTGACCTGCTAGAATTTTATCATCCTCCTTTGAGTGATTATCACTGATTGCCTGGGGTCCTGATCTGAGATAACGCCATCATTTTTGTGTAAGGAGGATGTTTTCTGAGGTTACCCATAAGACCAAGGTACAAGAATGAGGTTCCTTATGCCTGATGCTTGTCTCCTCTAGACTAGGCAGTCTCTAGGGTCTTTCTAGTCTACACATCCCACCAGACTAGGATTGATTCTTTTCTTGCTGTAAAGGTGAAGCCTTTGCCCTCAAAGTAGGTCATCCATCTACAGTAAACAGATTGCTGTTTACATGTTGTGAGCAACAATTTGAAGGTACCATAAGAAACTTAAAGATCACAGATTCTTTGTAAAACAGAGAAAAATTAGAAAAGCATTTAGCAAAGGGCAAGGGAAAATAATAGAAAATGAAATCCAACTGAAAATTCAAGGGTTGATTTTACTGTAGCATTTTGTTCTTGCATCCTGTTTAGTCTTTCCATTTAATGTCTGTAGATCATGGCAAGCAGTAAAGGAGTCACAGTGACCTGGTAACACTGTGTGAAATCCCCTGCATTCAAAAAAGAAAAAAAAAAAAAGAAAGAAAAGAAAAGAAAAAAGAAAAAAATCCTCCTGAAAACATCTGGTGAAATCCTGAGATTTGTTTAGGATTCTACGAAGAGAGAAAGGCTTTTGCAGGCTTACTGAGTCAGACTTTAGCAGAGCAATCAAAATGATTGTTCTATTTAAAATTCACAGCAGAAACGATCACTTGAACGAGCCACAAAAGACTTGACTCCTCTCAGAGAAAGGCGTTCAGAGTCTGGCTGCCACCCACAGCCCCCTCCGATGGAAGTGACTGGAAGCCTGGTAAACAGATCCGCCCAGCTGAATTAGGGCAAAGGGAATGGGCACGTGTTCTCAAGCTAAACCGAGTTTAAGGACTGGAATAGTTTTTGCTTTTATATTTTACATGGAGATTATGTAAAAGGACTGATGCTGTGAAGAAATTTATAAGGCACGCTTATAAATAATATATTTCTTGAAGCTGTTTTTGAGCTTTTCTGCAAGTTGGATTTTAAAAACCTGTGCTATTAGGTTTTTTTAGTTGTATATTCAAAAATTTATCCATTCAAACTCAGGGCTGTTCCTGCTACCCAAATGCTTTGAAACTTTCACCCCAATGATTTCAGTCTTTCTGCCCTCTTTCATAAGTATAGTTAGATTACTCTTTAAAAAAAAATTTTTTTTTTTTACAGACTTAGGCTTCCAACAAGGAGAAATGAACAGGAATTGACTTTAACCCCTTGCCTGAACAGCTAACCCACCAAAGTAAAGATACAGAAACAAGGAGCCTTGGTGGGGTGAATAAAGGAGGAGAGTCATTTCCTCAGGAGAGTTTGCAGGCCAGCCAGCAGCCAGGAGAAACCTTAAGGACAAAGCCAGGGAAATCCGCGAGTTGTGGAGCTGGGCAGAGCACTAGACATTTGTTTAGGATTCTACGAAGAGAGAAATGCTTTTGCAGGCTCACCCTGCAGCAATGAAGACAAAACGCCGATCATGGTGATCCCCACCTGTTACACACAGCTGTCACCTAATGGGAGCTGAAAGGGAGGGTCACGATGGTAAGACTAACTTGGGCTTCATTCATAACAAGACACTGTCTGGAAACAGCAAACAAACACCATCTAAGAAACCCCCAAGGCCCTCAGAACGAGGAATGTGAAGAATACCGTACCAGCGAGTGGCATAAACAGTAAATAAATATCAGTGATAAGGAGATAAAATTTCATAAGTAAAAAAAATGAAACATGCACTACATGGCGAGGAACAGGGACAGAGGTGAATCCGACATCTTGTCCGAAACAACACCACTGGAAACAAAACAAAGCAACCCTTTAAAGGATTGGCTGCCAGCAAAGCCCGCCTGTCTAGAATTCTGTATCCAATGAAGGCATCTTTCAACAAAATGGAACATGAAGCTTTTGTCCAGCACTGAAAGAGGGAAAAGTTTAACACAAGTCACCTTGCATTTGTGGAAGGAGTGGCAGGAGTCCTTCATGTAGGCATGATGGACCCACGTGGAAATTTCCTTTTACATAAAGGCAGGAAAGCCCTGCTGTCAGACTCAAACATCTCTTACAATATAAAATGCACAGAGGTAGTGTTGTGATTATAAAATGAGAAATGGCTATTAAGATATGTTCTATGGGTATGTGGGGGAAGGGGGTGCCTCAGCAGGCCCATACCAAGGCCTCCCTTCCCCCTGAGGGGCCAGATATATGATCGTATAGCATAGAATAGAGTTTATTTAGGGTATGGGGAGGGGAGTTAAGAGGGAGTAGAGGCAGAGGAAGGCAGAGAGCAGGAGAAAGTAGAGAAGTAGAGGCCGCCATGACCACGTGGAGAGAGAGGGGGGACAGCAGAGGGAAAGGGAAGAGCCTGTTGCCAGGTAACTGTGGGGAGAGGCACACCTGGCTGTTGCCAGGTAACTGTGGGGTGGAACCCAGCCAGAATCCTAACAGGTAGGATGCAGAGTTGTAACGTACTTAGACTGTGTAAGGACTCTACAAAAACCAAGAGGAGAAAGGACAATCAGGGACAGTGAGGTTCTTATACTGCATGAGAAACGGTAAAATACCACTTAAAGTTAGTTTCCTCTGAGTTAAAGATGTACATTATAAACCCCAGGGAGTTTACTAAAACAAGAAAGCAAGTTTATCCAAAAGAAGTCAGGAAAAAAGGGGGGGAGGGGCAATGGACAAAGATGATATGCAACAAGAAAAAAAACTGAAATATTTAATGTTTGCTATAATAATAATCGCACGATGTGCAAAGGATCTAAACACATCAAATTAAAGGCGGAGTTATTTTGAATAAAAAGACATGGATAAGAGACCTATCAAATTGAAAGGCACAAGTAAATTGGAGAGTAAAATTATAGGCATTGTGTGTTACAGTCACACTAAGTAGATTTCAGAGCTAAGGATCTTATTCAAAGGTAAATAAATTATAATAACAAAGAAAAACACGTTGCTGGTGTTATCTAAAAGAAGCAGCCTATACGGACCACAGTTTGGAAGTTCTTTAAGTAGTTGCCGTGTGTCCAGCATTCCCACCTCTTGGCATTTATTCTTGAGAAATGCATGTGTATCCCCATAGAAAGGCTTTACCCAGAAAGATTCATCAAAGGTGAATTCGCAACGGCCTCAAACCAGAATCCACCCTCATGTTCATGAATACCTAAGGAAACCGTGCCAGGACCATTCGATGGAATAGTAGTTAGCAATAAAAGAAATGAATTTGATGCATGCACTTCCCCGAAGGACTCTGAGAAGACTTGGTCAGTTTAAACAAATGGCAGAAGGAGATGCAGTCCTATAATCCTATTTGTATACAAGCCTCAGAAATGTAAATTAGTACATAGTGACAAAGAGCAAATCGCCGGTTGCTTGGTAACCACTAGCAACAGGGGAGGCCGGAAGGAAGTGGATGATGACCAAGAACCACAGTTTAATGTAGGGGAGTACTGAGCAGATTAATTATCTTAACTGTGTAATAGATTCATGGTCACACAGAACACACGCACACAGATAGCGTAGATCATGACATAAAATTATTTACTTTAAAGCATGAAGTTCTCCGCTTATCAGTTAAAATTCGGTAAAACTGTCAACACACAGAAAACAGTAGTGTGAAGATAAGGTGTTTCCTTGGGGTAATTAGCATACTGGTAAGTCACATTCTCTCTGCTTTGCACCTTGAGCATGTCATTGTATCAGCAGAACAGCACACTTGATAACTGTCTCGGACAGAAAGCACATGCTAACTGATGATTACTGGGTTTGTGTTTCCTGGCTGTATTAGCCAAAAATACTGTTGTGTCAACTTCTAGTATCTGTCTGGACAATTTTTAACATTTTTCAAAATTGCAATTGACAACTTCGCCCCAAATCTCCTAAACTACCCAAGTCTTTTTTCATGGCACATTTGCAAATGACCATAGATTGTAAGAACTCAGGCATATTGGGCTTGCTGGTTTTTTTTTTTTTTCTGTGTAGAGATGCAGGGGTGGTGGAGATGATGCAGGGGTGGTGGAGAAGATGCAGGGGTGGTGGAGAAGAGTGACCGGCTTTGGGTAATGCAAGAAATGGGACCTGAACTCGTGTCTCATGACACCAAGAGTAAACAGTTCAGCTTTTCAAATCTGTGGGGCTTCACTGTAGAGACCAATTAATCAGTATTTGCTAAGTTCAGACTCAATGGCCCAGATTGATATTCTGGCGTGGTATTCTGTTTTAATAGCCATTGACTTACGGTCATCAAAATGAACACTCTGGTAGCATCCTGATTACCTCTGCTTCCTATATGAGCAAGCTTTTGGGGGGGTGGGATGGGAGGGGCACAGTAGGGAGAAGGTGATCTGCCCTGTGTCTTTTGGTTCTGCCATTTAGGCTCTTGTATGTAGGACCTGGCCCATTTGTTTCCATTGAAGAAAACACAGACAAGGACCAACTCCGATGTTCTCATCTTTTTTCTCTCCCTTCTGGATTTCTCATTTCCCTGAATCTTTATCTGTCATTATGTCACATGTCCACTACATAAGCAGCAACAGCTTTTCTACGGTTCCTGGTAATATTCAAGTCTTTGTAAAGAGACCGGACACATAAGCCATGCAGGAAGGCTGAAAGGAGAAAGGGAATTCATGTAAAGTTGACGGGAGAGGGGTGGGTACACAACACAGATCCACATGTCCATCAGAATGAATGGGTGCATCATGTGTGTAAACTAGTTATTAGCCCCCCACCCCGGTAAATAAAGGGATAGGAGTCTCGTCATGATTGCACACAGGGTAACTGAGTCTTCTCAACCCAACACTTCCCATTCCTCCATCCTTCCAATTCCTGTGTAAAGCGGAATCACATGACACATTTCTTTTATAGAAGGGTCTCATTCTGTAGCTTAGATTAGCTTCAGTTCAAGGCAATCCTCCTGCCCCGGCTTCCCACGGGTTGTGATTATAGATGTGTGCCACTATGCACAGGCCCTATGACCTCGTTTCTTTATCTTTTTTTGGTTTTTTGACACAGGGTTTCTCTGTGTAGCCCTGGCTGTCCTGGAACTCACTCTGTAGACCAGGCTGGCCTCGAACTCAGAATTCTGCCTGCCTCTGCCTCCCAAATGCTGGGATTAAAGGCGTGCACCACCACCGCCCGGCCTTACAAACTCTTCATGTAGGCTCTTCAGAACTTCTTGTGACTCGTACCAGCAGCACTGGAAGTAAAGGCCGGTCAGGCGAGGACACCGCAGCATCCTCAAAGCAGCTGGAGCATCGTTTGAGTGATGCTGTGGCATTGGGTCTCCAGTTCTCAGTAGTAAGGGCTACGGATCTTACTGGAACAGGGTAAGGTTCACCATTTCCATTTCCCTCAGAGTCATGGGTGATATTACTCTCTGTGGATTTTTGTTGTTAGAACTTGGTTAGACAAATGCTTCTTCTGTTGCTAACAAACCCCCCAAATTCCAGTTCTTTAATTTATTAACTAGGAGTCCTAGGTAGAACCCAATGATCTGTCTAGATCTTGTATATAAAATAAGATATAAAATAAGAATAGTAATATATTATTTTATATGAACTAATTAAATAATATACATAAATATATGTAATTAATATATTAATTAACTAATATGCATAAATAAATGCTTAACTAATATTAGTTTATTTTCTCAAATACCCATTTCTTCCTAATCTGAGCCTGAATTAGAATGTATCACTCTCTTTATTCCTAACCCAAACATCAACAACTCCACATATTTAAACGACTGTAAACAAATATGTCACATGCCTCCACCCTGGGACCAGCTGCCTGCCCCAGAAGCAGTTTTTGCCATCTGACGGTTAAGGCACGAGTGAACACTGACACAGTTAGTCATGAGACAAGACCTCCAGATGGAAGACTTTGAAACTTGGAGTGGAAATGTGGCTCCGAGCCCATGCCTGCCACCAATGTTGCATCCTGTCTGCTAAAGTAAAAACATCTCTTTAGAAGTGAACTAGAAGCCCCAGGCCGTCTCTGCTTCTAGGCAAATATTTAGGGTAAACCCCAACCCATTTTAAATATATATATATATATATATCTAATCTTAGTTGTCAGCCTCTTCGTTCCATATTTACCCAAAGGACAGATCCTGCAAGGTATCGAGACAGCGGGGGCTTTAAGCACTCGCTCTGCACTCACTCAGGCAACACAGAAGAACATCTTTTTACAAGCACAACAAGCAGCAATACTAAGGAGCAGCCCAGCTGCTCAGATGCGCACTCACAACTCAGCCCTGGGAGCCTTGTGAAAATCCGACTTCTTATTCATCACAGTCCAAGGCCAAAGAGGCTATACACACACTCTGGCCAGGCCCCTCCCAGACAGAAGTGAACCCTACGGTTGTTACATACTTACCACCAATCCTGCTGTTGCATTCACAATCCATACGCCAGGGAAATGTATCACCAGCAAAAGACACCACAAAGCAAGAAGGGAAGAGCACCAAGCGTTATAGTCTAAAAGAAGTCGAAAGGCACCGTTTTAAATAGTTAATTATTTTTAATCAGAATCACACAGTTTTAGAAAACTGGAGTGCTAACTGCCTTGTAGTACGACTGACTAGAGAGCTTGCACTCTTTCCTAGTGACAGCAGCCTCTTCCATCAAAGGCAACCCCTTCCAAATCTCTCAGCTGCTTCCTCATCTTCTCTCTAGTGTCATCCTTCTAAAGAACTTTAGGCTTAATTTTTACCAGAGTAAGGGTGAGTCACTGCTGATCCACGTCACATCGTATAATTTTATTTTATTCTCTGAAAATACTTTTTGTTCCTAAATTACCACATGTTTTTTGAAGACTGCACTTTGCTTAGAGTCTACATTTACCCCTAAGCTTATTATACATTCCCTAACAGTCAGCATTTCGATTGTCACCTCCACATATGACCTGTCCCGTGACTTTGTACACCATTTTGCCCCTGGAGACCTTCTCCTAGGTGCTGCTTGGGCCATCAAGTTAACTGGTTCAACGTGGACACATACCAATCTGGATTGGTCTTACTACATTTTCTGAGTGATGGTTCGCTTGTTTTTAATGGCAAGATAAGATTAACTACAAAGGGCCTGCGGAGCCCGGGGGTTGGGGTTGGGGTTACCAATGATTTCATTTACGATTTAGAAACATCCAAAATAGAAAATTAACAATTTATACATTCATGGTAATGGCAATAGCTGATCATGCTCTCGAATGGCATATTTTGCCATTCGAACAGCCTGATAAAGCAGTCTAAAAATGGTACTCTCCAGATGAGAAACCAAGAGGCTAGGAGAAGCTTTAAAACTTTCCACAGCCCTCTTGAGCTCCATAGCGTCTCTGATGGCCAATTGTCATCTGATTTTGGAAATTCACTATAATTGAATACTATGTATAATTAGCAAGGAAAATCAATTCAATGACCATGAAAAACGAAATGAGCTATACACTCACGAGGAACATTCATAAAGACTTCTCTGCTGGGTTTAGTTACTGCTTTCTGTTCAAAATAGAAGCACTGAAGGATTTAAAAATGCCTGCAGTTGGGGTCAGTGTGTGGTCAGACACCCCACCCCCAAAGTGCTCTCCAGCCAGCCGGCACATGCTGGGCAGTACACGTCTGTTAAAACAAAACCTTGGCCTCAACGAGCACGTGATGGCTCCAACTTTCCCATTAAATGAAGTTAATGAGTTTCTTTTGACTGAAGTGCTATAAAGGTGTGAGTCTCAGAAATGGAAGCCTCGATATATCAAAGTCTGTGTCTAAAAGCGATACTCTTGGAAGGAGACAACGTGTCTGTTAATTCCAATGCCCCTTTTAAAAGCAAAAAATAAAAAGTTTTAACATGAAAAGGCAAAAGATGATGCTCAAGTTTCTTCCCCAGAGAGATGCATTAAAAAAAAAAAAGGGATAAAATTCAGTGTCACAGTGAAAGGGGACAGCAAGACAGAGGGCTAGGGGTCTGGAGTCTTGCCAACTTGCTCTGGGGAAGCTAGTGCTTGCTCTGTGGCCTGGGAAGACACAGAAAGGAACGACGGCTTTTCTGAAAGATGTTAACGTGTGTCCTGAACGTCAGTCCTCAGAGGTTGCCTGCTCATGCCCCCGAGTCCGCTGTGTACTGGCAGACGGTCTGTAAAGCGGCCACTTGGTCTTCTTGAGTATCAGTGTCTCACACTGCAAATAATAGCGTTGCCTTCAAGAGCTGTTCGGAGAATGAAACTTCACAGAAACAAATTGTATTCACAGAGCTCCCACAGGGCCTTGAAGACTCAGGCCTCAAGCGCTCAAGCATCTCAGAAGCCACTTCCATTCCCGGAAAGTCCCCAGATCGAAGTGGAAAAGCCAAGGCAAGATTTCTTCCCATCTTATCTTTCAGACTACAGATGCTCTTCTGCCCGGCAACTCCGCCACTGGTGACTTCTCATTTCTAAATGTCAGCCGGTGCCTGGGTTCTGATCCATTCAAACAAGCACATCTTAAAGCTGTTTGGCTTCTTGTCTCTTTCTCTAAGTGGAAATCTTCTCTAACAACTAGCTGAAAAGCTCTTAAGGAAAGCTGTAAGGGACTAGAGAGCCCCGCAGTTAGAGCTGCCTGCGCTTACAGAGGAGTTTGATTCCCCTCACCCGCACGAGGCACCTATAACTCCACCGAATCACTCCATCCCCAAGGAATCCAGTGCACTGCATGGATACCTAAATGCGTACCCTCTCACAAACAGAAAAATAAACTGCCTGCAGATCGCATTCAATTTGAGAGGACAGGGCTTAATATACTGATGTCTGATTCCATGTCCAGAGATTCTAAGATGGTTGGTCTTAGGGAAAATATGACGACTAGAGTTTGAACATTGCTGTAACTTAACATTACTCCCTGCTCTCCATTAAGGCAAGCATTTCTAGAAAATTGGGTAGCGAGAGAAACATGGCTGGTCTGGGAGGATCCTGGGATATTCAGAAGCTGAATAGTATCTTCTCAGATGCTAATTATCTGGCAAACGTCCAGAGCTGACTCAGGCAGTCCAGGCCTTCAGGGGCACACATTTTGCACAGCTAATGCCCAAGTCTCTAGTGGGGAGCACATTTCTCTGGGTATGTCAGACACTAGTAGGGAATCTCTGCAAGTTTCAAGTCCACATCAGTGTTAAAACCTGATAAATCTGCACATGTCGATTCTAGCCATTGAGGCATATAGATAGGGTTAGAAGGCAATCAGTCCTAAACCATGTGTTCTGTGCTCAGGAGCCATTGGTAAAAATAGATGGTTTTCACTATTGGTTTGAAAAGCAATGCTGTGCAATGGAAAACATTAATATATGAATATCATTGTATGAACATCGATGTAGAAATACAGTGTTACTTTCAAGAGCTGTTCTGAGAATGAAGTGTCACAAGAACAAATTGTATTCATAGAGCTCCTGTAGGGTGATTTAGGCCACAAGCAGGTGAGCATCTCAGAAGCAGCTTCTGTTGCAGAATATACAATGTATCAGTGTAGAACACATTCCTACACTGAGAACAATATGCCCTGTTCTCAGTGACTTCATACTACAAGAATTAAGGTATGAAACCTAGCAAACAAAATAAGAATATTGCAACTATCAAAAGACGTATGTACCAATGGCTACTTTTTAATGTTATTTGGTATTTTCACTACAAGCAGAGCATGGGCCAACATGTTTTACTGCCACTGTCCCCTTAGTCCTTTCAACATTGTGAGACAAGGGTGCAAGGCATCATATTCATTTTACACATTAGGGATCTAAGATGTGAAAAGGTCCATTTTTTTTTTTTATATTGGCAAACATATAAAGGTAATGGCGACTCTGCTGAGCTTGGTATCAATATGAGAGACCAGGGATGAAATCAGATAGATAGTGTCATTTCTGTGGGTCCTGGGCTGGTGAATTTGTAGTGCTCATCACATGAATATCAACAGTTCAGAAGCCTTTCAAGAGACTAGATCAAAGATGGCTACAGAAGATACCCAAGGTCATCTCTGAGAGCAACCTTCAGCCCCAGAGAACTGTGAGGATCATGTTCTGCCTCCGGGCATCATGCTAACATCTGAGTAGCTTAATCCAGAGCGAATCCACTGTGGGGTTAAGTCCATCCTGAAATTAAAACACTGACTACCACTCCTTGTGCTATGATTGCTTGGGAAAAATGTTTCCCTAAGACAGATCCCATGAAACGCTTTTTGTTACATAGCCTTTCATCCTTCCCTTTATTTGAGAGGCATTTTTGTTGGGTGTTTATCACATAAATAGCAATGATGAGCAAAACCCAGCCTCTGTCCAGTACAGTGTTGGAACATGAATCACCCGGGGCCCTTTAACTAAATATGTCAATATTCTGACATACTTGGGGCTGGAGGAAGGGAGTCTAATATACAAAATTGAGATCCACTGTGGGTCTGGTAGGAAAATAGCATTTATCTAAGCTCTGTGGCAGCAGATACAAGCAAGTGGAAAAAGACAAACAGAAGGATTGCAAAGAAGGGCATCATTTGAGAGGGGTCTGGGGATTGGGTAAACACTTGATTTAAGAAGTAAATAGGGTTCTTCCCTGTGATGATTTGAATATATTCGGCCCAGGGAGTGGCACTATTAGAAGGTGTAGCCTTGTTGGAGTAGGTGTGGCCTTATTGGAGTAGGCATTTCACTGTGGGGGGGGGGCTTTAAGACCCTCACCCTGGGTGCCTGGAAGCCAGTATTATGCTAACAGCCTTCAGATAAAGATGTAGAACTCTCAGCTCTTCCTGCATCACGTCTGCCTGGATGCTGCCATGCTCCTGCCTTGATGATAATGGACTGAACCTCTGAACCTGTAAGCCCGCCCCAAATAAATGTTGTCCTTATAAGAGTTGCCTTGGTCATGGTGTCTGCTCACAGCAGTAAAACCCTAACTAAGACATTCACTACAAATAGTTCCAGTATCTCCAGTGATCTAAACGACTCTTCAAAAGCAACTCCATATGCTTACCTGCAGTTAAGCCACTCTAGGATCTCATTTAAGGAAGTTCTACTTCCACAGATGTAACTGTAGAATGGGAGCAGAATGTAGAAAGAGGCAGGTGGAATAATTTGGGTCCTGAATTTAAGAAGATTGATAATAAATAAATCTTCCAAAAGAAATCTTCTTAATCTTAATCTCTAAAGGACCTTAAAAGGAACTTTAAATCAGAATAAAGAGCTGTTTATAAATAGCATAAAATACCATACACTAATATGTTCAATTTTGCCAATTGACTCTTAATTACTTTTTGAAAAGCCTTTAATTATTTATCCTAGTTTCCACGGAAATGGGGCTTGTTTCAGCATTTCTAAATGTAAGGAGGAAAGTATGAATGCTGAAGGAATTAATTATATTCATGATTTGAGCTAGAATTAAGGCTGAGAATTACTAATCTTTTGAGTAGAGCCTGTGTTCTTAATCTGCTGCAGGAAGACTGGCAGGGTGCACTAAATGAGAATTACACTGGGGAAGAACTTCATGAGACCTCGTTTTGATGGGAAATAACTGAAATTGACTATTATGGATGTTTTCTGAACAAACACGATTGCCAAGATTATTCGCTGATTAACCTTTGCATATTAAGTACGCCTGACTGGGATTTGAAAGTCATGAGTCTGTTTTAGCTATATAGCTTTCAAAAACACCTTTGACCTATTTAGCAGATGCATTAAAGTCGAGAACTTCAGTCATATGTATAGAAGTCTTTTATTGCCTGGGACATTGCTGAATGGCTCTACCCTGCCATGCATCAGTGTTATCGATTTTTGAATCAAACAAAACAAACAAGCAACACAAAAACCTTATTGAGCTCTTCTAAGGATCAAAAAGAAATAACTTGCTCCACATCCCAGCTTCGCAAATGCTTGCCATGAGACCTGATGACCAGCTAGGGTGGCAAAGTGTGCCTTTGATCTCAGTGTGTGGAAGGTGAGTCAGGAGAATCCTGAGCTTGGGAGCAGTTGGAGAAGGAGGAGGGAGAGGAGGAGGAGAGGGATGGAGGGAGGGACGGATGGATGGATGGATGGATGGATGGATGGATGGATGGACAGACAGACGGAAAGGGAAAGAGCAGGTATTCTAGTTTGCTTCTGGGCTTGCCAACATGATGGAGAAAAGGCTTTCCTCCATCTTGACTTCTGCATCCTAGTCTATCAACTGAGGAAAACCATGACAGAAGCCAGGAGGCAGGAAATAAGGCAGAGGTCATAATGGCACAGTGCTTGCCCTCAGACTCATGCTCAGCTTGCCTTCTGATCGAACCTACAACCACCCAAGTGTGGTACCGCCCACAGTGGCTAATCCCTCTCACATCATTCAGCAGTTAGGCCAATCTGATGGCGATTTTTCTCAACTGAGATTGCATCTTCCCACACACATCTAGGTTTCATCCAAGTTGACAATAACTAACCCTTACAGTGGGTTGGTCTAAAACTGCTTGTATTCTAATGCTAATTTGGGATCCCCAAGAGATGGGAGAGTCCACACTTAAGGCACTGAGCTAATTGTGATTGGTGAATAAAGATACCAACAGCCAGAGGAGACATAGGTGGGGTTGAGGTTTCAGGAACTTGGAGAGAGAGGACCATGAGGAGAGAGAAGAGGAAGAAGCTGCCACAGAATGAAGGGAGAAGGCAGGAGAGGAGAAAGGAAAAGTCTCCATGGGTTAGCTGAGCCCTTAAAAAACGTGGCCCTGAGGGCTGCCCAATGGGAGTTAAGAGCAGCCCAGATGGAGCATAGAAAATAGCAAGCAATAACGGATTCTATCAGCATGGAGGGCAGGCAGCTGCCCAGCTATTGTACTTTATAAAACTTATTAAAAATATAAAAGCCGGGGCTGGAGAGATGGCTCAGCGGTTAAGAGCACTGGTTGCTCTTCTGAAGGTCCTGAGTTCAAATCCCAGCAACCACATGGTGGCTTACAACCATCTGTAATGAGATCTGATGCCCTCTTCTGATGTGTCTAAAGACAGCCACAGTGTAATTAGATCTAATAAATAAATAAATCTTTACACACACAAACATATATATATACACATATACATAAGCTGTGTGTGTGTTTTATCAGGAACTCAACAATCAAAGGTGGGGTAGATGCTCTGGGGCCGAGATTTTGAGTAATTTTTAACTAGAGTCTCAAACATTTTTAAAATTATAAGCTTCTGCAGTCACTATAGTTCCTACTCGGGGCCAGAATCAGGAACCACATGCTGCTGTTGCTTAAATCCTTGAAGTTCCTCTCTTGAAGCTGGTTTTCCACAGTCACTTAGCTAATCACTCACTCTCTGTACGTTGTCTTCCTCCTGTTTCAACTATGTTAGGATCCTCAGTTCCGCGTGACATGAGTTTTAGTCTTCTTGGAAACACTAAAGAATCAAGCAGAAGTGTTTGAGTTTTTAAACTTGAGAAAAATGAGAGGGGAATAGAGATATGAAAATAAAGGCAAATGCTAACTTCAAGACAGAGGGCCAAGCAAGGTCACACACACACACACACACACACACACACGCACACGCACACGCACACACACACTCAGGCTTCTGATGTGTTGTTTCCCATCTTTGGTCCAATCAACTCCTCACAAGTGAGAAATAGGGTTACTTATTAAAGAATTGGAAAGAAAATACATGTTTAAATGCTGCAGTACCGGGTGCTACCACCAATAGCAACAAGATGGGAGCTCTGCCCACCTCAGTGTCTTGTGCTTTTGAGACCCTTTCGGACTAACTACTTCTTATGTGATCTCTGAAGGAAAGTCCAGTGAGTTAGCAGGGATCCTGTTCTTTTCCTTTGATATAGAGGACGGAGACCAGAGAGAAGCTAAAATTCTAGAATCCAAGAGTCCAAATCTAGCATTCTTTCCAGGAAGTCTGATTCCTGCACCAGCAAATCCGTTATGAAACAGCCTGCTGTCTCCTTAAATCCAGGGGGTTGGTTTGTCTGTCTCCAGCTCCATCTAGGTTAAGGTAGAGAAAGACCAAGAGAATCAGCTTCCCTCCTCGGGTGTTTTACAGGAAAGCGGTAAGCTTGATTATCAAAGGGGCTCTTTCTTTGCTACAAAGGCAAGTCCTCTCAATAAGCACATTAGCGTTCCTAGCACATCAGTAGCCTTCCACGGCTGCCCCAGTTCAATCATTTCACAAAGGACGCCTCAAATTCAAGGAAGCGAATCAACCCAAACACCAACACCACTGTCGAGTGCAGTTCCCTATGGGGTTTCAAGGACCGAAGAGGATGCTTTCTCACCTGAGTTTATGTAACAGCTGTCCGAAGCAGCTCTGTCAGCTGGGCAGCAAGCTGCAGGATATAGGTAACAAATGTATGGAGATTTCAAGATACTGCCCTTACTCTCTCTGGTCACAGGACATGGAGGTCTAGTGTTCTCCCTTACATCTAGTTCAAACTCCAAGGCTGCAGCTGGGTAACATCAGGGAAACTGCTCCGTCTCTCTGAGCCTCAAATACTGGTGTTTCCCTAAGTACTGAAACGAGGCTACCAACCTAACCTTCACAGGCTCTAATATTAGATAGCATATGTTCTATTTCCATGTTGTAGGTAAAGCAAGTATGTTTATATTTCCAGAGCTATTAGCGTCTGTGTTTTCCTAAGCAACGTTGGCCCATGAATTGATCTCCTTCTTATATTAAGAGAAAGAAAGCAAAACCTGAAGCTTAGCATTCTATGCTTTGTGTCAGCTGCAGAGGAAAGAGGGCATCACATAATCCATTGGATCAAGAGCACACTACACTTAGGATACATGAAACCAACCCTCATTGGCCAAGGCTACTGGCCGACTAAAGGACATAAATCATCAGATACTGTTAAGTCTTATCCAGGACTGTTGTCAAGTGAGACGAATTAACTTGTTTCTCAAAACCGTGGCCCATGAGACTCTGTAATGTCCACAGATTTTTTTTTTCAATGTGAATTCTCTCTGTGGTTAAAGGTATGAAAATACCTCATAGTTATTATGGTTCGAATCTAGTTTGGCCCCATCTGCTCTTGACTTTGGTGCCTGGCTCTGGCTCATGGTTATTTGGAGGCTGTGGAACAATCGTAAGGAAAGTCTCAGCTGAAACAAATAGCTCACCAGAGTGGGTTCTTTAAGACTATCCTGCCCTAGGGCATTGCCTGCTTTCTTTGCTTCCTGGGCTGTCAATGTGTGGACACCTACTGCCGGTCTCCCTTGGTACCACTAAGCCCTGAGCAGATGGGTTTCCTCTGCAATGACACACTAAAACCATAGGAACCTTAATCTAGGATATATGTCTCCTCCACTAAAATGTCTGTCCATTATTCTGATGTAGTGACTAAATACATTAATTTGATAAAATATGCTAGATTATTTGGGCAAGGACCGAGTACTGTCATGGTTTTACAATTGTCTGTGTTCCTGTGAAGTCAGCTTAAGGTGCTGTTACTCGTGCTTACCAATGAAGACTAACAAATAAAGGAGACCTTCTATTTGGGACACAAATTGAAGCCCGAAGATTAAGTTGAAATAGAGATGGAAAAGCCAGTTACCACATGGAGAAGGATAAGAGTTGAGTTGTCCATCAAAACTATTATAATGGGTCTTATACTCATATTAAAGGAGTGTTAGTCATCATTTTGTAATTTTTGTTCATATTTAATTTGTAAATGTGGTTTGGCCTTATAATTACATTTCCGCCCTCCTCTCTTTCTTTAATTGGGAATTTCATGCATTCATACACTATGCCTTGATCAAATAGATCCATTCTGATCCACCTCCATCCATCTTTAATAGCTCTGTTCCTGAAAAGTATGCATCTTTCTTCCTTGGTTTTATTTTGTTTCTTTCCTTGGTTAGTCTCTCCCACACCATGAAGATGGATATTTTTATTCACTTTACATCCTGTTCACTGCCCCCCTTCCCACAATCCTTTCCCCTTTCCCCTTCCATTCTTCTCTGAGCAGGTGGAGGTCCTCCCGGGTATCCCCAAATCCTGGCACATCAAGTCTCTGCAAGGCTAGGCACATCCTCTCCCACTGAGGCCAGACAAGGCAGCCCTGCTAGAAGAACACATCCCTTGTACAGGCAACAGCTTTTGGGAGAGCCCCAGTTGTTCAGGATCCACATAAATATGAAGCTGCACATCTGCTGCATATGAACGGGATCCAGCCCGTGTATGATCCCTGGTTGGTGGTTCAGACTCTGAGAGTCCCAATTGTCTACGTTAGTTTACTCAGTTGGTCTGCTGTGGAGTTCGTATCCCCTTCAGGGCCTGCAGTCCTTCCCCAAACTCTTCCATAAGAGTCCCCAAACTCCAGAAGATGGAAAAAAGGATTTTAAGAACTGTATTCACTGTTTAATCCCTAGCACAGTGCCCAGCGCACAGAGGCTTACTGTCCTGTGGGCAGTTGGCTTTTCCAGTATTATTAATTTAAATATAATGGGTTCACTACACAGTATTTGTGATATCTCTTGAAAAGTCTGATCAAGATTAGTATGTAAATAATGCTGACTGTACCCAGAACATAGGAATGAATATGACTGGGTATTCTTTCCCAATAGTTATAGTTCTGATTTTTCTCTCCAAGGGCCATATAAGTAGCTTTTAAAATGAGAAGTTAGTTTTAATAACAATGATGATAATAAATTTATTAAATAAATTAATGAGTTAAATATTTTAGTAAATAATTAAATAAATTAAATAATTTATTAAGTAAATCAAATAATTTGTTAAATAACAAATAAATAAAAACAAATTACATTATTGTTCATGCAGTAAACCAGAATCCTTGTCTGTAGCTGAGTACAGATTATATAATCCTTACCTCTGGAGTTGTGGGTCTGATAGCAGGCAGTTTTTAATTTTAGGGAGCTCATGGTAATAATACCTGGTGACAGTATAGTCTGGTGTGGTCTTGGGATGGAGAAGTTGTGGCCTACAAGTTGTTGGTAATGGCTGGAGATACTGAGAAATAGCCTACTCCGCACAGTGAAAATCCCCAACAACCAGGTTAGTTGAGTGTTAGTAGTGAATCTGGGAGACACAGAGTAGAAGGCTCCTGGATGGTGAGATGCAGGATTCTAGCTTCAGGGTACCGAAAGAAATGCTTTTAGTAAGTAAACATGTCGTCGGTTCACTCTGGCTAAAGGTAGGTCTTGGAAGCTAGTCTGGATGGCTTATCCTGTAACCCACAGGGCAGGAGGCTAAAACAAGGCATTCGCTGAGTTTGAGGTCAGTCTGGTTTACCTAGTCAGTTTCTTGACCAGTCTGGACCATAGTATGAGGAAGTTCCTCGAACAAGCGTGTGCAAGTGTGTATGTTCATTACAGAGGAAGAGAGGTTTAATAAAAGAAGCAGTTAGATGATAACAATGTAGAATTGGCTGCTTTGATTAGGTGATTCAGGTGCATGTAGACCATTGAGATGACAGTGACCTCTCTGGAGCCCACTGACTGCTCACTAGCCAAAGCTCAGGGTTCCAAGTTAGAGTGATGCCAGGTTTCCTAAGGGCAGCCTAAAAAAAAAATCTTTAAAATATATACTAGGTAGAGTTCAAGTATTATCTTTATTAACTTATTGATAAATCATTATTAAGAGGACAAGAACATGTTTGCATATATCACTGTTTAACTGAATAGATTGTGCAATATGCCATTTAAAGAAACAGCAGTGATGTTTGTCCCAAAATATTTCATAGGGATGTATGTTCTCTTCCTACTATCGTATAATTTTTCTCATAGTTAACAGCAAAAGCATCCTCACCTCTCCGTCCCTACCTTATAATGCAGATGCTGCTCATAAATCCAAAATAATCTCTGAGTATTAGCTCCAGCAACTGAGGATCAGAGAATAAAATGAAACGGTGTCTATAAAGCACTGCCGGTGTTAAATATGTAGATGTTAAATTAAAATATTAAAACAGTGTTCATGCTCTTGGGGCGATGCCTCTCACAACCCCATACATGTTCAACCTCAACACATTAAGCTTGCATAATACTTACATATCCTGTTTGAAATCCTAGCCCCCAAACCCTATCTGCTAGGCCCTCAGCAATCTGGGCAGCCATGAGGTCGGCCTTGTCCCCTCTGCGCTCCATCTTCCAGTCCTTACCTCTAACCATAATCCCAGACACCTGCAACCTTCAGCGACCGCCAGACAGGGTCCTAGCATGGCTGCCCTCTGAGAGGCTCCACCCAGCAGCCAATGGAGGTGGATGCAGAGGCCCACAGAGTATTAGATGGAGCTCCAGGAGTCTTGTGGAGGAATTGAGGGAGGTATTGGGGGATCCAAAGAACATAGGGACTTCATGGGAAGACTAACAGAGTTGGCTAGCCTGGACCCTTGGGGGCTGCCAGAGACTGAACCACTAACATGGGCTGGACCTGCGCCCCTCCCAACTTGTGTCAGGGCTGTTCAGGTTAGTCTTCCTGCAGGTCCCAGAGAGACTCGAGCAGGGGATGTTCCTGAGTCTGTTGTCTGCCTGTTGGATCCTATTCTCCTAGCTGGGCTGCCTTGTCTGGTCTCAGTGGGAAGGGATGCACAGGGTCCTATAGTGACTTGATGGGCCAGGGTGAGGGGGATGGGCTTGCCCTTCACAGAGGAGAAGGGGAGTGGGGAATGGGAGCAGGAGCTGTGTGGGAGGCGCTGGGAGGAAAGGCTGATATTGGGATGTAAAGTGAATAAATAAATAAATTAATTAATTAATGAAGAAAAGGAAATCCTAGGAAGAAGGTTCAAGTTCAGGTCCCCCTTTCCAACACACATACACACTTGCCATGGGGTTATTTAATTATTTCAAAAACTATTTTATTAGTTATCTGAAACTTTAATATGATCTATTCTGATTGTATTCACCACCCATTCTTTCCCCCAATTCCTCCCAAACCTGCCTTCCTACTCCCTTCAATTTCCTGTCATCCTTTATTTTTGTAATAACCACCAAGTCCAGCTTTGCATCACGCTGTCAGATGCCACACCATTAGAGAAACTCTCCTGCAACCATCAACTGTCTGTGTCTCCTCAGTTATGGACAGAATCTTAACACTCTATGCTACTCCGTGAACTCCATGCTAGAACGCTGGCTCCCTTGATCTTGTGTGGGCAGCCAGAGCTGCCTACAGTGCTGGGCTGCATTGCTGTCAAGTCCAGAAAACACTGTTTTGTTCAGCTATTAATGTCTTCTTTCCCCATGAGCAAACTTTACATGACCCCAGGTATGTAAGTATATGAAATAGTTACACAAGTAAAAAATGTACTGATGATAAACAAACATTTCATTTAAAGACTGTTCCTTGTTATACATACGTGGTGGTATAAATAAGCTTGGCTATGGGAAGTGACGTTTTAGGGGGTGTGGCCTTGCTGGAGGAAGTGCGTCACCGTAGGGGTGGAGTTTGAGGTCCTAGCTCCACCCAGGAGGAAGAGAGCCCCTGCTGCCTGCAGAGGACAGTCTCCTCCTTGCTACCTTCAGATCAAGACGTAGAACTCACAGTTCTTCCAGCACTGTGTCTACCTGGATGCTACCATATTTCCAACCATGATGATAATGGACGGAACCTCAGAACCAGTAAGCCAGCCCCAATTAGATGTTCTTCTTATAAGAGCTGCCATGGTCATGGTGTCTGTTCATAGCAATGAAACCCAACTAAGACAACATACTGTAATAATCTCACCTTTTTAAAGGACTACATCAAATCTGTTCACTGACGATGTGCCCATTTATATTTACATAAAGAATTAAATCCTACTTGGGAGGCAGAGGCAGGCGGATTTCTGAGTTCGAGGCCAGCCTGGTCTACAGAGTGAGTTCCAGGACAGCCAGGGCTATACAGAGAAACCCTGTTTCAAAAAAAAAAAAAAAAAAAAAAAAAAAAAAGAATTAAATCCTGGTTGAATGTTTGATCCTACAGGTCACAGATCATCTTCCGTGTTCTTCAGACTTGTTCAGTACTTTGATGTTTGGAGCCTAGTTGTCAATGCTAGGAATGCAACTTCACATAAATACATAATACAAAATGCCAAAATTATGTTTATGGCCATTTCAGAAATTGTTGTTACATACCAATCGCAGGCAAAACTTCATTTGATAATTTATGAAACCCAAGTCAGAACTCAGCAGCCTCCAAAATCAAGCATTCTAACATAGTATAACCCAAAGGTATATTAGATTGATATGTACTGAAGAACAGAGTAGAGATATCTCAATAGTATGTTTTCCATAATTAAACCATCCCGTTTCTGTAAGAGTGGGAGAGTTTGCTTGAACAGCAAAACCGGCAACTGGCAACACACGACCGGCTCCAATCTGAGCAAAGGGGTCTCAGTGTTCTTTAGCCGAGCGTGGCGTGATGGTAAGCACAGGGTGATGTGGAGGACAAACACAGCGCAGTGAGTATGTTGTGAGTGTAGACACAAGGCAGAAGTGAAGTCATGTGATCAACTCCGGAAGCCACGGCCAGAAACACCTGGCCTTTTTCTGTGCTTGGTTTTGAATCAAGTTCTGACCACTGACCATTCAGAAGCAGTTTGTGACTGGCAAGTGTGTTTGTTTCTTTGTTTGATTGTTTGTTTGCGATCCCCAAGAGAAAACCTAAGATGAAAAATAAAATCAGGTTCTGGCTAATGGGAGCCTGAAAAGTATTTCGATTTTCTTTTTAATAATTTCTATTTCGGGAGAAGAAATTTCCTATTTGGATTCATGCGAACCAGCCCACTGTGACCTTGATCAGACCCCACCCTGCTTAGTTGGCTGGTCTCCGCAATCACTTCCAGAAACAATGAAAACCTGGCAGCATTGTCTGAGACAATAACTTGCTGGAAAGTCCTGTTGTCTATTGGCTTTATCGTTGTGATCTCATCCCTACTCTAAAAATAGCCGCCATTGACTCTGTTTACAGATGAGGAATATTTCGAGAAATTGTGGTTTGTTTGGGTCACACACCTGTCAGTTATGTGACGCAGATGCTGAAACCTGGATCCAACATCAGGTTTCTCTGATCTGTCTGCAAACTGCTTCTTAGCAGTCCTAGTCCCTTAGGAAGGGACTAGATCTGTTTAATCTTTTATCTGCTCAAGTTTTGAGAGTAGCTGAGAGGACTTTCTGTCTTTACAGCTTGGGCCAGAGAGGGGTCTTGGCTTTCCTTAAGAACTCAAAAGTCCCTCCTGGCAATGGGCTAAGAAACACCTTGGTTTTTGTCGCGACCACCCTCGCTGGCAAGGAATGATGCAACACAGGAAGATCTTCTTCAAGCAGTTTACTCAGGATCCCTGTACTTCTTCTTCTGACCCCGGAGAGAATAAGCCAAGCCCTTAAATACTAATAGCCAGCCAATCAGGCTTAGCTACGTGGGCATTGCTGATAGGCTGTATCTACCCGGAAGGCGCAAGACTCAATAGGCTCCACCCAAATAAGGAGTTGTTTATGATGGGAAGCCCGTCAGTGGGAAGGCAGAAAGCGGAAACCCACGCCATTTTAAGGGCGCGGTAGCAAGCAGCTCCCTACAGGTTTTGTGGGTGGTGGTCTTGTATCAGTCAGGAGCAGAGCAGATAGATGGAAGTCCTTTCTTCCCCTTAGCTTGATGCCTGGCTGGGAGGGCAAAGATGTCTTATGTATAGGACTCAAACAAATCAAATGAAATGAAATCAAATCAAATCCAGGCAACGAAATGCATGAAGAGAAAAAAAGACAGACCAGCATTCCACCATGCTGCCCCCGTGCTGGTGGGGAAAGAGGCCCGCAGACCTGCCCTCCACACACAGAGCCCAGTCTACCACTACAGCAAGGGAGGAGGAAGACAGAGACTAGTCATGCCACCTATAGACCTGTCCTCCATCACACCACACAGGCAGGCCGTAGACACCTGCGTGCCACCATGCCATGCAGCTCAGACAGAGGATGTCACCCAGGGACTGGCCGGCCTGTGGCCAGGATGTCCAAGTATGTGGTGCACGTGTGGGAGAGAAAGGGAAGTGGAGCAGATTGAGCGTTATGGAGGAGCCGCAAGGGTGGAGAGGAGTACCTTGTTGGGAGGGGCCAGCCCTGCTACTTGGGACCATGGTGTTGCAGGGTGTTTGGCTAAACCGCTTTGTGCTCTGACGGGTTGCACCCGAGCACATGCCCAAGTGCTATCTGGATTCAAGAACGAAAGCCACCCCCCTCCCCACACACACACCAGTTAATTCTAATGTGCCTTGACTAGCTCAAAGGCTGGGTAGTTCTTATCCTTCCTGCTGCTAGCAAACACTCCCCTCTGGTACTTCTGAGTTAACATCTGTTAAAATCTATATTTCATCTCTGCTACCCAGATCCAATTAGGGAAGAGGCCCATGTGGCCCCTTTCCCTGATTCTCACACGTCATCGGCGGGCCTTTCTCCTTCCCTGGCGTGGTGGTCTCTCCCTTATTCTCTTTTCTAGTTCCTAGCCCGTGCAAATCTAAACGTTTCACCTCTCTCTCCACCCAGCCATTGGCCATTGGCTCTCTATCGATCCATCAAAAACCAAGTGGGGACAAGGACCTTCAGCATTTGGACAGGCAGATTCCAGATTAGTTCAAAGCATCAGAACCAATCCCCAACACCATGGTGAGGTGCCAGGCTGAGCTGCCACTACAGGCCATGTCAGGGTCCCTGGCTACTCAGCAACAGGGATGGGTGTCGATGTTCATGGCTTCTGTCACCAATAGAGAATGTGAGGTTAACCCTGGTCTGGCTCGGCACCAGGGACCACCATGTCCAATGGCTCTGCTAAACTGGCTCCACCCCTCACTCGCTGCAGAGCTCTGGAGAGCTAGCACTAGGGAGAGCAGGCCTTGCACCACACCCAGGTACCACAGCGGAACTGGCCCTGGTGGTGGTGGCCCCTTGGGTGTGAATGAAGAAGGGCTGGCCTTGCTACTCCAGTGCCCTGAGGTGACCTGGGCAGGGGGGAGATGCCCTCTGCCCCCTTGATCCTTGCCACAGGAAACAGTCAGGAGAGTTGACCCCAGGGTCATTAGAGTGGGTGAGCTGGCCCAGCCCCTGGCAGGCTGTGGCACTTGGGAAAGTGGTCCCTGAGCTTTGACTGGGCAGTATAGTGGGTATGGGTGTGGGTGAGCCAACCTGGAGAGCATGAGAGCAGGAGAGCTGGCCCTGCCCCCTGATGATAGCATCATTGGGTGGCCCAGCTGGAGCAGTGCTTGAGAGCTTGTCCTGGTGGTGCAGGTGAGGGAGAGCCAGTGGGCTGACCAGCTCAGCTATGACCCAGGCTCAGATCCAGGGCTCCACGTTGGCCGACCCCCAAATCTGTATCATCTGTGGATGTTCGGTTGGGACCTATGAAGGGTGTTCTACTGTTCCAGAGCTCCAGGATCTCCACAACACAGGGCAACAACAGGATAGCCGGGAGGAGGCCCAGTGAGGATCCAGTATGGACGGTGTCCCAGAAGCCAGAGATCTTGAACCAGGTCAATGACTCATTGCAATGAACATTCACAAATGAAGATGCGGACATAGGGAAAGACTGTGGCACACGGTGTGGCATAGGACAGCTTCCATGATGAGATGTTTTTTTCTATGCTGTGTGTGTGTGTGTGTGTGTGTGTGTGTGTTTTAATTTTGGGTGTGGAGTGTGTGTGTACAATAGTGAAGGGTAAATATTAGGGGACAGTAGATGAGGGGGTCTAGGGTGGATGATGTAAAACAACGAATCAAATAAAAATAAATAATAAATAAGCAAACTCAAAAGGGTTGACTGATTTAATGAACCCTTTCTGATTACAATACAATTTCATTTGCTTTACTTTTAAACTTGGAGTATTGATTTTTGCCTTGATTTTTGCTAGTGATTCCTTCCCAAATGCTAATGCAATTTTACATTAATCCAAAGAAAGATGAGAATCATTCCAAAGATATAGACTACAGCTTAGGCATAGAAATATAAACTCTATAGACATTTATTTAAATTCTATGACTCAGCCTGCTAATCTCTCTTTCTCTCTCTCTCATCTCCCCACCTCTCTATGGTTTCCATCTTTCTACAACAGAAGGCCATAGCTTTGGAAGTGAGCTGTGATGATAGGACTGCTGGAATAAACAATATATACACTATAATACAATATACAGAAATATACAATAAACTGCATGGGGCTAAATCACCTCCAGTGTCACAGCTACACAGCATCACACTAAGCTATGTGTATCAGCATTCTACAAAGAAATCACCATGGGTTCAGTCCCTAGCAGAGAGAAGGGGGACGGAGGGAGGGAGGAAGGGAGGAAGGGAGAGAGGGACAGAGACGTACACAGACACGGAGAGAAAGTGTTGTGTTCTCGCTTTCCTCCATAGTCACGAGAATCATCCCCCTATCTGCTTATGCTGGCGGCAAAGTCAAGACCGTCTGTCCTTGCTGTTCATTCTCTGTTATAACCGAAGTCTGCTTGAACAGTCATGGTTCTGTGCTCGGCTTTGTAATTAGATGAAGTGATGAAAATAACTTCTACTTGAGTCCAATTTTCCTGGCACAAAAATAACTCTGTGAGCTCTCTGATGTAATAAATTATAGAAAACCCAAGGTAGGACCAGGTCTAAAAATGGAGTCTGGTTTGAGGCTGATGTCTCTAAGAGACATCGGAACCATCTTCTCCATTGCTCGATCATTGTGGGGACTGAGCGGTTGGTTCTGTGAATCTGGAGAGTTTTAGCTGATGACCAGTAGGACATTGTGATGGTTTGTATAGGCTTGTCCCAAGGAGTGGCACCATTAGGAGGTGTGGCCTTGTTGGGGTAGGTGTGGCTTTGTTGGAGTGGGTGTGACCTTGTTGGAGTAGGTGTGTCACTGTGGGTGTGGGCTTTAAGACCCTCATCCTAACTGTATTGAAGTCAGTCTTCTACTAGTGACCTTCAGATGAAGACGTAGAACTTTCAGTTCCTCCTGTACCATGCCTGCCTGGATGCCACCATGCCTTGATGATAATGGACTGAACCTCTGAACCTGTAAGCCAGCCCCAATTAAATGTTGTCCTTGTAAGAGTTGCCTTGGTCATGGTGTCTGTTCACAGCAGTGAAACCGTAACTAGTCAGATATCAAATCTTCTTACACAAGGACTCAAGCCCAGCACTTACCCTGGACCTGGAATAACTTGTTTACAGAGCAGGGGATGGGGATCAAATCTCAGCTTTTCTGCAGGCCTGCTGTTTCCATCTCTTCTTACCTTAAAGTATCATATCCACATGTGCAGCACACCGAGTAACAGTGGACCTTGGGATTTGAATCCTGTGATTTTAAGAAGCCTCATTTTCTTTATTAATCATTATTATTAGTTTGAGTGTTTTATACAACATATTTTGATAATATTTATGTCTTCTTCCCCAACTCTCCCCAGATCTACCCCTCTTCCATACCCACCATACTTGTATCTTTAAAAAAAAAATCCTTTAATATCAAATTGTGCTGCCCTAATCTTGGATGTGTGGTCTTCCACAGGAGACAGTCATCCTACCAGGGGCTGTACTCTTAGAGGAAACCGGCTCTCCCTCTCCCAGCTAACAGTTGCCAATAGCTCCATGGCCAGGGGTGAGATTATTCCCCACCTCACTCTGGGATTTCATATGGCTTGGGTTTGCACAAGTTATGAGCACACTGTTAGAACCCTGGCCTCCAGTGTGTCAGTCTTCGTTCTGCTGTAATAAACAAACAAACTAAATAAATAAATAATAACTTCCCTTACATGTGCAGAAAAAACTCATTGTTTAAAAGTGTGTCAGGGGAAGCGATTATTTTTTTTTCCTAACTTACTGTCATATTATACTAAAATCAGTATCTGAACGTACGCTACGAAACACTGTAACTTGAAGTAACTCACAAATTAAATGCAGGATGACAGACGGAAATTCCTAGTGGGTCAATTACGTCTCCTAAACAAACGGAGCTGGATGGGATCCTGGTTAAGGAGGCAAACATGCCAGAGAGTCCAAGTAGAATATCTGCTGTGATTCACATACATACAACCCGGTACAAAACTGTAAAAAACGTGGAGGAGTGTCCCGAGGGCTGGGATGCCATCCCTAAAAGTCCCTGGGAAGAGGGGAGTGACCCAGGCAGGCAGGAGGCTTTTATTCTTGAAACCCCCCTCTGTGTAGCAGAGACACCAGGGCTGCAGGGCTGGCCCTCATTAGGAAAGTGTAAAGAACTGGGCCAGTGCCTCGCTGGAGCACAAAGGCCCTTTGCCTCTTTTGTTGTCTAAGAAGCTTCAATGGGCATCAGAGTTTCAAAGGTTCATTTCCAACCAGGCTAGGATGGATCAGTGCCCAGGGTACTGTGTAGGAAACAGCGTTCCTGCCCACTCAGTCACCCCCTCTGAAGGTTAGAACACAGTGTTTTATGACTTAAGCCATCACGGGAAAAGCAGAGAGCCGGGTGATGAAATTCCACTTTACCCTTCACTTTCAAATCACTATTTATTACTTGGTAACCTTTGAAAGAACATAAACAACTGCTCTTAAAGACTTACCAGACTCCCCGCCTCTTAAACATCACACATTCAGGGCAGGCAGCATCCTTTGAAAGCTAAAAGAGCCAGGCCATCTTAACTTGTCTAGAGGAGGCTGTGATGGGCAGACTCATAAAAGCCAAGTTAAGAAAAAGGAGGCGTTAGGAGGGGCCCGGCAGCTCAGGAGCAAAGTCACAGAGGACTGGTGAGAGTGAGGACCAGTGTTCCCCTCAGCTCCTGCCAAGCGATGGGGAGGAGGTAGGTGATCAGCATACTGAGAACCCACCGGTGAGGATCGCTACCCTCCATTACAGCAGAGACAGATAAACCTCATTCCCACCTCTGATACCAGGCAGAGAGCAATCGCTTTAAAAGGACGATTCCAAAGAGGTGACTTAGTGTGGGATGTTACTCATTCATCCCCCTTGTTGTGTTTTATAAACAGAGGAGAGAAGGAATATGTTTGGTGGAGGTGCAGTAAGGTGTCAGAGAAGAGGGCGCCTCTGTGGCCATGCTGAGGCATCCCTATCCCAGAGGGACCAGCCACACAACTATATAGTATAGAATAGAGTTTATTCAGGACATTGGGAAGGGAGTTGAGAGGGTAGAAGAGACAGAGAAAAGGAGAGAGAGGGAGAGGGGGGGAGAGACATGGGGAGACAGATCAAGAAACAGTAAGAGAGGCACAGAGAAGCAGAGACACAATGATAGACAGACAGACAGACAGGCACACACACACACACACACACACACACAATGATTACAAGCAATTGGAGGTTATTTTGCTCCAGGTTCTGTAGTTACTGGAGGCGAGGACCTTCATGATGGGTCATAGCTATGCCATGTCAGATGTGAGGCAGAGACACAGCCATTCCCCACCGTGAGCCTTCTGGAACTAGGTACCTCTAAAATCACACCTTCCGGTAACATGACAGGGCAGTCAGACCTCAACGTAGGCTCTGAAAAGGATTTCCCAACCATAGCAGACCCCTTATTTAGAAAGCATCCAGAAAGTTAGTAGCTCCCGACTGTGGCAGATCATTACAGCAATCGTCAGCCTCGTGGTGGGTCACGGGGGAATCCACACTAACATTTGCCTCCTGCGTTCTTACTCAACTCTAAGAGAAATATGGCAAGCATGAGGATGGCGGCTGTTAGCTGGTGGCTATAGGCCCTGTAAGGACAGATTCCCTAAAATGAAGAAACTTCAGATCCACACACACAGAGAAGAGCCAAGCGGGTTCTGGCTAGTGAACAAGACAACCAATGGCAAAACTGAGGATAAGCAGGGCAGTTGCCTAAGACAGGGAGCTGAATGCCTGATTCTGCACCAAACAATGCCTATGTCCTAGTCCTGTGAAAGGTAGCAGGTCTATGATGGGTGATGGTGATGGGTGATGGTGATGGTGATGATGTAATCATTCAGAAACCAAAGACCCAGAGCCTTGCTGGTCTTCTTTCCTATGGGTCTTCAGAATCCCTTTCACTTAGTAGATAAGGGGGGGATGGGTAGGCGGCACAGGACACTACACAAAATGATCCTGCACGTGTCTTCATAAGCCACGACTAGATTGTGCTCCATGTCCTATGACAGTGATGGATGTATCTGTCTCAGCCACTGAGGACTCATTGCGGCAGCCCAGCCCTAAGCTCTCTTTCAGAGAAGCCTTCTTCCTGCTCTTCCTTTTCATCTCCCTACACGCTCCCCTTTGGGACAGAAATGTGCCCCATGGCCTGTAACGTTCAGATCACACCGAGTACACGCAGGTATAAGACACAGCGGCCGCACTCGAAGACTCTGTGCAGAGAGCCTGGAACTATTTGACTAAATCAACTCTGAGAAACTGCCTCTTTATCAGACCCTAGGAAACACCATCTACAAATAAATAAATCAGTGGCCGTGGTTTTCCTGTATTAGCGATCCTCCCGTCTCTGTTGAAGAGCCTCCGTGCCGTGGACTGTCATGTCTGCACCCAAGCACAGTCTGTGCTCCTAGCATCTGCAAAGTAGCCAGAGAAGGGAGATTCCAGTAAGATATTCCAGCTCAATTTTAGAGCTGGCAAACATCTGGATAAAAATGAAAGGAGACATGTCAGTGCAAGAGACAGCTGCTTCTCCTCTAACATGTGGGCTTCACATCTGGATTTGGGACAGCTGAGTTCTTTATTTCCATAGATGAGTGCAAGAATGAGTACCACAGAGGCGACAGTCTGTCTTGTCTTGTCTGTCTGTCTGTACCAAAATATCATTTCTACCTTTTAAAATCTGCCTCTGGGGGACCTGAGCTTATTCTGGGCCAGCATTGCTGGAAACAGCTGATTGAAGTGGGGAGGAAGACATTCTCAATGAACCAACAGGTTCCATAACATCCGGTACATCGCATCTGCCCAGTGGTCCCATCCCCTCCTTTTTACGAATCACCTTTGTGTTTGATTTCATAATATAGAACAGATGTTACAGAAGAGGACCATAGGAGCATGCCCCAGAAGAAAACGATGCTTTATACCCAGATGCTAAGAAATACAACCGGAACTCAGTTTTCTGTTACACCCCCGTTTTAAAAGTAGTCAGTAGCTTTTTAAAAGTCTTCAGAGAGTGCCAGCTTTCCTCTCCATTTCTGCAATCTCCACAGGGATGACTGGTAGGAACACTGTGTTAAGTCATAAGATCCCTCAGTTTTAACTAAGGATCTGTCTATAACCCAGTTATAAGAAAAAGGCAATTATGCAAGAAGAGGACTTCAGTTTCTCTAGAGCAGTGAATCTCAAACGCTGTGACTCTTTAACATAGCTCCTCCCACTGTGATAATCCCCTGCCCCGCCCTGCAGCCATAAAGATATGGCTGCTTCATAACTGATTTTGTTACTGCTGTGAATGGAAATACCTGACAATGTAACCTGTAGGAAAGGACTGGGGTCGCGACCCACAGGTTGAGAACCACTGCCCTAATGGTGGGGTAAACCTGGGTATGTTGCTATTTTGTTCTTTTATGGAGAAACCCATTTTATCCAGTTCATTGTCCACCAGGATTGTTGTATGTGAGATGCGATGGGTACCCAGGCATCTAGGAGACAAGGCAAGCTGTCATATGTGTGTGTGTGTGTGTGTGTATGTATATATGTATACATATATGTATACATACATATTCCATATATATGGAGGTTCTGTGAGGAGTGATGGGTATCCACTTACCCAGGGGAAAGGGTAAGCTGATCTCAGAATTTCCACACAATCTGTCCACTGGGGATACTCAGAGAGGCAATCTGGAGTTTGTAGGAGGCTCTTAGGTGCCTCTGAAGTCAGCTCAGGGGCAGGAGTGGATACTGTTTCGTTTTCTCTATTTAGAAACAGAAGATGCAGGAACAACTAACTCCACATCTCATAGACAGTGGCAAGTAACGAACAGCCACAAGAACATGCTTTCTTAATGAGAGGCAGGTCCTACGCCAGACTGCTGCTTGAAGGAGGCTCAGGTGCGGATTGGCAACGCTTGACAAACATCTGCTTAACAGGAGCAGTATAGCCAATAGAGGATGGGCTGATGGAAGACTGGGCACACCAGTGCTCTCTTAACGCCCTACTCACAGTCTGTGGAAGGCGAGCCCTCAAGGTTTATCAGTTGGCTCACCCATTCTCACAGCATGAGAGGGTGTTGCTGTACTGAGGGCTTCATGGGCTAAGACTGCTCCAGGAAAATGCACCTGTATGCAGTACCTTCCCCGACTACAGGCCTGTATCCAACCACAATTGAATACTGCATTTTAATAGTCTATTTATGTGATAAATGTCCACATAGAAGCACCCTGTGCAGACAGTTATTGAAGATACTGCCTGTTTTTTGGTTTTAGTACATTTATTCTCATGATAAACATAAACGCCATAAGAAAACCTAATCTCTTTGAAAGATGAGGGTTTTCCTTGTTATTGGGATATGGGTTCTATCTAATTTTATTCATTCCCTTCCCCTTTCTCTGGGTTGCTATCAGGAACTTGGGCTCTGATACACACTTAGTCACTGTCACGGGCTCACCTTGCTTTATCTCCATATTTCTTTATCTTGCTCCTACGAACCTCCCAAACAAAGAAGAGCTCCTCTGCGGAGAGATTTCCCTCCTCGATCGAGGTCTCAGAAGTAGTACTGTGTCTCAGAAGGTCACCTAAACGCAAGTGGAGAAGTGTGACCCTCTAGGTGAAGTCATTGGGGACCCAAGGCCTTCCTCTTCTCTCTACGTGATGCTCAAACTCATTTTCCTGTTGACTTTAATCTCTGTGTCAGAATGAGTTGACTTTTACTTCAAGATACTTAAAATTAGTTTTGGAAGAAGAAAAATTATAAACTATAAAAGGTCATGAATTATAAATATTCGGTCTCAAGGCTTCAGCAACCATGCCATCTTTCTAGGACACGCAGTAGAGCCATCACCAAGCCAAAGTGGCTGTGGAGGAGTGCCAGCCTGTGGGAAGATGCCGTAGCTCCTCATAAACAAACCATTTATACTTCAGATGGATGGCACTTGGGACCAGTGGCCTGATCAAGCACAGGGAGAAACTGAGAAATTGTAATTCTTTCTTAACTTTCTTCTCTGGTAGACACAGCAGAAGCTGGGTTGAGTTTCCTTCCAATTGACCAAATGCAGACGTCCTCTGAGACACATAGAACACGGGCAGCAGTTACATTGTACCCCAGCCCTCCCAGTTCTTCTGTGTATCCTTCTGGGCACTGTCGACTCCTGCAACCAGACTGACAGGTCCCAGCATCCCCACGTCTAGAAAACCTCTTTCCCTGGCTGATCTCAAGATTCCTTGGTGCTGAGCCAGAGTGGTTCAAGACTATAGCACTGTGGGAAGGAGGAGGCTGTTGTTCAAGAGGGAGCAGTGCTGAGGAGGAGGCAGAGAAGAAGATCGTTCTAACTGAAAGTGTCTGAGAGAGGCAGGGAGGGCTGGTGTTTTCTGGGAGGTGAAGTAGAGAACGCTGGATAATAGAACCTTGGGGAATGTTTTTAAACTGTACAGGCTGAGAGGAACTACCACAGATCAGAAGCTCGGCACTGCTTCTAGAAAGGTCTATGGGAGGATCCAGTGTGGATTAAAGGCTGTAAAGTTAACACCAAGTACTGAAACCAAGGAGCTGTTATAAAAGCCAAGCCAGAGGCAAGATGAGGTGGAAAGCCTTGAACCAGGGTCATGAGAGCTGCTCACGTTTGAGCGGGGGGGGGGGGGGGGGGGGGGGGATGGGAGGGGGAAGGGGAGGGGGCGGGAGGGGAAGAACTGGGATTTATTGACCATCTGCTTTGTGTTCAGCCTTTACACGTCTACTGCTCACAATCAGTTTGATGTGAGGCAGGACTTGTTCCAGGCCCGTAGATAAACAGAGACATTACTTTCAAAAATTCCCTCAGCCAGCCAGTCAGCATCTTAATTCAGTTACCCTTCAACCCCAAACCATGATCTTTCTACCTGGACTTTAGTTCTTCTGAGGACCAGCAAAACTAGGGGTTTGCTTCTAAAGCTGACACCTTTACACGACGAAAAAGACAACTTCTGGGGACTTTTTTTACTCAAACAAAATGGTGCCAGATGGAGATGAAAAAGATACAAAGCCAGGCGGTGATGGCGCACGCCTTTAATCCCAGCACTCTGGGAGGCAAAGGCAGGCAGATTTCTGAGTTCGAGGCCAGCCTGGTCTACAAAGTGAGTTCCAGAATGGCCAGGGCTATACAGAGAACCCCTGTCTCAAAAAAACCAAAAAAAAAAAAAAAAAAAAAAAAGATACGAAAAAATTGTGGAATTACAGACAACTTAGCTTCTTTCATGGAGACTTGGAGCTTTCTATAAGCACTTGGCTTTCTCTATCACAGTGACCATCGTATCTGGTCAGTGAGCTTAGCTGTGGTCCTCATTGGGCAGAGGCTTATGCAGAAATGAAGAAACTTCTGAACTGGACCCTGAGCAGGGAACTTCTCACACACTGCACTGGGCTGGGAGGATTGTGCACACAGTGGGCCACCATTGTGGTGAGCCTGGATGTGCACAGTCTGTCAGATCACTCCCTTGCACCCGCATCCCATCCCCAACTCCCACCTGTCCCCCTCCCCGCTCATCCCCCACTGCCAAGGATAAATTAAGAAGTGACTGACAGAGATTGGGAGCCAGTAAAAGTCAGGGAGGGAGGGGGCTGGAGAGATGGCTCAGCGGTTAAGAGCACTAACTGTTCTTCCGAAGGTCCTGAGTTCAAATCCCAGCAACCACATGGTGGCTCACAACTATCTGTAATGAGATCTGAAGCCCTCTTCTGGTGCATCTTTAGACAGCTACAGTGTACTTCCACATAATAATAATAAATAAACCTTTAAGAAAAAAGTCAGGGAGGGAGGCAGAGAAAGCCAGTGCCAACGGCTTTCAGAGGCTTGCAGGGAAAGGGACATAGTAAGGTGCTATTTAATGACTGGTCTCTGTCACCAGGGGTCAAAGGTTTCTGATATATGGTTAACTCTTCAGCATCAGGTTCACACATAAATCAGAGCACTGAACAGATTCCTGCGTGTTTCATGTGGCAGTGACAGTCAAAAGCAAGAGACTCACCAGCGAGGGAAAGGTCAGGAGGGTCACCACAGTCATGGCGGGAGGGGGAGCCATGACTCAGTTCACTCCAACTGAATGGTCTGACTGTCCCAGGGAGGGCTCCCGGGACAGCTCACCCAGCCTTTCTCAGTGAGGACAGCAAGGCCGTTCTGGGGTGGGGGGTGGGGGGCGCGCTACATTTTGAGAATTGTTCACCTTGCCTGGGGTTTTCAGTCTGCCAAAGGAAACAGTTGTCCCTGTTTCTCCGCAAGAGAAAATATGCTTGGTTTAAGAGGCTCTGTGTGGAAAGAAGAAATGTCGTGGGCTGCGGTGCATCTCAGCAAACAGTTGTGACACTGAAGACTCACAGGAAGCTGAGAGATTCGGATCGTGATGGAGCTTGGCTTCAGAATGAGGGAGCACGAGGATGCTATCACAAGCGCTGTGATATGCCAGCTAAATCTTTGTGTCAAGGGGACCTTGGATGAGCTCTAGTTTCTTTGTTGGTGTTTTGTTTGTTTGTTTTTATTGTTGTTAGTGCTGCTTGTCTGGGGGTTTTTATTTTCCTACATTTGATTAATACCTGGTTTTTAAAAAAAAAAGGAACAAGACTGAGAAAAATAGTTTCCAACTTCCAGAGAGATCGCAGTCTAATGAGGATGAAAAACTGCAACCATCCAGCAGTCAGGGGCAAACTGGATTTACCTGAAAGGGAGGCTGGGATTATGGTGGGGGAGGGGCAAGAGAAGAATGGAGCCAAGACAAAAGTTCTGATCAAGGCTCAATGCTTATTTTTCAGTTTATATAGGTAAAGACCCATCCTTAGTTTCAGCTGGGCTCTTGTTTCAGAAGCTTCAGCAGGCCCTTGTCTTGTTTTTGCAGTAATGCTGTGGATGTGGTAAACAGGAGACTCCACTCCAGGTGGGCTAGGCAACTGTGGCAAAACAAGGTCTGATTAGCCCGCTCAAGGCTGGGGGAAGCATACAAAAAAACAAGAATGCAGGTAAATGTAAAACTGGCAAGTAAGCGGTTAGAGAAAATAAGATTGTAACAATGTAGGAAGAAACAAAGCTTTGCTTCAGAAAGCCGACAAAGACTTTCATAGAGAAGTGCAATTAACGAGACAGGAAGGATAGAGGGTCTACCAAGCAACGGAGAGGAGAAAGGACACTCTAGGCAGAGGGAACTCCATGTAAAATATCCCAAAGGGGCTGGAACTTTTGGAGGACGTTGCACCCAGCCTCCTTGGAGGGTACCATCCACTCACTTGCTCTAGGCATCCACTGAATTAGTCTGTCAACTTTCCATGTGTCAGTTAAAGGTTGGACTCTATCTTATAAACGATGGAAAGATGGGGGAAGAGTTAGAACGAACTTTGGCACAAATAGGTTTAGTTGTGAAGAGTTGAGGGTTAGGGAAACTTCTCGATGGAATTCTGAAAGGCTGGTTGAGAAAATAAAGTATCAATGATTTGGAAATGAAAACTGAAAGAGAATGAACACAAGACATTCTTCCTGTGGAGTCGGGCAGCCTACGACTCGAAAGCGTGATTAGAGCCAGGTGCGGCCAGTAATGTGGGCTATCCCGGACACTGAAGCGGGAAAGCTGAGGGTAACCTGAGCCACTTAGTGAGACTCGGTCTCAAAATTAAAACGAAGGGCTGAGAATGGAGCTTTGTCGTGTGTGTGTGTGTGTGTGTGTGTGTGTGTGTGTGTGTGTGTGTGTGTGTGTGTGTGTGTGTGTGTGTGTGTGTGTGTGTGTGTGTTAGTATTCTGTCTAAGCTCCACCCCCACACTTGCCTGGCAACAGCCAGGTACGCCCCGCCCCATAGACCTGGCCCACTATAAAAGGGGCTACTTGCCCCTCCTCTCTCTCTCTCTCATAGCTCTTGCCTCTTGGCACTCTCACCTCTCTGCCCCTCTTGGGTTCTCCTCCCCTCCCCACTCTCTCCACGTGGTCATGAATAAACTCTATTCTACACCATGTCTGTGTGCGTGTGGTCCCTCAGGGGGAAGAGGTGCCTTGGCATGGGCCCGCCTAGGCACCCCCTTCCCCCACATAGCCGTGCCACACTCCCTAAACCCCTCTCTCTCTTTTTATGCCCCCTTCATTGGTGCCAAAACTCGTGAACAAATCCATGGGGGCGGGGGTGGGGGTGGGAACAGAATCAGAAACCAGCAGTCCAAGTGGATCTGAATATAGCACGTGGAAGAGAGAAGTTAACTTACTTAAAAATCGTTCTCTTGAATGTGTGAGTACCTTGTCTGGCTGTCAGGGTCATAATGCACTCTGGTCTTTCCACAAAGCTTAGAGTCTGCTTGCTTTGTGACTTAGTATCATTCCATATACTGACATCTCAAGGACCACAAGGCAAAGTTCCTCCAAAGAGCTCTTTATACTGGTGCGGATAGAATAACAACTCTCTCAAGTTCGTGTAAGTTGTAAGTTCTTCTAAATATACCTGCTAAATATGCACTTGAGTCCTCCGAGCCTTCCCTGCCTCCTGCCTTCCTAGTCATGGGATCTCTGTTTCATAGACCGTCTCTTACAATTTGTGTTCCCTTATGCAGACCCTGGAAATGCCCATTTAGGGGGCATCCTCTTTGACAGCCCAGAACTTAGCAGATATGAAAAGGCGGGAAAGCCTCTCTCCCCCTACAAGGTCATGTGGAAGAGTGGAGAGGCATGGCCTCAGTGGTGGTCAGATCTGTCCCCTCTTTCTGCATCTAACCTGCTCGTGATTTGTGGAAATTAAGTCATCGATGGATGTAGTGTGCTCATATGTGAATATGGAGTAACAATGCCTCCTTTACACGCAGGTAGAGCAACCTCAGGAAAAATTCAGAATAGGTCAGCTGCTACACCCACACTGGGAGGCTCCACATTTTAATGTGTATCAGGGCTATACGCTCTGGTGTGTGGCCCAAGCTGTATGCCGGCACTGCTTTATTTCCACACCAGTTGTTTCACTGGCTTCACATTGCCTTATTCCTGCCTTTGCCTGTTGTTGGTACTGGCTGCTGTGTGCTTTCACGTTGGCTTTCTGTACAGAATGGTCAGCTTGCTGGAAGAAAGCCAAATGGTGGGTGGTGTGGGCCTAGACACAGTGGCTTTCAGAGTCAGGGATGACTGTAACCAGAGTTTGGGTTCTGATTGTTTGTTTGTTTGTTTGTTTGTTTTTTCACAACTCAAACCATAGCTAGAACCTGGGTGGTCAGAACTATATCTGTTTCCGGTAAAATTTCCACGGCTCCAGATCTAATTTCTATTTTGCTCAACAGAGTGACACATAAGGTTAAACCACAAGCCTCTCAGAAGCAGATAGTTGTTAGGACCTCATCAGGCTGTGGTAGAAAGTGATCACTGGGTTATTAGGGCATGTCCTCTGGCAAGGAGAAGGTCACAGTCACGTGTATACTATAGAACTTGGCTAGGTGTATTCTGCTCTCAGTTACAAAAATTGGGGCTTGGAGAGACGACTCAGCAGTTAAGAGCCCTGGCTGCTCTTCCAGAGGTTTTGAGTTCAATTCCCAGCAACCACATGGTGGCTCACAACCATCTGTAATGGGATCCAATGTCCTCTTCTGGTGTTTCTGAAGACAGCTACAGTGTGCTCATATAAGTAAAATAAATAAATCAATCTTTTTAAAAAATTGAAACGAGGGGCGTAAGAGGTGGCTCAGTGGTTAAGAGTACTTGCAGGTTCACTTCATGTGAAGGCTCACAACTACCTCACTAATTCCAGTTCCAGAAAAATCCCATATTCTCTTCTGATGTCTGTAGGCTCCAGGCTCCTAAACACACACAGTATGTATACATATACAAAGGAGCTCTCTCTCTCTCTCTCTCTCTCTCTCTCTCTCTTTCTCTCTCTCTCTGTGTGTGTGTCTTGCACTCACCTGTACGCACACACACACACACATGCACATACAGACACAAACACATACTTTTAAAAGAATCTAAACTAGTGAGCTTTTATTGAAGCATCATATAATATCAATATTTAATATCTTCCAGTCAAATGGGAATAAACTCCTCTTTCCTGTTTTATTTTTATTTTTTCCTTGTTTGTTTGTTTGTTGTGACTAATTCTTTTTTTGAGACAGGTCTTATTTTGTAACCCAGGCTGACCTAGAACTTGTGATAATACTCCAGAGTACACAAATTACAGACCTAAGCGACCATGTCTGGCCTTCAAATGTCACCATCTAACATCAGCCTTTATTCAAATTCCTGATAACCCGAAGTCATGTGGACTCTTTAGTGGAGAACATTACCATTAGTTATCAAAATCAACACATCTAAAGCATGCACTTTTTCATTTACCTGCTGTACTGGCTGGTTTTGTGAGTCATCTTGACACAGGCTGGAGTTATCACAGAGAGAGGAGCTTCAGTTGGGGAAGTGCCTCCATGAGATCCAGCTGTGGGGCATTTTCTCAATTAGTGATCAAGGGCAGAGGGCCCCTTGTGGGTGGTGCCATCCCTGGGCTGGTAGTCTTGGGTTCTATAAGAGAGCAGGCTGAGCAAGCCAGGGGAAGCAAGCCAGTAAGTAACATCTCTCCATGGCCTCTGCATCAGCTCCTGCTTCCTGAACTGCTTGAGTTCCAATCCTGACTTGCTTTTAGTGAGGAACAGCAATGTGGAAGTGTAAGCAAAATAAACCCTTTCTTCCCCAACTTGCTTCTTGGTCATGATGTTTGTGCAGGAATAGAAACCCTGGCTAAGACGCCTGCTTAGAAACTTCCACAGCTACCATTGCTCAATGAATTCACAACGTTCTGCTTACTGTGCTACACAGAAGGCTCCCTGTGGCCATCAGGAAGTGAAGGGGAGCCAAGTTCTGCTTTAGAACAGTGCTTTTTAAACTTGAACACACACACACACACACACACGGATGACCTGGCACCCTTGATAATGTGTGCTTCTTCCTCAGCGTGGTTGGGGTCGTGCAAGGTCACGGCAAGCTTTCCAGCAATGAGGAAGCAGGGATGAGCTTAAGCATTAAACTCTAGTGCAGTGGAAACAAGTCTGAGAAGGGATTCAGGAGGAAACAGAGCATGTGACGTGCTCCCCTAGAGAGATCTTCAGAGCAGTTTCTGCTCAAGTGGAACATTCAGTCGGACACACCAGGGGAGGGGCAGCCGGAGGATTTGATTCGTTCGATTTCTTTCTTCATCTGCTCGACTGCTTTGCACCAAGTGTCCTGAGTTTCTGGGACCAAGAGTCCAACCCTGTTCTCTTAGTACTAGGACTGTGTCTGAAAGGGGCAGTATGGGCTGTGGTTTCCCCAAGCTTCATGGAAAGAGGTCTTTATTTCTGTTTTGAAATTGTCATGATAAGTAAATAAGAGCCTGGCCATGAGCTACAAAGTCCAGGACAAAATTCCTACCTGCATGCCTCTTGGGGCAAGATTCCAGAATGCTTAATATGTTTCAAAGATGGAGACAGGGTGAGTAGGTGATCAAGTCTGTGCAGATGTTATTCAGTTTGATTCATACTGCCTCAGATCAAAAGCACTGAGTCTGCTCCATGAAACGCATGTCACACAACACAACACAAAAAACTTCCTCAGGTCATTAGTTTTAACCAGATCTTTATATAAATATACACCAGTGCTGTGCATTATTTATTATCCAATGCTGATTGTTTAGCTTCTCTTTGTGGTTTTGACAAGGATGAAGCTCAGACTGCAGAAGACTCTATTCCTGTTCTGGAGGTGGCTCTAAGCATCAAGGATCCATTTGAAGGGTCCTGATTTGGTGTTTAAAGAACAACCGGTCCTGAAATGTTGGGGTCCCTGGCACTATTGTTCTGCCTCAGTTTCACTAAGCGCCTTAACTGAGTCGTTTTCATTTGAATCAAGCCATGGCTTGAAGCTATGATGGCGCACAGCAAGTGTGAGAACCTGCCTCCCTGTATACACAACTGACCCTCCGTTCTGAAACAGTCTCCAGCTTGTTTTTCCTGCTGGTTACCGTGAAGGTAAAACATTAACATATGTTAAATTGTTACTTGATTTTTTTTTTTTTAATGCGAGTCAAAAGTTAATAAAAGACAACTGTTTTCTCACCAAATACTTTTGGTTGTAATATTTAACTTCCAACTTCCAATTTGCTTCTGGGGTCAGGTCCATGGAAACCCATCCCATCCAGGGCTGCTTTGGGTGTTGGCCTCTACCATCATGATTGTAATGACGCGGTGTGAAGGATATTTATAAAAGTTTACATCTTCAGCAACTTATTGCATCCTTGATTAGTGGGCACTCAGGGTGTGCTTAGAAGGTTTCCAAGCCCCTCCCCCAGAGTTATTAATATCTAGCTCATGGAGTGAAACTTTTGCCAGGACAGATTTGGGATTACAACCTCAGACAATGAAATGGTTGCAGCTGACTGAAAAAAAGCAGAAAGTCCTACGTCTTCACAACTTAAAAATTCTGAAATGTGTCCTGGGGAAACATCTGCTTAACTGTCTCCTGTAAGGTTTGCTTACAATCCCAAGTCCCACCTCCTGTTGCCAGGCAAGACTTCCCGTGGAAGGTATGGGGACACCAGCCTACCTACAAAACCTTTGACCCCGAGTCTGTCCTGCCTACAAGATGTGCAGGAATAAAGATGGAGCAGAGACTGAGGGAATAGTCAACCAATGACTGACTGTCCCAACTTGAGGCCCATCCCATGAAAGAAAGACCCAACTCATGACACTATTAATGATATTCTGCTATGCTTGCAGACAGGAGCTTAACAAAAGTGTCCTCTTAGAGGCTTCACCCAGCAGCTGAAAGAAACAGATGCAGAGACTCGCAGCCAAACATTAGTCAGAGCTGTGTGAATCTTGTGGAAGAAGGGGAAGGAAGGATTGAAGGAGCCAAAGAGTCAAGAACACTATAAGAAAACCCACAGAATCAACTAACCTGGGCCCATATGGGCTCACATGGGATAAGACACCAACCAGAGAGCATGTATGGGACTGACCTAGGCCTCCTACACATATTTAACCAATGTGCAGCTTGGTCTTTATGTGGACCTAACAGCAGGAGCAAAGACTGTCTCTGAATCTGTTGCCTGACTTTGGATCCTTATTTTCTAACTGGGTTGCCTTGTCTAGCCTCAATAGGAGAAGATGCACCTAGTCTTACTACAACTTCATTTGCCAGGGTGGGCTGATATTCATGGGAGGCCTCCTCTTCTCTAAGCAGAAAGAGAGGGGGATGTAGGGGGAGGGGAAGGGAGAGGAGGGCAGAGAAAGAGACCAGGAGGAGAGGAGGGAGAAGCTTTCATTGGGATGTTAATTAATTGACTAATTAATTAATTAATGGGAAAACCCAAACCACATGCTTAGACTTATTATAAGTGCCCCTGTGATCCAATATCTCAGAATACCTGCTACTATCAAGAGCCAGAGGGGTTTCCTTACACAGTGACATTTCAGGACTCCTATCAAGGCAAATAAGAAGCCAATCACTAAGATGGATAATCTGCCTAGTTCCATGATAAGATTCAGATCCTGATCAGTAGAGGCCATGATTCTAAGAATTCAACCAGCAGTGCGGATGGTCTTCTGTCTGAGGGAGGAGGTTAGAAAATCGACAAGGTCTCAACCCACAGTTATATCATCTTATTTCTGGTGCTGAGTGCATGTTCTAACATTGAACCACCCCTCTGATTCCATAATTTAAATGCCTGACTTTTGTAGCTAGGAAGCTGACCATAAGGGAGACAACTGCACTGATCTGGGTATACATAAGAGGACTCAGGTACGATGTCTTCTTGGCGTTGGTCACTGGATAACCAATAACCGAAGGTGGATAAGAAGAAATGATGTCAGAGTCAGGTCTAGCAATGTAGGGAAGTCAAGAAGGTCGGTCCCAGGTCCACTAGCGTGAGTACATATTCATGCTTGTCCCTTTTCCAGTCCCTCAGAAGTGAATGCTGACAACGTCCTGTCTCAGTTCGCCATCTCCCTTTGCCCATCCCGGGCACAGCTGATACACAGGCAGGTCAGGTGGCTCCAAGTCACTTGTTAGGTTCCGGTGCTTTTCCCTGGGTCTGGTAGAGGTTAATCTTTGTGGGGAGAGAGCCTTAAATCCATACTTAGTAACAAATACCTATTCTGTGTGCAGGGTGAATTGTCCAGCGTATTACTATATGATGGCTCTTCAATGTTTTTCTTTTGGTCATGCTCTGATTTTTAGCTTACCAGTTATTTACTTTACTTCCAGGTAATGATGATCCCTGTTAACTTTCTGGCAAAAAACTGCAACATAACAAAATTTCTTATAATCACATGCTTGGTCATAGAAATATTATACCCTTTCACTGGCTGATCAGAGAATCTGGTGAAGTAAGTATACTGGATTAGGCATGACCTCTTGGAACTTACTCCTTTTAAAGCACAGGCTCTGTATCATGGTGAGACCGTCTTAACAAGGCAGCTGTCTTGGCCAGGCAGCTCCTTCTCAATCAAAACATTCAAGCTCTAGACACACTTTCAAACTGCCAAGAGGACATACAAGGATGTCTATGTGTCTCCGATAGCCTTTATTTAGTCAGGAGACTCAGACATCTCTGTTTGTTGTGACGACTTTATTAGTTAGCCACGAACCAGTCACTTCACAACACCTCCTGCATGTCTGTGTTGTACTCTGTGTTAGCAGATCAGGATGTTCTTAGGTCATATTTCACGTCCCCAAATGGCGTTAACATAGCAACCATTTACTTCCTGCTTATAAAGAGTCTATGTTGTCCAGCCGGTTGTGTGGTCTCTAAGTTTGTCCCAAATGGAAAGAGTTCTCAAGAGGATCTGAAAGATGTATTTGGTTAACACTAACGTTTAGCCATAGTTCACGAACCAGAATCCAGTGCACATCCTTAATGCTGAATGTCTGGGAAGCAGGAGGCTATAGATGGAGACTCACAGAAATCTCTAGACACGGGCAATGAGAAAGGATACAAAGACTGAGAGTAACTCTTGGCCTTGTGGAGATTTGAACCTATTGGGGTCATGGGAAGAGAGGCAACTGGGGATCACCAAACACCTCTAGAATTCATTTTTATGAGGTGAGAGTTTATGATTCACCCAGCAGTTATTAGACAGCTACTGTTTCCTAAGGTCTGACCCAGGTACTGTGTGACAAACACATATAACTCTCGATGATATCACTCTTCAAGGAGGAACCAAGACAGAAGAAGGCGCCTTGCTGCTCCAACACAGCAATGAGCACCACAGTAGACAGATCAGCTTCCTAGATCTGCTGTGACAAAGTTTCTAGCCAGGGTGGTGGCTTCAAGCAGCAAAGTTCTGTTGTCACTGTTCCGGAGGTTGGGAGTCTGAAAGTGTCAGCAGGACCATATTCCCTCTAGGTAGACTCTTTCCTTGCCTTGACCTCAGTTCTAGAAGAGCCATCTATCCTTGCCTGGAAGCTATCATCTCCTTCACTGGCTCATCTTCAATCATGTGTCTCATATGGACTTTTTCTGTTCTGAAGATAAGTCAGACTGGATTCCTTGCCTGGAAGCTATCATCTCTTTCACGGACTCATCTTCAATCATGTGTCTCATATGGACTTTTTTTCTTATGAATATAAGTCAGACTGGATTAGGGCCCACTATTGTGACCTCATCTAAGTCCAAAGAGGTCACATTGGCAGGTACTGTGGATCAGCACCTCAACATCTGTCAGCAGCATACAACTGCTCCCATAAAAGAAGTGATTTCAGAATGTTTAGAAAATTCACAGGAACAATATTCAGGCTAGAGAAATCTAAGGAGATCATGTCTAAGCTAAGCCCTACAATACCTGCAATAAACATGTGAAGGGAAAACTCAGACGGGCATTCCAGATGGCCACCAGCAAGTTCAAGGTGCGCATGAGTAGGGTTCAAGAAGACGGAAGATGTCATTCTAGGGAGGTGTAATGGCTAGATTGTGTGTCAGCTTGGATGACCAAGATAACAGATCACACGTTACCTCTGAGTATGTCTATGAGGGTGTTTTCAAAAGAGACTGGATCATAACTGTGCATGGTGAGAAGACACCCCGCCCTGAGCATGAGCTTTGTAGAGGAGGCAATGCCCAATCCCTTATGATTCCAAGCAGAACAGGTTTTCTTTGTCCTGCATCTGAGATGCCTATCTGCTCCTATACCCAGACTCTGGGGCTCCTAGTTGTTGGCTTTTGGATCTTATGAAGCTCAGGTGACATCCTTTAACCCCTGCCAATCCTCAGGACTTTACCCAAATTCTCAGGCCATTGTTCATATTTTACTGAATCCACTGACTTCTCTAGTTCTCCCGTCTTGGACTGGACCTCAATGAGCTGCCAGCTTTCTTTGTTCTCACGCTAGAAGATGGCATTTTGTAGAAATGTTTAGCCTCTGCAATGTTGAGAGCTGGTTCACATAATAAAACATTCTTAAAAATCTATTTTATGTCTGTCATCTACCTACCTACTGTCTGACTGGCTGTCTCTCTGTATTTTTCTGTTTCTTTCAGTCAGTTTCTGTCTCTGTCTGACTCTCTGACCGTCTCTGTCTTTCTCTCTGTCTCTATCTATCTACCTATTTATTTATTGGTCTGTCCGTTTCTCTGTATCTATGTCTCTATCTATGTCTGTCTGTCTGTCTGTCTATCTATCTATCTGTCTGTCTGTCTATCTGTTTGTTACCCTAGGGTACTCAAGTCCAGAAATACAGACTCACCAAAAAGACCCAAGCTGTTACTCTGCTTACCTGGTTCTGAAATGACTTGGTGATCTTTTAATTCAATTAGCCAAACAGAAGTTTTTCAGAGCATCTGAGGGTGGAAATGAAACTAAGCTTAGGTGAGAACTCTTTATAACTTTTTAAACTTCAGACCCAATTGGGGGTACCTGGTTCGATTATCTTATAAGACCAGAAACTTTAGAAGGGTCTTCGTATAACTCTTGAGTGAAATCTCACTGGAGGAAGTCAGAGAATCAGAGAGGTTAAAGGGATTGATTAGCAGGGTGGGAGACATGGGAGGAGGGAAGGTAGACAGAGCTTGCCCTGTGGAGAAAAGAAAGTTCAAGCCTGGAATCAGCAGGAGCGATGGGATGGGGCAGTGAAGAAAGAAGGCAGATTTAGCACCTAAACTACCAAGCCTCTGCAGTGTTTCCAAAATGGTACTACTATCTCAAGTAGTTCCTCCTCAGTTTAGTAATGGGTGGTCAGTCCACACAGTGCTCCCTTGGTGAGTGGCTATGGAGCCCTCTCTGGGGATGAGGAAGATATCAGTCCAGGGTGTGCTCCCCAAGTGAGTGGGGGAGTGGTATCTACTGAGATCATCAGATAATTAAAGTTTTCTTTTGGTCAGTGACTCAGCATCCTTCTTTACACGCTTATTTTAGTTTTTTCTTTTTAATTCCCATGAGAAAAATGAGGGCAGTTTTTAAATAAAAGAAAGATCATTCTAACCCTGTAATACTGGCAACTCATTGTAGTCTTAATAGGAGTCTCTAAGAAACCAAGTGTTGACCAGAGATAGGAGTCTGCGCCCCTAGCCCATTATCGTGGTTGGTTTTATGTCAACGTGACACAAGCTAGAGTTATCTAAAAGGAGGGAACTTCAGCTGAGAAAATGGCCCCATAAGATCCAGCATTTTCTTAATTAGTGATTGATCAGGGAGGGACCAGCCCAGTGTGAGTGGTGCCATCCCTGGGCTGGTGGTCCTGGGTTCTATGAGAAAGCAAGCGGAGCAAGCTATGAGGAGCAGGCCAGTAAGCAGCACCCCTCTATGGCCTCTGCATCAGCTCCTGCTCTAGGTTCTTTCCCTGCTTGAGTTCTGGCTGTGACTTCCTTTAGTCATGGATTAATATATGGAAGTGTAAGCCAAATAAACCCTTTCCTCCCCAACTTGCTTTTGGTGATGGTGTTTCGTGATAGCAATAGTAACCCTAATTAGGACAGAAGTTGCTCAAAGAATAGTGGACCATTGCTGGGACAGCCCTGACCGTGTTGTGTATGAGAGGATATGAAAGACCTTTGGAGCTTGGAGCTTTGAGAGTTGGGTGAGCTTTTCTGCAGGTGCTTGGAAGAAAAGAACATTGTGATCGTTTCAGGCGATGCAGGCCTGGCTTGTGAAGTTTCAGAAGGAAGCAAAGACTCTGCAGGGCCTCTTGTGTGAAGAATCTGTGGTTCTGGTCAGCTGGAGCTGACACGTCAGCTTTGATTAACAAGAGACAAGAAACACTAAAGAAAAACCTTTGTTCTGCTGAGACAATGGATGCTGGTCATCTGGGGCTGAACAATCAGCCCCCATTAAGAAGAGACCAGCATCACTGAGGTGAATCTTCTGGGAAGTGGTCCCCGAGAGTCAGCCCCTGCAAGGTGTGTTTCAAAGGCAGCTGAAATTTTATCTTGTGCTGGCAGCCGAACTTGGTAACATAAGGATCATCCAGGAGGCGCTGGTTTTAAAGGTATGAAGGCCATGCAGACCAGCTGAGGCTTGGCACTGTGTGGTAGGGCTGGGGTTCCCCAAGAGAGCCCAGGAGAGGCTATTAGTGAAAGCATACCCTGGTTGCAGCAAGAGACCCCAGTATTTTAGAGATGCTAATATTGTAGGTAGACCAGCAAGAATGGCAGCAACAGTAGTGGAGTGGCATAAGCCTGAGCCTGGAATATAATCAAATAGGAGACAAGAAGTGATCCAAGACCCATGGAGGAGGCCATAAGATCGTGGGTGAATCTTCCATAATTGGGCATGGAGTTATTTATACTGTTGGAGTTAGGTTTTACCTTGTTCAGATCGACTGGGCCCTGGTTCTCGCCTCTTGACATAAGAAAGTATTTGACTTATTTTTGGTTTATAGGAGCCCATGGTTGAGAGACTGGATTTTAAAAGAGAATTTAGGTTTTTAAAAAAATATTTTGGATCTTTTAAAGAGACCAAATTTTAAAGCATTTAAATCTTTAAAGTCCGTGCGACTTTTAAAAAATCGTGAAATGCTTTATGTTGTGATGTCGATGTTAACGTGTGATCTTGGGGGTGAACAAGAAAGGAAAGGTTATGACTTTAAAATGATATGTTTGTGTGTCCATTTGATGGAGTCAATAGTCCCGGCTAGTTGTATGTCAAGTTGACACAAACTAGAGTCATCTTAAAGGAGGGAGCCTCAGTTAAGACATGCCTCCATAGGATCCACCTGTAGGACATTTTCTTAATTATTGATTGAAGGGGGAGGGCTCAGTCCAGGGCCCAGCCCATTGTGGGTGGTGCTATCCCTGGACTGGTGTTTCTGGGTTCTATAAGAAAGTCGGCTGAGCAAGCCAGGGGAGCAAGCAAGTAAGCAGCACCCCTCCATGACTGCATCAGCTCTTACACCCAGATTCCTGCCCTGTTTGACTTCTGTCCTGACTTCCCTTGATGATGAACAGTGATATGGAAGTGTAAGCCAAATAACCCCCCTTCCCCTCCCCCCCTGACTCCCCAGTTTGCTTTTGGTCATGGCGTTTCATCACAGCAGTGGTAACCCTAACGTGGTGTGACCGTGGGCGCTGGTCTTCACCAGGCCTTGGTTTCCTTGGTTAAACAGAATGCCACAGGAGGCTTTCTTTAATGAGACTTTCAGCTCTGTTGTCCTAAAATAGTCTTTTCTGACTGTGTTATTACTGTTACCCGCCGGTGTTCAAGACCAGGAATGCAGACTCGCCAAAAAGCTTCAAGTTGTGACTCTGCTTGCATGACTCTCAAATGACTTAGTGATCTTTCTAATTCAATTAGCCAAACACTCAGAGGTTTTTCAGAACCTCTGTGAGTGGAAGAGAAACTAAGCTCAGGTGCCTGCCAGTTCCTTATGCCTTTTTAAACTAATCCTTTGGACCCTATTGGAGATACCTGATTCAATTATCTCATAAGAACAGAAACTTTAGAGAGTTTGCATTAAAAACATTTTTTTTATAGCTCTGACTCACTAGCCATAAGCTCATACATAATCCTCCTGTCTCAGCATCTGCAAGCTGGGATTACAGGAGTGTGTGTCCACGCGCCACCAGGTTCTTCAACTTTAACGTGCTTAAAGTAATTTGAATATCCAAGTGGAAATGCAAATTCCTGGACTTTCACCTTGGGGAGTCTGCTTCTGAAGGCTGAGGATGGTACCCAGGTCTGTGCACTTCACAAAGTTAAGAGGAAAACCTGCCAGAGGAATCTATTAGCCATTGTGTGAAAAAGCACTATCTCAGCGAGAAAAGATATTGTTTCGAAACACAGTCAGTGCCATGAATGGTTTGCGGTTTCTCAAGCAGGAGTTTAAATGCAGGGGCTTGTATGTGCTGATGGTGGAATGGCGGCTAGTTACAATTACCACAGACGTGCTCTCGAAGGGGCGGCATCTATCTGCGGGCAGGAAGGGACTGGAAGGAGCTTGGCAGCTTCTCACACTCTGCTCTGACATGGGGTTTCTCCACTGACTTCTAAGTGTCCAGTCCCAATCCAGGCTGGGAAACGGGATCCTCAGCATCCTATGAGAAGATTCACTTTTTATTTGAAATATCTATTAAGCAGACTCCTGCTTATAGAGATTCAACAATTCATGAACAAATCATCATTCACAGTGAGCACACTTGACTGAACCCACCTAGACCCCAATAGATCCAGCAGCCCGATGGTCTACAAGCACATAAACACACCACCTTGCAGTCCTGACTTGACTGTCCGTCCTTCCCAGCACTCCCCTGCTTCCCCAGACCCGATAGCCTTCACACTGTATTCAGCACACTCTATGTAGGATGTGAGAGTGGGATGGACAGACAGCTAAAACGCAATTCCCTGCTGATTGTTTTCAGATGTTCAGGTTTGTACTAAGAATGTGTGAGATTAAAGGAACACCCTAAATCAGTGGCTTTTAACCTGTGGGTCATGACCTTTTCATGGGGGGTTGGGGGGTGGGGGGGTCACATAACAGATCTTCTGCCTATCAGAGATTTACCTTATGATTCATAACAGTAGCAAAATTACAGTTATAAAGTATCAACGACGCTGGTTTTATGGTTGGGGGTGGTCACCGCATGAGGAGCTGTTGTGTTCTACAACATGAAGAACATGTGTGTGGATTCCAGCATTGGGAAGATTGAGAGCCACTGCCCTAAACAGTGGTGATGCTAATGACATCAGTTATTTTTCTCTCCTTTCATTTCATGTAGATGTGTTCTTGGCCAAACCATAGACATTTGAATCTGGAGACCCTTATTAAGTTTTCTCTGCCAAATGGGAAATGTCTACCCCAATCCCAATCCATGCAGAAAAATTGAAATTTCAGTTTACCCTTCTCTCATCTGGCACACTTGAGACTGTTCTCCACACTGCTCTCCTATTACTCCATGTTCCTGCCATGTCTTCTAAGCCACTCATCAAAATAACATACAGATAGTTAGGCACAGGGCTATTTTTCTACTGTGAGCTCCTGGAAGGCAGGGCGCTGCCACCTTGGTTCCCCTGGTGCCCAGCAATGTGTCTGGCATGCTAGGCACACTTACACATACTACACACACACACACACACACACACACACACACATACACATACACATACACATACACACACATGCACATATATACATACATACACATATACACATATACATACATACACATATACACATATACACACATACACACATACATGCACACACATACATACACATACACACATGCACATATATACATACATACACATATACACACATACACACATACACACACATATGCACACATACATGCACACACATATATACATACACATACACACATACACACATGCACATGCACACACATACATTCATACACATACACACATACATACACATACATACACACATACACACACATGCACACACATATACATACACACATACACAAACACACACACATACACATGTTGTACAGAAATGCATTAATTCTACAAAACCAGGAAATATACAGCCACAGGTAAGTGACACATGAGAACAAGCCATGATTGTCTTCTTTGGATATTCTAAATATATGTTAGATGGTCAGCCTTCTCCCAAGACTGTAAGCATACAGTGGAGATGAAATTTTAATGTCTTTATCTGAAGACCCTGATTGACAGACAGTTCTTGTGTAATGATTTGAGTCTGCTTTAGTAATGTTTGCCAGAATTTTATAACAGAATCGGTATTTTCTCCACTGTGCTGAGTTGAGTCACTACCAGGGTACATGATAGAGAAAAACAGAGGCCACATAGGGACATTTTAGAGGCAGGGCCAGGACCTGGCTCTCCATTGGGCGGCTTCCATCACCAAGTGAGAGGGACCTGGTTTTGTCTTGTGTGTCTGCCTTGAGCTATGTGAGAGGCCACAGCACCATGGGAGCAGCGATTGCTGTGGTACATTTAAGCATTTAAGCACCTGTGACAGGGAGATGAAAAGAGTATTATGATGTGAGATCATATGTGTGTATGTGTATGAATGTATGTGTGTGCATGTGCATGTGTGTATGTGTGTATGTGTATGTATGTGTGTGCATGTGTGTATGTGTGTATGTGTGTATATGTGTATGTATGTATATGTGTGTATGTGTATGTATGTGTGTGCATGTGTGTGCATGTGTGTATGTGTGTATATGTGTATGTATGTATATATGTGCATGTATGTGTATGTATGTGTGTGTGCATAAGAGATTCATGTGGCTAAGGATGATGTTTAGATGGGGGTGGGCCACCTTCTCACTGGTGGGGGTGCGGTTGTCATGGACTGCACCTCAGATTCAATTGCCAGGGTGCTTAGGACTCTGTGTCTGGCAGAGTTTTGAGAATTTGGAAGCAAACGCAGCTCTTAATAAATAATCCAGTTTATTTTGTGGTCAGTGTACCCACTCCCCACTCCCCTCCCCTGCCTGAAATTCACCTTGGTTTATACCTGGATGAGCTGCCTCCAAGTCTGTCCTCCAGGAAATCTTTCCTAAAGATGGTTGCTTTGTTCTATCCCCTGGTCCCAGCACCACTGTAGAATAGACAGGCACTGTCTTAATGTTAGGATCGAGGACCCTGAGTGTGCTACTTAGGTTTGGCCTAACCACAGAGGGTTTTTTTTTTTTTTTTAATTCGATATATTTTTTATTTACATTTCAAATGTATTCACACACACATACATACACATACACACACATGCACATATATACATACATGCACATATACACATATACACACATACACACATACACACACATGCACACACATACATACACATACACACATACACACATGCACACACATACATTCATACACATACACACATATGATCTCACATCATAATACTCTTTTCATCTCCCTTTTCTAGCCCCCCCCACTCCCCGAAAGTCCCGTAAGCCCCCTTCTCTCCCCCTGTCCTCCCACCCACCCCTTCCCATTTCCCCGTTCTGGTATTGCTGAATACTGCTTCACTGAGTCTTTCCAGAACAAGGGGCCACTCTTCCTTTCTTCTTGTATCTCATTTGATGTGTGGATTATGTTTTGGGTATTCCAGTTTTCTAGGTTAATATCCACTTATTAGTGAGTGCATACCATGATTCACCTTTTGAGTCTGGGTTACCTCACTTAGTATGATGTTCTCTAGCTTCATCCATTGCCTAAGAATTTCATGAATTCATTGTTTCTAATGGCTGAATAGTACTCCATTGTGTATATATACCACATTTTTTGCATCCACTCTTCTGTTGAGGGATACCTGGGTTCTTTCCAGCTTCGGGCTATTATAAATAGGGCTGCTATGAACATAGTAGAGCATGTATCCTTATTACATGGTGGGGAATCCTCTGGGTATATGCCCAGGAGTGGTATAGGAGGATCTTCTGGAAGTGAGGTGCCCAGTTTTCCGAGGAACCGCCAGACTGATTTCCAAAGTGGTTGTACCAATTTGCAACCCCACCAGCAGTGGAGGAGTGTTCCTCTTTCTCCACACCCTCTCCAACACCTGCTGTCTCCTGAATTTTTAATCTTAGCCATTCTGACTGGTGTAAGGTGAAATCTCAGGGTTGTTTTGATTTGCATTTCCTTAATGACTAATGAAGTTGAGCATTTTTTAAGATGCTTCTCTGCCATCCGAAGTTCTTCAGTTGAGAATTCTTTGTTTAACTCTGTACCCCATTTTTTAATAGGGTTGTTTGGTTTTCTGGAGTCTAACTTCTTGAGTTCTTTATATATATTGGATATTAGCCCTCTATCTGATGTAGGGTTGGTGAAGATCTTTTCCCAATTTGTTGGTTGTCGATTTGTCCTCTTGATGGCGTCCTTTGCCTTACAGAAACTTTGTAATTTTATGAGGTCCCATTTGTCAAATCTTGATCTTAGAGCATATGCTATTGGTGTTCTGTTCAGAAACTTTCTCCCTGTACCGATGTCCTCAAGGGTCTTCCCCAGTTTCTTTTCTATTAGCTTCAGAGTGTCTGGCTTTATGTGGAGGTCCTTGATCCATTTGGATTTGAGCTTAGTACAAGGAGACAAGGATGGATCAATTCGCATTCTTCTGCATGCTGACCTCCAGTTGAACCAGCACCATTTGTTGAAAAGGCTATCTTTTTTCCATTGGATGTTTTCAGCCCCTTTGTCGAGGATCAAGTGGCCATAGGTGTGTGGGTTCATTTCTGGATCTTCAATTCTATTCCATTGGTCCACTTTTCTGTCACTGTACCAATACCATGCAGTTTTTAACACTATTGCTCTGTAGTATTGCTTGAGGTCAGGGAGACTGATTCCCCCAGACTTTCTTTTGTTGCTGAGAATAGTTTTAGCTATCCTGGGTTTTTTGTTATTCCAGATGAATTTGATAATTGCTCTTTCTAACTCTGTGAAGAATTGAGTTGGGATTTTGATGGGTATTGCATTGAATCTGTAGATTACTTTTGGCAAAATGGCCATTTTAACTATATTGATTCTACCGATCCATGAGCATGGGAGGTTTTCCTATTTTTTGAGGTGTTCTTCCATTTCCTTCTTCAGAGTCTTGAAGTTCTTGTCATACAGATCTTTCACATGTTTGGTAAGAGTCACCCCAAGATACTTTATACTGTTTGTGGCTATTGTGAAGGGGGTCATTTCCCTAAATTTCTTTCTCAGCCTGCTTATCCTTTGAGTATAGGAAGGCCACTGATTTGCTTGAGTTGATTTTATAACCTGCCACTTTGCTGAAGTTGTTTATCAGCTGTAGGAGTTCTCTAGTGGAGTTTTTTGGGTCACTTAGGTAGACTATCATGTCATCTGCAAATAATGATAGTTTGACTTCTTTCTTTCCAATTTGTATCCCTTTGACCTCCTTGTGTTGTCGAATTGTCCGAGCTAGTACCTCAAGTACAATATTGAAATGATAAGGAGAAAGGGGGCAGCCCTGTCTAGTCCCTGATTTTAGAGGGATTGCTTCAAGTTTCTCTCCATTTAGTTTGATGCTGGCTACCGGTTTGCTGTATATTGCTTTTACTATGTTTAGGTATGGGCCTTGAATTCCTGTCCTTTCCAAGACTTTAAGCATGAAAGGATGCTGCATTTTGTCAAATGCTTTTTCAGCATCCAATGAAATGACCATGTGGTTTTTTTCTTTGAGTTTGTTTATGTAGTGGATTGCATTGATGGATTTCCGTATATTGAACCAACCCTGCATTCCTGGGATGAAGCCTACTTGATCATGGTGGATGATCGTTTCGATGTGTTCTTGGATTCGGTTGGCAAGAATTTTATTGAGTATTTTTGCATCGATGTTCATAAGGGAAATTGGTCTGAAGTTCTCTTTCTTTGTTGGATCTTTGTGTGGTTTTGGTATCAGTGTAATTGTGGCTTCATAGAAGGAATTGGGTAGTGTTCCTTCTGTTTCTATTTTGTGGAATAATTTGAAGAGTATTGGTGTTAACTCTTCTTTGAAGGTCTGATAGAATTCTGCACTGAAACCATCTGGTCCTGTGCTTTTTTTGGTTGGAAGACTTTCTATGACTCCTTCTATTTCTTTAGGCATTATGGGACTGTTTAGATGATCTATTTGGTCCTGGTTTAATTTTGGTATTTGGTATCTGTCAAGGAAATTGTCCATTTCCTCCAGATTCTCCAGTTGTGTTGAGTACAGGCTCTTGTAGTAGGATCTGATGATTTTTTGGATTTCCTCAGTTTCCGTTGTTATATCTCCCTTTTCATTTCTAAGTTTGTTAATTTGGATACTTTCTCTGTGCCCTTTGGTCAGTCTGGCTAAGGGTTTATCTATCTTGTTGATTTTCTCAAAGAACCAGCTCCTGGTTTTGTTGATTCTTTGTATGGTTCTCTTTGTTTCTACTTGATTGATTTCAGCCCTGAGTTTGATGATTTCCTGCCTTCTACTCCTCCTGGGTGAAATAGCTTCTTTTCGTTCCAGGGCTTTCAGGTGTGTCATTAAGCTGGTAATGTATGCTCTCTCCATTTTCTTTTTGGAGGCACTCAGGGCTATGAGTTTTCCTCTTAGCACTGCTTTCATTGTGTCCCATAGATTTGGGTATGTTGTGTCTTCATTTTCATTGTGTTCTAAAAAGTCTTTAATTTCTTTCTTTATTTCTTCCTTGACCAAGGTATCATTGAGTAGAATATTGTTCAATTTCCACGTGTATGTGGGTTTTCTGTTGTTTTTGTTGCTATTGAAGACCACTTTTACTCCATAGTGATCTGATAGGAGGCATGGGATTAGTTTGATCTTCTTATATTTGTTGAGGTCTGTCTTGTGACCAATTATATCGTTGATTTTGGAGAAGGTACCATGAGGTGCTGAGAAAAAGGTATATTCTTTTGCTTTAGGATAGAATGTTCTATATATATCTGTTAAATCTAATTGGTCCAAAGCTTCAATTAGTTTCATTATGTCCCTGTTTAGTTTCTGTTTTCCTGATCGGTCCATTGAGGAAAGTGCAGTGTTAAAGTCACCCACAATTATTGTGTTAGGTGCTATGTGTGTGCTTTGAGCTTTAATAAAGTTTCTTTTACGAACGAGGTTGCCCTTGCATTTGGAGCATAGATGTTCAGGATTGAGAGTTCTTCTTGTTGTATTTTTCCTTTGACCAGCAAGAAGTGTCCCTCAGAGTCTCTTTTGATGACTTTGGGTTGAAAGTCAATTTTATCTGATATTAAAATGGCTACTCCAGCTTGTTTCCTGAGACCATTTGCTTGTAAAATTGTCTTCCAGCCTTTTACTCTAAGGTAGTGTTTGTCTTTGACCCTTATGTGTGTTTCCTGTAAGCAGCAAAATGTAGGGTCCTGTTTATGTATCCAGTCAGTTAGTCTGTGTCTTTTTATTGGGGCATTAAGTCCATTGATGTTATGAGATATTAAGGAATAGTGATTGTTACTTCCTGTCATTTTTGACGTTATTTTTTAAATTTGATTGGTTAACTTCTTTTGGGTTTGGTGAAAGGTTACTATCTTGCTTTTTCCAGGGTGAAGTTTCCCTCCTTGTATTGGTGTTTTCCTCCTATTATCCTTTGTAGGGCTGGGTTTGTGGATAGATATTGGGTAAACTTGGTTTTGTCATGGAATATCTTAGTTTTTCCATCTATGGTGATTGAGAGTTTTGCTGGATATAGTAGTTTTGGCTGGCATTTGTGTTCTCTTAGAGTCTGCATGAGATCAGCCTAGGATCTTCTAGCCTTCATAGTCTCAGGTGAAAAGTCTGCTGTGATTCTGATAGGTCTTCCTTTATATGTTACTTGGCCTTTTTCTCTTACTGCCTTTAATATTCTTTCTTTGTTTAGTACATTTGGTGTTTTGATTATTATGTGACGGGAAGTAATTCTCTTCTGGTCTAGTCTGTTTGGAGTTCTGTAGGCTTCTTGTATATTCATGGGCATCTCTCTCTTTAAGTTAGGGAAGTTTTCTTCCATAATTTTATTGAAGATATTTGCTGGCCCTTTAAGTTGTAAATCTTCACTCTCATCTATGCCTATAATCCTTAGGTTTGGTCTTCTCATTGTGTCCTGGATTTCCTGGATATTTTGGGTTACAAGCTTTTTGCTTTTTGCATTTTCTTTAACTGTTGAGTCCATGGTTTCTATGGAATCTTCAGCATCTGAGATTCTTTCTTCTATCTCTTGTATTCTGTTGTTGATATTTGCATCTATGTCCACTGATTTCTTCCCAAGGCTTCCTATCTCCAAAGTTGTCTCCCTTTGAGTTTTCTTAGTTGTTTCTACTTCTGATTTTAGATCCTGGATGGTTTTGCTCAGCTCCTTCACTTGCTTGTTTGTGCTTTCCTGTAATTCTTTAAGAGATTTTTGTGTTTCCTTTTTCATGACCTCAGCCTGTTGACCAAAGTTCTCCTGTATTTCTTTAAGTGTTTTTTGTGTTTCCTCATTATTGGCTTTTGTATTCTCCTGGATTTCTTTCAATGATTTTTGTGTTTCCCTTGCAAGGGCTTCTAACTTTTGATCCATTTTCTCCTCAATTTCTTTAAGTATGTCCTTCATGTGTTCCTGTACCAGCATCATGACCAGTTATTTTAAATCCAAATCTTGTTTTACTGGTGTGATGGGGTATCCAGGACATGCTGGTAAAGGAGAATTGGATTCAGATGTTGCCATATTGCCTTGATTTCTGTTAGTGACGTTCCTGCGTTTGCCTTTTGCCATCTAGTTCTCACTGGTGTTAGTTGGTCTTGTCAATGCTGGACTCACCAGTGCAAGCTGCCCCTTCCCAGGTGGCCTCTGGTGCACAGCTTACCTCCTGCACTGTCTGGAGACAGGGTGCTGTTGCCCAGGCTGTTCAGACCCCGAAGCAGACACCTGAAGGCTCCTGCTGGGGCCCGCTGGATTCACTGGAGCACACAGACTTCTCCCCGCTGGCCGCCTGGAAGCCCCACTTGCCTCTTTTGGGACCTGGTGATGTGGTGTTGCTGCCCAGGCTGATCTGGATCCGGAAGCGGGGAGGTCTGAGGGCTACCGCCAGAGGCTTCTGGACTGGAGCCTAAGCTCTGTGCCACAGGAGCAAGCTGTGCTGTGAGCTCCCAGACAGCCTCTGGGTGCACACCAGGTCTCTTGCACTTCCTGGAGACAGAGTGCTGTGGCCCAGGCTCTTCAGATCCCAAAGCAGGCGCCTGAAGGCTCCTGCTGGGGCCCGCTGGATTCACCAGAGCACACCGACTTCTCCCCGCTGGCTGCCCGGAAGCCCCACTTGCCTCTTTCAGGACCTGGAGATGTCACCACAGAGGTTTATGGGAGTGATATCTTTCCCTCTGCTGTGCTGACACACAGGTCTGGGTGTGGAGCGGTGTACTCCCACTGTTTCCTCCCTTAGACAAAAACTACAAGAAACCAGAAACAGCATGTCTGATTCATTTGTTTCTGCATAGCTGATATAAGGAGAGTTGTTGACAGCAGATCTGAGGACAGGAAGTTCCAAAGGTGGCCAGGCCTTTAATCCAAACATAATGGTAACATCCAGTGTGGAAGGTTACTATGTTCCTTGTGCTCACTAGCAGCAGCCTTTGCTAGAAAGCACCCTTTGCCGCAACAGAGCAAGAGCAGGCCCTCTTTCCTACAGGACGCAAAGCCATTCCATGTTGGGCAGAAATGATTTTTTGAAAAGGCACCCTTTATGGTCCATCTCCAGCTACCATACTGAGGACGAGGCCAGCATTTTTTTTCCAAAGATTCCTAGGCATCAGTGAACACAACCCCAGCCTTCTGGAAGGAATCGGCTAAACCGCTGGCTTCAGACCATACAGGGTTTAGATGATGGTGGAAATCCAAAGTTCCCAAAAATGACTTTTAATGAAGTCAGCACAGAGGGCTGGGGAGATGGCATTTGCCATGCAACCATGAGAGTCTGAGTTCAAGTTCCCAGAAACCTATATACGTGCCAAGTGAGTCCGTGCATGCACCCAGACACACACAAACACGCACACACAAACACGCACACACACACCACAGACACATGAACACATACGAAATGGGAAAAAACAAGGCCAGCATGCACTCATATGCCTGAATCGGACCAGGCCCTGCTGTGTCTTCTGTGCAGCTGGATAGGGTACATAAGTGTCGTGGGGTGTATGGTAGCCTGTTCAGATTTCAGAAGCACACAAACCATTGGTTAGACAGGAACAGCCAAGATGGAGGGATAGCAAGATGGCAGTGTTGAAGAGAATGGCCACAAGTCCAGGCAGTGAACTGACCACTTCTGCAAAACCTCCAGATGGCTAATAGCACCATGTGTTCTATCAAAACACAGTTCCATGGGGGAGTTTTACATACGGAATCCTCTAACAGTAACTTGACGTTGAATCTTTGTTTTAGTTCTTTCCTACACTGGACACTCATGATAAATGAATTTTGGTCTTTTTCTTTTCTTTTTTTTTTCCAGTCCTGAGGGTAGATTTGAGGGCCTCGTGTAGAGTAGGCAAGCACTTGCTGGTGAGTTTTAGAAGTATTAGAAGGGTGAGTCACCCTTAAAAGAACCTTTATCTCATTCTTCACACTAGTCTATAGATTTAATCCCCTCCTCCACCCCAAACAACCACTGACCTGCTTTGTGTGACCACAGATTTGCCATTTTTGGTTTGCTTGTTTCAAATTAATGGAGTCGTAAAAAATATGCCATCTTGCAATTGGAATCTTTCACCTAGTATAATATTTTTGAAGTTTATCAATACTATGGGAGGTGCCAGTTGTCTTTTCCCTTTATATTGCTAGGTAGTTTTCTGCTATATAATATATGCTGTGTCTGCTCATTCACCTGTTGGTAAACCTTCAGTTATTTTTCCGACTTGGGACTATTATGAACATATAGAACACCAGTACTCAAGTATTTCAGTGGCTACGTATTTTCTTTGTAATTTCTCTCGAGTATATACCTAGAAGCAGAACTGTTTGTCTTAGGTTTTTTCCCTTTCTTGTTTTGCATGTGATTCTGTCAGAACGGCTATTCAGGTCCCTGGGTATGCCATCTTACTCTCCCTTAGGAAAGCCTAGAAGTCACTCAAATAGCGAAGAGTTATTTCATTGGAGAGTCCCTCCAAGGTGACATTAAAAAAAAATCTGTCTGTTGGAAAATTATAGCAGGGAAACGTTAAATACAAGACATCATATTAATCGGTGGATAAAGAATAATTGAAACTCTTGGCTGTCTGTTTTCTCTTGTCCTCTAGCCTCATGCCAGTGTGTTCTTTTAAGCAAATCTAGCCAGAAATCAGTTGGCAAGTGTATCTAGAAAACTCTAGAGAGTGGGACCAGGGCAAATGCCAAGACTTTACCCATTCTGTACTCAAGGATGATTCTCAGCCTCTGGGGGTCTCTGAGAATCACCCAAAGAAATTTAAATACCTGTATAGATACCCTCCTGTCTCAGCTGCACAATGTCTTGGCTCAGGGCCCAATGACACTTCATATTGTGGAGTAATTTGGGTTTTTAGGTATAGACCCCAGAACAACTCTTCACTAACCACCAAGGCCCCTCGAACAAGGGCAAACTCAATTACAATCAGCCCGTTTATGTTTGTGTATCACTTTCCCATTTAGGGTTTATCGAAGCATTGCAGACCCTTAGGTAGCAGTTGGTAAAGGATCCTAATGCTTACTCCAAGCCACACAACACAGACTGGACCCAAACTTTAGAGTCCTGTGCCCCCAGGACACACACTCTTTCTCATCTCTGCAGGAAATTTTCTTCAGCATCAGTACGCCCGTCGGTTCCTAAAAAGACATCCACTCTGAAACTGAAATGATTTCAAAGTGTCGTGTTTGGACCTCCCATTCTGGGAAGTCTTTTGGCCTCACAAAGGCTTCGGGTCACAATGCTCCTCCTCTTCAGCTCCAGTGTTGGGCGTCTGGGGCTTTTTCTGACTTGTCTCAGTATACTTGAATGTGGTTCCTTTCCCCTTTCTCAATCACAGGGAGATCATAAATGAAAGAAAGATGCTGTCCTCTTTACTTTTTGGGAACTCTGAAACTGGCTTATTTTAAGCTCAGTTTTCTGGAAGTCTTAAGTGTTTTTCAGGTTTTTTGTTGGACAGAGTTCTCAGTTTTGCTATTTCTATGTCCCCAGTTGTTGTCTCTTCCGGTCTTAACCCGTGGCCACATAGCCTTTGTAGAACCAAGGGTTTCTCTATTTCTCTTTGTGTGCTTGGCATTGGAAGAGGGATACAGCTGTATGTGAGTGTGCATGCACACTTATGTGGGTAGGTGTGAAGGGCAGAGGAAGACTAGGGACTCATTCCTTGGGTGCCATATAATTATGTTATCATTGAGATAGCATCTCCAGCTGGTACATTGCTGGGCCAACTGGCCAATGAATTCCATGGCTCCATTTTCTCCACCTCCTAGCCCTGGAGTTATAGTGCTTACCATGCTTAAACAATTCTTTAGTAGAGAGCCAAACTAAGCCCTGTTCTTCTCATGGGGCAAGTGCTCTGTTTATCTGAAAGGTCCCTTCCCCTTCCCCCCCCAGCCTTACTTCTCTTAGGGGAATCTTTCACAAGTCTTGTATGCAAATAAAACCATAGTGAGGTGTTGCTTTTTGTTTTGTTTTTTTTGGGGGGGGGGCATGTGTATGTGCTTTATTTATGCAAGTTTACCTGGGTGAAGGTGCACAAGGGAACACACAGGTGCGGAGGCCAGAGGTTGGTGTTGGGGAATCTGCTTTACTGTCTGTCCACCTGACAGATGGAAGCAGGGTCTCTACTGGATCCAGAGCTTGCTCATACGGTAACTCCAGCTAACTGCCTTGCTCCACGGATCCCTTTATCAGTCCTCCAAGTGTTGGATCACAGATGGGCAACCTACCACGCCTAGCCCCATTGATGTGGAAGCTGGGGATTTGAACTGCAGTCTTCCATACTTGTGTGGCATGTGCTCTAACCACTGAGCAATCGCCCAGCCCCTCACAGTAAGTTTAAGTCAGATTTTGTGATTAGGTACTGAAGATGGGAATGCCCCTAACTGAGAGAGAGAAAGATGGGTTTTTCAAAAACACAAAATGAAAGCAATAAAAATCCCCAATTATCTGAACGCCCTGCACAATCAAGATATCATAAGTATATAATATGATGGATATTGGCAGTCCGTGAGATATATCCTAAGTCACAAACTGAGTATAAATCCCCAGCACTGGTGTGTGCATGGCAAACCTCTGAGAGACATTTAAAGTCCTGTTCCCACCCTGGGACTCTGATTGTGCAGGCCCCAGGCAGGACCAAGAACCAGCGTTTTCCAGACAACTCTGGTTATGTGAGACCAGCACCTTTTCCTGAGAAACTCCTTCACAAGCCAAGACTTCTAAAACTGAGCTGATTCGGGAAGCTTTTCTTAAAAAGCCTTCACAGGGTTTTTACTTCAGAGCTATTTTAGGCCGGAATCTAAAGAGGAAGGAAGGCAGGAGAAGACCAGTGAATCAGCACATCAGCATAGAAGATCATCTAGCACGCCATGATGCCGCTTTTCCTCAGAGGGGCCTCAACTGTCAGGCTGAGGATCTCCTGCACGTCAGATATTTACATTACAATTGATAACAGTAGTGAATTACACTTAGGAGGGAATGATGAAAAAATGTCATTCATGGGCGTCACCACAGCATGAGGGACCATATTCAAGGGTTGCAGCATTAGGAAAACTGAGAACTACTGGCCTATCATCAGAAGCCAACAGGTTAGTTGTTTTTCTGTTTTTGTTTTGTTCTTCTTAAAATTAAGTTATTATCAACATTTGAATTTCTTGTTGTTGTTGGTTTTGTTTTGTTTTGTTTTGTTCTGTTTTTTTGAGACAAGTTTTCTCTGTATAGCCCTGGCTGGCCTGGAACTCACTCTGTAGACCAGGCTGGCCTCAAATTCAGAAATCCGCCTGTGTCTGTCTCCCAAGTGCTGGGATTAAAGGCATGTCCCACCACTGTCCAGCAGCATGATTTGATGTCTTGGGTCTCCATACTTGTGAAAAGAAGGGAAATCTCTGTGCATGTGTACATATGTGAATGTGTGTCTGTGTACGTGCATTCGTACATGAGTGTGTGCCTGTGCATGAGTGTGTACATGTGTGCGTATGTGCATTTATGACATTAAGTACTGTTGTAAACTGAGATGTCCTGGTGTCTCGTCTTCGCATGATAATTCTGGGTATTTAATAACATCTATGTTGGCTTCATTTTGTCTCTCCTCATGATTATTCTCAGCTCACAGATTCAGGTCAGTAGAAGCCCGTGTGGCTCCATTCTGTCTCCCCTGCCCCACCCCGAGTTTTCCCTTTCCTGTCTCTCTTCTCGGTTAGCAACTAGACAGATTAATTTCACCTACTGTTACCTTCTCTTTCCACATCAGACATCGGAATAGGAATCTAGCCATGTTAGTAGGCTTAAGAAGATGAAAGACAGGATGTTTCAAATTGGTCCTAACTAGAAAATGCATAACACATGTTTTTCTGCCCGAAATCCTGAGATTTTTCTTATCCTTGGTGATAGCATTCAGCTGTTCTAAGCGCCCTCCTGCTACACCAGCTGTTAGGTGCAGCTTAATTAATTTAAATACAATGTTGAGGCTCACTTCCAACTGCTGCCCTCAGATTTACAACTATGTTTCCAACACAACCTGCTTTGATGGCACAGTTTTTGGGATTAGAGAAGCTTATAAACTCTTTTCTAAAGTACATGCAAACACGGATTTAAATGGCTTTTCTCCCTCCTTGCTTTCCACTCCTAATAGGTACCTGCTCATTCTACACATCTACGAAGGGGCAGGAGCTGTATTGTACCCTGGGTGTGAAACTGAAGACTGCCTGACCCCTGTGTGTCTCAAGATCCAGAGGAGGAGAGGCTGATGGTTGTAAAAAGAAATTATTTCTGCCACACCAGTTCTAACTGGGACTAAGAACTACATCAAATTGAGTGTCTTAGGGTTTTACTGCTGTGAACAGACACCATGACCCAGGCAACTCTTCTTACAAGGACAACATTTAATTGGGGCTGGCTTACAGGTTCAGAGGTTCAGTCCATTATCATCAAGGTGGGAACATGGCAGCATCCAGGCAGGCATGGTGCAGGAGGAGCTGAGAGTTCTACATCTTCATCTGAAGGCTGCTAGCAGAATACTGGCTTAGAGGCAGCTAAGACAAGGGTCTTACAGCCCATGCCCACAGTGACACACCTACTAAAACAAGACCACACCTACTCCAGTAAGGCCACACCTACTCCAACAAGGCCACACCCATACCAACAAGGCCACACCTCCAAATAGTGCCACTCCCTGGGCCAAGCATATACAAACCATTGTCTTGAGCAAGAAGTTGTAGAGAAGTAGAGGGGGGAGAAAATGCTCAAGAAGGATGAGGGAGGTCTCTTCAAGGATGTCACAATGGAGGGACATATTACCCAGGACTTGACAGTATAGATGGGCCAGGATTAGACAGAAGGGAACAAGCAACTTGGCTAGGAAACTCAGATTTGCTTGGAGTACAAAGCAAAGCATGAAAGTATAAAGGAGGTCTCAGGTCATCAATGGGCTTCCGAGGAATAGCCTACTGTCAGGGATGTCTGCATGAGAGAGAGAACTCTGGTCAGAAGCATCCATGTAGCTGTGAAGAACCAGCCAGAAGAAGACCAATCAGAGGACCCAGCTTCCTCGTGTGGTATGGTTACTGCCCCATGACAGGAAGGCTCACACTTCCTCAGGACCTCAGCACGGCAGAAGATGGCTTCCAGCTAGACGCAACTGGTGTAAACTCTTCATAGCCACAGATTGCATGTCACACATGTGTGGTTCCAGGATTCAGTCAAATACGGGTCAAAATATTCAGAAAAATAGTGTGCCTTTACTGAACATGGTCATGATCCCCTAAACAGTTTATACACAGCATCTATATGGTCCTGAGTATCGCATGTAATCTGGAGATCATTTGAAGTATGAAGGAGCATGTGCATGGGATGGACACAAGGCTATGCCATTGTATCTAAGGGGTTTGGGCATTCTCGGGTGAGTATCTACAGTAAACCTCAGAGCCAACTCACAGCAACGGTGAAGGCCAGCTTTAGACCTTCATTAAAGAATGTATGAAATAGAGAGGACAAGCCACTGAAAAGAATAACAGGACAGCTCTCAACACACTCTTTCTGGCCACCCAGCCCTCCAAAGTTGCTCTGGTTCCTTTTCCTAAAATATAGCCCTCTGGGGTTATTCTCCCCCGGCCTTGGTTCTCAACAGCCTTCTAGTTGCCTGAGTTACTTTGTGTCAGATTCTTGTCACAACCACCCAAGCACACTAAGGACAAGGCCCGCATTCACCTCTCCTCTACCAGAAGTTCCCCCTAAGAACCCCTAAATATGGGAAAATAGATCTTAATAAATCTGGGGAAAGTGTCTTAATAAATCCATAGGCAAAACAGCAGAAAAGAGCTTTTACTTAAAACCCTGTCCTTGGAAGAGACCACAGACAGAGAAACATGTCCCTATGGGAAGGTCACCCCAGTCCATTTGCTTGAACTGTGAGTCAGACTCACAAAATGACAAAACAACAACTCGTTCTCACTCACAAACACAAAAGAGGTGGGAACTCCGAGACCCTGCTCTCTGCGAATCCCCTCTATCATGTGTGTTTAACTTAGAGAAGACAGGCAATTTATAGCAGGTTATGTCTCTGGCCTTAATTCTCACCACAGAAGCAATACAATCAAAAGTGTGTTTTAATATATTTTTTTTCCGTCCTCTGCCTGAAGAATCCTGTGTTACCGTCATCCAGAGAGGGCAAAAAGGAATGAGTCCAGTGTGTGGTCAGAACCCCGATTGTACTTGCTTCTCCCCAAAACCAGAAAGACTAAATGTATCAAGTACTCCAGTTCTTTAAGCCTATGGTCAACTGCTTGAAGAAAAAAAAAAAAAAAGACCAGTGCTAATTCTGCTTCTACTCACTCAAAGAAATAGGTAGTCGGTGTGAATATTAGGGGACAGGTTGGAAGGCCTCTGTAAGCATGAGCGTCTGGCTGGGCTGCCCGGAGCCTGGCCGGAGCCTGACTGGCTCCGTCCTGCCTAGATAACGCTGCTAGCACCAGCCTTGGCTCCTCGAGGTGTTTAGGGCAACCCCCAAAGTGTCTGCATTGCTGCAATCTGCCTGGGTGAGTCCTCAGCCCGGGGAGAAATCAAACTCTGCCTTGCCAAATCCCTCCTGAAATATCCCCACCCCGCTGGCAGCAGCCTCTTCTCCTAAGGATTCTGGGAGGGGATCCAGACAGAAGAACTTTGTGTGGGACAAACCAGCCCTTCAGCATCCTGTTTCCTCTCCTGGCAGGCAGACATGTTTCTTCTTTTTTTTTTTTCTTTTTTTTTGTATTGCAGAAACTAGAACTGGATGCTGTGCTCGGAGGACGAATAAGATGGAAATCAGCAACTGAGGGGGAAATGCAGAGGCTACCAGAGGAGGCCAGGGGGCGTGCGGGGGCGTGCGGGGGCGGGGCAGGGTGGGCGGGGCAAAGAAAAGCAATTGGGTCAAAGCACAGAGAATGAATGCAGTCAGGCCGGACCCAGCAGATTCTCTACAGGGAGGCTGAGGTGGGGTCAGCTTGTTCCCGGACTTCTGCTGCCAGTGGAAAGCTGCCTGGGGATCTTCAGAACCATCTGTCAAGTTGTCTGTGATAACATTTAGCTTTCTGTGAAGCTTTTATTTGTCAATGCACTTTAAATGTACATTAAATGATAATCAACAGTACAGAGGAAAAAAACACAAAAATGGGCCCAAACGGATAAAGCACTATTAATATTGTTAGCCCTCAAAATGCTTTTACTTTTCTTCACTTTTTTTTTTTTGCTCTTGTTAGACCTTTTCTTCCACCAAATATTTACTGAATATTGGATCTGGCACATGACAGGTACTATACAGATTCAAATAGACGAGGGAGAAAAGTGTCACTGTCTCCTGGCTCAGAATCTGTGGCCTCTGAGATTCTCCACTTTTACATTGCATAGTTTATCAGATACACAATGTTCAAATTGTGCCCAACCCATACCTAGCTCTCCACCATAAAACTGTTTTAAAAATCAGAATATATGGCCGGAGAATTGGCTCAGCAGTTAAAAGTGTGTTTTGCTCTCACTGAGAACCCAAGTTTGGTTCCCAACATCCACAGGATGGATCCCAGCTATCTATGATTCTAATCTGAGGGGATCTGACCCCCTCTTCTGGCCTCTTCTAGCACCAACAGACACAGTACAAACACATACATGCACACATATATGCACATGCATACACGCATGCACACACACATGCATGCATGCACACAAATATATTTTTAAAATGAGCTTTTTAAAAAAAATGTACTGTACTTCTCTTTTTAAGAATGTCATAAACATTGTCACCATATGTCATCTGCAAGTGGTTCTACGTTTTGGCACAAGTGCCACTTTGTTCTCCACAGGTTATATCCACTTCACGACGGTAGCAATCTCTAGGAACTCTGCCTAGGTCTAGTTCACTTTGTTTTCTAACATTATTTATCCTGACATCAAAAATTATTTAATTGCTCTATGAAATTAAATTTATTCACATTTTCTTTGATAATTTCTTCTTTATATGGTATACAAAGGCTTTTCCTATCCTAAAATTATTTTCCAAAGATTCTTCTAAAAACCTTTGATCCATCTGCAATTTATTTAATGTAAGGCTTTACACAAGTATACGAACTGTTTTCTTCCCTAAATATTTTCAGGAGCTGCAATTTTAGGGGCTCGTTTTGTGCAGTGAATAATGCTTTATGATGTAAATTTGTGGGGTTTTTTGGTATATTAAGCTAGAAATTCCACTATTTCAAAAATTGTTATTATTTACTCTATTAAAATAAAAAAAATATCCCACAGGGCAAAATATCTCTTGTGGCTGACATTTAGCATGTTAACTGGGAACAATGCTAGGTAAGTGGAAATTGGAGTAAGAAGGTAGATGAACTCCCCTCCTTTCTGGAGGGGAAGGAACACTGAATTAATGATCAGGTACTAATGGAGTGTGAAGCCACGGAAAGACAATGTTGAGCACGCCAGGTGGCCGCAGGCACAGGCAGGTCTTGTGTGCCCTTTCAGAGGCTCTGATCTCTAGTCATGTGATGGAGTAGGGCATCATGGGAATGTTGAACCTGGCAGGAGTGTGCAGACCTGGTTGGAAGTCATCAATGTGATGGATCTGGAGACAAAAGCAAAACAACCTCCTTGTGACCAACTGAGGGACAGCAATGAGGCCCTGCAGAGAGATTCAGAGATAGTCAATAGTTTTTCTCAGAGATCTGAGAAACGCTTCTGTAAAGGTCATGGAATAAGAGAATGCATCTGATGTCTAGCTTGTGGCTGAGTAAATGGTTAGTACCGACCTACTGAAATGGAAAAATACCAAGATAATTTGTGAATACGCTTCCCCAGGAAATATAAGTTAACTCATGCATGCCTAGAAATGACTAAAAGAGAGCTTATGACACCATGTGTTGGCAACCGGGAATGGAAAACCCCATCCATTGTTTGTGTGTGTGTAAACTGACAGAACCCTTTGGTAAACTGTCCAGGCATATATGCACATATATCCACACTCCTAGATGTAACTAACAGAAATGTGTACTTGTGTTCTCCAAAATGACATGTGCCAGAACAATAAATTGCATCTGATACCTTTGTGTTTAAAACAGCCCCCAAAAAATCCATCAACAATAGGTCAGAGAATCAAACCATGTTTTATTAGCATAAGTTTTCATGTAATAGCATGCCACAAATGTATAAGAAGCAACATGCTACAGCTATAGAAAACATGAATGAATCCCATAAATATATTGTGCTAAAGAGGCAAACACAGAAAGGGCACACTATCTGGTCTCATTTCTATAAAATTCAAAGCAATATAAATGTATAAATTTATCTGTGGAATTGGGAGTCCAGACAGTGTCTTAAATGGTATTATAGTGGTTAAAAAACAATGTAGGAAGGCTAGCAATTTTTTTATCCTGTTTCTCTCTCTCTCTCTCTCTTTCTCTCTCTCTCTCTCTCTCTCTCTCTCTCTTTCTCTGGTTTTTTGAGACAGGGTTTCTCTGTATAACCCTGGCTGTCCTGGAATTCACTCTGTAGACCAGGCTGGCCTTGAACTCAGAAACCCACCTCTCAAATGCTGGGATTAAAGGCGTGCACCACTACGGCCTGGCTTTTATCCTATTTCTTATGAGGGTTCTACCTACACAGGTGTGTGTATATCTTTCTGGAAATTCACCAAGTTGTTTCCTTAAGACCCAGCTGGGCTCTTTCCACTATGTCTTTGGTGCATGGAAAAAGAAAAAAGAAAAAGCTTAGCAAATTCTTCTGAGTAGTAGGGTGTATAAAGACTAGTTCAGCTTCTGCTACGCTGGGTATTGAAACAGACAAGAATACAGAGATCACTGAGAACTCCCCCGCCCCCAAGCTTCACGACAGAAGAATCAGCCAGCAGGGACAGAAATGTAGCTACACTAATGGAGGTCAGTGAGTGACATCGGTGGGCATCGGACATTATCCCAGAGAATGGCAGCACCATGGGACTGAGCAGAAAATAAGTCAGGAAGAGAACTGGAAATTCAAAGTCAAACAAAAGAAACAAAGAGGAGGAACTTCTTCTGCAGGAGTCAGGGGAGTTAAATCCCCAGGAAAAATGCCCTCAGCAAAATCAGAAGCAAGAGGCTCCGTGAGACAAGAATGCCTCTTGGAGTTGTTGATGGAGACAGGCCATGGCTTACGTCAGCCAGAGTGGTCTCCACAGCACAGAGCGTTCTAGCCTGGGTGGCTTCCGACTGGTTGAGGTGGATAACCAACATTCACTGTTGGGAATCTCTAAACTTCGGGTTTCTGAGCTCCGTCTTCGGGCATTGTATGTCAGTCTTGCTCAGGGTTTCTGATGATTTTCAAGTTTGTAGTCCAAGCCATGTCTTGAGAGACTCTCTGTTAGGACGTTAGGACACAGCATGAGCCTTCTTGGACGGCTGTAGCTTCTCAGGTTGCATGAGTTAGCTAAGCCGGGGTCTGATCCCAGTTTATGTGGTTCCTTATAGTAAGTAGCACATCAACACCAGTCTAATAGGATTAAATGTGTGAGCATAGAACACTGCAAACCCATTACCAGGGTTTCCCTCCACCTGGTATAGGTATGGAGCCCATGACATACTTTCACATGAAGACAAATGCAAACTTAAAGGGACGGGGCTAAGAAATGATGCGCAATGCCTGAAGATACTTCTGGGCTATGAAAGACTTGCCATTTTCATGCCAATAATGATTAAAATACTATTTATTATGCCCCGACAAAATATCTGATGAGCAGTCTCAGAGATAGCCCAGAACCCTATACTTCTATAAGGCAAAAAGTACAGTATCTCTAGGAAAAAGAACCATGCAATGTGATGATCAACAAGATGGGTTATATTTAGGCATTGGCATCAGGCATCAAGGAAGCGTTAGGGGACACCAGTTATGTTTCAATAACTCCTACAGGAACAAAGGAAGCCACAAGCACCACGAAAGATGGCTCATGCCTTAAAAATTATGCTTTAAAGTCCACAACACATTTCCTTAGTAAATAAAGATACTACCGCAAAACAATACTATAGCAAATGAAAGGCTGCCATGCAAGGTCCCATTATGAAGCCACATGGCCCAGTTATAACTGCCAGAGTGTCCGGCGTGCCAGGAATGGTGTCCGGTGCTTATAGAAAGGTAAGAGCGGAGACAGTAAGATTCAAAAAGTTGGAAGGAGTTATGGCCATCTTTGCATCTACAGATCCATCACCTCTGCAACGGTGATTCTGTTCTCACATGAAGATAAAGCTGAGACTCAAATGTGACTGCAACTGTGTTGGCACGATGCTAGCGTGATGTGTCAAGCCAATGGGATGGAAAAATCACCATGTGGCACCATGTGGCACAGGCTGGCTAGGCATCTATTTGATCTGTTTTCTCTCACCCTTGGGAAATATCGCCCCACTGCATCCTAAGGCTCCTTGCAGTGAGGTTTGGTTCCACGATTCAATTACGGCCAAATGAAGATGAGTGGACACAATCTGTGACCCTCCTTTCTTGGCTCAGGAGCAAAGAGATGGAAGGAAATTGTTTCAAATCAATGCTCAGAGGAGGAATGTCCTGGTATTTAGGAATGTCTGTTTGGGTTCTGACCAGAGTGAAATGTACAAGTGCACACATGCATACTGACACACACACACACACGCGCGCGCGCACACTGACACACACAATCACATACACTCTCACCTATATACACTCACAGTTATGCACTCATATACACAGTCACACACTCTCACACACACTCTTACATACATACACTGACACATATATAAATACATTCACACATACACACTCTCACACACAAACTTACACACATTCACACATACATACACACACTCACATACTCACACACATAAACTTACACACATTCACACATACATACACACACTCACATACTCACACACATAAACTTACACATTCACAAACACATTCACACACATAGTTACACACACTCATACACACATTCTCACATACATACACTCACATACATACACATACACTTATACACACATTCACACACACACTCTCACACACATACACATCATACACATATTCACATACTCATACACACATTCAAACACATAGTCACACACACTCACACACACACAATTTCTCTTTTGTTCAATGCCTGAGAGTTAGAGATGCATCAGTTCATTTCCTATCCCTATGACAAACTGTTTAGGTCTGGAGAGCCAGAGAGAGACAGAGCCAGAGAGATAGAGAGAGACAGAGAGAGAGAGAGACAGAGAGAGACAGAGACAGAGAGACAGAGAGAGACAGACACAGAGAGAGAGAGAGAGACAGAGAGACAGAGAGAGAGACAGACAGAGAGAGACAGACAGAGATAGAGAGAGAATTCACATTTTGAAAGCTACAAGTCAAGGTTAGGCAGCTCATCATCAGTTCAACCTTCAATGAGGGCTTTGTAGCTGGTGCATCACCATGCCTATATGGAAGAGATCACATGGCCAGACAGGAAGCCAAAGAAATTCAAGGACCAGAATTCCTCTCTCATCAGAACTAAGCAGCAGTTTTCTGAATATAAGATTGAGCCCTTCCAAGGTCAGCATCTTCATGACCTCAGTATAGATAGCATCATAGGCCTCCCTTGTAAAAATACCACCATCTGCTACAGTCACAGGGACCCAGCTTCTAAACTCCCAGTACTTGAAACTTTTGGAGAACCACACTCAACTGTAGCGGGTGTTTACCTTGCAGTCACCTGGTAACCTTGAGAGCCTTTAATACTATCACACCAGGCAGCTCTGGGATTAATATCAACAGCTGTTAATTAAGGGGAAAGCTAGGTCAAGTTGATGAGAGCTAATGCCACCGCTCAGAGATCACACTTAGCACCGACTGCTTCTGGGAAGTCCTTTCAACAAGATGAGGAATTGATCGTGATGAAGAAATGCAAGCAGAAGTGAATACACCAGGCTCAGTAAATGAAGAAAGTCGACCCGATAACCTTCTTTCTGCAAAAAGATGTATTCCTATCAAAATGGAACACTGATTAGACAGGAATAAACAGTAATACTGATAGTTTAACTAATTATTAGTGAAAACATATAACATTCTATCTAAAGTATGGGAAGGTTAGAGCCACATTGGTGAAGGAATTTGGAGGATGGGAAGGTGTTAAATTTTAGCCAGGCGCGTGCACTGGTGTTCATGCAGGAGCACACATGTGTGCACACATATGTGTGTGCACATACATACATAAATAACTACACTAGGCAGGAAAACATTAGGTTTTTAATGTAATTGGGCTTTTTTCTCTTAGAGAAACCAGTTGCATATGGAGTGACTACGTGACCCACATGGCTCAGGGCAGGGTCTATTTGTGACTTCCTGTCTCTGTCCACTTATTAATGGTGTCCCCTTTCTTTCTCCAGAGTGCTCTAGTTTAAGTGATAAATCATATGCTCTGGCCAGGATCTGAGGGCAAACAAATCCTCCACTCCCAACACCTGACACTCACATCAGTCACTGATATCACTAATGATGCCCAGAAATTCGGCTGGTGAAGCAGAGAGACTTTCCTGCCCTTTAGCTCCATCTGACATTTATTCTGTTACACTTTCACATGGATTTTCTGCATAGCCCTCTGCCCCCAGGCTCTGGAACTGTAAAGGAACAGAAACCGGTTTCTCTTGTAAGCTGGGTGACCTGCCCTATCACTACCAACACAGAAAAGATCAACAGCCAGTGTCTTTTGCTATGCGCAATTATTTCCAGAAATCAGGATGACAAATGAATAAGTTAAAACTAAAAACTATTATTTTAAGTAGTTACCTCCAGGGTTTTTTTTGGGGGGGTGAGTGCTATATAATTCTGAATAATACATCCTGCAAGTGAATTAGAGAAATAGGCATTTTACAAACAGCATGTGTTGGAAGTCACACCGGCATGTAGTTCCGATGCACAATCTCTCATACTGTTTTACCAAGCAGATCTGAGGAACGACGTTTCAGTAAATGCATTGAGAATGGGGTGATGATAAAAATAATTTGATTATTTTTCCGCATGCTGACATTTACTGATTACTGTGGCCCTGGTTCTCAAACTGGTCTTCTCCTAGCCCTTAAAAACTTGAGCAGAATACCCTATACCTTTATAGAGATTCAGTATTACTTGCTATCTGTTAAGTCCAGATTTTTGTGTTTGAATGACCACGGATAGCTCATTAAACAGCATGTGAGATGCGAGTGAATGTTTAAGACAAAAGAACCCTTCCCATTTCTGGAGGACCATGTTGTGATCGTCCCTGTGACTTCTAAATTCAAGGGTGCAAAATTGGAAAAGTATTGTTCTCTGTAGAACACACTGGGGGTGGGCTTCATCACAAGCCATCTGTTGGCTGCCATGATCTCTAACTTCATAAACTAGAACAGAGCTGTGTTAAGAGGCCCAGCCATTGACTGACCCTAAAAACCTGACATAAATGGTGGTAATGCTGGTTAACTCATCTTACTTTAAGTAGTAAAGGGTACACCATTTGGATTGCCTTCCATGATACTTGGCTCATAACAAGCACTTCAATTATGTGTCATCATTATTTCCTTAACTGGGACATTGTGATCACATGATCCTTAGATTTTGTGCTAAGGGAGACATGGCGATGCTTCTAACGATCCTGGGGGAATAAAGCAACACCAAAACCTAGAATGTTATTGTGGTGGTTTGAATATGCTTGGCCCAGAGAGTGGCACTGTTGGGAGGTATAGCCTTGTTGGAGGAAGTGTGTCACTATGGGCATGGGCTTTAAGATCCTAGCTGCCTAAAAGCCATTCTTCTGCTAGCAGCCTTCAGATGAAGATGTAGAGCTCTCAGCTCCTCCTGCACCATGCCTGCCTGGATGCTGCCAGTTCCTGCCTTGATGATAATGGACTGAAACTCTGAACCTATAAGCCAGCCCCAATTAAATGTTGTCCTTTATAAGAGTTGCTTTGGTCATGGTGTCTGTTCACAGCAGTAAAACCCTATCTAAGAGAACTATACTAGAAGACAAAAGCATTGGGGCTTTAGCTTGAGAAAAACTAGGCGAAACACTGACAATAGCATTAAAATTTAAGAATTATTACGAAGAGCATGCAGCCAGGTTGCCTTCTACCTCTACGTGGATAAACATGGATGAACATCTCGGCAAGACACTTTGAGTTGATACACAAAGGAGGGACATGGTTTGGATATTGAAGGCTATTCCCTCTGAGGACAACTTAGCTAATTTAGTCAAAGAGCTAGCTTTGTCCTAGTCCTAGCTGACATTCCAAAACTCAGTCCCAGCTACACTTTTAAACAAGCTTAGGAATACATCTTTTGTCAACTTATAACACATGAGATATATGAACCCAGCCACATGGACACATGTTTCTAAAAATTAATATGATATGTAGTTTGAAGAATAGTCTTCTATTCCTAGTAAGAATAACAATGGTTGGTGACAACAGACAACACTGATCAAATTTGAGAAATGGCTCAGCAGTTTTACAGCACTGGCTGCTCTTCCAGCAGACCTGGGTTTGGTGTCCATCACTCACACTTCAGTTTACAACCTCCTGTAGTTCCAGTTCCAGGGGATCTAGTGGCCTCTTCTGGCTTCCAAGGGTACAAAACATACTTATGGCACACATAGACATACATGTATGCAAAACAACCATAAATCAAAAGTAGCAATAGATATTTATCGAATAATGCTGCGAAGAAGACTGGAGTATGCATGACAATCTCTTGCTGCTTCATCTGTACTTAGTTACATTAATTGAGTCAAGGCAAGCCTTGGACTTTGACTTTAAACCTTCTACATATGAATAACTGATCTAGAACACTCTACCCTACCACACTCTACGAACCCATGCACGCTGAGCCCTGGTCGCTCCTACAAGGGCCACCCAGCTTTGCCTTTCCTTTGACTGAGCAACCATTATCCACAGCACTATGACCATCCACAAGACTGAATGAGATCAGTACTTTGAAGTCTTCATGGAGGAGTTTCCTTTGTCTATACCCCACACTCCTTTGTCATTCTTTTAAGGAACTAACTATGGCATGTATGTGTTGGTTTCATTGGCTGCTTACCCTCCCCTTCCCTATATTGTCAACAGCAATCACTTCTACTTTTGGCAAATAATCTTCCTTCCATGGTGCCCAGTCTTAATGGAGCCATCTCTGGAGACATGCTCCCTTTCCCTTCCTGACTTGAGCTAGGCTGGTTAGCATTTTCTTCCCAGAGCTTTGAACCAGAACAGAATATAAAAACCGAGAGACAATGCCTGATTTATTCTGGTGTCAGTGACAAGAGAAACTTGTCTGTCCTCTCTTGTTTTGGGTATTAAGTGTCTGGCCCCAGCTGCTCATTCCAGGCTTTCTTTGAACTACCTGACAACATTGTGGGAAGATTTGCAGACTCTGTAGCTGAAGCATGTTAACTGTTACAGGGGTAAAATCTCTTTCTTGGTGTGGTCTGCTGCACAAAGCACAAAACTTAGCTCAGAGCAGTTGCTTAGGGAATGATTATCCAATAGATAATTATTATAGATAGAAATAAGATCAATGTAGGCATTTTATAAGCAGGCGGTATCAGAATTCTAGTAAAGCCATAGAAACTCTAATTTGTGGATATTAATAATTATGTGCTAACATATGTGTTTGTGTGTATATGTGTGTATTTGTGCATGGTGTGAATATGGATATGTGCATACATGTGTATGTGGGTATGTGTGCATGTGTATAATTAACAATTAATTATTATATTTAACAATTAACATTGTTCATTTTACATATTACCATGTTAACAGTACATACTACCATGACCTGGCTACATGTTCCTTCATTCTTCGAGAGGAGCAACCACAGAACAAGTCACACTAAAAATGCCACCACCAGGCTAACTGAACCATTCTTACTTCTAGAGTCCCAGCACTTCCTGACCAAGAAGGCCTTCCTAAGGGGAGTTAAACCCATGGCTCTGAGCCAGGATAAAGGACTCACAGGGCCACACAGGAAGGCAGTCCTGGTTTTACATTTGAAATGATCTAGGACAGTTGGGCAAATAAATATGTGCTAACTTGGGCTGGAAAGGAATGAGGCCAGGGCTCAGTGAAGTCAGGGAGGGGTCAACCAGGATGTAGAACTAGAGATCCATTTACCCACCCTCCTCCCCCACCCCCAACCCCACCCCCACCCCAGTCAGCAGCACCGCCCCTCATGTCAGGGAACTGGACCCACCGACATTTAAAAGCTCTAGCTGAAGCTCTCTATGCTGATGCTGTTACCAGTTATCCTAGTTAAAATTCTCAAAACCAGCTCCTCTAAGAGGCACTGCAAGTATAGAAAGGGTGTAGAAAATGGTGTCTAAACAGTTTGCTTAAAACAAAACAAAACAAGCCCCACCCCATTTAGTCTACAAAAGGAATTTTCCATCAGGAAGTATTTAGTGATGGCCTGATAAGTATGCACAAATGATTATGCTAGGTGCCCAGAAGGATGAGCAGATGCACAAAGAAAGGGCAGTCTGCAGGTACCTTTAAGTAGCTTATTGCTGATTAAAGGGGGTGTTGGTCCATACTGCACTATGGCTGACTTAACACCCAGAAAGGATGCTGAGCCACGCTGCACTATGGTTAACGGCAGGAGAAGCCTTGAGTCATTAAAAAAATCAGGAATAAATGCTAACTTCAGAGAGTGCTTAGTCCTTTAGTCACTTAGCAGTGGCACTGGCTAAGTTCTGGGCCAGCCTTTGTACTAGATGCCTGGGACTTGACCATGACTAGCAAGGTCTATGAGGCTCAGAGGACAATTGGAGATGACTTAGATCTCCTACTTAGTTTTATCAGTTCATATCTGCAAACCTAGATCTCCTGTAGTCATAGTATCATTCTGAAAAAACAAATATAAGGGCACACACACATACACACACATATACACACACATATGTACATATGCATATGTACACACATATACATATATAAATATACACATACATATATGCACACAAACACATACATACACACATATGCATATATACAGATGCACATAATATACAAATACATACATATGCACATATACATGCATATGTACATACATATGAATGCATGCATATACACACATGCATATACACACATATGCATATACATACATATGCATATACACACATACACATATACATACACACATACATACACACAAACACACACACACATACACGTGTTATGTGTATACACACACACTGCCTTCATACAATCCTCTGCCCCACAGGGTTTTCTTCATAACTAACTCAATTTGGGAGCATCTCTAAGTGACAAGATGCAATCTCACATAATCAAAAGCAACCTAGACACATTGCAGTTTATATAAATAAGCAGTCTGATGTACCGTAAGTACCACACAAGTACTTAGTATTTCTATTCACCAGCTTACCCAAGTGGGGAGATATATGAAGATCCAGCACTGTAGCCTATAGAGAAATAGATAAACTGCAGTGCAGAAATCCAGGCTGAATGTTCACTTTTAATTGCTCCCAGGCAAGCACTTTAGCTTCAGCGAAATAGATGCGTGGGTGGCTACAGATCTTAGCACTGGAGGAAGTGCAGCATCCTGCAAAGGTAACACCAATGAAGACTTTTAATTACATTGTTATGCCTCCAAAGCACTCTCTGGACCACATTCAAGATGCTCTTAGACCTTGTTACACTGGTGTTTAGGATGAAGATGTGAGCTAAATCTGACCTCTGCCTAAGAGAGATTCTTTACCAAAACTGTTCCCCCGAAGGGTTTCTGACTTCTGCTGTTAATACAATTCTGTAAGGAATTCTTAATTCAATAAAGGTTAAGGACCACAACAAATGAACCCTTCGGGCATAATCCCAATATAAAATAACGATTCGCTCTGTCAATAAGAGGCAAACTGAGTGCTCAGGTCACCGAAAGGAGCTTGATTAATAATGGAAAACCGAGAATGTAAATATTTGTTTCTCGGGGTTATTTTATGGATAAAATAAAATAAAGTTTGAAAAGCACTTAATACAATGCTTAAAACTTGATCGGTAGAAAAAACACTTATTTCCTTAAAAGCGCTGTGTTCACTCTCTCCGAAGTCCAGGGGACTGTACCTGGCTTAGATGAGCCCTCTACCACGAGGCTGGATCCCCAGCACGCTGAAGACTGTCTTGGATGTTGTCATTTCTCTGATTCTCACTGGCATGCTCCCTTGTGTCCTTTGCATGTAGAATAACATGACTATCCACTCTCCCACGGTGGACATCCTTTTAGCTCTCAAGGGTATCTACAGAAAACACAGGCACTAGAGTCAAAAAGAATCTGGAGGAAACGTCTCTTTGTAAGACCTTATAGAAATAATGTGCGTTCCCATCTAGAAGTCACTTCACACACAAAGAGTTAAGGGGAAAGCCCTTTCATACCCTTTGTCTGGCTTTTGACTAATACCCAAAGTAGAGGCAGCCTTGAACAGAAGATTCCACTAGCTTGTATGCAAACCTTAGGCTTATGTATTTTGCATATGTTTTCATCCTTAAATCCCTTTAAGGTCCTAGCCTCAGGTTACACTTTGGGCAATTTAAACAGAGACAAGCATCTGCCATCATGGGCAGATGAGAGATTTCCAAAGTGACGATATTGCCAAAATTATTTCTAAAGTCCGATATCTGTTTGTTCTTACCCAGGATCATCTGGGCCACATGGCAATTTTTTTTTTCTGATAAGAGCACAGGAATCTTGATCTTCATGGCAGACCAGGACTTAATGATGGTTGTGATGCTATTCAGCCCACCTTGAGCTGCCCTTAGAGCTGGGTCTTTTGTTATGAGAACCGGCCTAATGGATGGGTTTAAGTCAACTGTTCCCTTTGTTACAGGAGTGGACCCTAACATCTTATCAATCCTAGTGAACACACATCTGTGTTCTAGCATTTTTGCTTACTCTCAAACAGACCTGGTTGGCAAACTATGTCCTTATCTTTGGTGTACTGGGTGGAGGGCAGCCGTCCGTTAGCTAAATTCTATGTAGTGTGATTTAATGTCTCTCAAGCAAATCTATGAACAAAGCCTTTCCAACATCAGCTCTATTACTTTTTCTTCTTCATCAAACTAAGGGATGACGAGCAGTCACCTTGACATGTTACACCTCGTATTGTGGGGCTCCCCAAACCAACAGTAGCTTGTATTGGTGGAGCGCCTCACTGATACCTAAGTATATACCTAAAGCTGTGCTGACTTGGGAAGACAGAGAAGAAGTATAAATCACATCCTTTACCATCAAATTATTATCATTACAAAACAAATTAAACAGATTGCTCCTCTCATTGCAAACATCTTTCCCCCACTGATTTTATGTGAGTTTTTTTAATGTGCTTTCTATACATTTCCATCGTTGGCTGTGGCTAGAAGACTCACTGAATGAAACCACACACACACACACACACACACACACACGAATTCCTACTAGGCAATTTATAGCTGATTATTGCTGTGCGGTGAGCTTCGTGATGAGGCTCAGGTAGACGCTTATTCACTCGACACGGGAAGTTCAATTAGATTCCCAATAATCCTATTTTATAGACGAAATTAAAACAGCACCGGGGGTGTGAATTACTTGTGCAAGTCTGTCTCAGACTCCAAAGCCTGTGTTCCCACCACACAGACTCCTGTAAACTCTTTAACTTTAATATTAATCCCTTAGAGCAAAATAAATAAAAGGAGACAATACGGAAGTGGGATGCATATAAATTGCTTAATTAGTGGGAATTTAGTCCACAAATATTTGTTGGGCACGGATTATTTACCAAGCTACACTGCAAAAGAGTAAGACCAGTATCCCGGCAAAAGTCACAAAGGAGGCTTCTTGCTCTCCCTCACCACAGTTAGGCCCATCCCTGAGCCTTCTGTGTCTGAAGGCTTCTAGGGTCCAAAAGACCTCAGCTGTTTCTTCTGCTACTGGTCCATCTTCTAGGCCTTTGGAATTGCTATTCAGACCAGTGCCCTTGACCTCTAGAAGGGCCTAAAGATCATCTCAAGAAAGGGAGGTTTACCTCACCTTGACTGGTAATACCATGCCAGTAACAAACCATGGGAACTTGTGCTCTGAATGGCCCACTGAAGTATAAATGAAGGCCATTTCTCCTTTTAATTTAAAAAAATAAAAGAAAACCTTTGGTTCTTCCCCAAGCCACAGGCATTTTTCTTAGAGTCTAGACCTCCAGACATTTGAGTAATAGACAAGGTAGTTTATTATCACTCCTTTTACTGAGCATGGCCTGTAGCCTTCAATTGAACCTAGAATATGTCTTGTCTTGTCTAGGGGTCTTCATGTAAGTAGGGCATCAACCACAGATCCTCTCAATGCACCCAATCTCAAGGACAAAGGAGCTTTATGTTCTCAATGATGAATGTTATCCCTACCCTGTATTATACAGAGATGCTGTGGATACAAACATCAACACCACCTCCTAACTACATCCACGCTGTCTACCGCATTTACCTCTCATGGGTCTATCTTTACATTACTTCTACATCCATGTCTGAGGTAGACATTGTGATGGCAACGGCTGAGAAATCCACACACTACCAAACATCTTGTGTTCTGGAACTCGAATTAATTAGCCTTGACTATGTGGTAGGCACGCCATGCCACTGTGTCCTTGAAATATCACTTGCCTTTGGTGCTGCGTAATTGCTTGAGGATGACAATGTAGGCTCTGAAAAAGAAAGTCATTCCCAGGTCACCCAGGTTTCAGGTAGTAGAACTGTGTTCAGCTGTGATCAGAGATCACAGAGACCCTGTCATACTACGAAGTTTCTTTGCCTTCTTTGAACTGTCTCAGCTTAGTCACAATTTCTGAGAGAAATGATGTGAGAAAGATAAGTTAAAAGGCATTTAAATCATAATTAGCACGAGTTAAAAAAATGTGCATTATTATTTTTATGTTGAGCCTGTTTCCGAGAGTGTTTCATTATAAGAGCATTTCAGTTGATAAAAATTCAAAGATGCACATTTGCTAGTTGAAGCAAGAAAATGTCAATAATCCCACGTTGTTTTATTAATTTAGACACGGCGCAGGCAAGTGCAGCTGGCATCTCTATTCTTAGAGCTAGAAGGGATGACAGAAAAATACTTCTGTGAACAGACAGACTCAGTCAGATTTGGGAGCTACTCCTCTACTTCCAAATCCCTAGTCAACCCCGTCCTCTCTCTGCCCTCCACAAATCATCCACTGGAAACGGTGCTGGGGAGATGAATGCGAGAATGGAATTAATCAAAATAAGACGAGGGGCCAGCAGTCTATCACAGGTGGCAGCTTGATTAATGAAAGCCAGAAATCAGCTCGTGTAATTTGGGAAATCAACGAGACTCAGGCAAAAAAAAAAAAAAAAAAAAAAAAAAAAAAAAAAGGCAAAACAATCAGAAATGTCTAGCTTTTCTAGAAAAAAAATCCTTTGTGTTCTTTGGGCCTTTGACCTGGCGATGTCACAGCCCTTCACAAGCAATTTCTGTTGCTCGTGTCCCCGCTGTCGAGAAATCAATAGAGGAATTAAAGGAAACTTCCCTGCGGGCTAACCGGAAATGGGACCAAAGAAATGAGCTACGGTGCTTACAACATTTCCAATAATTGATGCCTCGAAGAAAGATCGAGCAGGCCTTCGTGCAGTTAGTTATTTCCATCAACCTGGTAGTAGACATCTGTGGCAGCGTCTGCTCAATCCAGAGTGGCCCTTCTCCGAGAATTGCTGAAATGAGTCCCGGAAGCCATGTTGGTTCTGTGTTGTTTCCCGTCTTGCCCGCACCTGTGATTGATGGGAACCCAAGGGCTATGCACCCTAGCCAGGGTCAATCAGATTCTCTGAGCTGAGACTTGTGATTTGGAGACCTTCTTAGTATTTAAGTTAGAAACAGGGAAGGAAGAAGCAAGGGCACAGGCATAATCTTCAGAGAGGAAACTGTCTGAGAACTGGTCCCGTGTCTACTTTGGTTCCTATCCACATTCCAGTTCCCAGTTCCATGCCCCTGCCTTTAGGTTGAGTAGAACACCCCTGAATCTAATCCTTGCCACAGGACGTTTTCTTTGTCAATGTTTTGCGGAAGTGTCTGCTGGGCCCCAACTCTCACCGAGATGTCTGTCTTGTGGTTCAGTTCTCCTACATCTTTGCCTATTTTTTAGCCAACTCTTTCTGTCTCATTTCTCCTACCTGTCCTATCTGTATAGGTATTCTCTGAAATTCTTGCTCAGTCCATCTCTCCATCCCTTTCCCAGCAAGTCGTACCTCCTCTCTGGTCTCAGTTAATATTTAACAGCATCTAAATCTATATCCCTATACCATACCTCTTGGCTGATCCTACCAAGGCACTCAGACTAATTTACATACATTGTCCTCTTCCTTCTCTGAAAGCATTTTCTTCCCGTGTGGTATTACACTCTTGCCAATCTCCCAAGCTGTAGATAGCAGAGTTATTTTTGAGACAGTTTCTGATTCTTTTCCTCTCCTTGTAATTCATTCTGTCACTGTTGCCTCACAATCAAATAATACTCTGTAATTTTCCAAGAACGTCCCCTCTTATGCTAGAGCCATCCCTAACTGCTGTCAAGGGATTCAAACACTAAACCAAAAACTCAACAAACAAAACCCAGTGGATCCATATGCCTTACAAAGACCATGATTTTTTACTTATTACAGAAGTCCTGGTAGCCTTTGCCTTCAAACTTCATTTATAGCTTCATTTACTACTCCAACAAGTTGTTTCTCAGAGACTTTGTGGCATCCATTAATTCACTCATTCATCCATCCATCCATCTATCCATCCACCCACCCATCCATCCATCCATCCACCCATCCATCCCCCATCCATCCAACTACCCATCCATCTATCTACCCATTCATCCATCTACTCATCCATCCATCTACCCATCCATCCATCTACCCATCCATCTATCCACCCATCCATCCATCTACCCATCCATCTACCTATACATCTATCATACTTCTGTCCATCCATCCATTCATCTATCCATCCATACAAATACACAGCCATTCTATCTACACATCCATCCATCCGCACATTAATTCAATATTTATTTGCAAGGAGATTCCCATCTAAGAGGAGACACTAGTAATTCCATTGTCATCCACATACAATGCTGAATTAATGGGCTGCCTGCCACCAGCAGGAGTGGAACCCATGGGGCAGTGGGAGCTGATTCTCTGGTGGCCTTTCAAAATGGCCTGGGTCACTAGACTGTAAAGGAGGTGGCCCAGTAGGATATTTGTTCTGTTTCTTACTGATGGCAGGAAGTTACACAAACCTGGAAAGAATAGGTTAGCAGAGGCAATGGGGGGAAATATAGAACAAGTAATGTGCTTTTAAATGTTTTAAGAAATCATTATTTTATAATGTCCAAAACTTTACTGCCAAGTTTATTAAATATTGAAAAAGATGTTTGGCTACTGTTCTCTAGAAGACTTCAGCTCTCTATGATCAGAATATCACACAAATCAGCACATCAACTTGTTTGAGTAATGCAGGATTTATAAAGACTCTGGGTCCCTCCCGGTACCTGAAGCAAGTAGGTTTTTCAACTTGAGCCACCATAGCCTCAGTATCAACCCCACCCTTTAGAAACTCTCTTTGTGATGTTGTATGTGGCACCTTATTTGACTTGACTTTAAGATCTGCTCACCTCTCAGAGGTTACGGTGTGGTTAAACAAAAAGTTCTGGAACTGAGAAACCCTGTTCGCCAATCCAACATCTATCCCACGTTCCCTCATCTTGTCTCTCTGGGTCTTGGTTTTCTTAATCGGTCAAGTGAGATAATGATACTCTTTCATTTGGCAGAAGTGTTAAAAGAAAAAATTGTTGAGAAAGTAAAGGACAAAACCAGAGTTCCATGTTGGGTTGTCACCACCCTTGGTGTGCCCCGACCACCACCACCCAAAGCTTAGTGTCTTACGTACTATGTAGGCTTTAAGACTTATGGGGGTCTCCTGTGAGTGGGGTCACTCTTTGTCTCCTGGACTCCACATCTTGCCCATTGTTTTGATGACAAGGAGAAGAGGATGGGAAATTTGAAACAAAATTCTCTGTCTGCTAAGGCGATTTCTGCTACTGTCTCTCCTCTGCTTGAAGTCACCAAAGAACACTGAACCATTGTCTATGGGAAGCTTCAAAATACATGTGTGGGAAGCTGCAGACTGTTGAGTCCCAGCCTTGTAAGGAGGATAGTCTCTCTCACACACACTCAAGCAGGTTAAGAGCAGATTAGGGAAGAGTCAGCTATGCTGCTGTTGGTTTTTCTTAAGCTTACATCTGTAAACTTTAAAGTGACTCCTGGACTTTTATTGTTTGTCAAGTAAAAATAATGACGAAATTGTATAGGGCCAGCTCTAGCTATATAGGGTTAGGTAAGTCTCTCTCGGGTCGGATCTGTCTAGGGTCAGGCACTTAGCACTTACAATGATCCTCAAAAGAAAAGCAGAGCAATCACATTTCGAAATAAAAAAAGTTTTCAATTCAATATCTTCCTGATTATATAACAATAAAACAGTACATTATGCCAGGAAGAGGTCTATTTTCAAGAGACCCATGAAAGCCATACATAGTAAACACAAGCTAGAAATCTTGACCCCATGTTGCCTCTGGCCTCCTCTATTCTCCTTTGTTGCTTTGGTGTACATGCACATTTTAACATATGTGTGTGAATACATATGAGCATGCATATGTGTATGTAAAGAAAAAGTAAAAAACACATGTGCGCATGGGTATATGCATCTTCTTTTTCTTGAGAATACAAAATCCATACGCACCCCCACTCTAGACTATCACAACACATCTGAACCTGTGACAGGCTTACCCTGTGGAAGAACTAGACTTCAGAATGTGGTCAAGAAAATATATTAAAGAATCTACTCCTCAGGCCTAGTCTTTCCAATCAAGGCCTATGTCATCATGTAATGCCTCCAGGGGTATTATTGGAGATTAAAATTAAAAGTAAATCATATCTTCTAAACACAGGGAATCTCCTTTATTAATATTAATTTAAGATTAGTAAAGGCATGTTCAACTCTGCCAGGGCACGTGACTTAAGGTCATCTAGACAAGGGCGTTTGGAACTATATTGTACCATTTGGAGGCTTGCTGAAGCTTCTTGAGTGTTTTTAGAAAGACACAGCTTTTGGGAGTCTATGAAATAATAAAATTTCAATATATCATTAAAAGGCTCTGTCCTGCATCATATTTCTTTTAATTCCCAAATGATGCTCTTGCCTTTCCCACTGGTATAAGACATATTTCCAAAGTTGGAGCCTTATGACATCGTGGGAGATACGTGGACCTTTAGGACTCAAGTCAGCCATCACAGCCACCCACTATGTTAGCCGGGTTCTGTTGTCCCCAGGCCCCAGTTTCTTGCTCTGTAAAATGGTATGTGTTAAGGGGAGAGTACAAGGTAAGGAAGGAGTGAGATGCTTGTTTGAACAATCTGTATCACGTGACAAGAGCTGTCTGCTGTTATTGATACAGACTCAGTGTCTGAGGAGCGTTTGTTGTCATGTACAAGTGAAATATGAACGTCTAATTTGATGCATCTCATAAAAGAAATGCCTAGAAAATGAATGAGAAAAGTAACTTCCCACCCACCCCAATCACATTTTTAGCACTTCATTAACATTTTTGTTTTGGGTGTCCTTCAACTATCTCTGCAGATAATTTTAATTCATGGGCTGTGAGTTTGAAGCAGCCATAATTCTTGCCTGACTGGAAGGTGCTGTACGTGGACATGTTCTCCATATTTAGACCACGAATATGAAATTTTTTACTATATTATGAAAATGCTAGGATATTGAAAATCCAAACTTTTCACCACTTTTAAAAACTATTTTAGCTACCAAAAGTGGTTAGAACTTTGTTTTATAGAGGAAATATCAGGCCCAGAAAATCTTCATCAAGGTACCAGAATCTTGATTTTTTTTTCTTTCTTTAGCAATTAACCATGTTGAAGAGCCTGTTGGAGGAAGCATACACACACACACACACACACACCCTCAAAAAAAAATCAAACAAGCATTCAGTCCCGCTGTGAGTTTTACCCACACAGGACATGAAGAGCAGTGATTCTATTCTATTTGGCCCATGCTTCCTTCAAAGGATGCTAGGGTGAGGACTCTGTGAGGTCCTTTAAAAATTCCAGGCCAGATTTTTCTTTGCATACTCTGTTTGAGAGAAGGAAGGAAGGGGTGGAGAAAAGATGAGGCTGGAAGGAAGAAAAAGAGAAGGGATCGTGAGGGCTCATTAATTAATTAATTAGTATATCAATTAATTAACTAATTAATTTTACCTCTCGATCACTGCCCCGCCTTCCAGTCTCTATCTCACATGGTGCCCCTCCCTTTCACCTCTCATGGGTTGAGGGGGGCTGGGTATCTCTGTCCCTGCAGGGCTTGACACATCCTCTCCCACTGAGCTTGGACTTGGTGGCCCAGTTATGGGAACAGGTACCATGGACAACCAACAGCCTTAGGGACAGCCCCTCACTCCAGTTGTTGGGGGACCCACGTGGAGACTGAGCTGGACCTCTGCTACACATGTGCCTTGGGCCTCCTGTTACCTGCTGGCTGATTTCTTCACAATCTTTTCCCAAGAATGCTTTCTGTGCTTCATGATTGTAGACGCTGCTGTGCTTATTGTATGCTAGGAATATTCTTGTTTTGTTTTGTTTTGTTTTGTTTCCTGGAACTGCTAGGGTTCCAACCAGGGACCTCCTCCTATCATGAAGCCGCACCCCAGCCCAGATTCTGCATATTTTTAAAGACAGCATCTGAATCCGTTTCAGATCTAGCATGTCTTCTTCAAAGCAACTTGGTTTTCTACTCTGATACCAAGAGAAGGTTTTGTAAATTGATTCTTTTTTTTATTTTTACTTTGTATTGTTGTCGATATAAAAAGAAGAAGCTTGTTTCTTTTTACACTGTCATCTGGATAAGGCAGCTGTGGGATGCTTTAGAATTTGAAGAGCTGAGCCCCATGAAGAATGCATCCTAAAACAAGTCTAGACACACTAGAAGGCTGATTAGCACCACCAAAGAGGGTGTGCCTGTGGGTACAGAACACACATGGTACACAAGCACCGGGACACCAATTTACCTTCATCCGTAGACATGACTGGGACAGTTCAGATCCAATCCGATCCTAAACCCATCCCCGTTCTGTATTTTTATTTTCTCCATATTTAAACACAGCCACCTCCCAGGTCAACTCCAGGCTGAGTTCATTCCTGACAACCCTGAGACCTGCTCTCTGGGTCTCTGATGCCTTTCTCTCTGGGCTTACAGTCCTTAAAGTGTCACCAAGATAGAGGGTTGCTTTTCTTTCTGTCGATTTCTACTAGAAACTACAATTTCACCCCACATCAAAGATTTTTTTTTTTTGCATGAAACCTTCCTAACATCAGCTGGTAGACCACTGGTCTGTACATCTTCTGTACTCGAACAATTCTCCCAATCCTTGTGTTGCAACTAATCGAGCATTGATTAGACACCAGATGCCACAGTTGGCACACAGCTGACTTCAGATAATGAATAGTATTGTTGGGACATTGCCTCTGAAGTTGGGGTGAGTCATTGCTCCATCAATTGTGAGGGCATAATTGGAGCAAGACACATAGGGCCTCCATGCCTCTGTTCCTTTCCTAGAATGATGACATCCAGTGTAATACCACCACTGCTTAGGGGTTCAGAGAGAAGAGATGAGGTAATTTCTATGAATCATGTATTTACACCTGCTTGCCAGGCAGCAACTATTAATTACATTTGATATTCCTTCAGCCCATAGAAATTTTGTAACAACTGTGCCATGGACAATTTTTTATGTCCTTTGTCCCCCAGATGAAGAAAAAACCACCTCAGGGAAGATTAGAGATAAGTAACCTACTTATGGACATCGACAGAGCCAAAGTTTGAGCCTGTTTGTTCCCAAGTACAAAGACTGGCTGTCTTAGTTAGGGTTTTGCTGCTGTGAACAGACACTATGACCAAGGCAACTCTTTTAAGGACAATATTTAATTGGGGCTGGCTTATAGATTCAGAGGTTCAGTCCATTATCATCAAGGCAGGAACATGGTAGCATCCAGGCAGGCATGGTGTAGGAGGAGCTAAAAGTCCTACATCTTCATCTGAAGGCTGCTAGCAGAAGACTGACTTCTAGGCAGCTAGGATGAGGGTCTTAAAGCCCACACCCACAATGACACACCTACACCCACAAGGCCACACCTACACCAACAGGGCCACACCCACTCTAACAAGACCACACCCACACCAACAGGGCCATGCTTTCTAATTCCTTGGCTTGATCATATACAAACCATCACACTGACCAAACACTTGTTTACTACCCAAGAGCTGCTAAAGTATGCACCACACAAAATCAGTACTCCCTCCTCACTGTTGACTAAGTTGGGCCCTTCTCCCTATGTTCTATCTAGTAGTTCATCAAGCTACAGATACTAACTGATGGAGAAATATAGTTATCTACCCAAAATATGAGACACACCCATTCCTGCCCTCACCCAGAAAACTCTTCCACATATGATGCTTCCCAGTCCATTTACCAAGCTGTAGTCTATAGGGAAAGGAGTCTAGGTCTTAGAAAGAACTGACTAATAAATCTGAAGAAAATGTGTTCTACAGTAGCTGGATGGGTTAGAGTGCCTAGGACAGGCATCTTTCAGAAACACCGGCATCCCTGTTGAATGGAAGAAGAAGGAGGAGGAGGAAGACAAGGACGAGAGGACGAGGATGATGATGAGGACAATGATGAGGAGGACGACGATGAGGAGGATGACGAGGAGGAGGAAGAGGAGGAGGACGAGGAAGAGGAAGAAGGAGGAGGACAATGATGATGACAACAAGGAGGAGGAAAAGGAGGAGGGTGAGGAAGAGGACGAGAAGGAGGAGAAAGGAAGAGGAGGAGGAGAAGGAGGAGGAGGAGAAAATAGTTACTGTATTAGACCAGTAAAACCTGTGACTTTTATTACAGAGGTTAGGCTTCACTGACAGATACACCCACCAATGGACGTTCAGGGATGGAACACACCCAGGTGCATCTTATAATCTTGCACTCTGGCTACACTAAGAAACTTTAAAGTGGGTCTTGCTTGTTGCAGTAAATCTCCAACCCCAAAAGGCCTATGCAAAGAACACACAATTCAGTTATAATATTTATAAGCTGTATGCCTAGATTGGGCAGATCTGCCACTGCACTGCTCGGTTCCCCAGCGCTGAGATCCCTTGTTGCTTATGGCTTCTCCAGGCCACGTGGATCTGCTCCATCTTCCTTTCACCTTCCCTTCCTCTGTTTTCCTCTGTCTCTCCTCTGTCTCTTCTCTCTCTCCTCCTTCCTCTCTTCTATCTCTCTTAAACCTCCAGTCTAATCATAGGCTCTAGCCTTTATTTGATAAGTTAAAATGGGGGAGGGGGAAGGTTCATATGAAATCACCTGAGCACATGATCCACTCCTCATTGGGGCAACCCCTCTTGAGGAAGCAGAATTAGCATCAAAACAAAAACAACACGACAAAGGACAATTCACGATATTTGCTCTTTTTCACTTCCGTGCCTTATCTAGTCTGTCTTAGTTGGGCCCCTGTAGACAACAGACTAAGATATAGTGGGCGGAGTGGAGTAGGGTATGGAGAACATCATCTATGTATAATAAAGGGAATCAGGAACCCACAGAGAAAGCTTTCAGATCACAGTGCCAATCGGACCCCTGTGATAGAAATCAGGCCTGGAAGACACAGGCCTGAAATCTGTCTTGGTGGGTAGGATGGAGAGAAACACGGCAGATGGTCTGCCCCCGACTCTGGACAGAATTGTCCTAACTCTAATATCTGCTATAATTAATCACAGACTGGCTACTTGGAAAGAAACCATGACCTAAAAAAAGCCGAAACATGTTGTGACGGTGGCCGAATAACCTGCTCTTTAAAAGAAGACCCAAGCATTCATGAACAGACAGTGACTATTAAATTCCATGTGCAAGTGGATGTGAAGGTAGCAGAAAGCACTAAGATTGCCAACCAGTGGATGCTGATGTGGGGAAAACTATACTAGGTGTAATGGTGGGCCTTTCCATCAAACAGGACCTTAAAAATGGGAAGAAGGCAAGAAGGAGGGAAAGAAAACCAGAACGGTGGGATATGTTCAGAATAGCTTGGTTTAAAAATACTACGAACCCTGTCACCAATAACTGCTTAATCACTAGGTTGGCTTGGGAAATGGAAGGCTTAAAGGGAAATGTAACCGTGAGTCAGGGGTGATTGGCTAACGCAAAAGAAACCCCTCAGAAATGCCCGGTGACCATTTGACCCACCTCCCCAATTAGCTTCCGTCTCTTTCCTCATTTGATGTTAGTAACACCACCATCTTATTCTGGAAACATCTCTTCTGAATTCTTCAACCTCGTGAATCAGGAGGAACCCCACCACCCTCAGGCTACCCTCCAGTGTGGTCCTATGATCCAAATTTCATGCCAATCATCACACCCTGTTTTTCTTCACCCAACAGTTAGCTCAAGTTTAACCACTTGACACAAAAAAACAATTAGATATCGGACCAGATTTGGGGAAGGTTTGAAAGTAGATTTCCTTCTTTCTTAATAGGCTAATTGAGAGTTTAAAGCAGATTTAGATCTATAGCAAGATCTAAATCTATGTCTATTTTATCAAGACAAAAGGAAAACCGACACAAAAATGGAGATAATGATGTGGCAGAGTGAAGTCTGAGAGCGGAGCCTGGGACCAGAGCACAGTCAGTGTCCCCAGCAAGGCAGAGTGCGGTATCCTCAGTTACATTTTTGAAACCTCGACATTTCACTTACCCGGATGTTCGTCCCTTTGAACATACACATCAAATAAGCCAATAACCTTTTGTCTTGTGTAAATGAGTTTGAACTATATCCCCAATATGTGAAAATCCAATATGTGAAATTCTTGATGAGCAAGAAGCAATCACAGTCTCTCGGGTTTCCATAAACAGAAAGCAAGGACTTCAGAAATAATCAGACTCAAAGGCACTAATATGATTTAACCTGTCACAATGGACGTATAAAGCAGAGGTAATTAAATAGACCTTTTCAGATATCTAAAGCAGCAACACCATCCACCCATATGGTGCCTTCTTCCCAGAATTAGATGACTAAAGACCCAGATCAGCAAATAGATGGTACTGCCAGGCTGGGAGTTAGCATGGACCACGGTGGCTCACTGGACTCGTCTGTCTGTGCCAGAAGGAAGTTGAGAAACCCACATTCCCAAGAGGCAGATAGCATTGAACCTAGCAGATTGAGAGGATTTCTCTGGACGGCATTACATAATCTTCAGGTCTTCTTTCTCTGCTTCAGTTCAGTAATCTCTGTCCACAGAAACTAATCAATTGTTTTGATTTGTTTTCCTTTCCCCAAACACCCAGTAATTGTTTCCTGAATTGAAGTCTCATTCTCATATTGCTTCTGCAGTCTGTTCTGATTATTGGGGTTGACATTATAACCATTTTAATGATATATATATATGCACACATATGTATGGACATGTATGGACATCATTAAAACATATATGTATAAAATTAATATATATGTATATTTGTAAGCATTTATAAATATATATTTTATACATGTACAAACATGTATGCATATATACATATATTTTATACATATATATGTGTATATGTATGTATATGCATATGTGTGTATATACACATATATTTTATACATATATATGTGTGTATGTATGTATATGCATATGTGTGTATATACACATTTATGTATTATATACATATATGTACGTATGTATGTATGTGTGTATGTATGTGTGTATATATGTGTGTATGTATATGTATATGTGTATGTGTATGTGTATGTATGTGTATATATATGTGTGTATGTATATGTGTATGTGTATGTGTATGTATATGTATATATGATTTCTATATCTCCACTTTCAGGTAAATCTTACTTGCTCAGGCTGCTCTGTAGGAGATGAGCTCACAAGACAAGCAAGCACTGCCCCTGAGAGAAAGACTGACTAGATATTACCCTGCTTCTCTCCTGTCAACTTTCTGAGTACCTGAGACCTTAATTTTAACATGTAGATAAAATTTGGGAGGGGAGGATCTCTCAAGGAAGGGGAAATAGATTATGTACTTATGACAAAGCCATAGGGAGACAGGCACAAGGATTAAATGGCGAGGAGAGAGGAGTCAGGGAGGGACTATGAGGAGTGACAACTAGCTCTAAGAGCCATTTTAGGGGTCTTATGGTAACCCAATACTGTAGAAGCCTCTTAAAATATATGCATAACCGGGAAGTGGTGGCATATACCTTTAATCCTAGCACTTGGGAGGCAGAGGCAGGCAGATTTCTAGGTTCGAGGCTAGCCTGGTCTACAGAGTGAGTTCCAGGACAGCCAAGGCTACATAAAGAAACCCTGTCTTGAAAAACCAATATATATGTATGTATATGTGAAAGAAAACTAAATGGGGTCACAAAATAACATAGGAGACCGTGATGGCTTATATCTGCTTGGCCCACTATTAGAAAGTGTGGCCTTGTTTGAGTAAGTGTATCACATGGGCTTAAGATCCTCACCCTGGAATCTTGCCTGGAAGATCTAGCTGCCTGGAATTCAGTCTTCCATTAACAGTTTTCAGATAAAGATGTCGAACTCTCACCTCTGCATGCACCATGCCTGCCTGGATGCTGCCCTGCTCTTGCCTTGGAGATAATGGACTGAACCTCTGAACCTGTAAGCCAGCCCCAATTAAATGTCCTTTGTAAGACTTGCCATGGTCATGATGTGTTCATAGCAGCAAAATCCTAAGATGGAACAAAGCCCCAACTAAACATCTTTTGCTACCAAGTGAAGCATCCAGTACCAGGAACCTGTTATATCTAATTGAGTTGTTGTCCAAAGGGGCCTCCTGGGAACCCCCAAACATTCCAGGCTATTGACAAGGCTATTAGTTGTTCTCTATAAATTGATAATAAGACCCTATTCCTGAGGACAATACTTATATGTCTAACTGGACAGAGAGAAGTTGAGCGGATACCGAACTAGAGCCTTCACCTCCACTGATGTGTTTGTGGTGTTGGGAGGTATGCTGCACATTATTGAAGGAGAAAAGTAGCCACCAACCCTGCTACAAACCCTGTGGTCTATAGCTATGGCCTTCCTGCATGATTCGCTGGCATGACAGTGGTACACATGTCGTGGGTAAACAATTACAATCCATCTGATTAGACTTAAGGCCCACTCCACCAGTTACTCAAGAGCCTGAACGGGAAAATCCAAATACTATTGTTCTGCTAAAGAGACACAGCAACAAAATGACTCCTAATGACATTTTGCTATATCCATCGGCTATGGCTATATCTTACTCAGACATCACTCTGGAAGCTTCCCCTTCTAGTAGATGGGAGCTAAAACAGAGACTCACAACTGGACAACATACAAAAAGCTAGAGACTCGGTAATAAATGGAATATCTTCATGAAAGCTCTCCCCTTCAGGGCTCATAGAGTTATACAGAAGAGGAAAGGATATGGATAACACCAAAGAAACAGTATCTTCCAGACACAACAGGATACTGGACATTTGGACCTACAAAGACTGTGGCAATATTTGCAAGGCCTGCATAGGTTTGAAAGCCTTAGAGTCCTAGTGTTAAGAAAGAGATGTGGACAAGAGAATCTATCTTTAACCAAGAAGCTATCTCCAGTTGGCAACTGCATGCAAAGTAAAGATAAGTTTTCTCCCATGGAGTCTCACTGGGTAGATAAACCACACTTAAGGACAGGCCCCACAACAGGCAGTGGATGGCTAATACCAAGTGAAGTCAGTGGTATGTCTGTGAGTTTTTTAATGACCCATAATTCTTTGTTTGGCCTTTTTTTTTTTTAAATCTTACATGTTTTTTGCATGTATAGTATGTTTTCTGATTTTGTGTTTTTATGGGTTTAGTGTGTGTGTTTGTATGTTGTGCTTTTACTAAGTTTTTATTTCATTCTGTTTTTGGGGTTTTGTTTTGTGTGTTTGTTTGATTTTTCTGCCTTGTTTGTTTTCTAAATAGAGAGAAAGAACTGCATAAGACTCTCTGGGAGGTGTGGTGGGATACTCAGGTAAGTTTTCTAGGACCCTTCCCTCCTCCCCTTCTCTTCTTCCTTCTCTTCTTCCTCCTCTTCTTCTTCCTCCTCCCCCTCTTCCTCTTCCCCCTTTCAGAGATGTCAAAAGTCAACAAGCCCAGCTGGGATGATCTTTCAAAAGGAGACTGTCTGAACTCCTGAAGACAACATCTGCTGGCTCAGTCAATAGTCCTATACACCAGCAAGAAATAAATCCTTTTAAAAGCATCTCTTTCCTTTAGTAACTGCAACGATGGCTGACAGATTTTCCACAAAGATAAAATGACAGGTGGAGAGAGGGCCTTGAAACTTCCGTTTTTTATCCTTCTCATTTCTCACTGATGAATAGAATATTTGGAAGCATATGTTTCATTGAACTGCTCTGTTCATTGTTCTATCTTCTCGTCAGCAACAGGCTACCTTTTCTGGTTAAGGACTTCACCAGGCAGAATGCCCCTTCTGCTAGAAGCAAAGATCATTGGGATGAAATCCCAGTGTAAAAAGGATGTTGACTTGATCATAATAGATTTTTAGGGTTTCTGGAATCCAAAATCAGTCTCGTGATTTTATGACCTCGATATCATCTGAGGACTGTTTGTGCTTTCGCTGTGAATCAGTACTGTTAAATATAAGCATAAATTCTACAAATGAGGAAAATGAAGTAAACGTGGTGAGGGAGTCTCTGAAATCAATGTGATCTGCTGGAGTAACTCAAATTCAGCTCTGATGCCCACAGCAATGCTTGCTGTTGCTGCCAACTGATAAACTCTTCAAAAGGTTGAGTTTTCCCAATGCATTTTTGACCTATCACTAAATATAACTACAGCTTCCCAGGAACTTCCTTGGTAGGCAGAATTAAACCTCTTCTTCTGGAATTATAACTATGAAATCGCCATTCTGATGTTTTTTGGGCTCCTCGTATTTCTGTTTGAGGAAGATTTTAATTGACCAAAGTCTAAAATAGTAAATTCGTTCTCTCCATGTCTCTGTCATTCATGTGTAGGACAGCTCTTATCCAAGATGGTTTGGGCAGTGAACAATATTAGCAAGAAGGCCTTCTGACTTCATTGGCTCTGCCACAGCCGTGTCCCCGCTGTCAGTGAACCCTCCAGGATCCCAGCTGTGTTCCACCTCTGATCCACAGCGTCCCCAAGGGAACTATTAAATGGAATGATTTCAGAGTAACCAGAGCTCAATAGTATTTGAAGCAGTACATCAGGTTAAGTCCGAAAACTTACCTTTAGTGGTTCCCTAGGGAGCATGGAATTTGACTTTCTCTTTAAGACCACACTGGCAGAAAGATGGAGGACTACAGACGGCAGCGGGCATTACATTCCCAGAACTGAGCTAGGCAGCCTTAGCAATTAAGCGGAATTGGTAATGAACAGTGCCTCGGAATTGGCCCCATTGGATATTCCACACGGTACTTGTCAGAAGACCAACAGGAAATTCGGAAGGTGCCTAGGTGAGGCAAATTTGCTCCTCATTAGCCTGGGGGAGCCAGAGTGCATTGCCAGGAAAGTGGAAGAAATTATGGTGGACAGACTCTAATACTAATGTATGCTTGGTCACTAAAAGATCCAGTGTCATTCGGTCGTTCTATTCGGAACAATGCAAGATAAGAAAAAGCAAAGCCCATTTGCACAGCCCCTCTCCACTCACACTCTCAATGCGACTGTAAATTGCATCCATTCGAAGACTACACATTGCAAATTTAATTAGGCCCTGCAAAAGAGATCGAGGTCTGACCCAGATACCTTATAAGTAAATCCCGCCTAATCAAGATAGCTTTCATTTCCTAAGCGCTTGTTTGTGATGCAATGATGTATTTACATGCACTCTGTTGTTCTGCAGAGGATGGTAGAGTTTGACTTTATTTTTTTCTTTTTATTTTATTTTTTTAATTTTCTATATTCTATGTTTACATTCCAAATGATTTTCCCTTTTTTGGTTCCCCCCTCCCCATAAGTTCCCTAAGCCCTCTTCCCTCTGCCCATTCTCCTATCAACCCCCTCCTACTTCTCTGTCCTGGTACACCCCTACAATGCTGGAACAAGCCTTTTCAGGATCTGGGCCCTCTCCTTCCTTCTTCTTGGGAATCATTTGATATGTGAGTTGTGTCTTGGGTATTCAGAGTTTCTGAGTTAATATCCACTTATCAGTGACTGTATTCCATGTGTGTTCTTTTGTGACTGGGTTACCTCACTTAGGATGATATTTTCCAGATCCAACCATTTGCCTAAGAATTTCATGAATTCATTGCTTTTAATAGCTGAGTAGTATTCCATTGTGTAAATATACCACATTTTCTGTATCCATTTCTCCATTGAGGGGCATCTGGGTTCTTTCCAGCTTCTGGCTATTATAAATAGGGCTGTTATGAACATAGTGGAGCATGTGTCCTTATTGCATGCTGGGGAATCCTCTGGGTATATGCCCAGGAGTGGTATGGCAGGGTCCTCTGGACTTTATTAAAACCCAAGAACCTGAGACTTGAGAGGAGAGCACACATGGCTTTTCAGTTGGCAAGAACTGGAGCCGTGGGTCGTAGTGGCTGTCACTGACAGGAAACCCTGCCATCCTTTAGCTCCCCGCACCTGCTGTGATGTCACCTCTCATTTACAAGGGCTACCTCAAGCTCTGCCATTCCCAGGGAGCTAGATTTGAATATTCACAGTCAGTTTTCGAGAGAGACTGTGATCAGGGGTGCTTAGGCCAACGTTGTGTTACCAGCAAATGGGAGAACCAGCCGAGGGGTCTGATTCCACAATATATGCCCCTCATCAGTTCAAGCAGATGTTCAAACTCATCAGAAAGACATGAATTCGATTTAGAGGTTCTTTATCTGCATCGTAATGAGATATTATAAAATAAGTATCAAACAGAATGCATATGTGCCTCACATAATAAAGAGAAATGAAATATGAAAAAAATTACATTAGGGTGTGTGGGGGGGTGAGAATGGGTCATCCTATTTAAAGAGTGTTTACTTCGTTTTATGTGTATATGTGCACATCCATGGTTCCCATGTTCCACTGGCTTGCAGGTGCCATCGGAAGCCAGAAGACAACAGAGTCTGTGGAAGGGGCATTACAGGGGTTGTGAGGCTCCTGATGTGGGTGCTGGGGTCTGAACTCGGTTCCTCTGGAAGAACACTAAGCCCTCTTAACTGCTGAGTCATCTGTCAACCACACACATACACACCCCAGTGCTGGAATGTAAGATATTTTCAATTATAAGGTATGAGAAAAACCTCAAGCGTCCACATCATACGCTTTCTAGCTAATAGGCCTCCAAATTGGATCATTGTCTTCCCCTTACCATCAATATTTGATATTGTCAGATCCTTCAGGGCTGGACCCATCCCACAGTTGTTGTTTTTAGCTTTGTTTAGCCCTATAAATAAGCTAAAGCTCAGCAACCACACGTTTGATTGTGATATTTAGTGGCAGTAACTAACAAGCAATTTAATCCATCCACTTATTTAATAATTAATCAATGAAGTGCTTATTATATGCTAGGCATCTATCTAGCCACAGGGGATTCTGTGGTGAACAAAAGACACGGTTGTCGGTTGTCATTTCTAGGAGCTCACCCCAAGGTGGGGGTGGGGCTGGGGTCGGGGTGGGGTTGGGGGGGACCAAGATGAACTTGTTTAGATGCCAACCAGGACACTTCACGAGAAAGACTGCTGATGTGCAAAGCTGGGACTGGGTGAGAGCATGCATGAATATCTTGGGCAAGAGAAAAGAATGCGTAAAGTCCTGGAGAGAAGAAAAAGAAGCAGCCTAAGGTATTGTGAGTCTGTCCTGGTTGGAACAGACCGGAGAGGGAATCAGAGAAGGCGCCAGAGTGTCTTAGGCATGCTAGCAATTGTCAGGCCATCAGTAAGAAGACACCACACCACTGAGCACCACAATGTGCCTCAGACATTCCTAACAAATCCCCACAATTCAGTCTTTATTCTAACCCCCCACACACACACCCATTCCTGAACTGTCTGACGCCAGCATCATAGGAAATGATTTTAGCTGCTTCTCCCCCCTGCCTCAGCTCTTGGTTTGGGGGATCTTGACAAACCCATGAGCTAAGAGAACAGGGACCTCACCCATCTCTTCTCTCTACTTCGCTGAGATTGAGACACATCTTGTAGTTGACTCTAAACAGTTTGCTCGGTTCCTCTGACTCTCTGTTTCTTCTTTTATTAAATGAGGAAACCGATTGTTTCACTCTCCAGTAGTTGGACCAAAGAAAGCAAATAAGTGCAAAATATTTGGCATATAAAAAATGTTGTATATAGCAGCGTTGTGTTTTCAAGTGGCTTATTAGTTGCCTGTTTATATCTGGGGGCAGTCCATTTGTTATAAAGTCTTTAGTTTTATAGCATTTCTTCTATGCAAAGATCACCAACAATCAATGACCTTGCTTGATGACATATTAAGTAGCCAGGGAGACAGAAGTTGAGGGTTATGAAAGCCAATCAAGCTTGGGATATATTGGGCGAGAGAAAAGAAAGCCTCATCTTTATCAATAGCCTGCAGTATTGCTAGTACTTCCCTGATGTACAGATAAATCTTCACACTCGTTTCCTTCTCCCCCCACCCCCTGCCCCTGTCTGCAGGTTTCCCCAGCACTGGCGAGACCCAAGTGATTTCCTACGTAATGTACCACAAATGGATTTAGAAATGCCAGCTTTAGATGCCGTGATGCATATTCAGATTTCCCCACACAGTAGATTCAATAGTCTCGTGGTTAAATTAAAGATGCCTCCTTCTGTTTCATGTGCTGAAATATTAATAAAGTAGAAAAATCAAAGGAGAGCAGTTTGGGGACTCGCGTATCCTCTGATTACAGCTCATTTCTGCCGGTCCAGTTTTAGACAAAGACGAGGTCTAACACTGCAAAAGAACACAGCGAGGGAAACAGGAATGACAAAGGAACTGAACTGAAATCAAAGGGTTGGAATCCAGACTCTGCGGTCGCCTATAAAGCTTTGTTGGAGTCCACAGGCTTACGGCTGAGTCAGAACTGGCATCCACTGAGCATTGCGGCACAGCACTCGATGTATATTGCCAGCTGGAGGAAAGCTTCCGTCTGTACTTTGGAATATCCTGGTTTGAAGTGCTGTCTGAGAGCCAACTTCCTCAGGAGGACTACAGGGTCTCTTCTTCCTACCTTTTCTTAGACCCATCAATAAAGACTGCCTTCTCCCTAGAAACAGACTACTAGACTGTAGAAAGAAAAAAAAAACATACAAACAAACAACAAGTCATTTTAGTCCCTGCTGACTACTGACGAGGTGCCTGAGGGCACAGTGGAAAGAAACTCCTGCGGTAACTATGTGGCAAAGTCTTGGAACCGAGATGCAGAAAGAAACAATGTTAAGAGATTAGATTATGTGTACACTGGAGGCTGAAAGGCAGCTTCCTCCTTAATGGATTTCTTCCATGCAGTTACAGTGCCCTAACTCATTTGTGTATGCATCAAAATAACCTCACGGGCTCCTACAATCCCCCAAATTAAAAGCATGGACACACAGATCAATCGTGTAGATGTTTTGAGGGATTCTTTGTCCATTTGCTGGCTAGCTGTGCTCTGTGCCGCTCAGGTTCTCAAGCAGGCTCTCCACACTTAGACCAAACATGACCAGGAGCAACAATGGATGCCCTTCTAATTGGTCTTAAAATCTCAGCTAAAGGATTTCACCCACTCAGGAATTACAGGCGCTACGTTAGGACCACCGTGAGGCCATGTGCACTGCAATACATATAGTTAGGACTTTCTAGAGGAAAACTGAGCATCTAGTACCGGATGGAGGGACAGTGAAATCCCAACACAGTCATTTGTCTGCTGGCCCTTGGGTTGATCCTTTGCCTCTTTCAGAAGCAGATCGTTCACAGAACCTCAGGTACTGGTTCCTTTACAGAGGGCCCAGACCTGCCGTTGCTCCTCTCGAAAACATCTAAATGCATCTCAGGTCGTGCGGGCTCCCAAGGGCTAGTCCATTTTGGAGTTTCAATAGGTCATCTGTAGATGTGACAAGTTCTTTCTCAAGTGTGCTGGCACAGGGTACTTTAACGCCCATGTTAAATCAAGCAGCATCTCTCCATCGCTTAAAGAGAAAGTGAGACTGCTCAGGTCAGCTTCCCTACGGAGATTAACTGCAAGTGGGAGAAGCATTCTGACCTTTATTTTTTTCCTTGTAGAATTACTACTTTCATCTTTCTTTCTGAGAACTTTCACATTTTTCCCTGCTTCGCTGGTTGGATAAGAACCACCATCATTTAGGTTAATGATCCCCGGAAAGTCTTGATTAATATCAGGATTTATAAGTGTCTTATGATGGGAATTGAATACATGGTTTATGTCAGCCTGGGAACTAAGAGGATGACACTCTCCAATCAAATAGCATTCATGTGACCAAAGTGATTGCTTGTACTATCTATTACAATGGTGACTATTTCTGTGTGAAAAAAAATGAATCATGGATATATACATGCACACGCGAGATTCATTCTACTTATTACCACGTAAGTGTAAGGAACAAATGTAAGCAATAAAAAAAATGACAAGGATGAATGTAACCCAGCCTTGAGTGTGTGTGTGTGTGCGCGCGCGTGTGTGTGTGTGTGTGTGTGTGTGAGAGAGAGAGAGAGAGAGAGAGAGAGAGAGAGAGAGAGAGATGTGATAAGGTAAACATCCTAACTAAGGTGAACACCTTAACTATTATTGGCTAAAATGTATCCATGAAAACTAAGACTAGAGTATGTGCATGAATGCAATAAGCAGAACGCCCTAGTTATAACTGGCTGAAATTAGTTTAAAAAGCTCTGGTCTAGCCATGGCAACTTGCTCGCTTCCCGGAGCCCCATGGAGAGACAGTCATGGAGTTGAGAGACGGGCTCCTTCTGGAGCTAGCCCACCTCTTCAGGCTCCTGCCACCAAACAAGACAAAGCAGAGCACTGCTAGAAAAGCAGGAGGACACTCTGGGCACTTATCTGACACACTGCCACTGAGCCACAACATCGGTCAGACCACAGGTTAGCCTTCGAGTTCAGAGGTTTTCCTTCTCACCTCAACTGACAGTTCAGGATAGTTTTGTGACAGTAAGGATGTGAACTCTTTTTTCCCCCATTGGGTATTTTCTTTATTTACATTTCATCTGTTTTCCCCTTTCTAGGTCTCCCCTTCAGAAACTCCATATTCCACCCCCCTTCCCCCTGCCTCCTGCCCTGGCATCCCCCTGCCTCCCGCCCTGGCATTCCCCTACACTGGAGCATCGAGGATGTGAACTCTTATAATAATTCCATAAACTGCCTCTGTAACATTAATCAGATGGCTCAGAATGATTCTTTTTATAATTTCTGCTGTTTGAACCCAGAAAAACCAAGGTTTCCACCGTAAGGTCAAAAGCTTTTGTGTATGCAGCAAAACGACTTCATTGACTCCTACAACCCCCTTCCCCCCAATTAAACGCAGAGAACACACAGGTCAACTGGGCAAAACTGAAAGATACTTAGCATCTTCGTTCCCTGCTTCCTTGTCCTTCATACAAGCCCTCTGACTCTAATTTCAAGAGAAACAACAGCAGCAACAACAATGAGAGGCCAGCCAAGGGAGTATCACTGCTGAAACTGTGACTCAACCTAGCTTCCGGGCACTGGGAATGAAAGGGCATTTACACAAGGTCACTTACACCAGGTTGAAGGCATCTGCCAAGATAGAACTGTGGGAAATGTGTCTTTAAGGCCTACCAAAGAGTCACAGTAAATCTCATTGGAGGCAAAGTACTTCAGTATAAGTCTTTATACAAAGATAGCAAGGAAATATGTCTAGTAAAGGCACATAAAACGGAAAGGTATAATGACGCTGAGACTGATTTTGAGGATGCTCATTGGACAGTGGAGCTGGTAGCTGTGTGTGGAGCTTAGTACACCCCCAGTCAGGATCTCTCAGCCCTGCCGTGCTCTGAGGAGCTTCTAGTCTGTCCTCTTCCTCCAACTTTCAAGTGAGACAGAGATAGATAATGAAAGAAGCACTCAGAGACACTTTGCTTGCAATCCTAACCCCAGGCTATGGAACTTTTTGTCCTCTTTCAGGCAAGAAAAGTAACTGTTTTTCAAATGACAAGACATTGAAAGTTCCCATCTAAATCTCTTCGACCACTCGTAGTTAGAACATTCCAGCACTAATTTGTAGACAAGTTTCTAATATCTGGCCATCAGTATGTTAATACTGATCTGGGTCCAAGTGGTTCATTTAGCTAAAACATAAAGATGCGGTTAGGTTACATTCCTTATATTTAGACATTAGAGTTTCCGTGATTACTCTGGTTTTGGTGTCTCTCGGTCATGGGAGACGCTGAGGGAGAAGGCTGTGGAAGCAGACTGAAGCTTATATGTAGTTTTGCCCTTCGCCAGCCAAGCATCCTTGGGTAAGCCCCTCAACTTCCTAATCTACCTAATTTGTATGGTAATATAGCAAACATGTAAGATAACCCACAATTATTCTGGCATGGTTAATATAAAAATACTTGAAATAATGAACGACCCTTCTCAGGTACTTGTGAACATTAGTGCCACTACAGACAACTTATCAGGGGAGTAAATTCGAACTCTGGCTCCTGCCCCAGCCACCGAAAGAGGGTGTCAATATCTACCTAGATTTTTCGTTTCCCCTGATCTAAGTTGATTTGGACAAACTAGTTTCCAATCTTCTTGTAATAGGTAATGCTACATTAAATATACACTTATTTATGTACATATTTATACACTATATTCTATGTACAATGTACTCTACTATATTATATGTATATATACATGTATATATATGTATATATACATACACATATACATATTCATGTATATATATAAATATACACATACACATACATATACATGCAAAGAAAAAGGCAAAACCAAACCAAATGAAAATATAGACTGGGGAATGGAATGTGGCTTACGGACATGGTATGCAAGAAAAGCTGATGTTTTTAACAAAATGTCAAATACTCAATTTTACCAATAAAGACTCAGGAGCCAGATGCATGGATAAAACTTGGTAGCTCAGAGAGGCAGATAAAGCTTCCAGTTGATTTTTCTCCACAGATGATATCACAAAAAGAAGCTTTCCCTCTCTACATCTCCAAAACCTTTAAACTGAATGCCCCTCCCTTCTGCTTCCTGTCTGTTTCTCTATCCATCCTCCTGATTTCTTACTCCATGGAGTTTTTTCTACAACTGGTCACTTGCTCCACCTCTTGACTTATGGTTGACTTTATTTAATTGTGTTTACAATAAACAGGAAGCTCTTGGATTAAAAGTGTGTGCTGGGGTTGATCCACACTACAACTAGAAATAGATTTTTTTTTTCAGTAAACAGCATAATCTCCAGGTTCACAGTGTGATCCTCCAACAAGATTCATTATGGGATATGTCAAAGTTTCTATAGCAGCTTTGAGTCTGAAATATTGGAAAGAGAGCAGAGGGTGTTTTCAAAGGTGTGTATCATGGATTACAAATAAAGTCTACATCCAATAATCTTCCAAAAGATACAGATTGGGTTCCAATTGTCACTGTTTTGGTATCTGTTTTGTCGTGGAGTATCATGTGAGAGTGGTCCATATTCAGTCCTCATGTGTAGTTGGCTTATATTGTCATACTGTCTGAAATATCCCAAACAGCACCTCTCTAACTGTGCTGTAGGAAGCTTTCCTGATATATAACTCCTCTTCCTAGTTTACCTTGTCATAAGGTGAAATACACCCTAAACTTCATAGGATGGCTCTTAGACTGGAGTGAGAATTTTGGTTTCTTTAAAAACCCAGTAATGTTATGTGAATATGATTTTGTTTTAAACCCAGGTGTAGGATATGGGTTTGCTTCATATTGTCCACAGTCATTAAGTATGATTTGTCTCATGCTCTTGGAGGGGCATGATTTTTGTCAGCTGCAGATAGTTTACATTTGGAATTCTGAGGACTCTTGACAGGGGGTAAATGCTTGAGCCCAGAGATGGTCTATGGAGGCTGCTACTCCCGCTGCTGCTTTTGCTTATTTGCTGATTTACTGGTTTGCTGATTTGCTGGTTTGTTGGTTTGGTTTGCTGGTTTGCTGGTTGTTTGCTAGTTTGCTGGTCTGTTGGTTTTCTGGTTGGTTTTCTGATTTTCTGGTTGGTTTGCTGGCTTAATTTCCTGGATTTTGTGGGTTTTTTGTTTGGAGACATTCACACAATGAAGATTAGACTTGCCCTAAGGAACTCAACACCTGTAATCAGCAGGAAGTAGTCTATAATGGTCTATGCCTTTCTCCTCTAACCTTCTTTCTCTCCTACATACTGTTGTGGGGTGGAAGGAATTGGGGTGGAATTAGGGTTGGAAGGTTGGTAGATAATAGAACCCAATAAATTAGTCCAAAAAGTACACCAACAGTCCTCTTCTACTTCACCACCACCAGTGACTAGCCAGTAACTTCCTACGAGACCGCACACATCTCTACAAAGGGGCATTGCCTCAACATTAACTCCTCTGGCACAAAGCCTAACCTTTGGATTTAATCATATTTGGGAAAACAAATAGAGAAAGAGAGACCATTGATGGCATTTCCCAGGCACATGACTCCACCTATGACAATGAATGGCTAAAGAAATCACTAGTACCCTGTTATTGGCATGACCTAGAAAAATGATTTCTCATTGGAAACAACATTGAAATGCCTCTTTGCAAATATGTTCCCTGTGATTAATTTGGTTTGTTCTGGGGGAAAAATATCACCCACTAAAGGGTTAAACACCAGAAGCTTGATCCAATGACCAACTCCATACAAGGAACTTCAAGGAGAGCAAATTGGCCATATATTCCAATATACAGTGCAATAAACATTAGCATTGAGATGATCAAACATGGTGACCATTCCTGCCCTGATTCATCAAATAGCAGAGTTAAGACTGATTGTTTGGATAAAGGCCTCTCACCCCATCCTCTATAACCAATAAACTTCATCATGTTGGACTCTGTTTCCAGTTGCTTCCAGCTCCATCTCTTGCAGTGTACCTGATTCCACAGGTCTACTTCTCTAGTGCTGTGGGCTTTACCTGAGCTGACTCAGGACAGTCCACACTTTGTACATAGAAGTCATGCTTTGGTGTTAAAATCTACAAAGGCTTGGGGTGTTGACCTTCCCATATAAAAGGTGTAAGTTAAATAGCTTAAGTCTTCATTGGTCTACACAGAGAACCGCAAGCCTCCACTCTGTTTTCCAAAAAGAATAACTTCTGTATCAGCAGACTCCTAATAGCAAGGATCCAGCCGTATTTGTTATAAATAAATCAGTAGATAAGCACAAATCAGTGTTTGACAGTAGCCACATCCAGAGGCTTGGTGATGGCCGGCCTAAGCCAGCTATAAATGTTATGGCATTTTTTTTTTAAAGGAAGGACTTATTAGCACTTTGTCTTTCAGGGTCATAAGAAAGAAAGGAGAGACAGAAGGAAAGGAGTCTAGAGTGCCTAGCTTTGGAAAAGTATATGAGACAAAAGGAAATATGATTCAAAAACAAGGAGTTATCAGAAGACAGGATGCTAGGGACTCATAAAGCTGTTTAGGGCAGAAAGGTTCAGTTTGATGTTATCCTCAAGGGATAACTGCAGATTTCCGTGGAACTGTGACCTGGGAAAATATATAAAGTGGATTGCTGCTTTGATACCTGGGTGGAACTGTAGAGGACTGAATAAGAGGGTGATAAGAAATACATATCTGGCCGGGCAGTGGTGGCGCACGCCTGTAATCCCAGCACTCTGGGAGGCAGAGGCAGGTGGATTTCTGAGTTCGAGGCCAGCCTGGTCTACAGAGTGAGTTCTAGGACAGCCAGGGCTATATGGAGAAACCCTGTCTTGAAAAAACAAAAACAAAACAAAACAAAAAAAAGAAATACATATCTGTAGCATGACTGAACTCCGGAAGACCCAACAAGCGGCTGAAAGAGTCAGATGCAGATATTTGCACCCAACCAATGGACAGAAGCTGCTGACTCCTGTTGTTGAACTAGGGAAAGGCTGAAAGAAGCTGAAAAGGGCGACCCTGTAGGAGGACCAGCAGTCCCAATTAACCTGGACTCCTGAGATCTCTCAAACACTGGACCACCACACAGGCAGCATACACCAGCTGATATGAGGCCCCCAACACACATACAGAAGAGGATTGTCTGGTCTGTGTTCATTCAGAGATGATGTACCTAACCCTCAAGAGACTGGAGGCCCCAGGGAGTTTAAAGGTCAGGTGGGGTGGATGTGGGGACATCCACGTGGAGACAGGGGTATGGGGAGGAGGTATGGGATATGGAACAGTCAGAGGGTGCACGGAGGTGTGGATAAACGTAGTGTAAAAAAATAAATTTTAAAAAATATATCTGCTAAAAATTAGTAGATATCAGTAGAGAACACCTGCTCCAAAGTCGATAGATAACTAGGGCTAGTAGTGGCTACCACGCCCTGAGCTTCTTGGTCCAGTCTTAACCATCACAAAACCTCCTCTCGACACTGGATTGAATACCTCTTTAGAAGCAGGATTCCTCTACCAACTTGACACAAACACTAGCATTTCTGATTCAATAAGAACCTGAAGCAGCATGAAGATTCAATGTTCTGAAGTCTATTAGGCATACATAATAATCATTTTGATGTCACTGGGCAGCTCTAACTCAGAATGGTGATTTTTTTTAAATAATTAAAGCAAAATAGGAAGGACACATGGCTTAATAACCTGAAACCCAGGGCTGAATAAATGGCTCGGAATATGCACTGCCCCTGTCGGAGAGCCGCATCAGAGAGCTCACAACTATCTGTAACTCTAGCTCCAGGAAATATGATGCCCTCTGCTGGATTCTGGGGACACTTGTGCGCGCACACACACACACACACAATTATAAACACATCTTCAAAATTAATCAAGGAAGAACCAAACTTTAGCTTCAGCTACAAAGACAGGGCCACATGCATGACAGCCTCAACCCAGGAAGGGATTAGCCGCCCAGCTGATGTGTGCATTTAGCATTCTTCACAAGTAATCTATCCAATAAAACCCTGTGTTAATTTAGGAAGCAGCTGGTCTCCCGGCATCCAGACTCCACCTTGTATGGAGCAGTGGTACATAGCTGACTTTCCCCACCAGGTACAGAATTAATCTCTGCTACTGGGGTCCCCTCTACCCTTTAAATGTGTTCGCATTGTTGTTTCTTGTCTCTTGTGTTTCCTGTTGGTGATCTTTCTTTTATCATCTGAGATCTTGCCTTGGCACTTTGACGGTGTCAACCAAACTTTGTTTTTTTTTTTTTTTCTCAGATAACACAGAGGTATTATTGAATTCGTGCATATTGTATAAGGAGCCCTTTTCAAATTTCCTATGATGGGGCTGGAGAGATGGCTCAGCAGTTAAGAGCACTGACTGCTCGCCCGAAGGTCTTGAGTTCAAATCCTAGCAACCACATGATGGCTCACAAACATCCGTAATGAAATCTGAGGTCCTCTTCTGGTGCATGTGAAGACAGCTACAGCGTACTTAGATATAGCAATAAATAAATCTTTAAGCCAGAGTGAGAGGGGCTGACCAGAATGAGCCGGGCATTTCCTATGATAATCCAGTGAAGAAAGTTATAGAAAACCAGGAGAGCCAGTAGCTTCCATTTTACAAGTTAACTACCCATAACACACTGGAAATAGGTTTACTATAGAAACGAGGCTTCCAGTACCAATAATATTTTACTGCGGGGTCTTGTGTGAGCCAGAGAAAGGTGTTCAAAGTAAGTGCCAGACTTGGCTATGGCTGGGGCTGTGTGCAGATGGAGGAATCATTTTCCCAAGGGAAAAGAAGTGTGGAGCTGTTTGGAAATTATTAATGATTACAAGCAAAGCGAAACCTAGGAAGAACAAAAACTGCATCTTTGTGATTCACCACCTGAGACTCTTCCACCTGGAAAACGAAACAAAAAGCAAATGAAGGAATAAAGGTAAAGACATATAAAGGCATGGCTGAATAAAGACAGATCAAACAATTTGTTTTTATGAGCACCAATCAACTTGCACAAAGGAAATAGAAAGCTATTTAAATAAGAAAAAGCAAATACTTCATGTAAGAATTATAATTTCAGCATTCATTTGCTTGAGTCCAGTAAGTTTGTTCTGTGTATCTTGTGGAGACCTGTGGGTTCTTCCTTCTCTGACTCAGGCCAGAAGCTGGACTGTCTTCCTATGTGTCTGTCAAAATGAAAAACACAGATCTCTTGAGTCAGGAGGAAGCCTCACGTTCCTTTTCTGCTTCTCAAACTCACCTTTAACAAATACGCTGAGCTGTGCTGTTTTCCGCTGAAGGTAAACCAGATGGACAGATCTATCTTCAAGCCTATCCCTGAGCCAATTGTATAAACACCTGCCTAGGTTGTCACAAAGGACCCACTTGTACTAGGGTCCTGTTGTTGTCTTTTTTTAAAAAAGATTTATTTAATTTTTATTTATATGAGTACACTATAGCTGTCTTCAGAGACACCAGAAGAGGGCATCTGACCCCATTACAGATGGTTGTGAGCCACCATGTGGTTGCTGGGATTTGAACTCAGGACCTCTGGAAGAGCAGTCAGTGCTCTTAGCCACTGAGCCATCTCTCCAGCCCCCTGTTGTTGTCTTAATGTGTAGTTTTCCTCTCTTAAAATTCTTACTAAGAAGGGACCGCATACGAACTAATATTCACACCAGCCCTGGAACATGTAATCTGATGATGTCTGAACAATCCCAAGCCTCTGCTTTCTCATCTATAAAATCAGGGTTGGATGTTCCCTGGCATCCAGAAGCTCCAGAGTGTGAAGAGAATGCATCTTCACTTAGGTAGTTCAGTGCTGCAGGATAGTACCTTGAGAAGTTTCCCAGAATCCCATCTCCTTGAAGAATTCCCATTCTCAAGCTGTCCATTGTCTCTGACCAGGCAGCTGTAGGGCCTGAGGGGTTATCTGGCATTCTCCGGCTCCCCTCATGGCCATCCTCTCATTACCCATCTATTGACACACATATGCTGGACATAAATGGAAGTCTCAGGGCCGCATCTTTGTTACTGTCCACAGGTCTGGGCACCTGAGGTCGGCTGGTGTAGACTCTGCACCTCCATTAGGCTGGTCCTAGCTTATAGAGCAGCAGGAGATGAGGAGATGCAGAAGAAAGCAGGACTTCCGAGGTGTGAGCTCAGGGCCTGAACAGGGTCACTTCTGCTGCATTCTGCCGTCCAAATAAAAAAAAAGTCACAAAGCTGTCTCAGTAAGAATGCAGGAAATAAGGCTTAGTGGTGAACCCCAAACGGAAAGCTTTGTGGGAGGATTTGCAACAGACACCAGAATATGAAGAGCAAGAATGAGAGAGAGGGAGACAGACAGACAGACAGACAGACAGACAGACATTTGAAACCTCTTTGGCAAGCCAGCTCATTCGCATCAGTCAGGAGTTCTCCTGACTGTGTATACTCTATCCTAATAACTCATTGAAGTTGACCCTCGGCAGATCATTCCCAGGAAAGAAGACTTCTCACCGCACCCATAACAGAGATCGAGTAGCCTGTGGTTTCTTCTGCACCCCAACCAGTTTCCAGTCTCCTCCTTGCCAAGGCCGAGCAGACAGACACCTGATTCCTCCACATCACACACAGCATGAAACCCAGATAGGTCAAAGTGTCGATTTACTTCGATGTTTTTGCAGCTTTGTCAGGCCCTGCAAACGTGACTCCAAAAACAAGAGTTTGAGATTATCGGGAGAAGAGGTTGGAAGTTGTGTTACACTATACCAGAGATCCCTTGCTACCTTCAAAAGCATGGCAGATGCTGCCTCCCCAGGTCCTTGTCTGCTGCCCTGTGGCTGTCTACTTTTAGAGAATAGAGTTTCATGTAACTGTAGCCTGAGCTACCCCCACCTCCCACCTCCCACCCGGCTCCTTTAAGTACAGCCCAATTCCAGCCATAGATACTGGGGACGGCTCCCTGCAGGTCTTTGAGCAAGGATGGAGTTCCCTTCAAGAAATGAGAAAGATGGTAGGTTCCACCGAAATCTGCGAGGTTCTGTCAGCTTTATGCCTGCCAATGTGCACCGCTTTAAAAGATGTCACCACACAATTTCATGCCAGAATTAAATCTGGTCAGTGAAGTCTTGGCCACGCTGGACAGTTTCAATTTAACTAGACAGTCATTCATTCTCCCCTTGTTGGATGATGGCCCTTGGAGTTTCATAAGCCTCGGTTCATCTTCCTCCCTGTCAGCTCTCTGATGGGGAATTGATGTGGACCCAGATCATGGCTTGTGGGTTTTGGCTCCTCCCCGCCTCCCAAAAGAAAATCACTCAAGAGTAAGAACGTTTCCCACAAAGATCTGCAATGTAGACGAGTCCACAGTGTACCCCAGAGATGCCCAGGCCTGTGGTACACGGCTCGCCAGGCACACAGTAGCCACTTCTTTGGCTGAATGGGGCCTTCACTTGGTGTGTGTCCTTGTTCTTTATGCTGCTTCCTGGGCTACCAGATACGCCTCTGTCTGCTCACTCATTTGTGCCTTGCTAGTTCCAAAATAAACCGGTCTCTTCAAATCAGGAAATCTTCGCTAGGCCAAAGGGGGGGGGGGAACCCACAAAAAAACAAAACCAAACAAACAAACCAAATGAAAAAAAAAAAAAACTCACAAAAAGCAAAACAATGACGGTGTTCAGGAAAAGTAAATAGGACCAGCTGACTTCCTGCTTCATTAATTATTTTTGGCATTTTCTGCATGTTATAATTTACATATAAAAGTCCCCCCACTGGTTCGCATGTTTGACCAGTTTATCCCCAGCTAGTGGTCCTGTTCAGGGAGGTTGGAGTGTCTTCAGGAGGCAGACCTAGGTGGTGAAAGTAGATCTCTCGGAGGGGCAAACTTGGATCTTTACAACCCAGACCCTCCCCCTCCCCACACTTCCGGTTCCATCTCTTCTTCCTGTTCAGCTGGGATGTGCCGGCTAAAGAAACCGTACGCTGCCATGCCTTCCCCGCCGTGGTGAATGGCCTCCGTTCAAACGGTAAGCCAAAAATGAAGTTCTTCTCTGTGATTGCTTCTTGGTATTTGGTCGTGGGAGGACGAAAGGCAGCTACGGCGCTGCATGTTCCCGCCACGCCTGCATGAGCCCAATGACCTTGGTCCTCAAAGTGACCTTGAAAGGTTATTAGCGTTCGGACTCCTTCATCCTATGCTCGAAGTCCAATATTCTGTGCATCCACAACTCTGGGGACATTTCTCAGTAAATACACAAGAAAAGAGAATCCTCAAAGCATCCATAGCTATTGCCTGTTAGGATGGGTATCTGGGGAAGCTGGGAAGTAGAGATACCAGGTTGGCGAACGTTTTCCTATTTTCCCACATAGCCTATAAATTGGGCTGTGTGTGATCACAGAGCTGTAGGATTGAAAGCAGCTGTTAATCATTCGGTCTGCCTTTTAATGTTCCTTTATGCTTAGGACACGTAGCTGGCTTTAAATAGCATGCACATACAATATATCTATTGTGGAAAGCTTTTTATTTAGTCAATAAAACTATTTAAATCATTATCACATCTGTGCTAGACATCAACTCGACACTAGCTAGAGTCATCTGAGAGGAGGAAACCTTAATTGAGAAAATACTTCCATAATGTTGAGCCGCAGGCAAGCCTGTAGGGCATTTTCTTAATAATTGAGGAGAGATGGTCCAACCCATGGTGGATGGTTCCGCCCCGGGGCTGGTGGTGCTGGGCTCTATAAGAAAACAGGATAGATAAGCATGGGAAGCAAGGCAGTACACAGTACTCCTCCGTGGCCTCTGATTGTGCTCTTGTCTCTAGGATCCTGCCCAGTTTGAGTTCCTGCCTTGACGTCTGTCAATGGACCATAACTTGGGATATTTAACCCAAAGTAAACGCTTTCCCCTCCAAGTTGTTTTGGTCATGGTGTTTCACCACAGCAAGAGAAACGAAGACAAACCTTATTTTACATTTGCTTTTCAATAACAAAACAAATTCAAGCCTGTGAAGAGCTTCTCATATCTGGCCAAGTGCTCTGCCTTGAACAAATCTGTTTTGTTTCATTGGACATTGCTATCCTCTTCCAAACAATACACATGCAACACTGTGGCACGGATCACGTGGTCTGGGTAAAGGAAAGGGGCGAGTATCAATAACGTAAGATATAATCTAGAGTTTACGTCCCATAGATGGGTTGGTGTAGTCATTTATAGTGTGAAAGGTCAAGACCAAGGATACGGAGCCATTGGAGCTATGTCTAGATCTCCTTCTACAAGTTGTTAGCTTTTAGGAGCATACCAAGATTGGGTTGATATACCAGACCCTCCATAACCTGATCCCTGACCACCACACATTTCCTCTTTCCTCCCCTCTAATCCTCACACCCCAGAGTCTACTCTATTAATATCATAGAACTTGTGAAAACACTATAGAACACCCCAGGGCATTCTTCCTGATCATTTGTCCCACTATGTGACTCCCTCATGGTCATGATTCACTTTGTATCTTAGAGCTACGTTTAGATGGCACCCTAGGACCATATCTATCCATTATTAGCCTGTGTTAGAATCTCTCACCTTCTGGGCAGTTCTTTCCTCAAACACAGCCTGGATTTTAAACTTCTATCCCCCAATCTATATAGTATCATGCTTGGTGAGTGGAAAAAAAAAATCCAGTTGTAAACAAATGCACAAGTTTATAAGTAGCTCAAGTGGGCAACAAATACAGGCTCCTGGATCTCACCCCGTGTCTGTGTTCCACAGAGCTCTCCAGTTGCACATTAGTTTGAGAACTAGTGACTCTGCTCCCCTGACCTTCTGCTGCTATAAATATCTGGAGGATTGATTGTCTACAGCTTTGGGTTTGGCAATTATTAATGCGTCTGCCTGGCTCGGTGCTTCACTGATACATGCAGTAAGTGTGTGTGTGTGTGTGTGTGTGTGTGTGTGTTTCACACAGTCTGGTTCTTACCTCCTCCCCTAGAAATCCAGGCGGGAACTGAAGCAATCCTTTCACTGTTCTCAGCACCTGGCACCTGCATGTACTCAGGGTTGGTGCTTGAATAAATTTATGCAAGAGTCAAGGGGGTGCTAAAGTAAGGCAGATTCTTTAAAACTGTTTTATGCATGTCTCTGCGATCGGTGTTTAAACAAACCCAAGGCTACTGGGGGCGGGTGGGTGGTGGCAGAAAGAGGTGTTACCTTGCCTCTAGTAGGAATCAAGGAAAAGAAGAGTCTCTTCAGTGTAGTCATAGCTCTCCCCACGTTGGTCGTCAACTCCCACTGCTGTCCTTGAAAGAACATCTGGGACTTCCTAAGGACCAAACTCACTGATTGACATTTGTTTCCACTTTCCCCCAGTCTTTTTTTTTTTAAATATATTCTTCACTTACATTTCAAATGTTATACCCTTTCCCAGTTTTCCCCCTCCCAGAAAACCCCCAACCCATCCTCCTACCCCTGCCTCCAAGAATATGCCCCTCCACCCAACCCACTCCCACCTATCCCATCTCGATTTCCCCATGCTGGGGCATCTATCAATCCTTCATAGGACCAAGGACCTCTCCTCCCACTGATGCCCAGCAAGGCATTCCTCTGCTAATCTTTTGGCTGGAACCATGTGTACCCCTTGGTTGGGAGCCCTGGGGCGTCTGGTTGGCCAACATCAGCGTTCTTCCCATGGGGCTGCAACCCCCTTCAGCTTCTCCAGTCCTCCCTCCAACCCCTCCATTGGGGACCCCACACTCAGTACAATGGTTAGCTGTAGTATCTGCCTCTGTATCTGTAAGGCTCTGGCAGGGCCCCTCTAGAGACAGCCAGAACAGGCTCCTTTCAGCACACACTTCTTGTCATCCATAATAGTGTTGGGGTTTGGGGTGAATCCCCAGGTAGGACAGTCTCTGGCTGGCCTTTCCTTCAGTCTCTGCTCCACACTTTGTCTCCATAATTATGTAGGTATTTAGATTACTCTTCTCAAAATCTCGCACTATTCTTTTGGTTGTTTTAAGAGAGGCTGACCCTTCTCATTTTCTACCACATCCTAGTTGTTCACAGCTTATGACTTACCAGTGTCACTCACCAGTGCGGAGTAAAGATGCCGGTTGGATTATCGTTCATTGCATTGCGTATCCCGCTTCATCTATGCCTGCCCACCGACTCACAAGGGCCAAGAGAAGCAAATGAAAGAGGCGGGCGGTGTCTTTACCTCCCTGGAGAGTATTTTGTGGGAAGATACAATCAGCTATTAAAATTATGCACAAAGAAGACATTGGAGGAGAGAAACAGATCCTGATGTGAATAAGACTATTCACATACGTACTAAGTGAGAATTAATTGTGGCATTAGAAATTAATCATCCCACCTCACTTGTGTCAGGGAAGTACTAGATATATAGTCTTATTTCTCTGAAAAACAAACAGGTATGCCTGTCTATGGCTTCTAGTCTGTCACCAGTCACACTCGGCCAGCATTCCAGTTCGGCAGTTCAGTGATGGAGCCATCCATCCAAAACACCACGGGAGTGCCCAACGTGCCAATCTAGCAAAATGGTCTGCAGCCCCGCCTCCTCAGTGAGATTGTTTCCTGTGGTCTCAGATGCATCCCTGGAGGTGACACAAAGAGAAGATGAACACTAGGGTCTGGAGTGCAGGTTAGCCCGGCTTTGACCAGGCATTGTTACATCGTCTTAACTAGCCTCTGCATAATTCTATTGAAATTATTTTTATAAGTGATTCGAAGGTATAAAAGCACTTCTGTTGAAGTATTAAAGGCAGTCAGAGCCTGGGGTGAACATTTAAATGGTAGAAAGAAGAGCATATACCCTACAGAGCTCACTTCATCCAGAATTCTGTGTTGTGTGTGGACACATCAGGAAGCAATGAGGTCGTGTCAGGCAGCCAAGATCTCTATACTCCAGCCTGGGAGGACATAAGTCATTTCTCCCTGGATTTCATGAGCACAAGATGACAGACTGGCAATCATGGCTCTGTAGTGCTCCCACTGAAGCACACCAGGAGCTGTGAAATGATATATATGTAAGACAAGTATGGATGACCTCCAATAAGCACCATTTAGAAATGGGCTGTGGGTTGGGGTTTGGCAAGTGGACTATGATTTGTGGTTCTCTAGTAAGATGAAAGATCAAAGCCCTTGTCTGTACTGTTGTATTAAAAAGGGAAATGTGAAGATCATATAATTACCAGTAGCTCATGTATCTGAAGTGATTGGAGAATCACATCAGTTTTATTCAGCTGAGAAAAAGAAAACTTGGACGCGTAGTCATACTCCTCATACCAGGTCACTGAGCTGAGTTTCAGAGTCGTGTTCAAATCCAGACACCTCCACTTCAGCATCCCCTCAAGACTGTGGAACCATGACAGGAAGTTCCTGCTTTCATAAAAATCTGCAGGATCTAAGAACATGGGTTTGGGAAGGAAGACCCTCACTATGATCGTTGGTCCTTCATCTTGTGGGATTTAAAGGCAGATGTGTGATAGCAATTGGATTTACAAAGAGTCTAGATTTTTCAACCACACAGACAATACTGTTGTTTCTCCCTAGCTAAATAACACTGGACATCGCTAAAAATTTTTCTGTCTGCAAAATTGAGGGTACAAGAGTATACCTACACTACATAGTAGCCTGTGCTCTAAGAGGCCATTTATCCATCTATGTAACTGCCTCCAGGTCAGGTGTAAGATTCAGAGTGAAAACCACAGGTCCAGTCTCTGGTCTCTTGGAGTTCACCCTGTAGTAGGCACATAGAGCTTTGAGCTTGAATAAGGTAAATGTTTTCTGGCTTATCAATCACATGGTCAGCTTTAGTTATGAAAGTAGACGAGCCAGAAAAAAGCCCAGGTCAGAAGCATTAAGTTGCACACGTTTTAGTTTTTGATTGCTTACTTTTATTTAAATACTACAAAAGACCAATCACACTCAGAGATGCTCTGAAGATGTGTTCATCCTCTGTGCTTTTATAAAACAAAAGTTAAACTCTGTTTAAAGAGAGAGAGGGGGAGGGGAGAAGGAAAGGAAGAGAGAGGGGGGGGAGAGGGAAAGGTGATAAAAAGAGAGAGGGGTTTAGAGAATGGTATAAGGCGCTGTGGGGGAAGGGGGTGCCTAGGTGGGCCCATGCCCAGGCACCCTTTCCCCCTGAGGGACCAGAAGCACACAGACATGGTATAGAGTTTATTCAGGGCAGAGGATGGGAGTTAATGGAGTAGTAGAGGCAGAGAGAGAGAGAGAGAGAGAGAGAGAGAGAGAGAGAGAGAGAAGAGAAGACAAGAGAAGAGAAGACAAGAGAAGAGAAGACAAGAGAAGAGAAGAGAAGAGAAGAGAAGAGAAGAGAAGAGAAGAGAAGAGAAGAGGAGGAGTGGAGGCCGGCCATGACCACGTGGAGAGAGGGGGAGGGGAGGAGAGCCCAAGAGGGGCAGAGAGGTGAGAGTGCCAAGAGGCAAGAGCATGAGAGAGGGGAGGGGCAAGCAGCCTCTTTTATGGCAGGCCAGGTCTATGGGGAGGGGCCTACCTGGCTGTTGCCAGGTAAGTGTGGGGTGGAGTTTAGACAGAATACTAACAAAAGGAACAAAGAAAGAAGAAGAGGAGGAGAAGAAACCACAAACCAGACACAGAAAATTCAGCAAAGACTCAGAAAAGAGAATGTAACCAGAAACTTCCTGGTTGGTTTCTAAGGCAGTTTGGATTAATTTTATCATTCATATAGCATTTCTTTATAAAAAAAAAAAAACATTACAGAGAGAAGTGGGTTAAAACCAACTTAACTCAATGTGTTCACCTCTAAATTATACTTCGGTTAAGTCGTGAAGTTACTTATTGGTTCTCAGTTTCCCATGATGCCTTTATGTACCAATCTATCCAGAGTAAATAGATATTAGGAACACATCACGCCTCCCTAATTTTATATGAATATGTTTCTTCCTCTGGAGTTTCCAAGGTACTGTGGAAAGATTAATAAGATGTAAGGATTTGTAGTCTCCTGTGGGGTTTTTCCCTAGTACAACTACATGACTCTCCCTTTTAAACAAAAGTGCTCAGTGCCCAGATGCTGGTCAGTCTGCAGGCTCATTGCCCAAGTCAGTCATCTGACTGCGGAGTTTTATGCTCTGTGCACAAAAGGGACATTTAGTGCGAAGGCACTAATGGAAACTAGAGGCTGTTGTCAAGTCGTCTGCCATTGTGTTCATATTTATAACCACCACAGCTGTCTGAGGCTCGAATTAGCATCTTCGAAATAAGTTCAGCTCTTTCAGCGAGGATCTAGAGGCATTTAAAAGAGAACAACAAACACTGATGTGGAAATCTTTGCCTAGATGGCCTCCAAAATAAAAAAAAAAAAATCTCTTTAGAAACCTAAGCTGTGCTGGGTTTGGATGGATGGCTTGTTGGTTGTTTGGGGTTTTGCTTTTGTGTTTGTTTGTTTCTGTGTTTGTTTTCAAATATCATGGTGGGATAACTTAATAAATCTCCTGTCTCTGAGTCTGTTGCCTGACCGTGGACCCCCTTCCCCTAACTGGGTGGGTGGCCTTGACTGCCCCTCAGTCAGAGAGAATGAGCCTAGTCCTGTAGGGACTTGATGTACCAGGGCGAGTTGGGACCCATCAGGGACCTCGCCCTACTCAGAGGGGAAGGAAAGGGGGGGGGGAGGTACTATCTGAGGGGCTCAGGTGTGATCAGGAGGTAACGTGAATAAATAAGTTAATGAATGGAAAAAGTAAACCTCCAGTATTTATTTAACTGAATATTCTGAAATCTGCATTCCATAGGCACATTCATTAATGCACTTGTGCTCCTATGAATTCAGATAACTCATTGTAATTCAGACACACACGAGTTCTTTCTCTGGAATACTTTTGCTCATCCAGAGATTTCCCCAAACCCAACAGTTGCATTCTTGGATGCTTTGCCTGCCTGCCGGTGGAAAGAGTAACCATTTCCTGTGAAGATAAGTGTTCGGGTCAGCAGTCAGTGCCTGGGGAGCGCATCACCGAACCTCTCCTGTAGGAGCAAAGGGCGGGCTCTCCTCCACGGCATTTCTCCAGATGCTTGTTATTGTAGAAAGCAAGTCTGTCACGGGAGTCAGGGAATCCTGTATGTTGACACAGATGAGCTGGCACTAAGTCAGTCACTGTACCAACCGCCCCAGGGGCCTGACAACAGGCATTTTGAGTGATGCTACATAGATCCTTCAGATGGGCTCCTGGGATTTGCACTGGGAAAACTCTCTGTGTTCGACTTCCAAGATGAGCTTCTAGAATTGCACAGTTGTGAGACATAGCCAGATACCCGGAGCAGAGGAATTTATTTACCAAATGAGAGAAGACAGTTGAATGTTTTATTCAAATGGTGAGTTCTTTCGTGCCCTCTGAGAATTTCAACCTAATATGTTGAAGTCCAAAGCCATTAAGCAGGTGAGTGTTCTATGATATTTTGTTGTTCCCTGGATTTATGTAGTAAACCCCAGATGCACTACTGGGAAGTCAAAAGGCCTGGGTTCTAATATTAGTCTTGTCTTCGTTAATCTCTTCTACTTCACGGTGTATTAAAACAGAGAATGGATAATATAAAGGAACATTGTGAACATTTTTAAGTAATAACCTACGGGATAAATGAACATGTAATTTTCTCCCATGTGCCGAGCACAGACATATCTCCCATCCAACCATTAGAACTGGGCTGTGTGCCAGATACATGACCATGGCGTTAGAGATGAAATGGTGTTGATATTATATAACTTTCCTCAGAATGTTCAGATGTGACATGGAAAGCAGAGATTCAAATCCAAGCCCCTCTGTCCAAATTGAGATCGCCGACTCCCATGGCAGAGCCATTTTTCCATTGGTATTTTAGAAGGCACCATAAGCAAACTGACATAAAATGCCAAGCTTGGAGGTGGCCAAATGCCTTCTTCAGACAGCATGTCTCAGCCTTTAAAAGAGAGACGGGACCCTGCTAATATGAAGCAGAACAAGAGGAGGACAATTCTACCCCTGTATGACAGAGTTGGAGTGACTACCACAGCAGGGGCAGTGAACTTAGGTGAGCTGCCCTGTGTGCTGCCAAATACATTGTTATCTGTGAGTATCTTAAGCCTTGAGTCTTTACAAGACAGTGAAGGATATACAAATTATGTAAGTTTGTCAGGCGGCCGCAGTGGTGGTGGCTGCAGTGGTGATGGTGGCGGTGGTGGTGGTGGTGGTGGTGGTGTATGCCTTTAATCTCAGCTTAAAGATTAAGGAGGTAGAGGCAGGCAGATCTCTGTGAGTTCAAGGCCAGCTTGATCTACAGAATGAGTTCCAAAACAGCCAGGGCTACACAGAGAAACCCTGTCTTGAAAAACAAAACAAACAAAACAAAAAAAACTTTTATAGAGTCTCAGCGGACATAGGCCAAGTATTTTTAAAGACTTGGGCATAGGAAATATCTAATTCTTAAGTAAAGACAATAGAGTTGCATCCTGAAATACCCACAGAGGTACAATTCAGATTTAACTTCCTTTCTCCTAGGCCTAATAGCCTTGCTGCTTATTCCAAATGGACAACAACATTTTAGATCTGTGCACAAGGCCATGGAGTAATATAATTCAAATATTTCTGTGTAATAGCATGGTTTGGGCTCAGAAAGCAGCTTTCCCAGGACTTTTGTGTTTAATGAGTCTGTGGATGCCCATATACAAGAGATAGAGATAGATAGATAGAGACAGAGATACAGAGAAAGAGACACAGACTCAGACAGACAGAGACACAAATACAAAGAGAGACAGAGACACAGACACTCAAGATAGAGACAGACAGAGGGAACAAACACATTAAATATTAAACATATTAAATACCAACTTTACAGCTTCCAGTCCAGACTTTCAGAGCTGAATATACACTAAGGTTGGAAGTCAATTAACCCAAGCTCATAATCAATGTAGGAATGGGTGTGCCACGTCTCCAAGATCTTCTTCTTTCTTCTGGCTTTCTCTCGTGGGATGCTGCTGCCACTTCAGAACCAGTATCTGAAGTTTCTAGTTACCCAACAGCATGAGCCACCACTCTGGCCCCCTCCCCCCCCCCCACCCCCCCACTGGGAATAGCCCTACCTCTCAGCAGTTGGCTTGACTTGATTCCAGGAAGAGAAAACTTACCATGTCAATAAGTCTTTGTCAGAATTCTTTTGTATTGCCTTGCTCCCCAGGAAGTCTGTGAAGAATTCTTTCATAGCCTCTCACCTCCCAGTAAACCTCCTCTCTCACACTTACCCATGAGAACTCTGGACTCAGCAGCTGTAGAGAGAAGCGGAGGGCAATAAAGTAAGAGCAATTAGTTTAGAAAGAGAATTTTTGTGTTTGGTTTGGAAATAACAAAGAAATCAAAGCCCTGGGCCCCATTTCTCTTTTCCTTGTGCCTTCTGCCTTCTCCCTTAAATATGAAAGCAAAATCCAAAGTACGAGAGTTCCCTCCATGAGTGACTGTGGGGGAACTTCAGCAGCATTGCAGGAGACAGATTTAAGCCCTGAGAAGGACAAGGGGACCTCAGAGCAACCAGGTTCTGGAGGCAGGAGCATTATCAGGAGTGAGATTCTGAACCAAGGTCCAGCCTCTGTGTGAGGAGGGTCCTGAGAAAGGTGGGAATGGATGGTAATGACTTGGAGTCGGTAGTGGATGCAAGCTCTCAGTTCAAGTGCTCTTTCTTTGTCCGAGGAGTCTCATCATTCTTCCCTGCTCGCCTGCATTAGTTAGGGTTTTACTGCTGTGAGCAGACACCATGACCAAGGCAACTCTTATGAGGACAACATTTAATTGGGGCTAACTTTACAGGTTTAGAGATTCAGTCTATTATCATCAAGGCAGGAACATGGCAGCATCCATGTAGGCCTGGTATAGGAGCTGATAGCTCTACATCTTCATCTGAAGGTTGCTAGCAGAATACTGACTTCCAGACAGCTAGAGTGAGGGTCTTAAAACCCACACCCACAGTGACACAGCTACTCCAACAAGACCACACCCACTTCAGCAAGGTCACACCCTCTAATAGTACCTCTCCCTTGGCCGACCACATACAAACCATCACATCTCCATTCTTCCTTCTTCCTTCTCATTCTTTTGCCTTCTCCCCACAGAGAGCCTGAACCCATTCTTTTATTGACTAAAGATGCATCACCAATAATATTTGACTATTATTAATAATCTTCTTAGAAATTCTTAAATTTACATAAATTTATGAATCCTGGATCATTAGTCCCAACCCCCCGCTTCCTTAAAGCAGAAAACTAAACTCAAAGCAAAAACACATCCCCTTACAGCCTGTTCTTCATGAGTGCTGGCACACACAGCTCTTGCAGCTTTCTGGTACAGCAGACAGCAGTCTTCAGTAACTGTTTTCATGGAAAAACAGAAAGGTGTCAGACTACTAGAGTTAAAATGACTCCTCACAAGGTTTTACAATTTATGCAAGTAAAGCAGCGAGCTCTCTCTAATATCTCTCCGGGCATTGTCATCTCCAATCCTTCACACAGTTGGAGAATGAGGTACTAACAGTTTATGTGCTTATACAGCATCTTTTAATTATCTAATTTTTGTTTCCTATCCTAGTAATTCCACAACCTCATATACTCTCCTTCTGATACTATTTCTTTCTAGATCATACACAAGCCTCTCTCCTATAAAATAAATGCATCTACCATTTGCTTGTATTTTATATATTTCATTTCCTACCTATGCCTTTTCTTCTTGGGGTCACTTTAACTCTAGCCTCAATGTTTCCAAGTTTACTCTGGCTGATTAATCCATCAGTCATTGGACCAGAGGGTATATGTATCTCTTCATATAATTCCAAGTTCAAGGCCAAGTCGAAATGAACTATTTCTACAAAGGACCATGGATGCTTTAATGCCCCGTATGGTTATGTTGTCTAGATCCTTTCCCACGGCCCCAAAGGCCAAGCAGAAGGCCTGTTCCACATCCTCTACAGCTCATGAAAACCTCTATTCCTCAGTCCTGAAAACCGCATCTGTTTCATTTATTATGGGGTGATTAGCTCTGAGTAATGAGGAAAGTATACTCCCCAGAAAGAGAGATTGAAAGTAAAATAGAAGAGACAGCAGATCAGCTTCAGGCCAACAGCAACCATCAGCACATGCAGGGAACACCAGCCTGGCGAGACTCCAGGGGCAGGAACTGAGTCACAATGCTCCTCATGCAGCCTTGCTGGGCCCTGCACACCTGCCTTGATCCAGTAAAGGAATGTCAGCCTCCCTTCTGACTGACCACTATAGCTCCCAACTTACACACACACACACACACACACACACACAACCCACCCGTGTCTCTGTGTCTCTTTGTCTCTCTGCCATCTATCTGTTTCTATCTCTCCTCTCCTCTCTCCCCTCTCTCTCTTCCCTCTCTTTCCCCTGTCTCTCCTCCCTATTTCTGTCTCTCTCTCTCCCCTTTCTCTCTCTTCTCTTCTCTCTCTCCTCTCTCTCTCCCCTTTGTCTCTTCTCTCCCCTCTCTCTCCTGTCTGTCTGTCTGTCTGTCTGTCTGTCTGTCTGTCTGTCTGTCTCTATCTCTCTGCCCCTTTCCCCCTCTCATCTATACTCCTGTTCTCAATCTCCTTAACTCTGACTGTGATCCTAGATTCCCAGCAGGCCCCGCTTTTGCATGCTTTCTTCATTGGCATCTTGGAAGGAGGCTTTCCTGCTTAGGATGCGCAACACCTACAATCCCCAAAGGAGACAAACACAAGTGCCAGGGACTCTGTCTCAGCACTAGCCAGGGAGAAAAGATGCTTCTTTGTTTCATTTGTTTCCAGTGGGGTTGACTTAGAACTTTATATATATAATCTCTTCTCTATTAAAAACAAAACAGACCCCCTAAGTCTTCATGACATTCACAAGAAGCTACTTAGCTACATCTCTGTCATCTGTTTTTCCTCACATTGGTATTGTAATAAGGAAAACAAACTCGAGGGAGGAGCCATGTGGAGCCACTTAATGTCCCATGGCCAATTGAGTGTTCCAACACTTGAGTGTGACGATGAGTTCTTAATGAGGGACTGTCTTCCCGTGGCTGCTGTTGTTGCGTTGTTTGTTTGACCCTTCCTTCCTTCCTTCCTTCCTTCCTTCCTTCCTTCCTTCCTTCCTTCCTTCCTTCCTTCCTTCCTTCCTTCCTTCCTTCCTTCCTTCCTTCCTTCCTTCCTTCCTTCTTCTTTCTTTCTTTCTTTCTTTCTTTCTTTCTTTCTTTCTTTCTTTCTTTCTTTCTTTCTTTCTTTCTTTCTTTCTTTCTTTCTTTCTCTTTCTTTCCAAACTGCCACTTTACTTCTGGGGGTATCTGAATAGTCAGTGTAAATTACTAGCACTGTGGAGAGAGAGAGAGAAGATGTTAGGATGTCACTATCCCTTCCTTTCAGCTATATTTTTTACAAGCTGCAAGTCTGACTCTAGAAAGAATAATTTATAGTTCTGCAAATAAAAGTCTGGAGAAATATATATATATACATCTGAAGAGTGTGGCTGCTCTGGTCTCATGGGCACAGTAGTCACATAAAAAAGGGAGTTGCTCTGTACCACCCATCTGCCGTTGCTTGCCTTATGACCCATGAAAACGTCTGTTAAGTCTAACCTTGGTACCCATGACCTTATTTAGAAACAGGATCTTTTCAGATGTTACCAAGTTGGCATAAGGTCATTGGGATTAAGTTGGACCCTAAATCCAGTGGTCAGGATCATTAAGGACCTTCACTCTGAGTGTCCAAACCAGCTAGAGTTGCCATTAAAGAGTCCAGATGATTAGGGTTTGATTTTTTTTTTAATCTAAAGTCTTCTGTTTTGTGTGGTTGTTTTAAGACCCAAGAAACCTGCACAGACTCCATGTTTTGATCCAAGTCTCTTTGATAATGACCCCTCTGTCCCTTCACTATTTGCTACAAGTCCCCTCTGGTCCAGTATTGACTCTACTGTCATTGTATTACCAATAGATCAGGGCTTCCCAACTTCCATGTGAAAGAAAAAAAAAATCAACTCAGAAGTGTGTAAACTGCAGCAGTACAGGTGCTAGGCCGAAGAATCTGGAGTGAATTGAGAGTAAACAACTCAACCTTTCCCTTTCTCTTCACTTTCCCATTGACATCTTTCCTGGCTCTGAGATTATCTGTGATTGTGTGTGTGTGTGTGTGTGTGTGTGTGTGTGTGTGTGTGTGTGTGTTGAGGTCTCTCTCTTATTCTCCACCAAGTGGGGGTACTTGAATGAATCTGAGGGTGAGCAGAGAGAAATTGAACACAAGAAGTTCCACTCACGTGTGTCTGAGTATCTAGAAAGGAGACAGACAGCATCAGTAAGAAAACCAGGTGTGTAGCACATGACGTAGTCCCAGCACCGTGGAGACCAAGACTCAATGACAACCTGAGCTATGTACAGAGGCACACTGTCAGACAGACAGATGGATGGATGGATGGATAGATGATAGATACATAAATATACAGATACATAGATCCATAGGTAGATGATAGGTAGATAGATGATAAGTATAAATAGTTACACGCAAGAACATGCACACATGCACACGTACACACAGAAAAACACACACACAGAGGGGAGAGGACAAAAGGGGGGGGGAGAGAGAGAGAGAGAGAGAGAGAGAGAGAGAGAGAGAGAGCCAAAGCAGACCTAAGATTCAAATTCAAACTCAATTTGACTCTAGCTACTGAGATGGTGAACCTAGTGACTCAGATGTGTAACAGATGTGGAATGCTGACCACTAGGGCAGGTGAGGCAGGAGGACCAAGAGTTCGAGGCCAGCCTGGGCTGCATAGCAGCTTCCAGGCCAACTTCTCTGGGCTTCCTAGATAAAGTCTGTCTCAAACATGAGTTTTACAGAGGATCAAAAGCAGGAGATGGGAGGAGCACAACCCTTTATTTTCAGACCTAGGAAAGGGCAAAGAGTAGTTAGCAAATATCAATGTCTGTTCTGTCCCAGGCCACTTAGGGCAGAGCCATCTTATAGAGAACAGATGAGCAGCTGTAAGGTTATAGGAACCCAGGCTTCTACGCAGATGAGAACTGACAATCCTTGGTACAACCCAGGCATAACAAGCCCTTTACCTTCGGGCACATTTATCACATTATCATCTACAGAGTTTATACTTGAGATCTATATACTTCTATGTATATATCTATACAAGGAAGAAAGACTTGTACAAGCAAACAAGCAAAAGCACACATACATGACACCCTCATGCCTGTGTGTGCACATGCACACAGACAGACACAACTGCTAATTTTTTCAAACCTAAAATGTATAATTTTTGTATCGGGCTGAACCCATGACTATCCCACGGCACAATCCAAAGATAGTGTGCACAGCTCTGGGTTCACAGTGCTCCCCCTCTTTTCTGCACAGGAATGCTACCAGCTGGTGGGCAGTAGGTTCTCCAATGAAGTTAAGAAGGTTTGGAAAAGGCTCCTAGTCTTGTGTTGTCTTACCTTCCCTCCCCTTGTCCTCCCCCCCACACACACACTGCACTGATATCCAGACGCAACCTAAGCTACCCAGAAGGCTATGCAGCCAAGTCTGATTTCTGGGGTCTAGTTCATGCTTCTCATTCTGGTTCCTGTCATAATATAAAGACACAGAGCCATGTGCACAAACTGTCTCAACCAGGGGCATTTGCCTCCTTAAAGATACTCCAGGGCTCTGGCTGGCTACCACATACCCTTTTGACCAACTCCCCCCTTTCTGTCCTTTCCTGCTCACTCTTGAGGATATCATGAAAGAGTGGCCATAGTCGTTTCAACTTGCCGATATAAAATCAATACTTTATACTTGTAATGAATTAGTCTGTGTCACAGTGAATTTAACCAGAGGAAGAGAAGCCAGTGGTGACTCACTGTCCCTCTCATCCTCCTGACAGCTTTCTGGGACTTGGCCAAAATGGAAAGGGACCTTGGGGCTGTGCTGTGTGGCCAGTTCTTTTTGAACTTCAGTAGCTGCAGAGATCTTGCTCCACCCATGCGTTTAGGTTAATTAGCTGTTCCGTATTGATCACCATTCACCATGGCAACAGACACGTTGTAGCCATATGAGCTCCCACATCCTGTCTTTGTATAGGGATGTGCTAACCTCCTCAGAGGCCAGAATCTTAGAAACTGGATATCTGAAGTAAAAGACATATGTCCTTGTAGGTGTGAAACTTCTCTTCCCAAGAGCTTCACTGATCCTCTTCCACTCCTGGTTTCTGAAATGGAATGTGCTTCATGATCCCATGATTGCTGTGGGGAAATTCATCTTATTATCATCTTCATTAAGCATTCATCTTAGGGATTCTGGGGTTAGGAAAAACACATGTCCTGATTCAAATTTACCCAAGGAGGTACAGAGAGACTTTGAAGAAAGTAATTCCCCAAACGCGGAAGTAAGCAGGATGCCCTTCAGTGTGATGGATGGGTGTGTTAACTCTGCTACATCTAAGCAGTAGCATAGTATTTAATACAGGCAGGCTTTTTTTAAAAAAAAAAAAAAAGAAAAGAAAAGAAAGAATTCTGTGTTTGGCTAGCAACTATTTCTTCATAAACTTCCCAACTTTTAAGTTAAAATTTTATAAATTAGAAAAGTCTTTATATGATATAGAAAGCAACTACTTTTTCTTAGATGCACATTAAACTACTTGCGACTTTTCTTGCTGATTAAAACATTTATTTTAGTGAGTGTATTTCTGTCCTAGCTAATTGTGATCTTTAGACTTTGTGTGACATCTCACAAAGCCTTTATTTCTCTATGCACACACACATACACACACCATGCACACATATCACACACACATAGACACATACACATATACAACGTTGTCTTCTAATGCATCTTCTTTTTTTATATTCATAAATATGTACACATATATATTTCTTAATACTTTACTGGCCAATCTACCAATATTGATAAGGAAAATCACTCTCTTCGGTGTGTGTGTGTGTGTGTGTGTGTATACACACACATTTATAATACACACATACAATATATATATACACATGTACAATACACACATACACACACACATATATATACATACACATGTGTGTATTGTACGTGTCCGTGTGTGTATTTACTTCTAGACTATATGACTATATTTCAGCCTACTAATTTGTCTGCGGACTAATGACCAAGGACTCCATCATTTTCATTTCTACCTTCTTATTTTCGTAACTAGCCATCTTCCACATTAGACTTTTCCCTGCCTGTTGTTGCTTTCCAGTGTTTCCATATGAACTAACATCAACATGTCTAATTCTAAGAACTATCCTGGGGCTATTTTGATGGTAACTATGGTAATTATTCACACCAGCTTGAGAAAACTGCTGGGCTCACGGAAGCAAGGTATGCATCTTCCATTGTCTGAGGGGGGTGTGCATCCTTCACAGATCTCTCAAGGAGTCCTTACACTCATCCTTCAAACATATTGTTGAAGCCTAGATCCTTAGTTACCACATTGTTTTTCAGTTTTTTGTCACTTGAAAAGATATTTTCCCCCTATGAAACTGAATTTCGTTGAGATTTAGATATGTAAAACTTACTGCATATTAAATATGTGCATATTTGTGCAATGCAGATTTTCATATTAAGTGTGTGTTCTGTGTTCTTACTTTCTACAAATGACTAATAGCCCCACCTCCAGCTCCACACACAGCAGCGTAAGAGGCCATAACAGAAGAGGAGGTTATCGGCATATTTCAATTTAAGAATATTACATATTTTTTCTGTTCCATCTTAAATCTTTTATTTGCTCTGCTTTTCTTCCTCCTCTCCCCAAGATGAGAAAATTCAGAAGCTGAACATATCTGGCAAGCTAAAAATATAAATATATTCTAAAATACTTTTAGATAAAATTATAGATATGCCATTGTAAATTAGAGCTCAGTTATCCAAACAGCAATCCACTGTGGTTAGCCTAGCGCTCGGGCCCTTCCTTGGGAGGATATAGCATTCCCTTCACTTCCCTGTGCTCTACAGTGTGGCACGACAATCTATCCACATCTGGTGTTTTTCACTGCGTCTGCTTCTGCTGTCTTCCTCCACTGCTTGCCATGCCCACAAAGCCAAAGCTCCCATTCCACAGCATACAGCCACTCACCTAGAACACAGTCCTGCTATTGGTTGATTCCAAGTCACGCCTTTCGTCTTTGAAGACCCAAGTCTCTCCAGTGTAGCATCAGTGTTCCATCGCAATCCAATCTTCTCCCTGACTTAAGTGATTATAGCGTTTGTCTCCAATAGTCACAAGTATCTTACCATTCAAATCCCAGATGTGTACAAATTGGCTCTATCATCTTAGGTGGGCTCATTAGCTCTGTGGGCTTCCTCTTATGTCCAGTGAGGGTCACAGCATGTAACCCACATCTTACCCATGGCCACTGTGGTGGTTCATATATGCTTGGCCCAGAGTAGAACTATAAGGAGGTATGACCTTGTTGGAGAGGGTGTGACCTTGTTGGAGTGGTGTGGCCTTGTTGGAGTAGGCATGGTCTTGTTGGAGAGGGTGTGGCCTTGTCCACAAGGAAGTATGTCACTGTGGGTGTGGGCTTTAAGACCCTCATCCTAGTTGTCTGGTAGCCAGTCTTCTCCTATCAGCCTTCGGATGAAGATGTAGAACTTTCAGCTCCTCCTGCACCATGCCTGCCTGGATGCTGCCATGCTCCTGCCTTGATGATAATGGACTGAACCTCTGAACCTGTAAGCCAGCCCCAATTAAATGTCGTCCTTATACGAATTGCCTTGGCCATGGTGTCACTTCACAGCAATGCAACCCTAATAAAGACAGCCACCATCAGAAAGACATATCCTTAAAAGCATGTAGTAACCAGATCATGCTGGTTCACTGCAGTAATCCCAACACTCAGGAGGCTGGAGTAGGAGGATCAAGAGTTCAAGGCTTGCCTGGGTTACATCATGAGACCTTGTTTCATAGAACCAAAAGAGAAAATGTACTCTAAAGGGCCGCCCACCTATAAACTGTAAAGCATCATCTCAGAGCCAAGCGTCACACTAGAGAGGGACATAACTCTCTCCCTCAAGCTCTCAGAGCCACACAGGGAGGAGACAACGGTAAGGAAGAATAGTCCCCTTTCTGTTGTTCAAGGGACGGGTCCAAACAGGCAGTGGACTGTACCCTTCTGCCAAGAGCACCAAATAGGCTCTATCTCAGGTGCCAGGGATGATAAATGGCCATCTGACATTCACCGTGCCCCTGAGTCTATGACCCAGCTGGGGAGGGGAAAGAGGCTGCCACCAGATATTGAAGGCTGAAATGGCCCACCAAGCTGGTCTTCTGCCTTCAGCTGGGGGATCCCACCGAGGGAAGGCCAGCAGCCGGCACTCCTGGCATGGTGGAAGCTTCGCCAGTTTTCTGTGTCATCCTGATCTCCACTGGGTCTTGAGAGTGATTCCAGCCCTGCTTGTCCGTTCAGTGTCTGTCTAGGAATATGACCGCCCCTTCAGAGGACCCACTTCAGTGGGACATTTCAGGCGCTGCAACAGACACCGTTGTTGTTATAATGCAGGTCACTGTGTGCCATAGACACGGAAAAGCCAAAAGCATTTATTCAATGCCCACCCCATCCGTCCATGCTAGGCCTGTACCAAGTACTTCGAAAATTGTTTTGTTATTGTCGTTGTGTTGATTTGTTTCTTCTATTAATCAAAATTCAAACAAACAAACAAACAAACTAGATAGGTATAAATCTGTCCCTTTTGCCAACGAGAAAGCATTTCAGAATGCAAGTGCTAGACTTAAAAGCACAGGGCTCACCATAGTACAGGGGAGGCTCCACAGAGGTCCTGTGGCTACACATCTCTACTTCAAACTGAGAGGCGCTGACTGGCTGTGGAGTTCACCAAAGTCCAAGTTCTCCTCTTATGCTAAAGAACTCCCATAGCTCTCCCATAGCCTTCCGGTTAGATAGTCTTCACATAGGACGGAGAGCCTAGCCCCGCCCCTGCCCAGCCCCCACCCCAGCAAACCTCCGGACCTTCACAAAATTGCCTGCTGCTTTAAATTCACACCGAAGGAGTTGTTTTATTTACAGCACTCCAGATCCCAATCTCCTTAGTTACATTACTCCCAATTAAGCTTATGTATGCTCACAAAGCATCATTATGTGATTTAACGACGGAGCATTTTGAATTAATTATGCGCCGACATTTTATAACATATTCAGCGCCTCGATGAAATTGCCGCTACTTTTTATAGCTGCGCGAGCGAGGTTGGCAGTGTTATTGAAGTTCCCTTCCTGAGAATCATCCCCCGCTGAAGGTATAATGCACATATTTCCGTATATGTGTGTGGAGGAGTTCATGATTTAGAGCACTCACGTATTTGCCCGTTTAACTAGGGGAAGAACCCTACGTGCGTTCTGCCTAGTGAAGCTATGCCCAGTAGCCTAGATAAAATTAAGCATACAGACATTTGCAAATGACTTTCTCTCTGCTAGTTATTGATGATGGATGGGGTCAGAGGTCCATTCACTCCACAATGGCCACAAATACATCCAAGGAAGTTATTACAGCTCTCAAAAAAATTATAGTTTAGCTGCAGATAATTTTACAATGAGGCAACTGAGAGGAATACTCTGGCTCCCCTGAGATAGCTAAGGTTACCATGACCTCTTCCGAGGCTCTAAGTGACTCCTGGGAGGGTAATTTTAACTCTACATTTTATTATTAACCCAGAGTGCTTTTCTCTCTTAAGACTGTGGAAACAGATTCCCCGCCTGTATTTTCTCTCCCCTCCAGCCCATTTCACAGTCTCTGTCTGAAGCCTCTGCAGCTCAGCCTCCTCACCCCTCCCAGCCCCGCCCCCAGCTTTCTCATTCCCCTGCCAGCCCAGCCACTGAGCCTTCAACACCCCTGAACCCCAGCCCAATCAGGGACTCATCTGCTTCTGCTGTCTTCCTCCACTGCTTGCCACGCCCACAAAGCCAAGCTCTCACTTGCCCACCAGCCCACAGTCACTCACCTAGGACACAATCCTGCTATTGGTTGGTTCCAAGTCGCGTCTTTTCTCTTTGAAGACCCAAAGAGAATATAGCATCAGTGTTCCATCGCCATCCAATCATATCCCTGACCTGAGTAATTCTTGCGTTTGTCTCCAACAGTAACCAGTATCTTATCATTCACATCCCAGAGGTGTGCTAACTGGTGCTATCATCCTAGGTGGGCTCATTGGTTCTGTGGGCTTCCTCTTATGTCCAGGGAGGGTCATAGCATGTAACCCACCTCTTACCCATGGCCACCTTCAGAAAGAAGTGGCAGGGAAAAGGAAGCGTGTAGAAAAGATTGTTTGTCCTTCTCTCTGTGTGTTTGAAATACAGCTGTGTCACTTCTCACGACAAGATGCAAACAAGTTTGGATTCATTGTAGAGAGGGCACTAGTGACAAAGGGAAACAGCGATTCCATGCTTAGTCTAGCTTAGGGAAGAGATGAGTTTATTGGGAATTGCTCCCAAAAATGAATGATGATTTACAAATAATGAGAAATGACATACAAGGGCAATGGTTCTCAACCTGTGGATCACGACCCCTTTGAGAGCAAATATCAGATATTTACATTATACAGAATCACAGTTATGAATAGCAACGGAATAATTTACAGGTGGCAGTCACTACTATGTGAGGAACTGTGTTAAAGGGTCACAGCATTAGAAGAATTCAGAACCACTGTGCTAAGAGGATGGATGACTTAAAGGTACCCACCACCTACAAGCCCACATCATCAAGGGCGCCAACTCACGAAAGCCCTATCACTGGAGCTCTGTGTACACCTTGCAGGCAGTTCTGCAGAAGAGCCTCCTCTTCCCAGTAGCTGTCTACTGCCTGTATGTCCTTCTGCAGGAACCCTGTCAGCCTTGTGACTTTGAGAACGTCTTGAATCCCAAGCCTTCTGAGCCCATGTCTGTCTCACAAGAGGCAATGTTTTAATGAGAATAGATAACAGAAGTAACATCGTAAAATGTGGTCATCTGCTCAATCTTGACTGTACCTGTATCTAAAGCATGCCTACCCCAGAAGGAAAATAGCCAGTGACCAGCAGGATCTTGGGAGAACCGTGCAGATAATTCTGAAAGCAATTCCAAATTAATTTTGGAATTTTAGGTGTGAAAAAATTTTCAATTATACTACATAGCTAGTATGTATATACATATGTAGCTACATAGCTAGCATACATAGCTTAGAAAATATTTCTAGGTCTCAGAATCCTCATTTTCACAAAGGGGAATAAAATCACCTAACTAGTGGCTAACTATACAAGATCAAAGGACATCTAGAGGCATCTTTCTTCTTGCCCAAATATTGTAAGCAAGAAAGCATCTTAAAGACGCATGAACTGTGCCAAGCATCAACCATCTTCCTCACAATTTCGTCTTTGTGGATGTCTTAGTCTCTGTTCGGTTGCTGTGAAGAGATGCTGTGACCAAGAAAGAATTTATGTGGATGGAGTTTCAGTTTCAGTTTCAGAGGTTTAGTCCGTGATCATCATGGCAGAGAACATGAGGGCATGCCGGCCAGTGATGGAGCAGAGCTGAGAGCTTTACATCCTGATCCACACACAGCAGAGAAATACACACTGGACCTGGCATGAGCATCTAAAACCTCAAAACGCACTCCTAGTAACACACTTCCTCCAACAAGGCCACACCTCCTCCACTCAGACCACACCTCCTCCACTCAGGCCACACCTCCTCCACCCAGGCCACACCTCCTCCACCCAGGCCATACCTCCTCTATTCAGACCACACCTCCTCTACCCAGGCCATATACCCTCCAACTAGGCCACTCCTCTACCCAGGACATACCTCCTCCACCTAGGCCACACCTCCTCCACCCAGGACACACCTCCTAATCCTTCTCAAACTGTTCACCAACCGGGACATAAATGTGTACATATATGAATCTATAAGGGACATTCTTACTGAAAGCACCATAGTGACTTTGTCCATTAAGTTCTTTAAAAGTCATATTTCTTTATAATATACATCCTACAGGTAGCTAAATATATATTTATTTGCAATCTCCCATTTTACTGCACATCTAAACTATCAAAACAAAATAACATTAGCTGATCTAAAAGTTCCCCAGAGAGAACTGCTGAAATTCTTCGAGTCTTGAGTATTAGGACTAGACTAGAAGTGGTAGTTACATCCTAACTCCCCTGGATTCTTGAAGAGTAGGAAGCTCTCTGCTTTCAAGCAGGAATCTCGAGGTCTCAGAGTCATGCTGGTATTAGGGCAGTTCTCCACTTGTGGGTCACGACCTCTTTGGGGGTAGAATGACTCTCCTTACTCATGGGGTCTCATATCAGATCAGGTGATCTCCATATGAGATTCTGCATAGCAGATATTTGCATTATGATTCATAACAGTAGCAAAATTACAGTCATGAAATAGCAACAAAATAATTTTATAGTTGGGGCATCACCACAACAGGAGGAACTGTATTAAAGGGTCTCAGCATTAGGTAGGTTGAGAATCACTGGTGTAACCTAAGCTGCTGTTATGTGAAGATGGGGCTTAGAGTTTGGGGACTTGTATTTAAACCCTACACTTGGAGGTAAACATGGTTTCCCAAGACATTGTGGTACTTCTTGGAGAATTTACTCATGATAGGTGAAACCTGCTTAACTCTTTCAGCCTTGTTATCCTGGGTTAAGTTGCTGGAAATGCCCAAGCCTATACTTCTGCATGGTTGCAAATGGAGTTTAGAGCAAAACTTGAGCTCTAAAATGTCACGGGATTTTCCCTGTCCAATTACGTTAGTACAGAGGAAGCCTGCTCTTGAAGAGTAGGAATCTCTCTGCTTTCTACTCTATTCGATGGGGAAAAGGAAGGCAGAGCTAAGAGTTGGAGAGACAGGGAGAGAGAAGAAACTAAGATGGCTGCTGTCATGTACCCAAGTGGCGTTTTCCAGTCACAAGTAGCCATTTTGCAAGGTTAAAAATATTGGGATAAAGCTTTTCTCATTATCAATTGGCTCTGAAATTATTGTATTGGCAACTTGTAAATTGTGATTTTATCGATATATATATATATATATGATTGGTTAATTAAGCCTTAAGAGTCTTGATTCTACTGGGTAATTAGGTGTTAAGATGGCTGATTGTGGGGTGTGTGGGGCATTGTGTGGAAGTGAGAGGAAATAAGGGTCCCCACCTGGTGGGGGCTAGAGAGTGGGCGAACTGGCAGGTGCACGGGAGCGTGATCTGAACCCACAGAAAGTTGGCAGGCTCAATTTTTAATATTTCCCGCAACACTGGAAGCCTAACATGTTCATCTTAGCCATCTATCCCACCATGATGAGAAGCAAACTAAAAAGATTTAACCAGTGCGGTCATGTTTGGGAGTGCAAGAATCCAATGACCTTAACAGAGGAAGAACTGGCATCTGGCACAGGCGTGTGCGATGTTGACTTGGTCAAAGCGTGCCTTGGTTCATTATGTCTCAGGTCTGGTGCTGAGAAGCAGCCTAAAGATGTTACTGTGACAGTCATCACTGTAGGAGCTCTCAGTCTTATCCCTACAAGACGATGCCACCCTCTGTAGGGTATAGCCTTGTCTCCATGGATGGTTAGCATAGTTCTACAAGGCCTCTCTGCTGGTCTTAGAATCCAAGTTACCTCCAGGTTGAGGACGGTGGCCTCTCTCTGCACTTTCAGCATCAGAAGTGGATGAGACAAGGGGTCAGGCATACTGACACCCCTTGAATGATGAACACACTTAGCTAGAGTCAGGGGAATGAGACAGATGCCAGCTACCAGGCTCATCCATGGGCCAACGTGAGACATTGGTGCTCTTTAGCAAAACAGGTCCCAGGTATCCGATGAGGTAGAATAGCATCCCTGGGCCAATGGGAGAACAGCTATATGACCGTATGATTCATGAGAACAGCGCCAGCCACATAACAAGTGCTTGGCACACCCTGGCACTTACCCTTCACTTAGACCCAGCCTCAAATTCAAAGCCAGTCTTTTGGTTAACAGAGGACGTCTCCACCCATTGATATAATTTTACAAGTAACAGAAAATTCTCCTCCGTCTCAAACAAACCAACATATTGGGGATAACTGTCTAATTACTCCCCACAGATCCTTACATGAGTCCTCCTATGCCCTTCATTTATTCAATTATTTATTTATATTTATTCATTTATTCACGTCTGTTCCTAGCATGATGGGGCACAGCTCTCAGAAGATAAAGGCAGGGTGACCCCCTACCCCAAAGCATGTATAAATGTGCCTATTTTTCGCCTTCCTTTTAATAAGTGGTAGGTTAAGATTAAAGTTAGGGCTAGGGTTAGGGACTTATAACAACAAAAGTTTCATTCCTCTTTTCCACTACTGTTTCCGCAGCAGATGAGTCAAAACATGCTTGGATACTCAGTAAATATTCACTGGATAAACAAGTCTTTTACAATGTTTGTATTGTAATCATACATATTGAACATAGACTATGGGACCGCTGGACTTCAGGGAAGTAACAAGACACCACTCCAGAGCTGGGAAGATGCAGTCTGAGATGTGGGAAGCCGAAGCTGGTATTCCCTGACTTCCAGGCCTCTAGTCACCACTGGAGGACCACACAGAAAGGTGGGAACTGAAGCGTCAGGGGTCCACAGCTCATGACAAGGCCAGGACCATTGGGGGCCTACAGGCTGAGGATGGCATCTAGCCCAGGGTAAACTTCAGTAGCGGCACAGTGGCTGGCATGAAGTGCCACACACTGGGTCTCTAGAACTCAAACATCGTGAGTAACTGCAGCTTTGTAGCAAAAAGGAAACTTGTTTTTAAAAAAGTGGATGAAGGACTTGAATAGATTTTTACCCAAATACTTGGTTTCTTTTAATTTCGTAACCTTGTTCATCTTTCCTAAAGTTTTGCAATAAAAATTGACATAACAAGCCCAGCGGTGGTGGCTCACGCCTTTAATCCCAGCACTTGGGAGGCAGAAGCAGGTGGATTTCTGAGTTCGAGGCCAGCCTGGTCTACAGAGTGAGTTCCAGGACAGCCAAGGCTACACAGAGAAGCTCTGTCTCAGAAAAAAAAAATTGACATAACAAGCACCTATTTGGTCCCCCTGAGACACTATGTGGATCCTAAATCTTCTAAAATTCTGAGTTTCTCTTCTTAACAAATGGTAACAGGGCCCCTATTGGGCCTTAATATTGGTGTCCATTTTTTGCATCACTGATTTTAATAATAATTCTGCAAAGTCTGTTTGCAGGTAGTACTCATCTACACCTGCAATATCTAACCTACTCAATATCCAGTCAAGTTTGCCGCTTTCTAATGTGTCAGTCTTAGACTAGTTAGTGTCTTACTGACTTAGACAGTTGTCTTAGTCACTGTGACAAATACCTGAGAGGAACAGAAAGAAGAATTTCAACTCATGGTCTTTAGTCTGGGGCTAGCTGGCCCTCTTCTTCCTAACCTGTGGTAAAGCTGGCCATCATGACTGACCCTGCCATTCCTAGCCTGTGGTGAAGTTGGCCATCGTTGATGGCCCTGCCATTCCTAGCTAAGGTGAGGTTGACCATCATGGTTGACCCCAAAGGATTATAACAGGAGGGCATGATAGAATAGAGCTCCTGACAATCAGGGGAGAAAGTGAGTGGGGGGAGGGAGATGGGACAAGGTGTCTTTTGTCAGGGAGGATCCCTATTGGCTTATACACGCCAGTGAGGCTCTCCCTCCCTTCTACCACCTGAAAGAGATGCTATTCCATTAAATTACACATCCATGATGGATTACTTGATGAAGTCAGACCTCTGATGATCCCTTCACTTTCCCCAAGCTGCCCTCTGGGTACCACATTCATTGGGAAGCAAAGCCTTCATCTCGTGAGCCTTTGGTGACCACTCCATATCCAAACCATCCTAAAGTGATACCTGATCACCATGCCTCAGAGGCTGGTAGAGCATCTAGCCAGAATGCCCCCTTACCTTGTTTGCTCCTTGGTTTTCTACCCATTGACCTAGACCTTGCTCCTGCGCTCACAGTTCAAACCTACTCTATACTCAAGTCTCATTTCCTCTGCAGCAAGTATCACTACCACCACCACCACCATCAAAACCACCACCACTACCACCACCACCACCACCACCACCACCAATACCACCATCATTATCATCATCATCATCATCATCATCCATCTGCCTCTGCTTCCCAGGTGCTGGGATTAAAGATGTGCATCAACTAACCATCTTGATTAAAATCTTTTCTGTTTACTAGCAAACTTTGTGCATGTGTGAGTGTGTGGTGTGTGGGTACGTGTGTGTGTGTGTGTGTGTGTGTGTGTGTGTGTGTGTGTAGACTAAGGGTTATCTGGGATTACTGACCACAGCGTCATCTCCATCTGTAATTTCTCCCTACACCATCTCGTTTCTACATTTGATTCCGTTTTCTAGAACAGTGTCTGGATGATATCTATCTTGGGTATGAAAGAAGTCAGTAAGACATGAGATAAGAAATTGCTTAGGGTTTATTTGTAATTATTGTTTGTCCAAAGCTTATGTAATTCTAGGGCTAGACTACATTTTTTTAAAGGTTATTTTATTTACTTGGGTTTTTTGAGACAAAGTAGATCTTGCCAGGGAGCCCAGGCTGGCCTCCAACTTTCCATCCTCCTGTTCTGCTTCCCAAAAGCTGGAATAACAATTTTATATCCCCTAGGTTTATGGGTAGTATTTTAGACTACTGTTGGTCTTTGACCCTTTCAAGTGCATGCCAAGTTGTAAATATGGTTGGGGAGGGACAGAGTTTGGGGGTCTGAATAAAAAATGCCTGAGATGAGAAATTTTAGAAGTAGGTTAAGCAGCTCAAGAAACTGATGAGATATTGTGGAATTTTACCCAAGACTATCCCACCTTTTGATGATCCCATGTCAGAGCCCCCACCCCCACCCCTTCCATAATACTAAAATGTTTTCCCTTTTCAAATTTAGCATCTCCAAAAGTCACGTAGCTTGTAGGAGTGGCATTTTGACAGTCTCTCCTGTAGGTGAGAAAGATGTTAGTGAGCGGCAGGGTAAGAACTTGCTATAGATTTCCTATTGTTCCTGTCGTGAGATATAGGTTAAGGGATTGCTATAGATTTCCTATTGTTCCTGTTTACACGGGATCATCTCTTCCTGCAGCTTGCAGTAGTTAAGAGGCTAAGAAAGAACACTGGTTGATTGAATTTGAATATTACTACAGAGTCCTAGCGCTCAGCATCTCTCCACAGGACAGACCAGAGTTGGCACATCACTCTGATCACAGCAGATAGGCAAAGATGTTCCATAAAGGACTGAACAAGAGTTACAAGGAACATATTGATTGTCTCTTTGCATGGGTAGGCAGGAAGACTGCTTCCCTATTCTGATTTGAGAGGTATGGACCGCGTGCTTCAAGATGGATGTCTTAAATCTTAGTTGGACACTCTCCTGTTACTGTCATCTCACATCCAGGAAGAGATCATCTCCTGAAGTCTCCCTAGTCTGAGAAGGCAGGAGGGCACACTTAGCTTGGAGTAGCTAGCCGTTGCCATAGCAACCGGAAGCAAGGCCCTGGGGGGATGAAACATTTGGCAGGCATATTTGTAGCAGGAGGAAAAGAGACAGGGGAAGAGGTTACACAAGGTGGCACCTTAATTGGGAGCCCTGGGCAGCTGTGAAACAGTTACCCATAAGGCAGAAAGTTATCTCTCATCTTAGGCACAGTCCTCAATTTCTCCATCATCAAGTTAGCCATTGCTGTCCTTGTGAATCGCTTGCCTCTCCTCTCCTTAACAACAGTATAGTCTTTTAAACATCTAGACTATTCCATCCTCTAGCCCATTTCCAAAACACATGCAGTTTTCCAGAGCAACAACAAAGCCATTAGACTCTACCGCCACAGCCTTGGCTACAGGACACAGAGACAACTGGCCAGAAACCAACATCTTTCTTACTGTGCTCCAAGTTATTCTTCTGGAACAATGGATTTTAGGAGGGAGGAGATTGCAGTTCACATGCAAAAGATTAAAATTTCAGGAGGTTGTTCTTGCAATGAAGGCTTTCAATGCAAACATCATCATCAACAACAAGATAATCTTAGAGCTGTAACTGAACAGGAAGAAACCTTAAAGGTCTTTTTCATCTCCACACCCTTTTATAGAAGAAGCATACCCAAAGCCAGAGAGGTTAATAATGTCCCCTGGCTACGTAATTAACCTGTCATTTCTTATTATGGCTGTGGAAGGAACTAAGGATTCCAGGGCTTTCTATTTGTATCCATTGGAAAGCTGGTTTACCCACCAACAGGAGATATTAATGCAGAGGCTAACAGTGGTCAATGTGTTTGTGACAAAAGACTGACTTATGCTGAGTCATTATAGGCGGAAGACAAAGGTACCTATGTCTCATGAAATTCCTCAACAATCCTAGGTTACTATCTGAGGGCCAATGTACAGATAGAAAGTGGACATTGGAAAAAGCGCAGCAACTTATGGTCAAACAAGCAAGAAACAGACGTAAGGTCTGTCTCAGTCTTTACTTCTTTCTCCCCACAGCACTAAAACTGTCTCTCCTGGCTCGATCCACATCTGAGATTTCTATTAGAAAACCAGAGTCAATGACACTCGTACTCCAAAGCTCAGTGTGACAAGCTAAGGCTGGCTCCAAAGAAAGTCACCTGACCCAGCCATCTAACCATAACCCTTAGGAATTCATGCATGGGGGGAAAAGTGACCTTTCTGTCGTAATAAATGTAAAACATACCCTTTTACATAAGATTTGAAAACTCAAACCAAAGATAAAAGAGAATTAAATTAGTCCAAACTAATCCTATCAAGGATCTACAGCCAAGAAAAATTTTGTCTTCCATCTCAAAGACTGTATTTCTTATCAAAATTAGTGTTATCCTTAACATTTTTCTATGCCCGTTACTCTCCATGGGAGAGATTCACATATTAAAAAAAACTCCCACCAAAAAATTTCCACATCTCTGAGCTGTTTCTCAGACAGCTCTCTTGCAAGCTTTTCTGTGGAGGCCCTGCCCTGGTCTAGAACTACTAGACAACTTCTTTGGAGATTCTGTTCAATACCGTTTCCTTTAGCTTTTAAAGATATAGATGGTTTTAGTCCATATGCCCAGCTGAAGTCATTTCTTCCTCTTAATGTCATAGACGAAGAAGGGCTGATATCGAAACAGCTTTCATCGTAATGACACCAGTACACAGGAAAGTCAACCGAGAGTATTTAAAAATCACTGATACTGAAGGTATAGCTCAGTGAGATGCACTTCATCTATGCAAGCTTGCAGTCTTGGATTTGATCTCAACACTACAAAATTAAAAAGTAGACATAAGAATAAATAAATACGAGCAGGCAAGATGCGTTAGAGGGTAAAGATGCTTTACTGCCAAGTGTGAGGATCTGAGTTCGATTCCGGGGATAGAAGGAGAGATCTGACTCCCACAGGCTGTCCTCTGATCTCCAAGTGTGCTCCCCTCCCCATAAATAAATAAATGAAGTTTATTTTAATGTTTTCAAAAGAATCAATAAATATCACTGCAGAACTTGGGGTGTCCTATTGTGGCAAATACATCTCATAAAGGCAAGAATTCAGGAAGTCTCCAACTTAAAGATGCTTTCAGGCTGGGACAGCAAGAGTCCCTGGTGCTGAGCTTACAGTCTCGTGTGTAGAGATTCACATTGACTTCCTTGTAGCTGGGATGCCTTTAACTTGAATAAAATTCGCTCTGAGGAAAAGCCTGCTGAGGTCATGGAAATGTGTAACTAAGGCACGTTCTCACTCGACACCCATTTCCAAAAAGCAGGTATCCATGGGAATGAAACTATGTGGCCAGCCAGTACTTTGGAAGTAAGCCAAGTGTTCCTCAGTTTCCACAGACTTCACGACATAAAGCCTCAGATACTTATTCTCCTACCATTCTGGTGGTCAGACATCTAAAAACCGGTCCCTAAGATGGTGCTTTAGGGGAGCTTTAGGGAATAAGTTGTTCTTATTTTCCCAGCTTCAAGAGGTTGCCTACAAGTGTTACTTTGTAGCCCTGGGACCTGTGCCTTCAAAAGCACACTGCCTTCACTAACGGTGATGGCTCTGCCTCTCTTGCGATGACTCTGAGCTCCGTCAGCTAATATAGCATATTTTCACCATCTGAAATCTAGTTTTCATGTTTCAAAGTCACTTTTGTCAGGTATGGGGACCAGAGATGAGATCATGGACGTGTTTGGGGTGATATCGTGCAATCTACTGTAGAGTCTAAAGGCAAAGGTATTTCAGTCTCCGTAGAGCTGGGGGTTTGTAGCAAAGGTTTTAGTTCTTTTCACTTCTGTGCCGTCTCCTCTTCTACACCGCCTCTCCGGTCCTTCCACTTGGTTCTTTATCTGGATTCCAAGCCTGAGTCATCTTTTCTGGGCTCGCCTTTCCTCCCACAGACACTAAGACGTTGGTAGCTGGGCTCTGCGTCCCGACACTCTCTTATTCATCCCAGTGCAGCTGGCACCACTGCCGGGGACCCACCGGGAAGCTGCATGCCGCCCGCCTCAGAGCTGCTTGCGTCAGACTCTCGAGACAAGACTTAGTCACTGGGATCTTTATTTGGGCCCTAGGATTGCAAGTTTTTGATTGCTTAACTTGGGGAGGCTCGAACCTAAAAATAAAGAAGCCTGTCCTTTCTGGCATGAGTTTCAGAGGCATTCTGGTAACTGAGGCCAGGTCTGGGGCAAGGTGCGGGGTATTTCCGTGCCACTTGAACCATGCATTCGTCTAATTCCACGGGATCTAGAAAATGTATAATTGCTGCCTGCTTTGCCCTACCTTTAAGCTAAAACCTCCCAAGAAGCACAGGTTAACAGGATCAGAATCTAATGGGGGGCGTTACAGGCGCTGGAAAAGGCAACTGTGTAACTAAATAGAAAAAGCAAGAGAAACGAAACGCCGGGTGTGCAGAGGTTTGTCCTTTCTCTTCCACAGCCAAGGCGGACCTCACTCAGCAGCGAAGCTTGGCTCCCCGCCATGCCAGCCTTAAGGGCTTTGGTGAGAATTCTTGCCAACAAAATGAAGCTGTGCTTTATGGTCCCACAAGACAGTCCTTGGCACTCTAGCTCCCTGCAGGCAGGCACTAAGGATGTTTCTTCTTACTGCAGTCCAGCACAAAGAAGATGAGATTGCAGTTTCTGCAGAGGAAGGGATCTCTGCTCCTCCCTCTTGTCCACTGGAAGACTGAGTTGGGGAAGCTGTCATTTGCCGCCTGCAGCTCCTCCCTGAATAATGAGTTTGTGGTTTGTTTGGTTTTTTTTTTCCCTCTTCTCCTCTGTGAAACCTCTGTGCTTTGAATTCATGCATTAAATACACAGCCCAAAATTTGACCGTATTATTATCATCATCATTATTAGTCATCGTTGTCATCGTCATCATCATCATCGTCATCACTTTTTGACTATGTAGTTCTGGCTATTTCCTCAAGGAAGAATGCAGCTATATCCTCCAGAGCTCCCTTTCCGGAGAAGGCTTGACAGTATTGTCAAACCCTTCAGAGGTAAGGAAGCATAAGAAACAGACTCATCCATTCCCGTCTCTCTGTCACCTTCTGGTTTCTGCTTACAGAGAGCAAGCAGCCGCAGAGGCTAGCAGACGCCCCACTGTGTTTTGACAGGCTTTCCTCCATTAAGGCTTCTGATTGCCTGGCCTAATTGGGGGCTACACTCCTGCTCCACAAACATGGCTTCTCCACTCCTCCCTCCTTATATCAGGGCTGCCAGTGAGGAGAGAGCTCTGAGCTCAAACAGCTTGGTGACAGACAAGCCAGCCTAGCTGACAGAGGAGGGGAAGAGAGCCACTCCGGGTGCCGTGCAATTGCTCTCTATTCGAAGAAAATGATCTATGCGGCTTGCAGCTGGTTTTCAGACATCTTAGCTAGGACCCAGGGAGAACGATCGCTTTGGCACCCAGCCGGCTATCTGGAGCCTGCAGAGTCCTGGGAGAGGTGGAGTCAAAAGGGCAGAACTCTCTAGTATCCATCACTCCAGTGCCCGTCTCAGACCAGTCGCTAACCGTGCTGCTGGCTCAGCACTGACACACACTCGTCCTGTGTTGTGTCCGAGTGGCTGCCTTAAGAAGGGCTTTTCAGCATAGAGACAAGCCAGCAGATTGCCTTCCTGCGCTGGCATGCCCACCATGCCCCCAAGTGCATGGTCCGGTAGCAGTCACAGCACATGCACGGGAGCCTGATTTGCCTGCAGAAACTGGAGCTTTGTCAGTTTCTGTGCACTGCTGCTCTAGTAGAGCCAAGGCAGAGAGCCACCTGCATCCTCTGAACTGGGAGCTCCGGAACAGCAGAGCTTTGAACCTCAGGCAGGGAAGATTAAGCCCAAGAAGCCCAGAGCTGGAAAAGGGTTCTGCGACCCAGCAGAGTTTAACGGCCAGCCCCCGCCCAGTCCCCACCGTGTCACCTATGTCTTAGAGCCTCCTCATTCTCATTTAGAGGAGCCAAAGTGTCGGCCTTTGTTTTTTAAATTAATTATTATTACTTTTGTCTGAGAACACACTTTAAAACAGGGAGGCACACAAGGAAATAGGTGGTCCATCCATGCATCCACGATTGCCTTCCTCGTTTCCAAGGGCCTCTTCCTCACCTCTGCAGCCCGTAACAATCCAGCTCGCCCTCCTGACTGATTTTTAAACTTCTACCTGTAAGTAGGCAATATATAGAGGATACCTAATTATAGTTGACACCTTTATGATAGCTATAGTTCTTCACTTCTGAAAAACATTTTCCTTCTCATTGTGTATGTCTTGGTTTTGTTGTTGTTTGTTTGTTTTGATTCTACCTGAATCTCTAGAGAGCCGATTCACTCATTTTCAAGTCATTTGTCATGGGTTTTCTAAGCCCATACCTTGTCTTACGGGATGCCAGTGATTCAGCAAGCTGCCCTTACCATCCCTAGGACATTGTTGAAATGCATCCTCTGGACTCACGCTGTTTTCCCTCAGCCTCCTATCTTGGATCTAAGATTGGTATGAAGGACAGTTCTGTCAACCTACAGGATCTTGAACCACCTAGGAGACAAGCTTCTGGGCAAGCCTTTGATGGGTCATCTTGTCTACCTCAGTTAGGCTACTTGAAGTAGGGAAACCACACCCTGAATCCATTGGGTAGCACCATTCCATAGGTAGGACTCTAAACTGGATACAAAGAAAAACATCAGTTGAACGTAAACATTTATCTCCATAAACATGTGTCACCACTGGGAATGCAATATTACCACCTGCCTCAAAGGCTCTTACCTAGACTTCCTCATGATAATGGACCCCACTCTAGAACTGTGAGTCAGACTTCTTCTCCCTTCAGTTGCTTTTGTTACAACAACAGGAAGAACAGCTAAGGCGCCTCCCAAGCTGAGCATCCCTTGTTGGTATTTAACTGAGACAAAGAATCCCCGTGTGGGATTCTGTGATTCAGAGTGAAGAGCTGCCATTGCCCATTGTATCTTCCCTGGCAAAACAGAACCAACTTTACATCTTCTTCCAGATCAACTGTACAGAGAATCTCTCGTAAGCATCACCTGTCAATAAAGAAGCCTATGGCCAATGAGCTGAGGCAGGAAATAGGGGGTGGGACATCCGGCAGGGACAGAGAGGATTCTGGGAAATGGTTGGTAATGTGGGAGTTTCGCCCTGAAACACTGAGAAACCGTTGCAAGGAGATGAGGAGAGGAAAACAGCCTCATAGCTGAACCCAGGTTAGACTAGAAGGGATAATAAGTTAAGGGCAAGTGGAAGGATAAGCTGGAGTTTATGGCCTAAGCATTTATTAATTTATTAATTAGTCTCAGAGTTGTTATTGCTGGGAATTAAGCTGTTGGGAGGGGGAAAACAGATTTACATGCACCAGCTAGCAAATCTGCTGGGCGACTCTCTGGAATCTGCTTCTACCTAAGTGTTCAGAATGGTAGGAATAGCCCTCCCTTTATTCTACTATATTACAAAACAAGTGTACAGGCACTCCCAAGGACAGATTCACTTACCTACCATTCTATCTCTCTTCTCCATCTCTTTCTGCTTGTCAGGGAAGAAATGATCCAGAGTGATCCAAAAGGTAGAGTCAAGTCCTTTGCCATTCCTCAGTATGTTCAACAAATGTTTACAGAGTTCATAAGTGTTTGCAGGTGTCGGCTGTTGTGCTAGGTGGCAGGGATTCCACAGGCCCAGCAATCACAGACCTTCTCTGGGGTGGGGTATGTAGTCCCGTAAGCAGACAGATGCTCTTCTGCAGGGGAAATATCAGATGTTCTGTAGAACAGAGTATAGGGCAAGAAATGAATGTAGCCTTGGTCTCAAAGCATGGTGAGCTAGAATCAGGTATTGTCTCTGCTGGACTCACACATTCTGGAAGCAAGCTTGATCACAGTTTACCAGTCTGTATTTCCTCCTGTTCAACAGTGTGGATGATGCAGATTCTTGCCTTGCATAACTGCCCCCTTCTAATAGATCAGCTAACTACAAGCTGCCTACTTGACTGATCCTTAGACACTTCACACTCAGATGTGGTCTGATGGCCACAATGATTCCCCATTTAGTCACAACATGACCCTGTAAGTCTTCCCCCCTCCCCCGTTGCTTTAAATCCATTGACTAAAACTCCTCACCTGTTTGGATAATGCCTGAGATCCAATAAAGACACTGGCTGGTGGCTCTACCTTTCTTGTTCTATGTGTGGGGCTTGCACATGTGACCTATACCCCAGGGTTTGGTAGTAAATTAATTCGTTTCCAGCTTAATCACTGGAAGGGCCCTCCATCTTGAAGATACTGAGTTAAAACAGTATGTTTGGCAGGGATGCTTCCAAAGGTAGAAGTTCTCAGATGTGAGTATACAGGGGTCCAGCTGCAGGACATCTTAAGCCCTGTAAATCCAGGGTATCAGACTCAATAGGTGTAGCCTGAAACTATGCATTTCCAATAAGTTCCCAGATAATAACTGTGATAGTTTGTATATGCTTGGCTCAGGGAGTAGCACTATTAGAAGGTGTGACCCTGTTGGAATAGGTGTGGCCTTGTTGAAGTAGGTGTATCACTGTGGGTGTGGGCTATAAGACCCTCACCCTAACTACCTGGAAATCAGTCTTCTACTAGCAGCCTTCAGATGAAGATGTAGAACTCTCAGCTCCTCCTGCACCATGCCTACCTGGATGCTGCCATGCTTCCTGCCTTGATGACAATAGACTGAACCTCTGAACCTGTAAAGCCAGCCCCAATTAAATGTTGTCCTTTATAAGACTTGCCTTAGTCATGGTGTCTGTTCACAGCAGTAAAACCCTAACTAAGACAATAACCAATGGCACCAGCCTGGAGACCCCACTGAAAGATCCAAGGTCTTAGAGGAGATGAAGCCTCCTTGTTTACCATTGGGAACAAGGTCTGCAGAGCAGTAGCATCATCACCTGAGCCTCTTCCTGAAGTCTGTTAGGGATGCAGAAGCTACCGCAAAAGCACCAGGTCCTGTGCACATCAACAGTTACAAAACACCCTCTGAAGCTACGGGCTCTGGAACTTTCTGCACTTTTAGGGTCACATGGGGAAGGATTAAAAACTCATCGTGTCTAGATTCTGCTTCCAGAGATTCTTGTTGAATTGGGACAGGGTATGAAAAGCAACTGGAGGTAGTTCTACGTGTAGCACATATTGGGACTGGTTCAATATGTACCCTGCAAGGAAGTTGGCAACACAGAGAAAGGTAGGATCAGAGTCACAAGAAGCAGGATATATAAAGGCACAGTGACAAGAAGAGAAAAGTGAGCTCACTGGGCAAATGGAAATGGATTGGGTCAGCACAAAGCTCAGGGTTAGGGGTAAAAGTAAAGTTGTTCAGGGAGTGGGGAATTTTGCTATTGTTGTTGTTGTTGTTTGGGTTATTTTGGATTTTGTTTATTTTTTTTTTGAGACAGTGTTTCTCTGTATAGCCCTGGCTGTCCTGGAACTCACTCTGTAGACCAGGCTGGCCTTGAACTCAAAAATCTGCCTGCCTCTGCCTCCCAAAATGCTGGAATTACAGGCGTGCACCACCACCGCCCAGCTTGGGAGTGGGGAATTTTAAGAGCTAGTTGTGGAAGATTGTAGTGAGAGGCCAAGTTCAGACTCCATTTTAGGAATCTGATATACATTTGAACTCAGGTCACCTAACAGGCTGGTACCTAGCATTAGTTTCCAAGTTGCCCCCCACAACAAAACCCGAGCCTAGGTAATCCCCAACAAGACCAAAGTCTCCAGGTTACATCCTTAACAAGACCAGATTATTTCCCCAACAAACCTGAACCCCCAGGTTACAAGCCCACCCCCTGCCTAACGACCACCAATACAGAGAAAAACAGAAATTAAGTTTATGATATGACTCCCAGCACCAGCCAATTATATTAAAGGCCACAGTAGCTTTCCAAATAGATGCTTGCACATGTATCCTCTGCTTGCTGCTTACTGTAAAGCCTTGTCCTGATAGACATTCAGGGATCCCCCCACCACCACCAAAACCATGCTTTGTGCCGGTGGTGCATTGGAGGAGGGGAGGCCAAGTTAGCTTGAATAGGATAAAGACCCTACTATGAGTTGCATCAGATTGGCCCCTGTCTGATTTTGGCAGAATCACTAACATTTCCCTGGCACAGAAGTAGAGTCTTAGAGCTCTGGGTCTTCCCTTATAGTTGAGTGTGCCATTTTGCATTTAGGGAAATATTTTTGGCCACACAGCTACGTGCTCAGGGATATGGAGACAGTATGCCTGGGGTTTGCTTGCAAAAGGACACGATACTGATTTAATGGAAAATTGCTCATTTCAGGGTATACTGCGTTTTGTACCACAGAGGGTTCATGTAGACAACGAAGAAGCATGCTGATAATGGGAGCAGAAGATGCTAACACCCAAAGGTGCCCCTTTGGTCTGGTGATTACCTTGAGCTGAAATCAGTTGAGTTAATCAATGAAGACAACTTTTAGACCCTTTTCAGCACACACAGGGACAGACCTACAGGGATTTGCGTACCAATCCTTACTCAACCTGCACCAAAACAAACAAACAAACAAACAAACAAACACAAACTCTCCCGTTACTTTCCTGACTCCTTTCCTTCACCTTGCCCCTTATACATTAAGTGCTCTGACCTTAAGATGCATGTAAGCACCTATTCTAGCCGTCCTTGGATAAATGGATTCCTAGTGCTCCCATGGGTGTCTGCAAAGCTCGTGCTAGTAAACTTCTGTTTGTTTGTTTTTCTTATTAATTCATCATTTGTATACTCCAGGGGTGGAGTCTGCAGGATGCCCCAAGAGATACAAAGGAAAGAAATGTTTTCTTTTTCCACAGTACTCAACCAATCTATTAGCCTCGGTTTTAGCACTCTGACGTCTATTGTGTGGGTTGAATGTTTACTGAGTACAGAATGCTAAGCCCAGTGTTCTGGGAGCAGAACCCAGATCCCCCACAGCTCTGTTAACCAAACAGCTGAAAGTGGGAGCTCACAGAAGTAATGATTTTTTTTAACCCCCAAAGACCAGGAGCGTGAATGTGCTTGAAGAGTTGACAGTGCTGCTGTCTGAGAGGACCCGGTGCCATCCGACTCCACTTGAGGCCAGAGCTCGGCATCAAACGCCCTCATTCTTTCTGCAGCTGCAGGATACCCGAGGCCATGCCAGGAGCCCCAGGAATGCCAACAGGGCTCAGTCTGGGTCTCTGACACCCTGTAACGCTTTGAGAAAGAACAAGCGGGCGTTTGTCAGGGAAGACCCACAAAGATAGCACAGGACAAGGACTGAATGCCTGAAGGGAGCCAGCCCAAGGTCAAAAGGCTGCTGTGCTCACTCCCACCAGCCTGTGTGACCTCACTTGCTCTCTAGTGGGGCAGCCTGGTAGCAGGAGCAGGGTCCTGAGCCTGGGGCGTCAGCTCTAGAGGAATGGAGTTAGAGTCCTGTTAACGACAGGTAAGGAGCATTCCTTAGTCAGGTCAAGGAAACAAAGACTTTGCAAGGGAAGATAGGGCAAAAAGGAGGGAAACTTATTCCTTTTCATCTATACCCAAAATGGGGAGAGGGCTTGAAAACAGACTACAGGCCAAGGTTGGTGTGTCCTTAAGCAGAAAAAATATCAAAGCCTTTCTACATCTTATTAATCCAGGTCTTCAGTAATCCTGATGACAGTGATTTGTTCTTGACCTTTGAATGTGCGGCATGCCGTTGTAGGTGACATCACGACTGCTAATGACGTTTATGCTCCCTTCCCTGCCTTCGATTGCACTCCATATAATCACAGTGATCCAGTCTGTGGCGGTAGAGAATTATTCAACCTCAGCACGGTTTGACATTTTGGGCCACTCAGTTCTTGACGGGTAGTAGTCCTTTGCATTGTAACATAGACCATATTTGCCTAGAAGCAGCCCTGCTCCCACATGAGCTGCTAAAGGTACCTCCAGGCATGACCATACATTCTGCGCAGTTAGAATTATTCTCCTGGGAGGACCATTAGCACAGAGGAAAACCAGTTTTCATATAAAACCCTTAAATAGATCCTATGCAAAACCTTGAAGACTGACAGTCCGTTGCTTTCGGCCACTCTCTCACAGGAAAGCAGTCTCTGATGACCACCAGTCAGACCTCCACTTTCAACACCAAGTGGACTTTCCAAAGATGTAGGCATGGTCTAGCCAACTTGAGAAAGTTGTCCTGGGCATTTCTTTCCTTTTGGATTTCATTAGTGTGTGTGTGTGTGTGTGTGTGTGTGTGTGTGTGTGTGTGTGTGTTGGCTGCATTGTATGTATGTGCACAGCCTGTGTGAGACACCTGCTGAAGTCAAAAGGGTTTCAGATGCCATGGAACTGGAGTTAAGGATGGTCCTGACTGACTGTTTGATGCTGGAAATAGAACCCAGGCTCTCTGTCCTGCAACAAGTGCTCTGTAGCTTTTAGCCCCTGAGTCATTTATCTAGCCTCAGAAGTTATGTTTTTTTAAACAAACAAACAAACAAACAAACAGGATTTTTCTCAGTTAAAATGACAAGACAGGTAGCAAAATGCAATAAATGATCCTTGATTTCATCTTGGGATTTTATTTTATTTTAGAAAAAGCTGTGGAAGACACTTGAGGAACAACTTGCATGTGAACGCTACGTCAGGCAAGATGATTGCATCAATGTGGCAGAGAGAAATCTGTTCAGGGATGCTTAGAAAAAGCCAGGTTCGAGGCGGTGGGCAGGAGGGCCAGCCTGAGCTGTGTTTACTTAAGGAGGCACAGGTTGATAGGCCATGAAGGAAGAATATACTGGTGAGCCTTCTAACATGATGGACCTCAACAATACATGAAGGGGAAACAGAGGGATAGAAAGCCATTGACACTTACCAATTAGTACCTCTCGTGTGTTTTTAGAAATGGTTTTGTAGATGTAAAATGTTTACAATAAAAAGTAGAGGGAACAAAGCTAAGCTAATAATGATAACAATAATAAAATCTTTTGGTTTACCCATTATGCCCTCCTAAAGAGCAATGGGAAGCCAAAATCAATAGCTCTCTCCATTGCCCCTCGTTTACTATGTGAGATGGTCGGATCCCGCTACAGTTCTTATAAAATGTGGTTAGCTGCTCCACTCTCGATAGGGGAGACCTTTTAGTCCGTGTCCGGTGAGCCAGTGAGGCAGCAGCTTGTTAAGCTGCTAGTTGACTTCAGTCAGCTCATCTGCCATTAGTGAGCACAAACACTGTCCCCCAGTTGCCTAAAATTTTAATCTTTTTTTTTTCCAATTTTTACAATTGCCTAGAAACACTGAACTAGCAGCTCAGATGATTTGCCATATGCCAAGCACTGGATCCGATTTGTTTGTGAAGGCTGTCCCACGAACACTGGGCCTGGAAGGTGACAAATAGGAAAAGTTGAAGAGGCTCTTGCTTTAAATGCCACAGGTGAGATGGGGCAAGCCAGTGTGTGGTTAGCATCCCTGTGTGTGTGTGTATGTGTGTGTGTATCTGTGTGTGTGTATCTGTGTATCTGTGTATGTCTGTGTGTGTATGTCTGTGTGTATGTGTATGTCTGTGTGTGTATATGTGTGTGTGTATCTATGTATGTATGTGTGTGTGTGTATCTGTGTATGTGTGTGTATGTCTGTGTGTGTATGTCTGTGTGTATGTGCATGTGTGTGTATATGTGTGTGTGTATCTGTGTATCTGTGTATCTGTGTATATGTCTGTGTGTATGTGTATGTGTGTAAGTGTGTGTATGTCGGTGTGTATGTGTATGTATGTGTCTGTGTGTGTCTGTGTGTGTGTATGTATGTGTGTGTGTGTGTGTGTGTGTGTGTGTGTCAGGGGAAGCATATGAATTGTACCATCTGCCAGGATGTTAGGAGAAAGCAAGATGTGAAATTCTTAGGGAAAAGCTATGGCAGGAGAAAAGAGGAAAGGCATTTGGAGTAGCATTGGGCACAGTCTCTCAGCTCAAAAGACAGCAGAAAACATCAGTGCACCTGGTAGGTTAGAGAAAAAAAAATAATCACGAAGAAAGATGAAGTTTCAGTGTATCAGCAGAACAGTCCACGAGGCTGCAGAAAAGTTCAGAGACACTCGGCCAATAACTGCTGGTAAATACTGCAAGGACAATCCTGCTGTAGGGAGTGGCGCATGCCCTTAAGCTCAGCATTTGGGGTGTCTCTGTAAATGAGGGGGACCTGGCTTACACAGAGTTTCAGGCCATCTAGGTTACATGGTGAGACCTTTTCTCAAAAACCGAAGAAGGGAAGAGGGAAGGGGAGAGGAGGGGAATGGAGGGGAGGGGATGGGAACAGAGAGGAGGGGAGGGGAGGAGAGGAGAGAGGAGGGGAGGATAGGAGAGAGGGAAGGAAAGGGGTGAAGAGAAGGGAGGGGAGGAAAGAGGAGAGGAGGGGAGGGGAGGGAAGGGAGGGCAAGAGAAGGGGAGGGCAAAGGGAGGGGAGGGGAGGGGAGAGGAGGGGAGGGAAGGGAAGGGAAGGGAAGGGAAAGGAAGGGAAGGGAAGGGAAGAGGAGAGACAGCATGGCTGCCTAATGCTGAGAAAATACCAGATTTTTGCTAAGCTATACACTGCTTCTGATTTAGTAGCAGCCATGGAAAGAGGTCTTCTCTGTGTCATGTGGATGACAGTGTAAAGCCCTGTTCCTCTGAAGAACACCCAGCAGGAGGGGGAATTCAATTAGATCGCCAGCACGATGGTCAGTTCTGTGCCCAGACTAAGCAGAGCCGCCTTCCAGCAAGGCTTAAGAATCCCCTGTGCCTGGCTCTAGGTTCCTGCCACAGCTCACTCCAGGGACTACTGACACTAGATTGAATTTTCAAAGTACTGGGACGCTTATTAACCTTATGTCTGGCACCTCCACACACTCTGCAGTAGAAATCAACCATTCTTTGCTGAAATATAGGAAGCTCGAAACTCAAAGCCAAGGGTCACAAACCAAGACTCAAATTCTGTCTCTGGTTCCCCTTGCCTGTTCTGTTGCAAGGTAGGGAAGGCTGGCTCTGGAGTGAATTCCTCAGGGGTCCACACAGTGCTGTGACTGTGACTTGGATAGATTTAACAGATTAGACTCTTACTGAGCACTCTCCACCCACCCTTAAAGGATAAGCAAAAAGCTAGAGGCTGCAAATGAGTATAGTGCTACAGTGTTTCCCACACAAACTAGAGCAGGCGTGCATGTGTACTCATAGGTATTTCAACAGCATGCACAAGACCCACACAAGATCATGCCAAAAAAAAAAAAAATCCCCAGCATGGAGTTGGGATGAGGGCATTAACTGCCACCATTAGCCAAGACACTATTGACAATTGTTGATTGCTGGAGAAGGGAGCCAATTAACTTCACGGATCTGAAACACGAGAGGCCACCCATGTTCTGGTAGATGGTTGTAAAGCCACACACAAACAGGCCATACTAAGTGGACTTGTGACTTAAATACAAATAGACAGATCACATGAAATTGGGAGAGAAAGGGGGAAAGGCAGGAATGGAGGAGAGGTGCTTGATTGAACAGAAACACATTTATATGCATTTATGAATTTCTCAAACAATAAAAGAAATATACTTCAGTCTCAAGAATGGCTCAGGCATAGACAGGGGATTCCAGTGTGGACGGTGTGCATATGAAGTTAAGGGTCGGATAGAACAGATCTCTGTCTCTGACTGAAAAGGGACTGTGTCTGTGAAGTCACACCAAATATCAGGTGTTGTCTTCATCTTCTAGCTGAGGGTAGCTGAGGCCAGCACTTTACTGTTCCCAGTAAAATTCTCCAGAGAGTTGTCTTTCCTCAAAGTATCCATTTCAGCAAGCTCAGGAGTTCTTGGGCACGCAGCTAAGTTTTTGATTCCCTTACTCCTGTTTGCTTTAAAATGCAGCGTAGAGGAAATTGGACCCCAGTGATAATTTGGAAGGTTCGAGCTGTTGCCCTGGCAGAACTGTGCCACAATTCTCAAGTGGCAAACTTCTCTGGGTTTGGCTCAATTACCTGGAAACTGAGGGAAACTTTTGTCAGCCCCAGAGTCTTCTGTCAGTCACGGCAGGGCGAAATTCAGAAAGCTGCCCTTCCGGCTTTCCAAATTCTTCCTTTGAACCTGTCAATTGATGCCTATGCCTCAGTGTGTCCAACAAGGTTACCTAGGCTCACACAGACTGAGGGGACTTATCTCACCATCACCATTCTGTGACTCTTTGTGATAACATTTTAAGAGGGTTTTTTGGATACACATCAGCATCCCAGTGGCATACCATTGCTATGACATTCACTAGTCTTCACAGAGTCCCCACCCTTCTGGGAACTTCCCACAGACTCCACAGTGCCCGTGACATGAACTGAAAATATACACTCTCTCGGTGGGCTTACCTGGAGTCCTTTTTCACACAGCTGCTGTGTGTATTGGTTTGCTGATAACTCACATTGATATAAAAGTGGTGTAGAGATGCTACCTGGAGGGGAGAAAATAGAGGGACCGCTGGCATTTTTACCTGAGTTTGGAATGGCTATGATTGTGTGTATGGTGCGGTCAAGAAGGTCACCTCTCTTTGTTTCTTCCTTTATTTATTTGGTAATTTCATATACAAGTACTTAATTTACATAATTTCTTCCTCAGTCTAGTACTCTCTTCTTTTTGTTTTATATATGTGTGTGTATGAATTTATATGTGTGTGTGTGTATGCTTGTGTGTGTGTTAAGTCATGAATTTGAGAGATATATGTATATATCATATGTTATAGCTATATATATGATATAAAAAACACATAAATATTTTAGGAAACATAAAACATGAATAATATATAATATATAACATGTGTGATATATAACATATAACATAACATATAACATATAGCATATTAAATATTACATATTCTATATTTTATATATTTAGGAAACATATATAATATGTATAATATATTATTATATATAATATATAATATATAAATGATTCAAATGAAGTTATACTACTTGAGTATGATCTCCCCCAGGAGCTCCTGACTATCCACATGTTTTATAATATATGTTTTATGTATACATATATATATGTGTGTGTGTGTGTGTATATGTGTATAGCATATATGTAGCATATATATATGTAGCATATATATATGTAGCATATATATACATATATAATATATACACACACATATATAAAACATATAAGTATATACTTATATATGAGGGAAAGAGAAAATCTACTCTGTCCATTTACTGTTACTTGGATGTGTGTGTTTTTAGGGCTTACCACCCAATCAGGGAGCTTATCTTTGATCATAGCCATCCACTGCCTGTGGCTCTTCAGGTAAGGGTGGGGACCTGTGAGATCTGCCCATCCACATTAGCATGGGAACTGATGTCACTATGTAGGCCCTGTTCTGGCAGTCACACTGTTGATAATTCATGGATGCAACTTTCCTGTAATGGATAGAAGATACAATCTCCTAGCAGCAAATACTCTTGGCCTCTGGCTCTTACAAACTCCCCCTCCCATTCCTCCATGTCATTCCTGGAGCCTTAGATGTAGAGGCTGTGTTGGGCACCATTATCCTCTGCATTTTTGACTAGTTGTGGCTTACGGTAATGCCCTTCTGTTGCTGCAAGAAGAAGATTCTTCGAGAGATACCCGTATCTGTGGGTATGGAGATCAATATTTAGAATGTGGCTAGAAATGATACTGTAATAGAAAACCAACAATAGTAGGCTCTCTTCTCAGGTCCATGACCTTACCAGCTAACTGGTAGTTGGCTAGATTTATAGTACCAGACATGGATTATCTTCTATTCTATGGGCCTTAAGCCCAATTAAATGATTGATTAACCACAAAAATATAAGAACCAGCATTGTACCCTTGAGGAAATCCTGCTATGCAGGTCATTGCTACAGTTCACAGGCTTTATAACCAGACAAGACTATTGGTTGCACTGATTCTCTGAGAGCTTAAATAGCACATCCAGATTCTATGAGAGATAGTCACCAGAGGGGAGGCTTTGAGGTCAGCTCCAGGTCAATTCCTCAGGGCCTTGAGTCTGAAGTATGTGGTGGCTCTTACCTTCAGGTTCTGAGATACAACCAAGAGCAACAGTGATTGCCTATATTTCTTTGGGAATATCTTGGGATGCCCCCTGACCAACAACTCAAAAGGTTTCTTATGCTGGGCACTTGAGATTCTTATTAGGTAGTCAGGAGTTCTTGGGGGAGATCATACGCAAACAGAATAACTTCATTTAAATCATTTATATATGTATATAGATACTTATACATATGTCTGTTATGTATTTTTTAGTAAAATTAAATAATTTATGTCTTGGGGGTTTTTCCAATCATCTTTACTGTTTTCTATCCTTCCTTCATCCCTGTCTCTCAGTATTGCCCTCTCTTACCCATCCTCAATTAAAGTGACCTCTCCCCAAACTAATTTCTTTTTTTTTTTTTCAAGACAAGGTTTCTCTGTATAGCCCTGGCTGTCCTGGAACTCACTTTGTAGACCAGACTGGCCTTGAACTCAGAAATCCGCCTGCCTCTGCCTCCCAAGTGCTAGGATTAAAGGCATGCACCACCACTACCTGGCTACCCCAAACTAATTTCTTAACTGAGATACCATCCATTTCTATCTATCAATGGCCACTTTAAGGCAGAAAGTAGAGAGTTGTACAAAGCAGGACATCGCGAGCCATCTGTGAGTCAGGCTGACCATGACTCACAGATTCTCTTTGAAGCAAGGGCCCAGCCTATTGGCAGGTTCTTATTTTTACCAGCTCTAATTTGTTTTACTGCCATGGGATGGGGAGCATGGCACTGTGGATGGAAATAAATAGTCTCCTGAATTTTATGTGTGAGATTGTATGGGGCTATAATAATATGATTATATCTGGAACATAAATAATTATGAACCTTAATAAAACTGTCTAGGACTCTGAGCTTGCGTTTCCCCCCATAGATCCTCATTATATTTATAATAAGCTACAGTTAGATATATGGTTAGATCAAGCAAAGAGATGGGGGAAATAAAGGGCTGCCTACTATATTCTGTTAAGCTGCAACCCAGCTCTGCAAATATAATTCTGTATTATCTATCTATCTATCTATCTATCTATCTATCTATCTATCTATCCATTTATTTAGTCATTCATCATTAGAAATAGAATTTGGGTGATACTGGTATCCTATTACCCATTGAAGGAGAAGTTCCCAGGAGCCCTCAAGCAACCTCTAATTTCTCACACACAAAACAGAATAATAGTAATAAAAAAAATCCTGAGCTCCACATTAAGGTGGTGAGAGCCACTAGCTTGGATTTTGCTGTGCATTCAATATCTATGCACAATACTTGTCGTAGGGAGGTGAAACAAAATTGCTGTATGGGGTGGGGGCAGTACATAGAGCAGTTCTGAGTTCACTAGTATAGATTTGTCCAACTTCAACTTTGTGCACACTCCAAGAGACATGGGGATTGAAGGCTTAAGCTTGCTTTTAAAATTAAAGGACCGCTTGACTTGGGTCCGTGATTCTTTAAAATCTGATACCTGTCTCAGTTTTGTAGTCAGGAAAGTCCACACCGGAGTTCTATTTGTCTTCTCTACTATACAGAAACACTCTGGGAGCTCATTTCCAGAGACATTTGCTAAGTGACCATGTTATTGAAGAGCTGAGGTCTTTCTTCAGAGAAAGCCAAATGCTTAATTGATGCAGAGTCATGAAGAGGGAGGGGTTAATAGGGAAATGGGGGAGGGACCAGAACTCATTGTCTCATTCTAAGGCTGCCTCAGTGAGCCACATTAAAATCTCCTACAGTGAAAGGCAGAGTATGGTCCATGTGGAGAACCAACAAAATGGTGTGCACCTGGGAGGTTATGGGAAAAAATCGTGTGGGCCTGGGAGGTTATGGGAGCCAAGCAAATCTCTCTCCAGACAGAGAGGTGCTGGCAACTGAAGAGAAGAAGCTAGAAGAGTCCTGGGGTGACACAGAGTCCTCTGCTTGAGAGAATCAGCCGACATCTTAGACATCCGCCAGGCTCCAGTGGTGGGCTGACTTTCAGAACTTAACCAGTATTGTTACCAATGGTGTCTCTGAACCTCTGGGCACAGAGTGACTCCCTCATTTTTGCAAACTTTCCTCAGTACTTATTGCTAACCTGAGCAATAGGCAACAAGAGCTAGATTAAAGGTCTCAGAAATATACTTAGGACTCTTTGTATCCAATTATCCGTAATTTATATCCACAATAATCCAGACTAACGCTGATTTTTAGGATTTTGTGCTCCTGTTTTATTGAGATACAGAACATAGCACCCAGGGTACCTCGGGTGTGCTGATTTCTTTGAGCTGACAGACACAGGTAGGTCGTCAAGAGCTGTCACCTGCCCCCACATACTGATTGGTCTAATTTCCATTCTACTGCTGTGATAAAATGGTGACCCAAAAGCAACTTGGGAGGGAAAAGTTGATTTCACTTTATACTTCTGGGTCACAGTTCATCACTGAGGGAACTCAAGACAGGAATTCAAAGCAGGAACCTGAAGGGAAAACTACCTGGGATTCTATGTACCATTACCTGAAGTGGAAACCTATGGTTTCATTGGAATGTCAGTTATGTCAAATGATGTTTTGGTGGTGCACACAGACAAAAGGATATTTTGCTACAGCAGACACTTGAAAGGATATGTGATGTTTAGAAGGAATATAAATATGACCTCCCAGACAGTGGGACCAAGCATTGGTTCCCTTTGCTCCTCCTTGTTATTCTTTGCTGACCATGCATGACCAAGCATCGCTGAGCTTTGCTTGTGGTGACGCCAGAGAGAAACTCACCAAAGAACTTCTCGGGAGGTTCCTGGAACTTCTTGCCACTTCCACTGACTTGGGCCAGTTGGTGAGCCTCGTGGTTTCTTCTGGATTGCACCGCCATTGCTGATGCAAGTGTGGTGTCTGCAGAGTGTACTGGATTGCAGCTGCTGGTTGGTGTTTGGTGTTTGCTAGTGAACTGGACTGAGAACAACCAACATAGGAAAACCCTAAAGAATTATTTCTAAACAGGTCTACTTCTTCTGCATCCTAATATCCCTTTTCCATTACCTCTGCTGGGTAGCGAGCTAGAGGGGAGGTTGAACCCTTCTTAAAGTAGGTGAGAAAAATATACACCTGCAATTACCTCTGGCCAGAGAAAACCCACACAGCTGAGGGAGTCTTGCAGGAACTGTGGAGGGTGCTGACTGCTGGCCAGCTCACTCTGCGCCTTACATTCAGGCCATCTCCCTGGGAAATGATACCACCACCATCCATACCCAACTGGAATCTCCTTTATCCACCGTGACAAATCAAGGCAGCTGCTCACAGAAATGTGCACAGATCCACCTTATAAGGACAATTACTCAATCGAAACCCTTATCTTTTTTCTTTTTTGGGCCATGTCAAGTTGACAGTCCATTGTGGCTAGGGCAGTCTTTCTTCCCCAAATGATAGAAACTAGGCTGTTCCTTCCAGAGAATAAGCCACAAAACCCCAACCACTCACTCCTTTCTTCTTCCCCAGGCAAGAAAGAGGGGATGTGGTATGCACAGGTCTTGTCAGGCTCACCCTCTGTGTCCACCATTACACCCAGTCCTCCATCTTGTCATTTCCACAGAGTTGTTCTTCTTCATGGAAGCTAAGTAAAAAAAACATTCTCACCAGGTACTTAGGTTGTCATGTCTAAAATGCACAAAGCTTTATTTAAGTTAATTTATTTTGTTTTTGTTTTATTAATTTCTTTCCTTGCAGGAGTTGGCTGTGGATTTCTTGGTATGTAAGAGAAAGTATCTTCTTTTAGGTCCACTAAGACTCATAGCTTCCTAATCGAAACTGGCCTGGGCCTAGTCTCTGTCTCTGTCTCTCTCTGTGTGTGTGTGTGTGTGTGTCTCTGTCTTTCTCTCTCTCTCTCTCTCTCTCTCTCTCTCTCTCTCTCTCTCTCTCTCTCTGTGTGTGTGTGTGTGTGTGTGTGTGCGTGTGCGCGCGCGCGCGCGCGCGCGCGTCTCTCTCTCCAATATTTACTTATTTATTTATTTTATGTATGAGTGTTCTATTTGCCTGTACACCTGCATGCCAGAAGAGGGCATCAGATCCTATTACAGACGGTTGTGAGCCACCATGTAGTTGCTGGGAATTGAACTCAGGACCTCTGGAAGAGCAGCCAGTGCTCTTTACCTCTGAGCTATCTGTAGCCCCATTTCTCACTTCTGCTATCGGATTAGCTGGACTCATTTTCGCTCCCAGTTAATTTCAGATTTGCTAAGAAAGTCCTCATTCAGCCTCAGGCATTCAGTTAGCTTAACCTGCTACCCTGGCAGCCAGCAGCCAGGCTACATAGGAATTTCAGTAGCTTTTCACCACGAGACAGCCACTCCTTCAAACCCTTTTCTTGCACTTCAGGATGACTTCCCTGAGTCCTGGCATTGTCTTCAGATAAGTAGTTTTTCATCTCAGTAACCTGAGGATTGAGCCTAGTACCTGGACTAGTATAAAAACAAAAACAAAAAACAAATACCTGCCGGATAAATCAATAGAAGACTAAGTGAGCAAAGAAAAGCAAGGTCTGCCTTAGTGGATACATGTCCTCTCAAAGCATAGTTAGTGGGAAGTGCATTGCTTTGGGATGGAATCCCCACCCAGGTTAATGGAAACAAACAATCTTAGCTTCGAAGTTCAAGGATTCATTGTTTAAAGATAACATTCTCTAGTTATTTATCTGTAGCTACCTTGAAAAGCTTATTAACCACTGGGGGCTACAGTATAACCGTGCTGTATCTGTTTCAGACTCTAATGCGTGTCTGCCATCTACTGGTTATACGGATAGGACTGTGAAATCTGCATCTCCTTTTATCTGCATGTCCATTTTCTCTGGAATTTTCTGAGTTGTTGAAGCCAGGAGGGGCTTAGAGTCCAACAAGCCCATCGATTTCATTTTCTAGCCATTTCCCATGGAGTGTAAACAACCGTAAAAAGGTTTTGTTACTAACTGACAGAGCAAACTATGTTTCAGGTCTCAGTAACTCTGGACGCCAACAGATGCACATCTGGAGAATTGTACTGATGTCAACTGTTCTGAGGGGAACAGTGAGACTGAGCCTTGTTCCCGGTTACATGCCAGGAATCTCTTACTCCTCCAGAAAGCTCCTCATATCCCAGAAAGCAGATCTGTTATTTTGTCCAAGGATTTCCTGGATCAGAAAACAGCTGTAAAAAGATCTCAAGAGCAGAAGAGACTTGGAATTTGCACCAAAATTTTTCGGCAAAGATGTGTGGGATGTGTGCTGGCGTACCATGAGCGCTCAAAACATCAGCAAACATAGCAGCCGTTCCTATTCCAAAATGCTACGGTCTCATATGGAAAAACTGACAAACTGTATTTGAAAGAGCCAGGAGCCAGAACACTCATCCGAATAGCCAGCCCTGCAGAAAGCATTCCAGGAAGATCTCAGAAGTGAGCCTGGCAGAATCAGCTGTGGGAACATCAAGTTTTGCAACAGGCACATGTTTTAATTTTTTTAGCTACCTCTTGAGACTGGCTTCAGCCATAGTCATCCTTTTATTGTGGTGGGTTGCCTGGAAAGTGCCATTTAACATTCCTGAGAGCGCTGCAGAGTCAAATCAAATCAAAACATCTTAATACCTGCTGGCAAGAGTCCTGGCCTGTGACTCTCAAAAGCAAAATGCTTCAAAAATAAAGAAAAGGAGATGGAGCTACTCCTAGAATCCCCCAGAAACAATTCTCTGAACCAAGGGCTCCGAACCTATTGAAGAACTATTAAGGACATACGAGACAGTCATTTGGGTCTGAGACTTGAAAAAGAAGCAACTTTTCCCAAGATTCTTCTCTGAAGCAATTGTTGTCCTGGTACAGATAAATGCTATAGGGTCCTAAAATATAATAACAAGGGACAGTTCTTGTGTGTGTGTGTGTGTGTGTGTGTGTGTGTGTGTGTGTGTGTGCTCCCTATCCCCACCATCAATCCCCAGAGAGAGGTCACTGTTGAGCCTGAATCCCTGTGGACTCTGTATCTTAATCTAGTGCCTGTGGTCACAACCAATGGCTGTTTCTAGATATCAGACTGATTATTAGATACCAGAGAGACTGAGACAGAGACAGAGAGACAGGGCCCTTTTATTCTGAATCTCAGTGCCTGCTTCAAAGGAGAGCTCAGAGATCTGGATGAATCAATCACTCATGACCAGGGGGAGACTTTTAAGATTTGGCCATCATGCGGGGCTGGAGAGATGGCTCAGCAATTGGGAGCACTTGCTGCTCTTCCAGAGGACCTGGGTTCAATTCCCAGCACCCACATGGCAGCTCACAAGTGTCTGTAACTTCTGTTCCACAGATGAATGCAGGCAAAAACACCAGTGCATAAAATAAAATAAAAATAAAAGATTTGACTATTCCTCTTTCCCTATAAGGGAAGAGCTCAGAGTTCTTGGAAATTTGGAACTATAAATTAACTTTGGATGTCTTGGATAGACTGTAAACAGTGCTAATGTAGGAGTTCATTCTGCTGCAAGAGAGGCATAAAGCAGTCAGCCTTTCTGCCCCCTGCCCTCCTGTCTACATCAAGTAGATTTGGAGGATCTGGTACCTGGTATCCCCCACAAGCCTTCTACTAATTCCAGTCTGCCAGCACATTCCACTCAGGCCTGTTGCAAGATATATTGACCCCAGGTCCATTTTTATCATTCCCTGGCTCATAGTGTTATCTTGCCATCCATCCATCAGCATAAAACAGATCAAACTAAATACGTAGACTTTACTGGAGATGTCAGATTCCAGGAAGTTATTGACTGGTGTCCTCCATTCTCAGTCCTACAGGTGAGATGTACGTGGTGGTGGAATTACCATGCTGGAAACTACGTAAAGACCACACATTTACAGATCTTGGCACGTACCTCAAATCATTTTTTGCTTAAACTCTGACTTGATTTAGTCTCACTTCAAATGATTTTTTTTTTTATAGAAAGTCTCATCTTGTATTCATTCTCAATGATTATCTATAACAGTTTCAGACCAAAGCCATAAAAATCCAGTTCCCACATGCCCAGGAAGACTTAAATGTGAGGGCTCTGCCCTCAGATTCACTGGGCTCAACTTTGCGTCTTCCAGACTAGAAGACCAACACAGATGGTAAATAACAGACCTGCTAACTCAGGGGTGGCATTTAGCTGTAGACCATATTACACGAGGCCCTGGGTTCAACTCGCAGCCCACAATAGGGAAAAAAGGAGGCAATACACAAAGTTCATTTATCAGTGTTGTGCATGCTAAATTATATTGTTTCCCAAATATACAAAGTCTTTATTTTTATGCATAGCAGGCTATTCCACACATACTAGCTTGGTAAGTCATGGTTACTGTAAAGTGTAGGTAGCACTATCTCCATTTTGAAAATAGATGGCTCTCCTGGAGACGCCTCCCCAAGTTGCCTTGCCATAACTCAGCTCTTGATAGTCTCATTAAAACAAAATAAAACAAACAAAAACACACAAAAAAACAAAAAACCCAAACCTCCACCGAGGCTCAGGCTTCTGATTCTGCCTTTCTTTGTTTTGTGTTTTGGTTTTTCAACACAGGATCTTTCTGTGTAGCCCTCACTGTCCTGAAACTCACTCTGTAGACCAGGCTGGCTTCCTACTCGAAGATCCTCCTGCCACGATCAAAGCCTTGGTTGGCATTCCCCGGTCTTGGGTGATTTCTCCATCTGTATTAACTCCCTATATCACAAACACCAACATCCCTGGGCTCTTCCTCTCCAGTGAACCAGTCATGCCAAACTTTTGCCAGATGTTTCCATTGTCCTTTTCGGGAGTCTTCTGTCACCCAGAACATCAAAATCCAGACACCTCACAACTTTTATCCTTCTGGGTGACTCATCCAGGAATTGCTAACTGCCGCTCTCAGCTTTCAGGATTCTTGGGATGAGCCCTTCAAGTCCCTGTGAACCACCAAACCCTCAACTTCCGAGTTCCTTCTGGGCAGTCTCATTTACATCCGGGTCCTGCAGTGAGTCTCCAGTCTGCCCTACTCCCTGCTCCAATTCCTTTTCATTACATCTCAGCCTCCCTCGCACACGACAACAACTCAGCCAAGGTTGGTGAGCATTCTTGTGGAAGCCAAGAGAACGAGCAGATAGTTGTGATTCCGTGCTCGCAATCAGTATCCATACAAATCACTGTCAAGAAATCCAGCGTTTCCTGTCTCCATGTAGGGATTCCGTATTCTCTCCACCTTCCTCCATCTTCCAACCTCACCAAATCCCTCAATACTGAAGAGGGAAAGCCATCAACTCTAACTTCACAGAGAAGAAAGAGGCTTCTGAGGGAACCAACTGCTTCCTCACAACCCATCCACAGAGATGCACACATAGCCCTTTCCCTGGCTTGTCTCCTTCCGTGACGAAAAGGGTATTCTTCTCCCCAACCTTCCCTCTCTCCCAATCCCTTGCTCTACTACACAAGAAAAGGCTCTTGCTTTAGAAATAATCCCCTCTCCCCCACCTCAAATATCCCATTTGCCATGGGCTCTCTCCCATCAGCACAGAAATGTACTAAAACATTCTCGTCACTTAAATGCAAAACAAGGCTGAAAGCTGTATTTGCCTATTCCTGCTTCACAAAGGAGGTTCTGAGGAAGGATGAAGGGCAGGCTCTCCTCTGAGAACACAGCAGCCACCAACACTGTTCACTTTGGCGCCGTGTGTTCTGAAGCATCGGAACCTACCTACATATGAAGGTTACTCATGTGTAATCTGTTCAGTGTGTGCTGCATAGAGGACTGGATTCATTTATTGGTAAGTCAACTCCACCTATTGATACTCCCAAAATCCATTTTCCTAAGGACCCAAATGATAACGAGAAGTGGTTGGGTGTGTCTAGTCCGTGGTCTGGAGGCTAATTTGTCATCAGCAATGATATACCACCTTCCCGGCTTCTCATCTTCTCCCCTAGCCTCACCTCCACATCTTGCCAGCCATGCAGATGCCAGACCCCAACTAGTTGGACATCTTCGATTGCTGAGGGAAGATGCCACAGAAATAGCCGCTCAATTTAGCCATCATTATAGGACTCTAACTCCCTGCCTGTGCTGGCAAAAAACTGTAGTGTGGACAGAGTCTAGTAAGAGGTGGGGGGAATAGTGTGTGTGTGTGTTGGGGGGATGGTGGGGGGGAAGTTAATCATCTTAGGGGAAGACTTGGAGATCCAAGGGAAAGTGCCATGCAACCAAGGATCCCCACACAGAAGAAAGCACAGGGTGTTTGATGTTATGACAGGAAAGAGAACTGGGGGTGGAGAGGAAGTCAGAGGAGAGGCAGTCTTGTATGAAAGACAAAGAGAAGCTGTTCTCTGCTTGTCAAAAAAGAAAGAAAGAAAAGAAAGAAAGGAAGGAAGGAAGGAAGGAAGGAAGGAAGGAAGGAAGGAAGAGAGAGAGAGAGAAAGAAAGAAAGAAAGAAAGAAAGAAAGAAAGAAAGAAAGAAAGAAAGAAAGAAAGAAAGAAAAAGGTGCTGTGGGTACAGAGATTATACATCTGCGCTCAGTCCTGATTAAAAAAAAGCAACACAGGGTTAAAGTAAATAGAAAAAGAAAACACCCGAGAGACTAATATTCAAAAGTTATTTTCACCTTTGCATTTTTAACAAAGGAGTAATTGAAAATACTGACATAAAATTCAATTTGAAAATCAGTCCATCAACTCCTGGCTTTGGGGCTAAGCAGCTAGCAATGTTGCATAAGTGGTTCATGCCTTCCTTACTTATGGAATTATGAAGATTGGATACTTATTCTCAAACTGTGGGTTATATTGCATTAGGAAACCGGTACTTCAATAGGAGAGGTTACCCAGGAGATGGGCTGACACACCGGCATAGCTTTGAGTGAGGGCAGAGATGGCATAGAAGCGCTGAGCCTTCTCAGTGACTTCTTCTATAAAACAGAATGAGCTGAGGAGAAAACACAGCTGGGAACCATTCATATTATGTAGTCAGGGCAGCTGAGAGAAGAGGTGAGGAATTAAAAAAAAATTTTTTTTTGCTAAAGTAGAATTACATCTCTTCCAATTCTTCCCCCCACCCCAGCACCTTCCATGTCTGCTTTTCCAAATGATAACCTTCTTATTTGATTATTATTGTTATATACATATATGTATATGAGCAGAAATATTTAAATACAATCTGCTGAGTCCCTTTTAGTTGTTCATGTACATATGGTTTCAGGGATGACCACTTCGTATTGGACAACCAATAAGGAGGTTCATCACTGGGGAAGCTAATTCTCCCTCTTCCAGGTGTCATAGCTGTCTGTAGTTCTTTGTCTATGGATAGGACCCCACCAGAAATTCCCCCCTTCTGGCTTAGTATGCCTGTTGATGTTATCATTTCCCAACTGTTTCTGACAGCCGTTTCTAAGGAGAGGCTGTGTCACGGCAGACTTCCTGGTGTTCTGGCTCTTATAGTCTTTCTGACTCCTCTCCTGCAATGGTCCCTGAACCCTAAGTGCAGGAGCTGTGATGTAGATGTGTTTGTCTGTCGGGGCTGGGCGCCACCACCTGTTGATCTCTGCATTGTGTCCAGTTATGGGCATTTTGTGATCTCCAACTTCAGTAGAGAGACACTTCTTTGGTGAGGGGTGGTAGCTGTGCTTACCTGTGGGTATAAAGGATAAGGTTTAGCATGCTGTTTGGAATTACGGTGTGTAGTTTTATGTGCACTTAAGTTAAAATCAAGTGTGAAGAAAAGGGCGGTAATAGCTATCAGAAACAAGGTTTGGGGGATGCTCTGGGAAGTCTGCTCCTTTATGCCAACACACATCTTCAGATAAATAGTGAAGAGGAGAAAAGGGGCTTTTTAATGACAATGGAAAAGGTTGAATCACTAGGGGCAATGGCAACGTTGGAATGGCAGCCAGTCAGCAATCAGAGGAGGAAACTCTCTCCAGCGCATGGGTAGCAGCTGGACTAGGAAGCAATGCATGGTGGAGAAGTCGGGACCTTGCTTCCAAGCCTTATAGGGTGTGAGTCTTCATCAGAGTCATCACTAACCATGATAGACAAGAGGATGACTGTAGAATTAATTAATTTATTAATTAATCCCATCGGCGTGGTTACTCACCTCAATGGTTTGTGTTCCTGAATCATACACACACACACACACACACACACACACACACGCACGCACACACGCACGCACAGCCTTTATATTTTAATATACCTTAAACAGCACAGAAGCTGGGCCACTGCCTAGCCTCCGTGCTGTTAATCCTGAATTATTACTTACTAATGTCTGTGTTCCATCTTGGTTGCTCAGGACCCATTTGTGCAGCCCTCTGGGCCTTACTTCTTTAGCCCAGAGCCCAGGGTGGCCCCCTTGGTGCTCTACCACTTTGCAGCCTTTCTGTCTCTCCTCTGCCCACACTCTCCAGCAAGCATGGCAGATCCTCCTCCTCCTCTCTCCTCCCAGTCCCATGTCCAGGAGACTGGGGGGGGGGGGGATGAGGGGTGGGGGGGGAATACTAAAATCCTGCCTCTGTCAATCCTCCCCTGCTATGGGCTGTTGGCATCTTTATTTACCAATCAGAACAATAGGGGCGGGTTCCCGGAAGCTACTCTCAGATCTTCTCAAGTATACAGTGTTTGGGGGAACAAATAGTATTAGAATACAAGCAGCTACAAAGGACTCGGTAAAGACAATTGCACTAGCTTGCAGCGTCTTTAAGGCAACAGGATTTACCAAATATAAGTAAGGGTGTAGACTTCAAGCTATGGTTATCTTGAATTATTCAGGTAGACCCAAGCTATGACTATATCTCTATCTCTATCTCTATATCTATATCTAGATATATAGATATATAGATAGAGATATATCTATATATGTCATTTGATGTAGAGAACCATTCCTGACTTCGGGCAGACAAGAGATGCACAGTATAAGATGGTTACAGAGATGCTATAATGCTATAATGCTGGCTTTGAAGACAGGTAGGGCGTTCTGTTAGTCAAGAAATGCGGGTGCCATGAACCTCCAAAGGCTAGAAAACACACACACACAAAAACATTCTTTCTACTGGCCCATGCGATATGATTAATATTCCAGAATAAGAGGTTTTACTGTCAGAAAAAAAAAAGAAATTAAGGACACATTGGACCAAACAAAGCAAAATCAAGCAGATTTATTTGTTATAAGACCTATGTGTTTGGGTTTTCTCTCATGCCCTGTGATTCAGAGGTAGGAGTTAACCTTGTAAGACCTCGCTGTTCAGGCTGGAAATATTCTCTAAATATCACCACAAATCACATCATACCTGAAGTATAATAGGTTTTTGGATAGACATTTGACTCTTTAGTGAGCACCGGAATTTTCATGATGATTGACTGAAGTCCACCAAGCTTCTTCATCAGGAAAGGCAAATGGGTTCTCTGAACCCTGGTTTCCTCCAAGTCAGCGAACTCCTCAGGTCAGCAAAACGTTTGCAGGTGGTAGACCAGCTTCTTCGACCCAGAGCTCAGTGCCAGCCCTCTGAAGAGAGGCCGAGTGCTTGCTTCCTCATGCATAATTTACTCCACACTTCTGACATTTTTAACTGTCTGACTGTTTTCCTCTTGGAGGGAAAGAAAATTTTAAACGGAAGGAATTTGAGGAGACTCTAGTTAGAACCCTGCAGTCACTCAAAAGACCCAGGCTTGACATTGGATAAGAGCAATTGTCTTCTACAAGAACCCTCGACAGAAACACAAGAGAAGGCTGACTAAGGTCAGCTGACCGCAGGAAGCTCTAAGGAGCATTCAAGGTCTTTGGCTCTCTTCTCCTTACTTCTGGGACTTTAAAATTATTTCTTTGAACCTAGTCCCTGTTGAATAACTACTGGACCAATCCAATTTTTCAGAAGAAGAGTGTCAATGAAATTGGTGAAGTGACAAGCTATCTGACACTTTCTTTCACCATGACTGCCTCTTTAACTGCATCGATTGGCCAATGTGTCTTGTATTGTGTGTGTGTGTGTGTGTGTGTGTGTGTGTGCGTGTGCGTGTGCGTGTGCATGTGCATGTGTGTGCGTGCCATACATGTTCAGGTCTCTGAGAGACCAGGAAAAGGTGTGCTGGATTCCCTGGAAATATAGTTACAATTAGTTGTGAGCCCCACCAGTGTGGGTACTAGGAACCAAACTCAGATTTTCAGGAAGAGCATTAAGTGTTCTTAACTGCTGAGCCACCTCTCCAGCCCTTCATCTTCTTTTAAATACAACTTAAGGGATACACGGATTTTCTTCCCTTAGCATTTCTCCCGTTCTCTGAGTGTATTTCTTTAATAAGAACCACACTTTTCAAAATGGCCCTCCGAAGTCCTTCACCAAATCCTTCAAAGCAACTCTGGTTTGGAATTGCCTGTGCTCTGCGTTCCGGCTGGTGTTTGATGGTTATTGTCAGCACGACAGGATCCAGAACTACCTGAGTGAGGGGCCTCTCAGCTTGCTCGCAGGAAATTATCTCGACTGTATGAATTGATATGGACAGAACTGTCTCCATTGTGGATAGGATGGGACCCATTTCTTAGGGACTAAGTCCCTAAAATGTATAAAATGGAGATGTATAAAATGGAGAAAGTGTGTTGACCAGTTAGTTTGCCACCTTTGCCTCTCAGCATGCAGATTCACTATATCAGCCGCTTCAAGCTCTACCCCCCACGCCCTCCCCACCCCACCCCCCTGTACTGTGAGTTCCCGATCATGGCGGCATGTCTCCCAAACTGTGAACATGAAGAAATGCTTTTTCCATTATATTCCCTCTGTCAGAATGTCTTAGCCCAGCAGCAGCAAAAGACCTAAGACAGGCAGTCACAATATAGAAGACAGTCCTCGGAGGCCTTGCTGTTGTTCTCTGTGATTTTGGTGCCAGCTGTCCGGAAGCTTGTCTCTACAATATGATAGCATAATTGCAGGCTACCACTGTCCGTCTTATTCATTGTGAGTAGCCTGGTCCCTCTAGCAAGCTTCTTGTCAGGCAGAGCCTTCTGGGTGAACTGTTTGTTGTCATCCTAACAATTCGTGTAATAACATTACAGTTTTAGCCCTGGCCCAAGAAGGTTCTTTAGTTTTCCAGAGAGTGAATATGAGACAAACAGGAGTCATGTAGAGCACACGTCAGGGGCGAGGCCTCACAGGAGAGAGACAGGTGGGGCTGGACAGGGGAGATCAGGTGCCAATGCTGGGATGCTGGAGCCTGGACCTGATGCTCTGCCTACCCCGTCCTTTTCAGGACCATTGTAGGGATGGCGAGCTCCCCGAGAACCTGCTGAGGGAAGCTGACCAGCTAGTGGGGGAAGGTCCTTGCTCAGAAGGCACGCAGGCCATGAACCTGTGGAGGAAGCCTGGCCGGGCGGAAGGGTCTTTGGTCCGGTCTGGCGGCTAGAAATGCCGAGGCCCATTTCACTGCTCCTACACGGAGGGTTTTGATAAGAAGAGACAGTCCATGGTTTCAAAGCTTTATTATAGGAAAGTAAGAAGAGGAAAAGAGATAGAGAACTAAAGAGAAAAAGAAAAGATAGAGGGGTGAGAGCTGGCCATGACCATGTGGAAAGAGGGGAGAAGAATGGGGAGAAAGGGGGAAGAGAGGGGACAAGAGTGGAAGGGCAAGAGAGAAAAAGCAAGAGAGCTAGGAGGGGCCTGGCGGTCCCTTATAGTGGGCTGCGTTACCTGACTGTTTCCAGGTAACTGTGGGGCGGGGTAGCTGGCTGTAGCCAGGCGACTGTGGGGGGTGGAGTCCAGCCAGAACACTAGGGGCCTGGCCCCACGTGACTGATGGCCACAGGGTTATGTCCAGCAGGACCCTACCCATGAAATGCTGCTCTTATTCACGATGGGCCTTCCCACCTCGATTAACACAGTCTAGGCGTTCTGTCACAGATGGGTGTCCATTGCCACGGTGATTCTAGACTGCATCAAAAGGACACAGTTATCCATCACATCTGGCAAGTATCCCATTTGCTTGAAAGGACTGCTTTTGTTTATTTTAGTGATGGATGGGTCTATGAGAGGCAATCAGGCTAATTTTCTTAGTATGTTTCTCAAATTGTCTACATTTGTGGTCATTTTTAACCTGTTCTCTCTCCCTCCCTCCCTCACCCCCCCTCTCTCTCTGTCTCTCTCTCTCTCTCTCTAGATCTGTTTTGTGTATATGTAAGTACACAGTAGCCTTCTTCAGACACACCAGAAGAGTGCATCAGATCCCATTACAGATGGTTGTGAGCCGCCATGTGGTTGCTGGGAATTAAATTAAGCAATGCTTTGAGTGTGTGTGTGTGTGTGTTAGTGTGTGCTTTACATATTATATTTACCTCACTATGAAATAGCTCTGTACTTGTGCCTTCAAAATCACTTTTATTTTACAATAGTTAGATCAGCTGTCTTTGGATTATACTTGCATTAATGCCTCTTTTTCCATATATTTTTCTGGTTGTCTGGTTTTTTGTAAGAAGCATATCACAGGATCCTGACTTTTCTCTGCATACATAGTAATAATTTGTCATTTTAGTTGGACCACTGAATTCATGAATGCCTCGTGTCATTACTGAAACATTTTGTATTCAACATAACCTCAGATGATCTGTTGTGCTTTTGCCTTCTTTTAATTCTTCTGACTCCGTTTTCTTCTATCTATATTCCTCTTAGTTTTGAGATAGGACCTCACGGAGCCCAGGCTGACCTCTGAATTGCTATGTTGCTTCAGATGACCATGGACTCCTGAGCATCCTTTGTCTCTCTCCCCTGCTGGGGTAACCGGCAGCACCTCCACTTACTGCAGTGCTGGGGACTCCACCCAGACCCAATGCTCAACTGATGCTAGGCAGGCATCACTCTACCAACAGAGCCACATCCCCAGGGCCACACCCCCAGGGCCACATCCCCATGGTCACACCCCCATGCCCACACCCCATGGCCACACCCCCATAGCCACACCCCAGGCCCACACCCCCAGGCCCACACCCCATGGTCACATCCCCAGGGCCACACCTCCATGGTCACTCCCCATGCCCTTATCCCCAGTGCGGTCCCATATTTTAAGTTGCCTGTATGCTTTCTCCCTTAAGAGGGGTGTGGTGCTCTTAGGTACTTTGAGATGGACCACTCTTTCACTGCTGCTCAGACGTGCTGCCTTCCCTGTTATGCTCTCAGGGGTCATCACTTCCTCCATGTTTGCAAACAACACGAGGTTTTCTAATTTTACTTAGTGGGATTTCCCCCCCCCCCACTATGTCCACTGAAAGTGATTTTCTTTTCTTATATTTCTTTCTTTTTTTCCTTGTTTTGTTTCCCTCTGGGGTCATTTCCTGGCACTCTTTTCTTCAGGAAACATTCTTTCAGGCTTCCTTTTGGCAGAGAGCTTCAGCAATGAGTTTTCCCGTTTGCGTTTGTCTCATCCTACCATTTATGTTGCTTCGTGGGTTATTTCTTGTGTGTGTGTGTGTGTGTGTGTGTATCTGTCTGTTTCTCTGTTTCTGTGTGTGTGTGTGTGTGTCTGTCTGTGTGTCTGTGTCTGTATGTCTCTGTGTGTCTGTGTGTCTGTCTCTGTGTCTGTCTGTGTGCCTGTATGTCTGTCTCTGTGTATGTCTGTGTGTCTGTCTGTGTGTATCTGTGTGCCTATCTGTGTGTCTTTGTCTGTGTGTGTCTGTCTGTGTGTGTGTGTGTGTCTGTCTATGTGTGTATCTGTCTATCTGTGTCTATGTGTCTGTCTGTGTCTGTGTGTCTATCTGTCTGTGTGTGTGTGTCTGTCTGTCTGTCTGTATGTCTGTGTCTATTTAGAGGTGTGCATGTACATGTGTGTATATCTCTGAAGAGGCCAGAGGTCAGGGTCAGATGTCTTAATTGCTCTCCACCCTGTTTCTTTGAGATTGAGTCTCTCATTGAACCTGGAGCTCACCAACTTGCCTAGACTGGATGGTCAGCAAGCTCACATGAACCTCCTAGCTCTGTCCCCACAGCCCTGGGACTACAGACACATGCTGCCCACTCAGCTTCTTCAAGAGCGCTGGGTTTCACACTCTGGCCCTCACACTTATCTGGCCAGTGCTTTGCCTGCCGAGCCATCTCTTGTCTTTCTGTATATTTCTGTAGTCATCTCCTTCCGGCACTACAGAGATATACTCATCATCCTTTTGAATTCCCGCATTTGGCATTTCTGTTGAAAAGTCAGCAGTCAATCTTTGTTTAGAAGGAGAGCGTCTTTGATATGGAAATTTTAAATAGTCCCCCCCTCCCCACTTTGCATTGCTTTTATAAGTTTGAATATACTGCACTTCTTGACTCTCTTGTTCCAGTAAATCTGTTTATCTTGAAAGGGGCCAGTTCTGGTGAACTCCCAAGACTACAGCCAAGCTGGACAGAGCATGAGCGGCCAGGGCAGTTCCCACTGCCTGCTTCTAGAGTGACCACCATCTTGTGAGGCTGAATCTTCCCTTGAATTGAACTGATAGACAACAGTTGGGTCAGAGAATTGAAGAATCAGTATCAAACATTCATTCATTTTTCCACAGGAGACTTCCATTTGGATACTCTGGTTTTTCCTCGAACCCAAAATTCACTTCTAACTCTCCCAACCAAAATCTGTAATTAGATGATGCCAAACCCGATATAAGAGGTTGACAATGCTGTTGCTTTCTCCGGAGCATTTTTGGGCCAAACTGTAATTGTTTCATAGCCCTATGTGTTTCTCGCGGGCTCATTCTCTCCCCGTGACATTACTCGATCATAGCTATGCTTTTTGTTTATTTAGTTGGTTGGGTTTTTTTGTTGTTGTTGTTTTTTGGTTTTGGGGGTTTTTTGTTTTGTTTTTGTTTTTTTCGAGACAGGGTTTCACTGTGTAGCTCTGGCTATCCTGGAACTCACTCTGTAGACCAGGCCAGCTTCAAACTCAGAAATCCGCCTGCCTCTGCCTCCTAAATGCTGGGATTAAATGCGTGCACCACCACCACCCAGCTTCATCATAGCTATGGATAATATTGATGATAATAATCCTACACCTAGCTGAATCCCAAAACTGAGTATCACCACAGCATGCCAGATTTGGAGCTTCGGGCCAATCCTACCCTGCATTTCTTCCACACTCCCCAAAGAAAACACTGAAATGTGGGCTCTCCTCCCCTGACCTAAACTGTGGAAGCAACTTTGGAAAGAGTTGGTCATCCCCAACATGGCCAAGAAGCCTTTCCCAGACAAACAGCTCCTTGGCCTGGGCTCTTGCCCTGCAGCCAACTCCTGGGAAGAAGGAAGTTAGAGTTTTCACTTAACTATGAAAATGCAGCATTTCCCATAAATATATTAATAACCTTCAATGGTAGGTAAAGATTATTAGGGCATTATAAATAAACTCAATGTCCAATTATCAAACACCCAAAGACAGCTCAAAGACAGTGTATACAAGTTGCATTATGCAAACATTCAACTTATGTGTATGAAAAGTTATCCTTATAATGAATAAGAGGAGGTATTCAGAGCATTGTATAAAATAAACCACCAAAAGTGTCACACACACACATACACACACACACACACAGAAAGAGAGAGAGAGAGAGACAGACAGACAGACACCTGGAGACACATGTATCAAAATGCTCACAATTATTATTTTCTTTTTTTTAAGCTGACTACGTTAAGGTGTGCTCACCTTTTTATCATGGGTTAATTTTTTCTTTTCTTTCGAAACCACCACACAAAATGCAAATACCAAGAAGCCTTTGGCTTCAACAGCGCATAAGTCTGCTCATTAATTCGCTCCCCATCTGAGTGATAGCAAGTAGCCCATTCTCTTCATAATGAGCTATTTCATTTTTTTTCTCTAGGATGGGCATAATCTTAAATTCATCTTAATCAATTTCTCAAAATTAAACGGCAACAAGGCCTACTTCCCTCTGGCTTGTTACAAGTGCTATCAGCAAGTCTCTAATGAGCAATACCGTTTAACACATGCAAAGAGAAGGATGCCTGGAAAATAACAATTGAGCGGCTGGCCGGGCCTCCCAGAGCTACTATAGGGCCTTAGAGAGTCACCGCTGAGTCCACGTCAGCCAAGAGGCTCATACGTGACAAGCAGTCCGTGCCCTGCTGTAAGGCATGACAGGCGGCCATATGAAACACTTTCATTTGTATCGGTTATCCAGGACCACAATGCTACTCCATCTGTGTTTAGCAAAAGCTAAGCAGTGAATGAAATTAAAACAGAACCTGCGCTTGGTGGAATAAGCGGTCCTTGGGTGGATGCAATGGTTGATGTATCCGATGTATCCGGTGGTTCATCAAAACAAAGGCTAAAGTTTGCGGAAGACACAAAAGGCAACAAAGACAAAGAGGTGATAGTTAGGTGTGGGTGGCTGACAAGCCTATTAGCAATCAAGCATTTCCACCCTCCAGCCATGAGGGATCTGCGGGCAGTCGCTTACATCATCACCACCACCACAGCCAGGTACATCAAGTACAACACAGAACAGGTCTCAGCCACGCCAGATCTCTGTGGTTCCCTCTCGGTCTTGTATGTTCTCGGTCTCCCAGCATCTCTGTCTCTGCCTGTGCCTGTCTCTGTCTCTGTCTCTCTCTCTCCCTCTGAGAGACATTACACTTTCCCTTCAGCGCTTGGCAGCCTCTCTCATGACAGCCACATGGCCACCCAGGGGTCTGTCACATAGCCATTCTACAGAATGCAATTTCATTAGGCACTTCAGGACTCGCAGAGCCTGGTGTTTACGAAATGAATTGCATCTGTAGCCAGAATATTAATGACTGCTATCGCACTTAGGCCCTGATAATTCTCCAGCGAGTCATTCCACAGAAGTTGTTCTTTAAAGACAGACAATGAAAAAAAAAAGGGCCTCGTTTCAAAGTTAGATAATTTCCCCTCTTATGTTTTTTTTTTTTTTTTTTTTTTTTTTTTTTAGCAAGCTCTATTTTCTGTCAGAATGTCTACTTTGAAGTGCAATGTCCTTTCTACTTATCAGCTACAGGGCACCCCAGAACACATAAAATCCCTACACCTAATCTTCTTAACTAAGTTTTTAAAGGGTATTCTAATGCCCTACCTGAATTGGGGTAAAAGAAAGATACTTACTTTGACCTGAGTGAGGTTGTACATACCTAAGACAGAGGCAGGAGACTCATTGCAGGTTCAAGATCATCTTTTCCTGTAGTGAGACTAGCACTTTTTCTCTTTTTTTTTAAAGTATAGAATAGAGTTTATTCAGGACATGGGGAGGGGAGTTAAGAGGGTAGTAGAGACACAAAAAGGCAGAGAGAGAAAAAGAGAGAGAGAGAGAGAGAGAGAGAGAGAGAGAGAGAGAGAGAGAGAAAGGGAAGGGAAGGGGGAAGGAAAGGAAAGGAAAGGGAAGAGAAGAGGAGTAGAGGCCAGTCATGAGAACATGGAGAGAGGGGAGAGGGGGGGAGAGGACAGAGCAGAAGCAATAGGGCAAGAGCAAGAGATAGAACAGCTCTTTTACACACAGACACACACACTTGTGATATATATATTTATAACATATATATTTGTAATATATATCAATATTTTATATATACATACACATACAAACATATAGACTAGATAGATAGGCAGACAGACAGATCTGTACAGACTCACCTAAAGTCCCTTGTATACAGTCTCTGAGGACAGACGGTTGTGAATCTGTATTTTTATTCCTTTACAGTTGGATTTTTTTTTTATGCCTACCAACCTGTGGCTCTTCCTGCTCTAATTTTTCAAAGAAAAAAAATCCCTTAAGAACCAACTGGTGAACAAATTACAAAATTCACTACTGGAAGAACTACCTCACCACCATCAGTAGGTTGGCGTAATAAAAATCTCCCTTATTGGAGTGAAGTCTGCCCACAATCTTCTTAGAAAGGTACTAGGAGGAGAACTTGACCTCATTAACTTAGAAGTCATGGGGATGGACATATTCAAATGAAGGTTCGTTTAATGATCTTCTAAATTAAACATGGGATGCTTTACATTCTATATTTAGCCTTCCAAGAAGTGTGCCTGCCTGAAGTCCAAGCCACATGAAATCAGTAGAAGCCAAGAAAGCAGAACTTAGTCAGCAGGGCAGGAAGTGGAACCCCCAGAGCCCACTGCCACCCTAGACTCCCCATTCCTCTACCCACACCCCAACCCTGGTGCACTGAGGGGGCCTCCGGGCAACCAGGAAGTCTACCTGAAGGAATGCAAAGGATAAAATCGAGTCACAGCCAACTGTGAAGTCAAACAATAGAGCTGGCTTTCCGAAATGGGGGAGGACATGGACTGTATGTCCCAAAATGTGACTGTCACTCAGAAAGCTCAGACTCAGTTCCTAGCCTGAATTCAGTGTTATGGTAATAGTCCAGAGAGCTGAAGTCTAAAGATGCTTGTGTTGTGTAGACACTGGAGAGATAGGTTAGTGGGTAAGAGACTCAAGGTCAGTCCTGATCACCAACACCAGGGAGTTCACAACTTCTTATAACTCGAGGTCCAGGGGATCTAAGATGCCCTTCTGGGCTCTATGTGCTCTCAAGCACATATCCCTACACATAGATATCCACATATACACGTATGTGTGTATTATGTATGTATGTATATGTAAGCATATATATAATTTAAAAAATACAAATCTTTAAAAATGCTTATATGATCCTCAAATGTAGCAATTCATGGAAAATAGTACTTGAGAGCCCAAAGCAGAAGCATCACCATGAGTTTGAGGCCACCCTGGCCACATAAAAGAATCCGAGGCTAGCCTGGCCTACCTAATGAGACACTGCCTCGAATAAAGCAAAACAAAGGAAAATAGCTTATTACACATCAATGATAAGTACTCGAAATATGATTTGAAGTGTGTATCTTATACTGCCGATTTGGGGTATTGCCTTTCTAAGAGAAAGGCATTCAGAGTTTTATTATTTAATGTTCTTTGTTCTTTAACTTTTTTTTTCATGATGAAAGTGCTGTAAGCCGTCAATTCTAAATCCATGTCATTGCGCTATTAGCCGTGCAATAGTACAGGATACATATATACACATATATACAACATATATATGTATATGACTAGATGGCTCTCCCAACTTGGTGCAGAATGGAGGGCTTCTTTCTTAGCGGGAGTTCCCTCTCTCTGCCTGACTTTGTCTGGCAAGCATCCCAAAACACAGGTGCCTGGCCTTATCTGAAGAATGACGTTGTGCAGAACTGCGTAACTCAGCACACAAGTCCCAATCTGGCTTTCCACCACATGATAATTAGGTAATGTATTATTATGGCCAATTAGCTCTTTCCACCAGTACCCCTAAAAGCCGTTGTACACCCTATTCCTGGAACAGCAGAGTTGTCACTGCAGCGTCCTCCGGAAGTTCTTCAGTCATACTTATAGCCATCTGAACCCAGGTGACCCCTTTGTCCTCGCTAACTGGTGGCCACGCCCCTCCCCGCACCCCTCAAGAAGGGAGACCCACAGTCTTACAGACCTTGCTAGTGTGTGTGTGTGTGTGTATACCTTTGTGGCATCAGCATGTATTTTTCTCCTGAATTATCATGTTCAACATCTCGATTTATTCATGTAGTTGTTTTGTGCTACAGACATGGAACCTGGGGCCCTGCACATGTGTGCTACACAAACACTTTATACTGGTGCATAAACCCAGACTTTCTTTTTGGTTTTATATTGAGACAGAGTCTCAACAAATTGCTTTGACTAGCCTTATACCTGTACTCCGTACCCCAAACAAGCCTTGAATTTGCTCTCCTCCTGCCTCAGTAGCTGGGATTACAAATTTGGGCCACCAGGCCTAGTGTAGGCAGTCTTTTATTTGCTTATTTTTGTCTTCATTTACAAAATATATGTTTAGATCTTTTGTACATTTTTAAAGAATTTGTTGTTGATTGTCTTATTCTTGAGTTTTGAGAATTTTTTATATCAGATCTTTGTCAAATGATTTGCAAATGTTTTTTTTCTCCCAATCTGGTAACTATCTTCTCATGCATTTAAAAAATATTTCTTAAACCAAAAGTTTCCACATTGGATGCTATCCAACTGTCAGAATTTGTTGCATACAGCATACGTTTGCTATCATATGTGCAAATTCATTGCTGTGACAGACCTGGCCATGTTGTTTTGAGGACTGTAGAAGGCCTTTGGAACTTTGGGCTAGAAAAGCCATTGAGTGTTGAGAGCTCAGAGAGCTGTTTTGTAGGAGCTTGGACGATAACAATATTGAGATCAGACAATGGAGGCCTGGCTTGTGACGTCTCAGAGGGAAGCAAAGACCCTCTCAGGCCTTTTCTGTGAAGAATCTGTGGTTCTGGTTAGCTGGGGCTGAAGAATCAGCTGTGATGAAGAGGAGATCAGCATCACTGAGGTGAAATCTTCTAAGAAGTGTTTCCTCAGAGTCAGCACATTCAAGCTGTGCTCAGGCTTGAATGACCAAGGCTGAGCTTTGTGCTGGCAGCCAGACTTGTTCATGTGTAAGTCACCCAAGTGGTGCTGGCTTTGAAGGCATGAAGGGTCATTAAAAGCCACTGAGGCTTGACACTGGGAGGCCAGGATAAGATGTTGGAGGAGGTAAAGCCTCAGGAGGAGTTGAAGCCCCAGGATTGAAGGGTCATAGAAAGAAAGCTTAGCAACAAGGAAAGTCCAGGAGAGGCTCTTGGTGAAAGTATAGCCCAGTTCCACCAGAGACCCCAGCATTTTGGAGATACCAATACCATGGGATAACCACCAAGAACAGCAGCAGTGATGGGGGAAGGGGAAGAGGGGGGAGGGGGAGGGGTAGAGGCTGTCAAAACTGTGTGTGCTCAAAACAGCAGAGCCAGAGAAGTGACCCAAGCCCTCTGGAGGAGTCCAGATTATGGGTGAATCCCAGACATTGAGCATTAAGTTATGGGCAGTATTGAACTTTGGTTTTGCTTTGTACAGACCGTGAGTATTCCCTGGTCCTTCCCTCTTGAAATAAGGAACTAACTTCCTTTTGATTTTATGGGCTTCTGCAGTTGAGAGATTTGGAATCTTTAGAAGAGAGTTTTTTGGGGGCTAGAGAGATGGCTCAGTGGTTAAGAGCACTGACTGCTCCTCTGAAAGTCCTGAGTTCAAATCCCAGCAACCACATGGTGGCTCACAACCATCTGTAATGAGATCTGATGCCCTCTTCTGGTGTGTCTGAAGATAGCTACAGTATACTTCCATATAATAATAAATCTTTGGGCAGGAGCGAGCAAGACCGGAGCAAGCGGGCCCAGAGCGACCACAGGTCCTGAGTTCCATTCCCAGCAACCACATGATGGCTCACAACCATCAATTTAGCTACAGTGTACTCATATACAGTAAATAAATAAATGCATCTTTAAAAAAAAAAAGAAGAAATGTTTTGGATTTTTAAAAAGATACTTTAAAGTGAACGGACCTTTAATTTGTTAATTTTATGAAAGAGAACCTGTAAGAACCATGAGAGTTTTTGTTTTATGTTTTATTTTATTGTTGGATTAATATTAGTGGTATCCTGGAGATACACGAAAGACAGTTCTCACTGGTAAGTGATGTGTTCATGTGACAGTTGTCAAGGGCTTTGTTCCTGTGTCAGTTTGTCAAGGGATCAGTTGTGTTGACTAGTTTTATGTCAGTCTGCTACAAGTTACAGTTATCAGAGAGGGGGAGAGTGCTTGGTTAGATCATAAGTTTGGCTTATAGGTGCGCCTGTAGGGCATTTTCTTGATTAGTGATTGATGTGGAAGGCCTGCCCATTGTGGGTGGTGCTACCCTGGGCTGGTGTGGGGTAATGGTCCTGGGATACACAGAAAGCAGGCAGAGCAAGCCACAGGGAGCAACCCGTGAGCAGCAGCCTTCTCTGGAGCGCGCATCTACCTCCAGGTTCCTGGCCTGCCTGACTTCCAGCCTCCAGGTTTTGATCAAGAACTGTTAAATGAAGCTGTAAGTGAAATAAACCCTTTCCTCCCCACGCTGCTTTTGGTCATAGTGTTACATCACAGCCATAATAACCCTAAGAGAGAGGTCAAACGTGGTTGGGGGGTGGGAGGTTAGCTCAGTGACAAGAGTGTTGCTTTTACCGAGGATCCAAGATTGATTTTCAGCACCCACAACCTCCTGTTAGTGCAATTTTAGAGGATCTGACGCCCTCTTCTGTCCTCCATAGGCACCCACAAGTGTCTGTGTGTGTGTGTGTGTGTGTGTGTGTACCTAGACACATACATATAAAATAAAAAAAATTTTAAGAATTATTTATTTTATGTACATGAGTACACTGTAGCTATCTTCAGACACACCAGAAGAGGGCGCCAGATCCCATTACAGATGGTTGTGAGCCACCATGTGGGTGCTGGGAATTGAACTCAGGACCTCTAGAAGAGCAGCCAGTGCTCTTAACCGCTGAACCCATCTCTCCAGCCCTAAAAATCCAAAAATTTTAAAACAGGGATTCGAGGTAGCTTCCTGGTTTCCTTTATTTGATTTGTTGATTGATTTGACTCTACTTGCTACTGTTACTTTGCTGTGGAGGTATCATTGGATAATAATTAGAATGTTACCATATTGTTTTCTTCTAATTGACTATACAGTGTGTTTGCTGGTTGGATTTTGTCAGTTTGACACAGACCTAGACGTATCTGGGAAGGGAAAACCTCAGTTTTGATCTGTGGCAAGTCTGTGGAACCATTCTCTTGAATAATGATTGATGGTCCTGCCTTCAGTAATGGACTCCCTTTAGTAATGGAGTGTTACTTGGAAGTGTCAGATAAAATCAATCTTTTCCTCCCATGCTTTTGGTCCTGGTGTTTATCACAGAAATCTCCCTAAGACAGCACCAGGTATGTGCTGTTGCTAGGATGGTAACAGGTGTATGCGAAACTTTGAAGACCTATTTGGCATCCTCTGAGCTTCTGTCTTTAATTTTGGGAAAAGCTGCTACTTCTTGAAGCATCATCTTCCTTTCTCCTTTATCAAGACCACTAACTATTATCTCCTTAGTGCTTAGAAACCCCAGAGAGCATGTTTCTGTATGTGCAACTGCCATTTCTGCTGTTTCCCTGTTGGGTCTCTTATCTTCATCCACTGCTTAGAATCATCTCATGTTTTTACCATTTGCTTTACCGTAGAGTCTTTACCATATGGATCATGGTTGTTTACAGTTCTCCGTGACGTGGTTCCAACTCCTAACCATGGTCACATCAGGTTGTTTTGCTCTTGTGTGTGTGTGTGTGGGGGGGTGTATGTTGTAAGATAGAGTTTTATTTGTTTATTTTTAAGCAGATGCTTTGGATACAAAACAGAGCCAAAGTGGCCCTAGACTTGGAGGAGTAGGTATATCTTTCTATTAGACCCAGAAAGTGGTATTCAGTGTTAACTGGTGAACTAGTCTTACTAGTTAGTGCTTTGCTTACACCTAGCATGACTCAGGCTTTAGCTTCCCCAGTAATGCCTTGTATCTGGTTGGTAACTCGTCACCCGCTGTCTTCACATTGTAATCCAGATGCTCTGTCTCAGCTTTCCCAGTATAGCCCAGATCTTCTAAGTGTCTGTGAGAAGAAGGCCGCAAAGAGGACAGGGAGGGAGTTCTTGCATTTCTGACAGAATCTCGCTCCCTGGAGGCATTAGGACTCCAGAATTGGGGAACATGTCATTAGCATGTATAAAAAGTATGGTTCAGCCGGGCAAGGTGACACACATTTAATCCTAGCACACGGGAGGCAGAGGCAGGAGGATCTCTGTGAGTTCGAAGCCAGTCTAGTCTACAAAGGGTGTTCCAGGACAGCCAGGGCTACACAGCCAAACCCTGTCTCAGTAATAACAACAAAATTGGGGGGCAAAAAAGGTATAGTTCTCCCCCGACCGTATATCCACGTGCCTCCTCCTCGGTTTCATGACTTGTTTCTTTTTGCAAGGAATGGTGGTCATTTCCCTAAGGTCAACAAAAATTGCTCTTACCTCCTCTTCTTCTCCCAGATGCTGGACTGTTTCCTAGGGAGGCAGAGTTGCTCTGGGTAGAGACTGGTACAGTTTTATGGGGTCTGCTCTTCCACTAAAGCCCCACCATCAACGAAGCCCCCTGTGGCTTCCCTAGCCTAACAGTGAGTGCCTGTTTATTTTGCACACCGTTGGTTTGCGAGAGAGGGCCTCCAGCGCAGCCAGCACCTCACAGCTGGGCTTCTCGCTGACTTGGCTAAAGCATTCTGTCTGCTGTCTTCTCTTATTACTGGCACATATTCTGAGTTCTGTGTATATCTCAAGTGCACAAGGGATAGTTATTTTATTGTAGCAAACATTTACTCTGTGGTAATCTCGGATTTCTCCTGGTATCCATGTTTTTGCCTGTGTTCATTTCTCTTTGATGAAATACAAGATGTTATTTTTTTTTAATACTTTAATAACTATGATTTTCTTCTGACTTTTTAAATTGTTTCTTAAGCACTGCAAGGGATACTGTTCTGCCTGTCACTGTTTTTGTTGTCTGGTGTATGTGTGTGTGTGTGTGTGTGTGTGTGTGTGGTTTGTAATATACGGTATGGTGTGTGTGTGGTTTGTGCTGTATGGTATGGTTTTGTGTGTGTATGTGTGTGTGTGTGTGTGTGGTTTGTGGTATGGTATATGTGTATGTGGTGTGTGGTGTGTGGTGTGGGGTGTGTGTGGTTTATAATGTATGATTGTGTGTGTGTATAGTTTATGGTGTATGGTGTGATATGTGTATGTGTGTGTGTTTGTGTGTTTGTGTGTGATTTGTGGTGTATGGTGTGGTGGTGTGTATGTGTGTGTGTGTGTGTTATTGGTTTGTGGTATATGGTGTGTGTGGTTTGTAGAGTATGCTGTGGTGTAAGGTGTGTGTGTAGTTTGTGGTGTATGGTGTGGTGTGTGTGCGTATGTGGTTTGTGGTATATGGTGTGGTGTGGGATGTGTGTGTGTATGGTTTATAGTATATGATGTACGTGTGAGTGTGTGTGTAGTTTTTGGGGTGTGGTATGGCATGTGTGCATATGTGAATGTGGTTTATGGTGTATGGTGTATGTGTGATTTGTAGTATACGGTGGTGGTTGTGGTGTGTGTGTATGATTGTGTGTGTGGCTTATAGTGTATGATTATGTGTGTAGTTTGTGGTGTATGTGTGTATGTGGTTTGTGGTATATGGTGTGTTGTGCTATGTATATGGTTTGTGGTGTATGGTACGATGGTGGTGTGTGTGCATGTGTATGTTTTATAGTGTGTGTGTGTGTATGTGTGTGTGATGTGTGTAGAGAGAGAGAGGATTGGCCTTATATCTGTCCCAAGCTAATTTATCATCTCACCTTTGAAATTGCCAAGAGCTCAGGGGAAAATGGGCAGCCAGTTTTTGCTTTGGAATTTCATTCCAAAAATTTTTGCATTTTCTATGACACTCTAATTTTTTAAAATTATATACCCCTTTATTTAATTTTAAGAATTCAATATACAAAGTAATGGACTTCATCCCCTATGGTGTCCCTATGCATTTATGCTGTTATACTATGCTCTGATTCATCCTCATACTCTTAAAGGCAAAGTTTTCCTGACTTGTGATAGTTAATTTTTATTTCTCAACTTTGGTTTAAAACAACCACCTAGGGTATCAGTATGGTACATCAGCTTGAGGTATATCTGTGAGGTTGTTTTCCAGAGAGTTTTAAGTAAGGAGACGGAAGGCCTACCCTACCTACTGGGGTCCTAGGCTGAATTAAAACAGAAAACGGAAAAAGACAGCTGAGTATTGAAACTTCCTTTTCCGTTTGCCGAGCCACCCAAAATGTAAGCAAATAGCTGTGCTTAAGTCATGGTGCAGTCTCCCATCATGCCATGGTGCATTTTCCCATCATGCCACGGTGCACCCTCCCATCATGCCATGGTGCATTTTCCCAGCATGCCACGGTACACCCTCCCATCATGCCACGGTGCACCCTCCCATCATGCCATCGTGCATTTTCCCATCATGCCATGGTGTACCTTCCCATCATGCCATGGTGCACCCTCCCACCATACCACGGTGCACCCTCCCATCATGCCATGGTGCATCTTCCCATCATGCCACGGTGCACCCTCCCATCATGCCATGGTGCACCCTCCCACCATACCACGGTGCACCCTCCCATCATGCCATGGTGCATTCTTCCATCATGCCATGGTGCATTCTTCCATCATACCATGGTGCACCCTCCCATCATACCATGGTGCAACCTCCCATCATGCCACGGTGCATTCTTCCATCATGCTGGCCCATATGTCTTCAAGCCACGAGCCGTTTTAGACCCTTCTTCCCTTGAATTCCTTCTTATTGGCTGTTTGGTCACAGTGACTCCAATAGTAACATTGCTTTTGTTGCTTTTCTGGTGTAGTGTGAAGACACATAACACACGGTATTTCCAGCTATGACCTACTATCAAATACTGCATTCCATTCAGAAGGGGAAGATGCCTGACCTACACTTCCGACTGTTATCTCTGAGTGCCTCTTTACCAAAGCTGAGGTGAGTATTCATACAATTTCATCTAACTTCATTGCCTTATATTTGAACAAACATCTTTACATAGGAACTGCTCAAGGATGCTTGACCAGGATCCAAATGGGCATGATTTTGATGCGGTCATGCTAAACAAGGAATTGATTGTTTAAAAAAACACAAGGGGCTCAGCATTGGGCTCAACAGCTAAAGGCACTTACTACCAAGTCGGATGACCTGAGTTCAATAACTCTGAACCCACATGGTGGGAAGAGAGAACTGACTACCTTAAGTTAGCCTCTGAGCACCACATAGCCACCATGCTGTGTGTGTGTGTGTGTGTGTGTGTGTGTGTGTGTGTGTGCATGCACACAAGATGAATGGATAAAATGTAATAAAAATATGTGTAAACACAAAGGCTAACTTAGAAATGCTGACTCTGATGCTGGCTGGTACAGAGCAGCCACTCATAAAACCTTATTCTGAAAATGCATCTTAGATTTATTTTGTACTAATTTGCCTTATTAATTATAAAGAGCACTATGTATCTTGCTTAAATGCCTTATCTACTATGTATACATTTTTTATTTTATTTTCCATTTAGAAACTTTAATAAGTAAACATATCCTTTAGTGTCAATGTTGGATGGGGAAGATGTAAATGCATGGCTACCAGCCAGACCCACGGGCTCAGTATCCCTCCCCTTCTTCTGCCTCTGCTTCCGCGGAATCCACTCCCACCTCTTCATACTCCTTCACCACCACTGCCAGGTCCTCCCAGGCCTCTGAGATCTCCCCTTCCTCCATGCCTTCTTCCACGTACCAATGCACAAAGACCCGCTTGACGTACATTAGGGCAAACTCATGGTCCAGGTGGGCCCAAGCCTCTGCGATGGCAGTGGTATTACTCAGCATGCACACAGCCTGCTGCACCTTGGCTAGGTCTCCCCCATGGACCACGGTGGGAGGCTGATAGTTAATCCCCACCTTAAAACCAGTAGGGCACCAATCTACAAATTGGATGGTGTGCTTGGTCTTGATGGTAGCGATAGCCGTGTTGACATCTTTGGGATCCACATCCCTCCTTCCCCCCCTTGATCATCTGTTGGCTGGCTCAAAGCAAGCGTTGGTGATCTCTGCCACTGACCCCTGCTCATGGTATGCCTCCTCAGCCGAGATGACTGGGGCGTAGGTTGCCAGTGGGAAGTGGATGCCAGGGTAGGGCACCAGGTTGGTCTGGAATTCTGTTAAGTCCACATTCAGGGCCCCAAACCTCAGGGAGGCTGTGATGGATAACACAATCTGCCCAATCAGACGATTGAGGTTGGTGTATGTGGGATGTCTAATATCCAGGTTGTGCCTGTATATGTCATACATGGCTCCGTTATCCATCATGAAAAAGCAGTCGGAATGTTCAAGCATCGTGTGTGTGTGTGTGTGTGTGTGTGTGTGTGTGTGGTCAGGATGGAGTTGTAAGGCTCCATGACAGCTGTAGAAACCTAGGGGTTGGGGGCTGGGTAAATGGCAAATTCCAGCTTGGACTTCGTGCCGTAGTCCACTGAAAGCCGCTCCTTAAGCAGAGATGCAAACCCAGATCCTGTGCTACCTCCAAAACTGTGGAAGATGGGAAACCCCGCAGTCCTGTGCACAGATCTGCCAGTTTTCAGATCCGGTCCAGGACCAGGTCAACAATCTTGTTGATGGTATCATGACCTCTGGCGTAACTGTCGGCTGCATGTTGTTCCCAGTGATCGGCTGCTCTGGGTGGAAAAGCTGCCAGAAGGTTCCGGTGCGCCCTTCATCGACCACAGTGGGCTCCAGGTCCACAGACACTGCCCCGGGCCCACACTTGCTGGCTCCAGCCTCACTGAAGACTGTGTTGAATGAGTCATCCCCGCCACCAACAGTTTTGTCGCCTGGCATTTGACCGTCAGGCTGAAAACCATGTTCAAGGCAGTATAATTCCCAGCAGGCATTGTGAGTCTGGTCACCTGCCTGCCTCATGCAGATAGAGATACATTCACATATGCTGAGCTCCTAGCAGAGCACCTCAGTGACCCTCAGCGATCCTCAACAACCGCCGCTTGTGCGCCCTACATTTTTATTTTTTGTTTTACTTGGTTTATTAATTATTGCTAACATCATTATTTTAGCATTTTGAGATGGGGTATGTCATATACTGAAGTTTCATTGTTGACTCTTTTGGGGTGTTTTTTTTTTTTTCGGTCTGAATGAATAGCCTATTTATTAGCACAGAATATTAAAGTTGCCCTCTCTATGGACCCCATTTCCTTTATGTACTGCAGGGTTTGTTTTATGAAACTGGATTCACTTACATTCCATACATGTAAATTCACAATCATTTTATATTATTGATGGATTTTTTTCTTAGCATGTTGCAAGAGACGAATTCTAAGTTATGAATTCTAAGTTATGAATCCTAAGTTATGAATCCTAAGTTATTAACTGTAATGGTTTTCCTCATCCCTTATGGCTAATATTTGACTGAAGTCTGGTCTGTGGGTTGTTTTTGGTTTTAGACTCGATTTGGACTTATCTCTTTGTCTCTTTCATTTTAGCCTGTTTGTGTTTTCTCCAGGCACGGGTGTGAGCTTCTTGCAGACAGCAAAAACTGAGCATCATTTCATAGTTCATTCAACTTGTCCATGTCTTTTAGGTGGCATGCCAAACCCTTTTCATTTGGAAATATTAATGAATATTATTTACCGATTCCTCCCTTCTCTATCTTACAGGTTACTGGTTTACTGAGTTAGTAACAGTTAACTTTCTTCATTCTTATTTGTCTGATTTTCTAGTGAGAGCTGTTCTTTCCTGATCTCTGGTACTCATTTCTATCTTTCTTCTTCTGGAGACCGTAAACCTTTAAGTATCATTTGCAGTGTCGGTTCTGGACCCTAAGTTCCTTTAGTTTATGATAGCATGTAAAGTCTCCATTTCTCCTTTGATTTTAAAGGATAACGTTGCTGGATATAGTAAGCTTGATTGGTAGTTATTTTTTTCCAGGGCTTCAAATGTATCACATTACACGGGCCTGTTCTTTAGGGCCTCTCTTAAGACTGCTGCTAGTGTGTAACCAACTTGGAATTCTTCTCTCACAACTTTCACAGTTATTTCTTTGTCCCATACCATGGGCATCCTGGTTGCAGTGCTGCATGGAGGTATTCTCGCCTGCTCAAGTGCACATGAACTTTCAGATCCCCCTCATTCGTGGTTGTCCATTTCCTTCTTTAGATACTGAGAAGTTTCTGCCCAAATTTGTTGAACTAGCTTTCACACCTTTAGTCTGTATTCCTTCATCTCTACCATAGACTCACAGATTTGGTCCCTTAATCATGTCTCAGAGATCATGAATGCTGTGAATATTACTGTCCTTTCAATTATTTATTTTTTATTGAAATCTAGATTTAATAATTCTTCAACTTTAAATTTTTTTTATTCTTTTGCCTGGTCTAATGGACAATGATACAATCCAGTATTTGCTAAATTTATTGGAATTTTTCTTCTCAAAGATTCCACTTGTTCTTTTGTTACAGAACCTATTGCTTTTTCTTTCTTCTGCTGTTTTCTTTCTTTTTTTTAAAACTGCATTTCTCTTCAAATGCCCACTATGTATTTTTTTAGAAAATCTAAGTCTTATTACTTTTCTTATCACTGTGAAGAGACACCTTGACCAAGACAACTTATAAGAGAAAGCATTTCATTGGGGACTTGCTTACGGCTCCAGAGGGCTAGACCATGACCATCAGGGCGGGGAGCATGGCAGCAGGAAGGCAGGCATGGCGTTGCAGCAGTAACAGAGAGCTTACGTGCTGATCTTCACGTCAGAGGCAGGAGAATAAAACGGAGCCTTATGTGGGCTTTGTAAACCTCAAGCCCTACCCCCAGTGACATTCCTTCTCCACCAAGGCTCTACCTCCTAACCTTTCTCAAGACATTCCACTAACTAGGGACCAAGTTTTCACATATATGAGCCTATGGGGGGGGCCCTTCTCATTCAAACCACCACACCACATATACAACTTGTATTTTATTTGTATTTTAATCCATTCCTTTAATTTTTGATCTTTTGACATGACAAAATTGAGCCTTAGACCACAAGAATGCAGAACACGTGCTATACTATTGAGCCCCACTGGAAGACAGGAATCAATGGAATTATTAGGAAACAAAAACACACAAAAATCAAAACAAGACATACGATATGGGTGATCTATCTGGGTAGTTGCCACTGTGACTGGATGGGTCTTAGTCCCACAGAGACGCCCCAGAGAAGGTGCAGAAGTACAGTATTTTGAGAGGCCAGAAGATGACTGCATACACAACCAATAACCAAGAGTCCCTGTATCAGGGTTTCTGGTCTATCCTTCGAAGTGTTCAGAAATAGCAACATGATATATTAAAACAAAGATCAACACACAAGGACAGTTGACAACCCACCAGAGTTTATGCTACATACAATGCCAGGGGATTTGGAGATTTTCTTTAATAGATTATTCATAATATTTACAAATGACACAGGATGGAGAAAACAAGAACCATCTCGTCAGTAACCATTGCATGCTTTTATGTAAAGGATGCTAGTGTAGTCAGGACTGGGCATGGTATGCTGAGTGGTATAGAGGGGACATGTTCTCATATAATTTACACTACAGTGGAAAGAGACTGGCTACCATGGAAACCAATCCAAGATCAGATGCAAATGGCTCCTTAGAGGAAAAATAAACTAAGGGAAGTAAGGAAGATAAATGGTGTTTTTTAAGATAACCAGTGGTGGCTGAGTGTTGCAAGCCAAGGGGATAATTCCAGGCAAATGAAATGGAGAGCCCACAGCCCCAGAGAGATCTATACTATGTAGACATAAGGGAGAGAGACAGTGTGGCCACAGAGTAACGGAGAGGAAGACCAGGCAGGAGTCGGACAAGAGCTGCAGATTCTTTTTTTTTTCCAGAACTTTTTTATTATTATTATTTGATATATTCTTTATTTACATTTCAAATGATTTTTCCTTCCTGGCTCTCCACTCCCTGAAAGTCCCATAAGCCCTCTTCCCTCCCCCTGTTCCCCAATCCACCCCTTCCTGCTTCCCTATCCTGGTATTCCCCTACACTGCTGCACTGAGCCTTTCCAGGACCAGGGGCCTCTCCTTCCTTCCTTCTTGGGCTTTATTTGATATGTTAATTGTGTCTTGGGTATTCCAAGCTTCTGGGTTAATATCCGCTTATCAGTGAGTGCATACCATGTGTGTTCTTTTCTAATTGGGTTACCTCACTCAGGATGACATCTCCAGTTCCACCCACTTGCCTAAGAATTCCATGAATTAATTGTTTTTAATAGCCGAGTAGTATTCCATAGTGTAAATATACCACATTTTCTGTATCCATTCCTCCGTTGAGGGACATGCCCTAGTGAGGATTTCACGTTGATTTAAGAGAAGAGAGTCATGACTTATGGATGAAGAGAAATGAATCAGGAGTCTTCTGTGCTGGTCCAAATCTAATGGTGACATTGCTGACTGTCCCAAGAAGGAAAACTCGGGGGCCAGGGAGATAGCTCAGTGTGTACAGGCCCCTGTTGCCACACCTGGGAAGGACTGAGAAGTGGCTCTTACAAGTTGTCTTCTGACTTCCGTGTTAGGACATATCACATGTTCAACCACATAAACACATGCACACATATGCACTTACACACACACACACACACACACACAAATGCAGTCAACATATATAATAAAAGACAGTTATTTTCAAAAAGAAGGACAAATTGCCCATGAAATTTATCACACAGGAACTGCCTTTCTAGCAAATCTTTGCCATGGGAGATGTCATGACTTCATTTAAATAGAAATACTCATTTCTCTAGAACTCATGTGTATGTGTGAAAAACAGGTCTCTTTGCCTAAACAAAGTAAGGAAAATCTGCCATACTCTTTAGAGAAATATAATTGCAGCATGATGGTAATAAAGTAGTGCCTGCCCTTCGCTTTGAAACCCTGGGACACCTGGGATACCGGGGACCTGCAGAACTAATGCTTAACTGGTACCTTTGAGTGCCAACCATCAGCATTATCTTGTAAGACTCTCAGCCACTTCGAGATCTCAGACTGCTGCTTTTCTGCCTGCTGGGTGCTGTGAATTGGAAAGAACTCAGTCATTTGTTCCCTCCACATGCCAGAAGTACTTTTGTGGATTCACATTCATTTCAGAGAGATTTTCATTCTGTCGGGGGAGACTTTTGAGTCCCAGAGGTCAACAGAAGGCCTTGGAATATGTAGCTTCATTCATCTTGATAACAGCAGGGAAGGAATAGAAAGAAAGAAAGCCCTGATGGCAAGAGAGGGGGAAAAAAACAGTAAAATAATTTCATTTTGTATTTTTGGGCAAAGAAAGGGAAAGTGTCTGGTATTGTCGCCCATTAATCACCTGGTTGGCATTCTAGACCCTTGCTGTGCCTGCCACATCGGGGAAAGCTGATGCGTCTGGCTGTGTCACTTCAGCCCAACCAGACATAGGTTCAGGGCTCTCTCCCCACTTCAGGCTGGCTTTTAAGGCCTTCTCAGTCTTTACCAAGCTAGCCCCTCAGAAGTCCTGTTTGGACGCAAAGGTCATCAAGGTGGCCATGACTCTCTTTTCTTTCTAAAATCATAAAATCCCACCCCCAGCCTCATAAAAAACACTTGAAGAGCATAGATAGATTGGTCCAGGGTGACAGTCCACAAAAAGGGTACACTGTGGACCTGGGGGGTGGCTCAGTGGTTAAGAGCACCAGCTGTTCTTGCAGAGGACTCGGGTTTGGTTCCCAGCACCCATATGGCAGCTCCCTCCAGTTTCAAGGAATCCAACACTCTCTTCTGGACTCTCTGGGTATCAGGCACACGTGAGCATACAGGAGAGACATGTAAAATAAAATAATCTATTTTTAAGAAGGGTAAATAGAATTGTGCCATGGGAATAGCTTGCAGGAACCCCTGGGATATCCAGATTTGTAGATGCTCAAGGCCCTGTTATAACAGAGCATACAACCTGAGTTTAAGCTACACACACACAAACAGACACACACACACAGACACACACACACACCTGGATACTCTAGACAACTTCTGGTTTATGCCTAATCACTGATACAAAGTACACATAGTGTAATCCTATGCTTCATTGATTAGGAAACAACAACATGAAAAAAATGTCTGTACTATTTGTAACCCTGCAGGCATTTTCCCAAATACTTTGTGTGTGTGTGTGTGTGTGTGTGGTTTTTTGGTATTTTTTGAGACAGGGTCTCTCTGTGTAGCCCTGGCTGTCCTGGAACTCACTCTGGAGACCAGGCTGGCCTCGAACTCAGAAATCCACCTGCCTCTGCCTCCCAGAGTGCTGCGATTACAGGCATGCACCACCACTGCCCAGCCAATACTTTTTGATGCATAATTTGTTGAACCCATGGATATAGAGCTCTTGGTGCCGAGGGCAGTTCTCCTCAGCTTGTGGATTAGAGTCATAGGACAGACGAAAACAAGAGAGATGACAGAGTGGAGACAGACTTCCCAGGTTCAAATCCCAGTCTGTCTACTCTTTAGTTAGATGGGCATGTAACTCAACCCCAAATCATTTGCTTCCTAGTCTGAACAGAATAATAACAGCACTTCCCTAAGATCACAGTGCATTATCGTGGATGCCATCCCTGCAGCACTGGTCACATATCCATGTAGGATTAATTTGTTTGGGTTTTTTTTTGTTTTGTTTTGTTTTTGTTTTTGTTTTTGTTTTGGGTGGGGAGGAGTTTCAAGACAGGGTTTCTCTGTGTAGCCCTGGCTGTCCTGGAACTCACTCGGTAGACCAGGCTTGCCTGGAACTCAGAAATCGGCCTGCCTCTGCCTCCCAAATGCTGGGATTAAAGGCATGCACCACCACTTCCTGGCTGGATTAGATTTTTTTTTAAATTGTTATATTTTATGTATATGAATACACTGTCGCTGTCTTCAGACACACCAGAAGAGGGCATTGGATCCCATTACAGATGGTTATGAGCCATCATGTAATTGCTGGGATTTGAACTCGAGACCTCTGGAAGAGCAACCAGTGCTTGTACTTGCTGAGCCATCGCTCCAGACCATAGGTTTGGATTTTCTCCCTTCCTCTTTCTATACCACTTACTAGAATTCTGCTGAGCACTAGTTCAGGGCCGCATGCTGTCACGGGTGTTGTCTACTGTCTGGTCTCTGGTATCACCCATGCTTTCTGGAAGTCCCAACCATGCTTTTGAAAGGGTCAGCTCAGGAACTTTGGAAGGTCAGGGAATACTTGCCCCTCCTGGAAGGGAGAGGCTAAACTATGTTCCTCAGACCAGAGGAAGGTCCCTGCAGCTAGGGGAGGCCCAGGGTTATCCCAAGACTTTTGGCCACCTACCTCATTCCCTAACAGCCAATTAGTTTAAAGGTAACACTGCTCAGCCAATCACATTGTGCCTAATGGCGGCTGCTCTGAGGACTGTATAAAGGCCCGCGACGAGGGCTGTTGGGTGGTCGTTCTCTCCCCATGTGCAGGGTGGCCCCAACATGTTGGATTAAATAAAATTCCTCTTGCTTTTTGCATCGGTTCCCGTCTCCATGTTGTTCACTCAGGAGTCTCCAGTAAGTTAAGGCCCATTGGAGTCTTCCACTTTCAGAATTCAGAATGATTCTGTAAGCCCCAGACCCTTGGTCAGTGGTACTTACTTCCAGATTCCCCTGAGTGAGACAGTGAGATGCAGATGGGTGCAAAAGCTTCAATTAGTCCCTCAAAGCGAATTACTAAGGAGGTGACCCTGAGGGCTATTACTGGCAGTTTTTATACATTTTAGGGACACAAGTTACATCAGCAAGGTTACAATTCAAACTTATTGGCTAAGCATATTGACCTTTAAATATATTGGCTAGCAAGCATGACACACATCTGAACTCTAACTGGGACTTTCCAGAGGGTCAGGTGACATCAGTCAGTACATTCTCAGAATTTTTTATTCAAGAATGAATGATCCTGTGGGTGGAGAATGGAACTTGGTCCAGCCTTGGGCCCAGGCAGGAGGAGGGAGCTGTAAGGAGGGTGTGGGATTGGAAAACCCCTTGGGGGTCCCTCAATTCTACCACATGGTATCCTTCCACAGCCAGGGCAAGGAGATGAAGGGAACTTCTGCAAATTAAGATTACATTCTACCATGACCGAATAGCTCCTCTGAGCTCCAAGCAAAACAAAAGACTCCTTGTACCGCCAGGGTTTTCTCTTCTCTGATCTTGTCCGGGGAGTCTGACCTCCCATACCCTCTATCCTGGGAAGGTTGGGTGGTCATTGGCAGAACTACATGCTCAACTTCCTGTTTCTGGGATAAGACTTGCCCAGCAAGTACCTAGGATTCCTACAATGCCTGTCCATGCAAGTGAGGTATACCTACCACTTTAAGCTCTACCCCAAGAACTCCTTCCCACTCCCCAAGATCCATATATACCCTAGTGTGGGGGGGCTTGCATATGTGCCCAAGGTAAGATCGTATAAGAGAGCCGTTTCATTGGTCAAGCGGAAGAGGCCTTGGTCTAAAATGAGTTGTAAGGCTAAGATCCTTGGAGAAGCCCCACCCCTACCCCCACCCTCACTCCCACTCACTTCCAACCATAACCGGATCCTACAGAACCCTATCCATCCCAGACTTCATCTTTCCCACCTGGTGTATACAGCAGAGTCTGGACACCCTTGAGTGGGAAGAAGCTGATTAGGCAGAACCACTGCTGGACCCTGACACGCATACCATTGTAAGGGTCCATGAGTTACCAAAGAATGATATTCCAGACCCAAGTAGTACGTAAACATAAAGAGTGTTATATTCTGTAGAGGTCCAGCATGCTGGGGTCTACCACCTACAAAGATGGAGAGTCCCACCAAGTGAGCTGGCAGGTCCAATTTAAAGCATATTATGGGAATTCTGGAGAGAGGTAAGTGACCTCTATCTTAATCTTGGCTCGATATTTAGGGACATTTCAGAACCATTGTTGGATGGAATGCTGAAATTACAGAACCTGTTGGGGGGTACGGCGCTGGAAACTGTTACTGGGATAGTCTGGAAACTATTGTTGAGGAAGTCTGGAAACTGCTACTGACCCATTGTCCTTGCCTAAGGTCAGGTGGTGGGGCAGCTTCTGAGACCTTGCCTTGCCCAATTCTTGGAAACAGAGATTTAGGCCTAGTCTCCTGAACTGCCAATCCTGAAGCCTGTCACGGAGTCAGCCTAGCCTTCTCACCACAAGGACTAGAATGTCTGAGGGAACTCAATCTGGCTAACCTAGTCTTCCCATAATGCTTCCCATGTATCTTGCAATTGAGGACCCTAATTGCACTGGAGAAGGGTTTTGAAGACCAAGTAAGGCACTCAGGACAGTGTCCTAAAGTAGATCTATTTACTTTACTGACTTGGTTCCTGCTGCCTATTCCCTTGTGGGGATGAGTCTAACTAGTGGCATCTCTGTGGCCAACAACTCAAACTCAAAAAAGGCAAACTAATTTTTTTTTTTTTTTTGAGACAGGGTTTCTCTGTATAGCCCTGGTTGTTCTGGAACTCACTTTGTAGACCAGACTGGCCTCAAACTAAGAAATCCACCTGCCTCTGCCTCCCAAAGTGCTGGGATTACAGGCGTGCACCACCACCGCCTGCCTAAGGCAAACTACTTTTAATACTGGCATGGAATGGGAAATTTTTGAACCTATGAAACAAGAGCTTAAAATGACTGTAAATTCTCACAGTGTGACTCGTTTCCTGGAGAAAGAATTCAGAAGTGATTGCCGTGTGTGGGAGGGAACTTACATAAAGCTCCTATCTTGGACTCCAATGTGCTGTGCACTGGTAGGAAATGAAAATTTTAAGATTATGGTCATTGTATCTTACGTGCTTTGGGCCCAAAGAAATAATAGGAAAATATCTGACGGTTTCGGTGGGTTTGATGTTTTAGGATATTTCTGATGGTATTATAAGGGTCCATGATTTGCCATAGAATGATCTCTCTCTCTCTCTCTCTCTCTCTCTCTCTCTCTCATACACACACACACACACACACACACACACACACACACACAGTCAAATAGTATGTAAAAGCAAAGAATGTTTTATTCTGCAAAAGTCCAGCATGCCGGGGTCTACCATTTACTGAGATGAAGATGGCTATGTAAGCTCTAAAGCCCAATTTAAAGCACATTAGGGGAATTCTAGAGAGGGGTATGTGACCTTTATCTTAATTGGTTAGCTCAATCTCAAGGGTATGGGTGGTGTCTTTGGGATTGGTTAGGACTCTGGGGACATTCCAGAACCGTAACCGGGGGTTGGAGGGCTGGAAACTGTTCCTGGGGAAGCCTGGAAACTGTTGCTGATTCACACTCTTGCCTCAGGCTGGGTAGCTTCTGATTGGCTGCCTGAAGCTTGGGGTTTTTCCTGTCTCTGACTTGCCTGGACTTGCCCCGTTCTGGGAACCAGATCTAGACCTAGTCATGAAGTCTGCCTGTCTCAGTCCTCTCAGTATCTATAGGGTTGCCATTTCAGAGTATGATGGTTGTTTTATATTGGTTACTTTCATTGTTTTCTTATTGCCAAGCATTTTTTGTTTTGCCCTTTTTTTTGGTAAACACTGAAGACATTAATAGGAAAAGAAAGAATGCAAGGGCACCCATCTGTGTGGAGGGTTTCTTGACTGAATAGACTCATCTCCCCTTATGTAAGCAAAGACACTAGGCTCCCCAGTGCAGCTTCAAGTACCCTGCTGAACAGATTCCTAGCCAGGAAGTGGTGACATCACCAGCACAGGTGGATAGAACCTGTTACCTTTATGTGAATTGTAACCCCAGCAAGGTCAAGCAAAGGTGGCAGAATAAAAAAGAAGATTGGTGTTTGTCCCTGTGAGAGGTACTTCATGCATCCACTGAGGCCTGAACAGCCTGAACTTTCATAAATGGTCCGGTCTTTCATAAAGCCTTTGGCCATTGGAACTTAAATCTCCTGATTTCTACCAATTTAGGGAAAATATTCAGTATTTTCTTGCAGTTGTTGACCAATCAGACTTCTCATTCAGAATGCTGATTTTCATGGTTTTTAATCATTGTTATCATTATCCAATATCAAAGCATTTTTCACCCTGACTTCCCTGTTTTTCATGTGGTCGGCTCCTTTCACCACTGTTACCTCACACCTACCTTGCCTTATGCATATGAAAAAAATCAACGTGAACTTCTTTTACATATTCACATCCAAACCCTAGTGTCTAGAATCTTCATAACAGCCTGAGAAGTCCTATATTTAGATAAGGAAAGGGTGTGCTCAATGGTAGGCAGAAGGGAACCAGGTCAAACCCAAGGACTTTGTTTTCCAGAGACAAAGCAAAGCATACAACATTTATCCTGAATCACCTAAGCTTGTGGAAATTTGGATCTACATTCCTGCTCCTTTTATTAGTCAGTCGCAAATGCAAACCACCAATGTTGTATATGTGTATACATACTTAAACCAGAATCTGAAGTTAAGGTTAAATAATTTTAAACAGCCCGAAACTGTTTTTATAGAAGCCTGTTTCACTGATTTTATTTATTAGCAATTCATGCAATATAGAGAAAAATTATCAATCTTATACAAAGATGGTGCATATGTATGTATGCATGCATGCATGTGTGTATGCATGTGTGTATGCGTTTATGTGTGTGTGCATGCATGTATGTCTGTATTGTGTGTTTGTGTGTGTGTCTGTGTGAGTATATGGTCTATGTGTGTTATGTGTATGAATGTGGTATGGGTGAGTGTGGTGTATGTGTGTGAGTGTGGTGTGTGTGTGTGTGTGTGTGTGTGATGTGTATGTATCTATCTTTTTTGTATGAGTATGTGTTTTGTGTCTGTGTGTGGTGTGTGTATGTGTGTGGTTTGAGTGTGGTGTGTGTGTGTATAATATTAATGCTATGGTTTGGATGTGATTCCCCACTCCCAGCTTTGTGTGTTGGAAAATTGGTGCCCCAGTGTAGGAGCAGAACCTTCAACAGACCGACCCAGTGCAATGCCCTCAGGTAACTGGGCTGCGTCCTCAGAAGGGATCAAAGTTCCGAGGGACCCCAGCCTTTGTCCTGGTTTCTCATCTCACTCCCTCGTGGCTCATTCCCCTGAGCACTCCTGTCACGTTGCTGATATTGTCACTGTGAGTCCCTGCAGCAGTGTCCGGCTAATGTCCATGCTATGACCTTGAACTTCTAGCACTAAGAGCCAAACCATTCTCTTTTATAAATTAAAACAGCATTTCAGTAGTCATGGAAACTGGAGTAAAGGCATTTCTTCTTTGTTCCCTGTCTTCTCGTTGACAAAGACAGTAAAATCACATCTGTTGCTCAGTGTGGTTTATAAAGATGACAGGTAACAAATACAGAAAAATGCAGCGTATAAAAAAGGACTTAGGTAAATCTTACTCACCGTTATCTGAGACATAGCAGTCAAACATCTCATTTCAGCCAATTTGCAACCCTAAGCACTATAGTCATTGTCTTATTTATTTCCATCTAATGAAGTGAAATTTTATTTCATTTCAGACCTGGTTTGTATCTAAGGTGGTCTTTGCAATTTAGTTAGTTTTAAACCCATATAATATGAAAAAATGTCTGTTTTATTGATGTTTAAGTAAATTGAAACAGCAAAATTCTCATTCTACCTCTGAAATGAACTACGAAAGGCATGTTAAACATTTTGGGTCTGGGCTACACCATAATAGAGGATTCTCCTATTGGCAGGATTTGAATTGGTGTATATATTTTGGAAGACATCTCAACAGGGAACATCCAAACTCTTAAAATGTCTGTTCCTGTTGATCCAGAAATTCAACAGACTGACTCTAACCCTAAAGAAGCATTAGGCAAGATGTACAAAAAAGTTGCCCACTGTACAATATTTACAAGGAGTTTCAGCCCAGAAACTACCACTCCAAATGGGCAAGAGTTAGCAATGTTGGGGCCATGTTCGTGAAATAGAATATAGTGATGATTTTGGTATAATAAATGTCCTCAAGTGAAATGGCATCATTACAGTGTAGCTTAATTTCCTTGTAATGTGTGTGCATGCAATATTCAAAATATTACTAGGTGGAATCTTGGTAGAATGGTAAGTGATTTATTTCCTGTCTTTTAGAGACCATATTTTACAAGGCAAATATATTGCTTTAGTAATTATAGAAACACACAATAAATGGTTAGTGAAAACTGGATCCAGAGAACGTGTAAAGTCCACAGAAAGTTATTCTGGTATTAAAGTGCTAGAAAACAGACGTTTATAAATATAACATGGTAAGTGCGTAGTCTTCTTACTTACCAAGCCAAAATAGTCTTTTACTATAGCTAAGCAGCCTAGTAAAATGTCAGTCGAGGGTGTTGGGGAAATGCCTGGATGGAAAGGAGTGCTCCCTGCACAAGTGTGGGGCTCCTAAGTTTAAATCCTGACTCCTGGATCAAAGCTGGGCTTGGTCATAATGCAGCTTTTTATCCTGATGCTGTAGGAGGGGAAGACAGGAGGGCTTCAACTGCCAGCCCTGCTCCAGGTTCAGTGAGGGACTCTGCTCAGAGGAATAAAGCAGAAAGCAGTCAAGAGACATGATATTGTCCTTGGAACTACACAAATGTGCACACACAGTTATTTACAACCTGCACACACACATATGGAATAGACCTCTTCCCCCCTCTCTCTCACACCACATACACACATGCATATACATATATACCCATATATGCACATATATACATACTCACATATATATGCACATATATACATACATATACATGTACATATATGCATACATACACATACATATAATACACGTACATGCACACATACACACATTTACACACATAAATGTATACACACACATAAGTACATATATACATATGCATACATGCACACACATGCATACATGCACACATATAAGCACACATGCACACAAACACAGATATACATACATGTATTGCATACACATGTGTACATATACACATTCATACATGCACACACATACATGCATGTATACATATACACATATACATATAAGTATATAT